>NC_136422.1:41135000-41850000 GCF_052625555.1 Lactuca saligna
AATACAGATTTCAGAAATTACCATCGTAGGGTTAGAAGAGATTATCTATTATAAAGGGTAACTTGGGTAAGAATTGTATGAAATATCTTCACGAATCGACAACAGAAGGAGAGTTAGGAATAGATGTTGAAATCAGATGAGTCCAACGGCGGCTCTTGCTCCTGCTGCCAGCCGATGATGGTGTTCATTTCAATTTTCAGAATCTTGTTTTTCTTCCTACATACTAAACAAAATACAATAAACCAATCAAATTCAAATGTTTAATGAAATAATACCTCCAAAAAAAACTTTTTTTTGCAAGAAATCTTCAATGTCAAGTCTAGAAGCTGCTGCAAGAAGCTTTAGAGTCTTTCCATCCTGGTTATAACATTAAAAAAACATCATGTTTAAAAAAATTAATACAAAAAGAAAGAATATTTTCCAAAAAAAAAAAAGGTCACATGCCTTCCCAATGAGGATGATTTTTTGGGTGTTTTTCTCAACAACTATTTCAACTTGAATGAAGTCTTTTGCATTAGGTCTAGTTTGGTATTTATTACATTTACATGCCAAACAAATAGACATAATCTCATATTATATATATAAAAAAGTCTTGTAATTGTATAATTCTTAGTTTAAAGTGGTGCAAATTTACATGCGGGTCCCAGTGGAAGTTTGGATAGTATCTAATCCTTTACATCATCAATTCCATGACCATAATTCGCACTCACTGGTATCACTTCATCTACATCAGTAGATTTTTCATACCACTGCAAATATAATTATTATAAATATTAAATTATATGATATGAATAATAGATTTCTTACCTCAACTTTCTTTTCCATTTCACCAGGTTTAATTAGATGTCTCTTATTTAAAACCAATAACACAAGCACATTTTCTTTATGCTCTCATACTCCTTCTTGAAACACTTCATTGATCTAAATGCAAAAGCAACAAACACAAATGTTAATCAAAGGATATGACAGTTTGACATTTGAAATCTTTCTTTTAGGAGTTTGAATTTACGTTTTAGGGTGTCTTGCATGCATCAACAACTACTAATACACAGTGTGCATTAATGGCAGCACTACGGACATTCTTCATCATCATTGTGTCTAATTTGTGCATCTGCTTCTCGATAACACCAGGTGTATCATATAATATCATCTGAAATGAAATCCATTAAAGCATGAGATGATGAGAGAAACAACTTGATGAACAATTGAATTATAAATAGAATAGAATCAAGCTCATACTCTGGGGCAGAACATATACCAAGGATTCGATGTCTTGTTGTTGAGGGTTATCTGTAATAATGGAGAGTTTTTGCCCAATCATCTGATCTGAAAGTGTACTTTTTCCAACATTGGGGTTACCTACAACTACATATCTTGTGAATTATACATAAATGTGTATAATCACACTCATGAAACACTGAATTCTTGGCAATCATAATCACACTCTCGTTGTTACAATACAAAGGGGGAGGATGAGAGATGTGAACGTCCATATCTACAAGAAGCCATCTCAACCAAACAATATCACAAGTGGAAATAGCCATGGCTCGGTACTCAGATTCTATAAAAGATCGAGAGACAACATCTTGTTTCTTGCTCTTCCATGATATCGTTGAATCTCCAAGAAAACACAATACCCATTAGTGGACTTATGATCATAAATATTAATATCCCAATTTGCATCACTATAGGAATACAAATCAAGATAGGGTGCAAATAGAAGCACAAGGCTACGGAATTGAGAACCACGAATATATCTCAAAATGCGAAGAACATCTCCCCAATGAACAACAGTATGGGAAGTGACAAAGTGGCTAACTACATGAACTGCATGAGCAATATCCGGTCTAGTGATAGTCTGGTAAACCAAACTCCCTACAATGGTACGATTAAGGGTTGATCTGATAAGGGGACACCATCTATTGGAGAATACTTTGCATTACTCTCAATAGGAGTATCAACTGTCCGATTATACGTGAGTCGTGAGCGTTCAAACATATATGAAATATACTTTGTTTGAGATAAAAGATAACCCTTTGGAGATTGAGCAACTTCAATCCCCAAGAATTAACATAGCAAATCCAAGTCTTTCATAGCAAAACGGTGAGCCAAATCACGCATTAAAGATTATATACCACCGTGATTATCACGAGTAATACTCATGTCATTGACTTATAAGGAAATAATAATCCAAAATGCACTCGTACATCGAACAAATAGAGCCGAGTCATGGTTACTTGGTTGAAAACCAATCGAATTAATCATTGTAGAAAATTTCTCAAACCAAGGGCTTGTTTGAGGCCATATAGTGCCTTTCGAAGCCAACAAACTTCACCTGGTTGGTGAGTAATACCATGGGGAGGACACATGTATACTTCCTCATGAGGATCACCATTTAAGAACGCATTCTTGACATCCATCTGATAAATCTTCGATTGATGAATGGATGAAATTGCAATCAAGGTGCGAACAATCGTCATTTTCACATAGTTATATTGGCTTGCTACTTTCTACTCTGATGCCATGTAGTATATCAAGACATAAAACGGTTAAGGTTTTATATTATTATCAAAATCAAAAGTATAAGATATAATGAAAGTAAAAGACAAAATATATATAGACTAGCTAATTAGGGTTTTATAGTTAATAGGCCAACATAAGACCTAATATAAAATAAAGCCCAAAAGTTTATTAGGCTAACAAGCACTTGAGCAAATCCTTTATAAATAGATTAATAAACAAGATTGGTTCATTTACCTCACATATAGATATTAAACATTCTTTTTATGGCCTATGAAATGACAGTCCTTCGGTTTAACATGTTTTATAGATTTTGCCCATGTAATGTTTTTTTGTTTGTCAATGTCTAGAAGTTGCCAAAAAAATTTTTAACTTTTTTCCTTGTTACATATAATAGTAGGTTTTTAGTTTACCATTAAATAAAATTTTCAAAAGTATCCTTAGGTTTACAAATCTTTTATTTTTTTATCTTAAGCATTTATATATTTATATTATATGTATTCATACAAAAGAAACACATATTTATAAACGATTTTTTTTAACTAAACATTGTAAAAAAAAAAAAAAAAAAAAATTTAAAATATACCTACGGTAAATCGTAAAAGTTTTGTAAACTTTTTTTTTTTTTTTTTTTTTTTTTTTTTTTTTTTTTTTGTTTTTGCAAACTGAGATTTAATTGTAATATGAGAACTTGCTATTATAAGTAAAAAGGGCAAAAAAAATTGACAAATTTAGGACCGTAACGAACAAAAAATCATGTTAAGGACAAAACCAATAAAACATGATAAATTCCATCCCTTTATTATGTGAGTGAATTCCCCAAGCAAAATATTTATCAACATCTAAGTGTGTTAGAAGTTTAAAGTGTGTTTTTCATTCTCCATGTTCGTAATCAATCTTTTAGTTTTCATTTTTGTTCAAATAAATTCCGAAAAGTCATTCCATAAACTCTAGACTGTTAAATTTCTTTTAAAGAATTTAAATTATTCGGTTTTATTGTATTTACGTTCCCCCACCCAACCCCATACAACATATTTACTCTAAGCTGGGAATAACATAGAATTTATATAATCATATCAAATATATATTACTTTATGAAATGACGATATGCGGTTATCTTCCTCAAATTTCAACTACTGAATTCGCATACAATAAAAAGACACCAATAAAAATTATTCTCATACATTCATACATGTTGAACATGCATACCATGTCCAACACTAGTCGTGGTATTGAGCCGTGTAACGCTCCAATTGTCATGTTATTTAAATATATAAACATATTAATTAAAACACAACATTATTCAAACATACATATCACCATCACCATCGATCACCATATAGTACGCCAAGTTTCTAGTTATGGGAACTCGACATCATCACATATCCTGCACACATAGAGATCATAAGATCACAACATTGATTCTTCCAACTGTAAATACTGATTAGTAGTCATTTGCATTTATCTATAAAAGTTTGTGTTGAAGAACTTACAGAAAGGTTCTGTCTTCCACCTCTGGTTATCATTTTTATTCCACTCCCACAAAAGAATTTCGGTGCCATCATGAATACCAGTGTCACCAATGGATGCATCTATATTAAGCTTAATATTGTCCACCATTCTTACTGCATGAAAACTATCGCCCAAATCCTTGCTTTCTGTCCAAAGAACAGACAAGTCAAGCGTATTTGGGTTGAATTCCGTCAGCTGAACCTACACAAGGATCCATAGGAATTTTACAAAAGGAACAAGATCGACCAAAATATTTGCTATTCTTGAAAGTCCATAACTACACATATTTGACGTATTGTAAACAAAAGGTAAAAGCCCATTAAAGAACTGATGCAATTTCAATTTCAGATGATCAGATTTAAACGTCTAATGATTCTACAGGAAGATCGACATACTGGTTTATGAGCTGGATCGGTAGGCTGTTGCAGAGCCTGTCCAGTAGCTTTATTTACCAGAGCAAAAGATGGAAAACCCTCTTCGTCTTTGACTCTCGTGCTAAACTTCTCATCCTTTATCCAATGCTGTGTAAAAATGTAAAAAGGACAACTAAAGTTAAGCGGATGAGCTGATCGGAGAAGGAGGAATTAAAGTGTGTATACCTGATGAAGATCGGAGGAGTTGGTGGGTGTAATAACCGGTGCTCCATCACGGATAGTGAGTGAGTAATCAGTCTTGATCTTGCTGTAAAACCTAACAGTGGGTTTGTCGTCAGTGTACTTGGGTGTTTGATCCATTTTTTCTTGATTTAACTGGGGTGTGTTGGAAGTTAAATAAGAAAGGAGATGACGAGGGCAATTAGAAGATTGTGTTTTTTGGTCGGTGGAAAATCATGTGCCCATATTTCACTTTTTTATTCAGAAATGGATACATAGAAAGTTTATTTATTTATTTTTTTTTTTATTTTATTTTATTTATTTTCTTTCATGACACTAATGTAGGCACTCACAATCTTTATTTATAAATCAAATATTTTGTGTACAGAAAGACTTAAATCCTTTGATGTGTAGAAAGTTTTTATTTATATACTCAATCTTATTTATAAATCAAATATTTTGGTACAACGAGAATTAAATCCTTTTGTGTGTAGAAAGTTTTTATTTATATACGGTTAAACTATAAACTCTTTGGTATGCAGAAATTTTTTATTCATATATATTTGTGCAGAAAGAATTTATAGATTATCAATGAGATTAATGAGACGACTGTATAATTACAAAACAAGTAACACACCAATCATGTTGAGAGAAAAACTTGAACAAACGATTAGTAATGAGATAATAAGTTGTGGAATAAAAGTTAATCTCAGTGGATCTTGTTAGCTTAACAATAATAATAGTTAGATTGCAGAAATGTGAGGAAAATAAATAACAGCAAGTTTATATCAATAAACAGTAAACAAGTAGACACAAGGTTGAATCGTAACAAGGTTTGCATGCAAACTCAAGTTAGTATAAAATGAACAACACAACTGAAGAGGGACTCGATTAAGTATCAGTTAAGATAACTTAAGATATAGAGATGAACAATCTGATAAACATTTAGTGATGGATTGATTGTTGATAATGGTAAATTGGAAAGGATTACATGAAATGGGAACCTTTATTTATAGAGTTCCAAAAGTTACATCAAAAGAGTAAAATAATCTAAAAGTGACTGACTACAGTGATCATGAATAGTTCACCAGATTTTACACGGAATACAAGCAATGTCAGTAAAGTAACTTAAACTATCTTCATGCACAACTCCACTTTGCGGTTCATCTTCAACTCTACAGGTCTTCAACGTATAAAAACAGTCTCCGGTAGTAACTTCTCTACGATATCATCAATTGAAAAAGTTTGTGGTTCCTTTTAGCTGAAGATGGTCACTTTTTGTTTCAACAATTTCCTCCAAAGTAACCTCTCATCTTATTTTCTTCACTTGTTCATTTTCAGGAACTTGATGATAATCCACCAAAATTTTCTAACTTCAAACAACCACTAGATTCTTGTTGAAATCTCGAACTTGACTTCATCAGTGTGTGCTTTGATCTTTGCACCGAAGCCAGAGAGATATCTAGTTGCTTCTTTGAAGGCGATGGATTGTGGTTACCAGAATGAAGTACTTGGGACCATCTTGATTTTTCTTGTGTACAATTCCTAGCTCAGGGTAGCTTGTTGCACCAATGGACATTTCTTGGAATCCTTCAGTGAAGTTTAGTACATGCTCGAAAGGAGGAAAGTCGAACTTGTTGGCAAGGACTGGATGTATTTCAGCATCAATCTTCCCAAAGTCACATGCCAATGCCTTTAAGAATTCACAAGCCCTTTCGAAGGCAACTTTCATCTTTGGATATTTTTTCAGCCTTAAGCTGAAACACCCGAGCTATCAAAAATATCTCTTTTGAATTCATGTACACAAAGTCAGCTTGACTTTTATTGTATTCACTTCCTCTTATGGTCAAGGTGTATTGGAAAAATTCACTTTTCATGAATTTGTAGTTCTTTAATCTGTTTGGTCTATCAGTGGACCAAATGTTCTCAAACTTAGAACCGTGTTTAGCGTGAAAGAGGTTCAAGTGTTCAAACTCCATGGGGAGTCTTCGGTCATCAAGAATGTTGAGATCAAGAGATTAAAAGACTGGAAAATACTTGGAATTTGGAGAAATCTGAATATCTAAATAGCCATCTGATGGTGGTTCTGCATATGTAAGATAAGTAGTGTAATCAGCATCAAGAAGTCTACGGGTTAGGTTTACCCATGAATTGATTAGGGTTTTGTCAAACGTAGTGTCAAACCCTTGTTCCTTCCAAATTTCATTTGCAAACTTTGCAGCTCTCCAGTCACGTTTTCTTTGGGATGTGGTGTGACATCCCCAAAATCACAGCCAGAAAAGACCGATTTCATTTATGCTTTTTAAAATAATTTCAGAGTAAATCCTTTTGATTTGAAAGTGTTGCGGAATTTGTTCCCAAAACAAAACATGATAAAATAATATTTATCAAAGCATTTCATCAAGAGATGCATTTTCATTATATAATTAAAACTCGGGGTGTCATGTTCCGATACAGACCATTAAGCATAAACAATAACATTACAAGTCATTCAACAAATATATACATATACAGACTTGTAAACAAAACAACTTGATGGTTCATCCATCTTACGCCCTTGCGCCACTTCCTGTAATACAAATAAAACTGAGTGGGTCAGGCTTGGGAGCCTCGTGAGCATATAGGGTTTTCAACCCACAATAAATAAATTATATTTAATTTCACCAACCAATCTCTATCCCGATTACCCATTTCCGTTATCCTCACTTTACGTCCCTAAAACAACATTTATCTCAAGGGACCTAATCTAGGATTTTCATCGGGACGGACATTACTGCTAAGGGGTTTCCTCAACAATAGATATCCTAAAGGCAACCATGAGGGGGATAGAGTACACCGGTGAACACATCGTTAACAACACCTACAGGTTATGAACCTGCTAGCGTTCCACGAGACTTTCTAGAAGAAGTCTGTGGTCGTTATCCATACTTTGCTGAATAACTAGGTCAACAACAACAACAACATCGAGGCCTCTCATCTATTTATTACACACCAACTATCTACCCATGTTCTACCCAACGTATTAGTAGATAAAAATATATATTTTTATACATAGTTTAAAACCTGTATAGCATTTTCATCCAACACATATTCCATATAACAGATGAGGCATACCCACATAACACATATTTCATAGAAAACAAATCAGATCTATGAGATTGAAGAGAGTGAATATACATTCATGTACATAACAACAAAACTATACACATAACACGTATTTCGTATAAAATACTTCATAATTATGCTTTAGAAGAAAGTAACTACACACTCACTTGATCAGAAGATGATCAGACAGCACTACAGCTTGTAGGAGTAGTAATCCTAAGTATATCTGAAATATCTCTACAAAAATCGAACTTCTCGCGGGCAGAGCTTCGGCTCGGAAACCGCACTTCTCGGGATCTTCGGGATCTCGTGACTTGCTTCGGAACTCGGGAATATTACCGAGGCTTCGAGGGTAAAAATGCAGAGCTTCGACACAAAAACGAGAGGAAATTAGCAAATAAACCCGGAACCCTCGCATCCTATTTACAGGAGGCTGGAGCCTCGGAGTACGCGCAGTACGCAGGGCGTACTGCTCCGAAATCGTAAGCGCATGCATCATCCGAAGTCCTCGAGTGCGAATGTCGACATCTTCGCTGTACGCAGGGCGTACTCGAGTACGCTGGGTGTACTTCGGATCGGATTGCTGATTCCCCTTCGGATAATGCCGGATTTAAAGATTTAATTTAAATACAAAATATTTAATAAACTTCGGAAATTCATATCTTTTTCATACGAACTCTGTTTTCGACGTTCTTTATATCCACGCGAAGGTGAGACTACGCTCTACAACTTCCGTTTAGACTTCGTCGGCTAATTTTGAATTTATTTTTATTATTTATTTTTAATAGGTCAGGACATAAATTTTCGTTATAAATTCATAACTTCTTCGTTTGACGTCCGTTCTCGCCTAAATTTTTATCGCTAAGGCTAAATATCGGTCTAACGTAAATTTCACTTTTTACGTTATTCAGCGGTGTTGGTTCTATCGCGAAACTTCGACAGGTCATAACTTCCTCGTTATAACTCGGATTTCGGCATTCTTTATATCTTCGGAAACCTTGTTTCAACTACTACAACATTATCTAAAGATATCAAGTTTATTATACACTTAAATTTTGACACTTATTTTTATTCTTAATTAATCAAACCACATAATTAAGCAATTAAGCACAAAACACATAATACTCAAATAATACACTTCTATTATTTCAAAACGGGTTACAAAGGTTAACCTAGACTATCACATTGCTAAAAATGGCAAACCCAAAAACACAGGCGTTACAATTCTCCCCACCTTAGAATGATTCCGTCCCCAGAATCACACCTCAAAAAACAAATGCGGATAGCGCCCCATCATGTCACTCTCCGTTTCCCAGGTGAGATTCGGCCCATTCGTGTGTTTCCATCATACAAGAACTAACTCGACCATCTTGCGTCGCAACTTCTTAGTCTTTCGGTCAACAATTGCCTCTGGTTCTTCAATCAACCTTTTGTTCTCATCGATTCTCAACTCCGAAAGTGGAATCATGTCGGGAACTTCCCCTGAGAACTTTCGTAAATAACACACATGAAAAGTGTTATGAATTCCATTCAGTTCTTCTGGTAGTTTGAGCTTGTAAGCTTGGTTCCCAATCTTCTGAAGAACTTTAAACGGTCCAATAAACCTTGGACTCAACTTTCCCCTTTTACCAAATCTTATAAGTCCCTTCCACGGCGAGACTTTAAGCAAAACCGAATCCCCAACTTCAAAAGTCATCGGTCTTCGCTTTTTGTCAGTGTAGCTCTTTTGACGATCCTGAGCCGCTAACATTCTTTCCCTAATTATTTTCAACTTTTCAGCAGTTTGATGAACCATCTCCGGTCCCATAAACTGCTTTTCCCCAGCCTCAAGCCAACAAGACGGCGTACGACACTTTTGTCCATACAAAGCTTGGTAAGGTGCCATCTTAATGCTCGAGTGAAAACTATTGTTATAGGAAAATTCTACCAATGGTAATTGTTCATCCCAATTACCTAGGAATTCCAAGGTACATGCTCTCAGCATATCTTCAAGTGTTTGTATCGTTCTTTCACTCTGACCATCAGTCTGCGGATGGTAAGATGTACTTAAACATAACTTGGTACCCACTTCCTCTTGTAGACATTTCCAAAACCTTGAGGTGAAACGACTATCACGATCCGAAACAATTGTTAGCGGAACACCGTGAAGTCTCACAATTTCCTTCACATAAGAATTCGCAAGCTTTTCCATAGACCATTTCTCCCTGGCTGCTATGAAATGCGCACTCTTAGTGAATCGATCGATGACCACCCAAATCATGTCGTGACCATTCTTCGTTTTGGGTAGTTTAGTGACAAAATCCATAGCAATGTCTTCCCACTTATCCATAGGCACAGGTAAATGTTCTAAACTCCCATACGGTTTCTGGTGTTGTGTCCTGACTCTCGCACAAGTCACACACTCAGCCACATACTTTGCAACGTCAAGCTTCATCGTCGGCCACCAATAGTAGGGTTTCAGGTCCCTATACATTTTAGCGCTACCGGGATGAATCGAGTACATGGTCTTGTGAGCTTCTTCCATCAGAAGATCTCTGACTCCTCCTGTCTTAGGTATCCAAATCCGATCTTGGAACACCTTCAATCCATGACCGTTTGTAACAAAAACCAACGTTTTGCCCAAACCTTCCTCTTTCCGGTCATTCTTCTCAGAAGCTTCGCTTTGAGCTTTCTTTATACTTTCTAAAATAGTTGAGACAACTTCAATTCTCAACGCTCTTGGCCTTTTCCTTTCAAGATTGACTTTCCGACTGAGAGCATCAGCAACAACATTAGCTTTACCGGGATGGTAAAGTATCTCACAGTCGTAGTCCTTGAGTAACTCTAGCCAGCGTCGTTGCCTCATATTCAATTCCTTCTGGTTAAAGAGATATTGGAGACTCTTATGATCAGTGAAAAGTTTGCACTTCGTGCCATAGAGGTAATGCCTCCATATCTTCAGAGCGAAAACTACCGCTGCCAACTCCAAATCATGAGTCGGGTAGTTCTTTTCATGCTTTTTTAGTTGTCGAGACACATATGCTATCACCTTTTCTCTTTGGGTCAAAACACAACCCAATCCAACACCAGACGCATCGCTATAAACAACAAAGTCTTCAACTCTTTCAGGTAGAGAAAGTATTGGTGCCTCGCATAACTTCTTCTTTAGCTTCTCGAATGCTTCTTTATGCTTATCACTCCAAGCATAAGTAGCTCCTTTTTGGGTCAAAGCTGTCAATGGAGTAGCAATCGAAGAAAAGCCTTGGATAAACCTTCGGTAATATCCGGCTAATCCTAAAAAGCTTCGTATCTCCATGGGACTTTTTGGTTGTTCCCACTTCATCACAGCTTCGATCTTCGCTGGATCAACCATTATCCCTTCTTGGTTGACCACGTGACCCAAGAATTGCACTTCACGAATCCAAAAATCATAGTTGGAGAACTTAGCATACAGCTTCTCCTTCTTCAAGACTTCTAACACTTCTCGCAAGTGTCTGCCATACTCCTCCTGGCTTTTTGAGTAAATCAGAATTTCATCTATGAACACTATTACGGATTTATCATGGAACGGATTACAAACCCTATTCATTAAATCCATGAATGTTGCCGGAGCATTGGTTAGTCCAAACGACATAACCAAGAACTCGTAGTGTCCATATCTAGTTCTGAACGCAGTCTTCTCTATATCCTGCTCTCTCACTTTCAGCTGATGATATCCTGAACTTAGGTCGATCTTTGAGAAATAGCTCGAACCTTATAGTTGATCGAATAGGTCATCAATCCTTGGCAACGGATATCTATTCTTTATTGTTGCCTTATTCAGCTCTCGGTAATCAATGCACATTCTCATGCTTCCATCTTTCTTCTTCACGAATAACACCGGAGCTCCCCAGGGTGATGAACTAGGTCTAATGAAACCTTTGTCCAATAACTCCTGAAGTTGCATCATCAGTTCCTTCATCTGCATCGGTGCTAATCGATAAGGTGCTTTTGCAATTGGCGTTGTTCCTGGTAACAAGTCAATTTGGAACTCCACTTTTCTATCAGGTGGTAATCCAGGAAGGTCTTCGGGAAATACTTCCGGATAATCACACACCACAGGAATACTCAGCATCACCTTCTTATCCTTCTTAGCATCAATCACGAATGCTAAATATGATGTACATCCCTTGGTCAAACACTTTCTGGCTTTCATTAGGGAAATGATTCCAGAATTCACTCGGCATTTGTCCCCATACGCCATAAACGATTCCTTTCCAGGCGGGTTTACCTTCACTATCTTCTTCTTGCACAAAATTTCGGCATCATTGGGGCTGAGCCAATCCATTCCTAACACGATGTCGAAACCATTAAGTTCGATAGGCAATAATTCATTGTGAAACATATTCCCATTAAGGTCGATTAAGATGTTTTTCATACGATGGCTAAAAGGTACAAACTTGCCACTAGCAACTTCGACTAATAAAGCATTATCTAGTCTATCAACAGGAAAGGCTAGTTTTCTACCAAATTCATGCGATATAAAGGAGTAGTTGGCTCCAGAATCAAATAAAATTTGGGCAGGCAAATTGTTAACGAGAAAGGTACCTGAAGCGACATCAGCTTCATCTTTAGCAGCTTCTAGTGTCATCTGGAATGCTCTCGCCTTTGGCTTTGGCGGAATGTTGGGTCTAGCTGCCTCCTTCTTCTTCGGGCGGTCCCTCGACATGTGTCCCTCCTCACCACAACCATAACAAACTTTCTTAGTGAGGGTACATTCATTGGCATAGTGACCTGGCTTTCCACACTTGTAGCATGTGGTCACTACCTCACACTTTCCATAATGCTTCTTCTTACATTTGTCGCACCATTTCGCTTCGCCTCCACTTCCCCTCGAACCAGACTTCGAGAACTTGTTTTTCTTATTGGACCCTGAAGTTCCATCGAACTTCCTCTTTTCACTAACTTCTATCCTTTCCAGACCCTTTTCCTTCTGCTGGGTCTCCAAGTTCTTAGCTGCACGAACAGCCATTTTCAGAGTAGTTGCCATCTTGACTATCGAGCCAAAGTCGCCAGGCAGTCCATTAGCAAACCTCTCAATTTTGGAGAGTTCCGTTGGCACTAGGTACGGAAATAATTTCATTTTCTCAGTGAATGCCATAGCATAGTCGTCTATGCTCATCCTCCCCTTCTTCAAGTTTTGGAACTCATTGTTCAGATCAATCAGATCTATCTCTGAACAATATTGCACCCTTAACTATTCCAAGAACTCCTCCCATGACATTTTCAGGGTTTTCCCTTGTAGCATAGTATCTGCCAACAACTTCCACCAACTTAATACTCCAGTCTTTAGTTGTCTGACTACAAAGACAGTCTTCTGTTTGTTGCTACAGTCGCAACTTTCAAATACCATCTCCATTTCGGAGATCCAATCCATTATTTCAACAGGCTTTGGGCTCCCAGAAAGACTTTGCGGTTTGGCACCCAAGAAATTCTTGTACATTCGCCCATCATTGTTGTTTCTCCTTTCCGGATTGTTCCTTCGTTCTTCTTGAGTCCCAACATGACTCAAAATGCGACTATTGTTCCCTTCCTCCGATTGCTCGGGAATCAATTCAAGTTCCTCAATAGGTATGATAGGTTCGTCCTTATTATTATGCAACATTTGTCACATCTCCTCCCTTTTTTCGGCGAACATAGCCCGAATCATGGCTTGTACTCCAGCCATGGTGATCTGTTCTGGTGCTGCTGCTACAACAGGTATTTGCTCAATCACTGGCGGTTGATTCCTGATTTCATCCGCGTTTCCAACGCCACTCCTTGTTCTCAGCATTTTTGATCTACACACCGAATAATTTCACCTTATTACTCCAAACGATTACATGCTAGTTCTAATATCGTATACATACGCTTAGAATCCTAAACACATAAACCTTCAGATCCGGTTGGCAACAAACCGTAGATCCGAACAAATAATATCATATATGGCAACATATAACATTTAGCACATAAAAGCATTTTAGGCAACGTTCGTATAATAAACTAGTGCTTGTGTCTAAAATCCAACAGACACACATCTCAAATTCCACTTAGCATTCTAAGTTTAAGTTTAGAAATCCTACAAATTCCTAGTTCGCTTAAACTAATGCTCTGATACCAACTGTGACATCCCCAAAATCACGGCCAGAAAAGACCGATTTCATTTATGCTTTTTAAAATAATTTCAGAGTAAATCCTTTTGATTTGAAAGTGTTGCGGAATTTGTTCCCAAAACAAAACATGATAAATAATATTTATCAAAGCATTTCATCAAGAGATGCATTTTCATTATATAATTAAAACTCGGGGTGTCATGTTCCGATACAGACCATTAAACATAAACAATAACATTACAAGTCATTCAACAAATATATACATATACGGACTTGTAAACAAAACAACTTGATGGTTCATCCATCTTACGCCCTTGCGCCACTTCCTGTAATACAAATAAAACTGAGTGGGTCAGGCTTGGGAGCCTGGTGAGCATATAGGGTTTTCAACCCACAATAAATAAATTATATTTAATTTCACCAACCAATCTCTATCCCGATTACCCATTCCCGTTATCCTCACTTTACGTCCCTAAAACAACATTTATCTCAAGGGACCTAATCTAGGATTTTCATCGGGACGGACATTACTGCTAAGGGGTTTCCTCAATAATAGATATCCTAAAGGCAACCATGAGGGGGATAGAGTACACCGGTGAACACATTATTCACAACACCTACAGGTTATGAACCTGCTAGCGTTCCACGAGACTGTCTAGAAGAACTCTGTGGTCGTTATCCATACTTTGCTGAATAACTAGGTCAACAACAACAACAACATCGAGGCCTCTCATCTATTTATTACACACCAACTATCTACCCATGTTCTACCCAACATATTAGTAGATAAAAATATATATTTTTATACATAGTTTAAAACCTGTATAGCATTTTCATCCAATACATATTCCACATAACAGATGAGGCATACCCACATAACACATATTTCATAGAAAACAAATCAGATCTATGA
The DNA here is from genome assembly GCF_052625555.1 of Lactuca saligna. Lineage (NCBI taxonomy): Eukaryota > Viridiplantae > Streptophyta > Magnoliopsida > Asterales > Asteraceae > Lactuca > Lactuca saligna. Next base: position 41,149,754 of record NC_136422.1, read on the forward strand.
GATTGAAGAGAGTGAATATACATTCACGTACATAACAACAAAACTATACACATAACACGTATTTCGTATAAAATACTTCATAATTATGCGTTAGAAGAAAGTAACTACACACTCACTTGATCAGAAGATGATCAGACAGCACTACGGCTTGTAGGAGTAGTAATCCTAAGTAGATCTGAAAGATCTCTACAAAAATCGAACTTCTCGCGGGCAGAGCTTCGGCTCGGAAACCGTACTTCTCGGGATCTTCGGGATCTCAGGACTTTCTTCGGAACTCAGGAATATTACCGAGGCTTCGGGGGTAAAAACGCAGAGCTTCGACACAAAAACGAGAGGAAATTAGCAAATAAACCCGGAACCCTCGCATCCTATTTATAGGAGGCAGGAGCCTCGGAGTACGCGGGGCGTACTGCTCCGAAATCGTAAGCGCATGCGTCATCCGAAGTCCTCGAGTGCGAATGTCGACATCTTCGCTGTACGCTGGGCGTACTTCGGATCGGATTGCTGACTCCCCTTTGGATAATGCCGGATTTAAAGATTTAATTTAAATACAAAATATTTAATAAACTTCGGAAATTCATATATTCTTCATACGAACTCCGTTTTCGACGTTCTTTATATCCACGCGAAGGTGAGACTATGCTCTACAACTTCCGTTTAGACTTCGTCGGCTAATTTTGACTTTATTTTTATTATTTATTTTTAATAGGTCGGGACAGAAAATTTCGTTATAAATTCATAACTTCTTCGTTTGACGTCCGTTCTCGCCTAAATTTTTATCGCTTTGATACTAACAACGAGATCTTCGATTCTCGTTTAGATCACTAAGGCTAAATATTGCTCTAACGTAAATTTCACTTTTTACGTTATTCAGCGGTGTCGGTTCTGTCGCGAAACTTCGACAGGTCATAACTTCCTCGTTATAACTCGGATTTCGACATTCTTTATATCTTCGGAAACCTTGTTTCAACTACTACAACATTACCTAACGATATCAAGTTTATTATACACTTTAATTTTTACGCTTATTTTTATTCTTAATTAATCAAACCACATAATTAAGCAATTAAGCACAAAACACATAATACTCAAATAATACACTTCTATTATTTCAAAACGGGTTACAAAGGTTAACCTAGACTATCACATTGCTAAAAATGGCAAGCCGAAAAACACAGGCATTACAATTCTCCCCACCTTAGAATGATTTCGTCCCCGGAATCACACCTCAACAAACAAATGCGGATAGCGACACATCATGTCACTCTCCGTTTCCCAGGTGAGATTCAGCCCATTCGTGTGTTTCCATCGGACAAGCACTAACTCGACCATCTTGCGTCGCAACTTCTTAGTCTTTCGGCCAACAATTGCCTCTGGTTCTTCAATCAACCTTTTGTTCTCATCGATTCTCAACTCCGAAAGTGGAATCATGTCGGGAACTTCCCCTAAGAACTTTCGTAAATAACACACTTGAAAAGTGTTATGAATTCCATTCAGTTCTTCTGGTAGTTCGAGATTGTAAGCTTGGTTCCCAACCTTCTGAAGAACTTTAAGCCGTCGGATAAACCTTGGACTCAACTTTCCCCTTTTACTAAATCTTATAAGTCCCTTCCACGGCGAGACTTTAAGCAAAACCGAATCCCCAACTTCAAAAGTCATCGGTCTTCGCTTTTTGTTAGCGTAGCTCTTTTGACGATCCTGAGCCGCTAACATTCTTTCCCTAATTATTTTCAACTTTTCAGCAGTTTGATGAACCATCTCCGGTCCCATAAACTACTTTTCCCCAGCCTCAAGCCAACAAGACGGCGTACGGCACTTTTGTCCATACAAAGCTTGGTAAGGTGCCATCTTAATGCTCGAGTGAAAACTATTGTTATAGGTAAATTCTACAAATGGTAATTGTTCATCCTAATTACCTAGGAATTCCAAGGTACATGCTCTCAGCATATCTTCAAGTGTTTGTATCGTTCTTTCACTCTGACCATCAGTCTACGGATGGTAAGTTGTACTTAAACATAACTTGGTACCCATTTCCTCTTGTAGACATTTCCAAAACCTTGAGGTGAAACGACTATCACGATCCGAAACAATTGTTAGCGGAACACCGTGAAGTCTCGCAATTTCCTTCACATAAGAATTCACAAGCTTTTCCATAGACCATTTCTCCCTGGCTGCTATGAAATGCGCACTCTTAGTGAATCGATCAACGACCACCCAAATCATGTCGTGACCATTCTTCGTTTTGGGTAGTTTAGTAACAAAATCCATAGCAATGTCTTCCCACTTACCCATAAGCATAGGTAACTGTTCTAAACTCCCATACGGTTTCTGGTGTTGTGTCTTGAATCTCGCACAAGTCACACACTCAGCCACATACTTTGCAACGTCAAGCTTCATCGTCGGCCACCAATAGTAGGGTTTCAGGTCTCTATACATTTTAGTGCTACCGGGATGAATCGAGTACACGGTCTTGTGAGCTTCTTCCATCAGAAGATCTCTGACTCCTCCTGTCTTAGTTATCCAAATCCGATCTTGGAACACCTTCAATCCATGACCGTTTGTACCAAACACCAACGTTTTGCCCAAATGTTCCTCTTTCCGATCATTCTTTTCAGAAGCTTCCCTTTGAGCTTTCTTTATACTTTCTAAAATAGTTGAGACAACTTCAATTCTCAACGCTCTTGGCCTTTTCCTTTCAAGATTGACTTTCCGACTGAGAGCATCAGCAACAACATTAGCTTTACCGGGATGGTAAAGTATCTCACAGTCGTAGTCCTTGAGTAACTCTAGCCAGCGTCGTTGCCTCATATTCAATTCCTTCTGGTTAAAGAGATATTGGAGACTCTTATGATCAATGAAAAGCTTGCACTTCGTGCCATAGAGGTAATGCCTCCATATCTTCAGAGCGAAAACTACCGCTGCTAACTCCAAATCATGAGTCGGGTAGTTGTTTTCATGCTCTTTTAGTTGTCGAGACGCATATGCTATCACCTTTTCTCTTTGGGTCAAAACAAAACCCAATCCAACACCAGACGCATCGCTATAAACAGCGATGTCTTCAACTCCTTCAGGTAGAGAAAGTATCGGTGCCTCGCATAGTTTCTTTTTTAGCTTCTCGAGTGCTTCTTTATGCTTATCACTCCAAGCATAAGTAGCTCCTTTTTGGGTCAAAGCTGTCAATAGAGTAGCAATCGAAGAAAAGCCTTGGATAAACCTTCGGTAATATCTGGCTAATCCTAAAAAGCTTCGGATCTTTGTGGGACTTTTTGGTTGTTCCCACTTCATCACAGCTTCGATCTTCGCTGGATCAACCATTATCCCTTCTTGGTTGACCACGTGACCTAAGAATTGGACTTCACGAATCCAAAAATCACAGTTGGAGAACTTAGCATACAGCTTCTCCTTCTTCTTGACTTCTAACACTTCTCACAAGTGTCTGCCATGCTCCTCCTGGCTTTTTTAGTAAATCAGAATGTCGTCTATGAACACTATTACGGATTTATCAAGGAACGGATTACAAACCCTATTCATTAAATCCATGAATGTTGCCGGAGCATTGGTTAGTCCAAACGACATAACCAAGAACTCGTAGTGTCCATATCTAGTTTTGACCGCAGTGTTCTCTATATCCCGCTCTCTCACTTTCAGCTGATGATATCCTGACCTTAGGTCGATCTTCGAGAAATAGCTCGAACCTTGTAGTTGATCGAATAGGTCATCAATCCTTGGCAACGGATATCTATTCTTTATTGTTACCTTATTCAGCTCTCGGTAATCAATGCACATTCTCATGCTTCCATCTTTCTTCTTCACGAATAACACCGGAGCTCCCCAGGGTGATGAACTAGGTCTAATGAAACCTTTTGTCCAATAACTCCTGAAGTTGTATCATCAGTTCCTTCATCTCCGTCGGTGCTAATCGATAAGGTGCATTTGCAATTGGCGTTGTTCCTGGTAACAAGTCAATTTGGAACCCCACTTGTCTATCAGGTGGTAATCCAGGAAGGTCTTCGGGAAATACTTCCGGATAATCACACACCACAGGAATACTCTGCATCACCATCTTCTCCTTCTTAGCATCAATCACGAATGCTAAATATGATGTACATCCCTTGGTCAAACACTTTCTGGCTTTCATTAGGGAAATGATTCCAGAATTCACTCGGCGTTTGTCCTGATACGCCATAAACGATTCCTTTCCAGGCGGGTTTACCTTCACTATCTTCTTCTTGCACAAAATTTCGGCATCATTGGCGCTGAGCCAATCCATTCCCAACACGATGTCGAAACCATTAAGTTCTATAGGCAATAATTCATCGTGAAACATATTCCCATTAAGGTCGATTAAGATGTTTTTCATACGATGGCTAACAGGTACATACTTGCCACTAGCAACTTCGACTAATAAAGCATTATCTTGTCTATCAACAGGCAAGGCTAGTTTTCCAACCAAATTCATGTGATATAAAGGAGTAGTTGGCTCCAGAATCAAATAAAATTTGGGCAGGGAAATTGTTAACGAGAAAGGTACCTGAAGCGACATCAGCTTCATCTTTAGCAGCTTCCAGTGTCATCTGGAATGCTCTCGCCTTTGGCTTTGGTGGAATGTTGGGTCTAGCTGCCTCCTTCTTCTTCGGGCAGTCCCTCGACATGTGTCCCTCCTCACCACAACCATAACAAACTTTCTTAGTGAGGGTACATTCATTGGCATAGTGACCTGGCTTTCCACACTTGTAGCATGTGGTCACTACCTCACACTTTCCATAATGCTTCTTCTTACATTTGTCGCACCATTTCGCTTCGCCTCCACTTCCCCTCGAACCAGACTTCGAGAACTTGTTTTTCTTATTGGACCCTGAAGTTCCATCGAACTTCCTCTTTTCACCAACTTCTATTCTTTCTAGACCCTTTTCCTTCTGCTGGGCCTCCACATTCTTAGCTGCACGAACAACCGTTTTATGAGTAGTTGCCATCTTGACTGTCGGGCCAAAGTCGCCAGGCAGTCCATTAGCAAACCTCTCAATTTTGGAGAGTTCCGTTGGCACTAGGTACGGAAATAATTTCATTTTCTCAGTGAATGCCATAGCATAGTCGTCTACACTCATCCTCCCCTTCTTCAAGTTTTGGAACTCATTGTTCAGATCAATCAGATCTATCTCTGAATAATATTGCACCCTTAACTATTCCAAGAACTCCTCCCATGACATTTTCAGGGCTTTCCCTTGTGGCATAGTATCTGCCAACAACTTCCACCAACTTAATACTCCAGTCTTTAGTTGTCTGACTACAAAGACAGTCTTCTGTTTGGTGCTACAGTCGCAACTTTCAAATACCATCTCCATTTCGGAGATCCAATCCATTATTTCAATAGGCTTTGGGCTCCCAGAAAGACTTGGCGGTTTGGCGCCCAAGAAATTCTTGTACATTCACCCATCGTTGTGGTTTCTCCTTTCCGAATTGTTCCTTCGTTCCTCTTAAGTCCCAACTTGACTCAAAATGCGACTATTGTTCCCTTCCTCCGATTGCTCGGGAATCAATTCAGGTTCCTCAATAGGTATGATAGGTTCGTCCCTATTATTATGCAACATTTGTTGCATCTCCTCCCTTTGTTCGGCTAACATAGCCCAAATCATGGCTTGTACTCCAGCCATGGTGATCTGTTCTGGTGCTGCTGCTACAACAGGTATTTGCTCAATCACTGGCGGTTGATTCCTGTTTTCATTCGCGTTTCCAACGCCACTCCTTATTCTCAGCATTTTTGATCTACACACTGAATAATTTCACCTTATTACTCCAAACGATTACCTGCTAGTTCTAATATCGTATACATACGCTTAGAATCCTAAACACATAAACCTTCAGATCCGGTTGGCAACAAACCGTAGATCCGAACAAATAATATCATATATGGCAACATATAACATTTAGCACATAAAAGCATTTTAGGCAACATTCCTAAAATAAACTAGTGCTTGTGTCTAAATTCCAACAGACACACATCTCAAATTCCACTTAGCATTCTAAGTTTAAGTTTAGAAATCCTACAAATTCCTAGTTCGCTTAAACTAATGCTCTGATACCAACTGTGACATCCCCAAAATCACGGCCAGAAAAGACCGATTTCATTTATGCTTTTTAAAATAATTTCAGAGTAAATCCTTTTGATTTGAAAGTGTTGCGGAATTTGTTCCCAAAACAAAACATGATAAATAATATTTATCAAAGCATTTCATCAAGAGATGCATTTTCATTATATAATTAAAACTCGGGGTTTCATGTTCCGATACAGACCATTAAGCATAAACAATAACATTACAAGTCATTCAACAAATATATACATATACAGACTTGTAAACAAAACAACTTGATGGTTCATCCATCTTACGCCCTTGCGCCACATCCTGTAATACAAATAAAACTGAGTGGGTCAGGCTTGGGAGCCTGGTGAGTATACAGGGTTTTCAACCCACAATAAATAAATTATATTTAATTTCACCAACCAATCTCTATCCCGATTACCCATTCCCGTTATCCTCACTTTACATCCCTAAAACAACATCTATCTCAAGGGACCTAATCTAGGATTTTCATCGGGACGGACATTACTGCTAAGGGGTTTCCTCAACAATAGATATCCTAAAGGCAACCATGAGGGGGATAGAGTACACCGGTGAACACATTGTTCACAACACCTACATGTTATGAACCTGCTAGCGTTCCACGAGACTGTCTAGAAGGAGTCTGTGGTCGTTATCCATACTCCGCTAAATAACTAGGTCAACAACAACAACAACATCGAGGCCTCTCATCTGTTTATTACACACCAACTATCTACCCATGTTCTACCCAACATATTAGTAGATAAAAATATATATTTTTATACACAGTTTAATACCTGTATAGCATTTTCATCCAATACATATTCCACATAACAGATGAGGCATACCCACATAACACATATTTCATAGAAAACAAATCAGATCTATGAGATTGAAGAGAGTGAATATATATTCACGTACATTACAACAAAACTATACACATAACACGTATTTCGTATAAAATACTTCATAATTATGCGTTAGAAGAAAGTAACTACACACTCACTTGATCAGAAGATGATCAGATAGCACTACGGCTTGTAGGAGTAGTAATCCTAGGTAGATCTGAAAGATCTCTACAAAAATCGAACTTCTCGCGGGCAGAGCTTCCGCTCGGAAACCGCACTTCTCGGGATCTTTGGGATCTCGGGACTTGCTTCGGAACTCGGGAATATTACCGGGGCTTCGGGGTGGCTTTGGGGTAAAAACGCAGAGCTTCGACAAACGAGAGGAAATTAGCAAATAAACCCGGAACCCTCGCATCCTATTTATAGGAGGCTAGAGCCTCGGAGTACGCGGGGCGTACTGCTCCGAAATCGTAAGCGCATGCGTCATCCGAAGTCCTCGAGTGCGAATGTCGACATCTTCGCTGTACGCGGGGCATACTCGAGTACGCTGGGCGTACTTCAGATCGGATTCCCGACTCCCCTTCGGATAATGCCAGATTTAAAGATTTAATTTAAATACAAAATATTTAATAAACTTCGGAAATTCATATCTTCTTCATACGAACTCCGTTTTCAATGTTCTTTATATCCACGCGAATGTGAGACTATGCTCTACAACTTCCGTTTAGACTTCGTTGGCTAATTTTGACATTATTTTTATTATTTTTTTTTAATAGGTCGGGACAGAAATTTTCGTTATAAATTCATAACTTCTTTGTTTGACGTCCGTTCTCGCCTAACTTTTTATCGCTTTGATACTAACAACGACATCTTCGATTCTCGTTTAGATGACTAAGGCTAAATATCGCTATAACGTAAATTTCACTTTTTACGTTATTCAGCGGTGCTGGTTTTGTCGCGAAACTTCGACAGGTCATAACTTCCTCGTTATAACTCGGATTTTGGCATTCTTTATATCTTCAGAAACCTTGTTTCAACTACTACAACATTATCTAAAGATATCAAGTTTATTATACACTTAAATTTTGATGCTTATTTTTATTCTTAATTAATCAAACCACATAATTAAGCAATTAAGCACAAAACACATAATACTCAAATAATACACTTCTATTATTTCAAAATGGGTTACAAAGGTTAACCTAGACTATCACATTGCTAAAAATGGCAAGCCCAGAAACACAGACGTTACATGTGGCAAGGGAGTCATTCGTTTAGTTAGATGACATTTCTTCTTCTGTGGTCTTGAGGTGAGAAGGCGTTTGTTGAGGTGAACCCTGAGGAGTTGGAATTTGATGAGATGACTGTGGAGTTGGTTCTTTGGTGACCTCTACGGTTAGAGGTTGGTTCAGAGGAGGGGTTTGTTCTCTACGATGCATTGCGGAAGGTGGATTCTGAGGAGGAATGATAGAGTGGTTATTTAATCGGGTTTTTTGTTGGATAAGGTGTCTAAGTCCATAACTATTTCTGGTATGTACTTGACCCGACCCGGCATGGTCCATTTGGGTTGCATGGCACCATGCAATTGGATAAACTAAATGAGAGAAATAACGCTTGGAGATTATTAATATATTATAAGTTCTAATATATTAATAATATTATTTGATTAGTTTGATCAAGAATTAATTTAGAATTAATTAAGTGATCAAAAGATAACTAATTAAATATATGGGTTGATTAAGTAAATCATCCATATCTTGTATAGTGGGCTAAAAGGCTCCATGGATCACCAAGTTGGGTTCTACCCATAGGATGCTCCATGGGAGTTACAAACCCATGGGTCATGGAAATGAAGAGTCATGACACATTAGGGTTTAACCCTAGATGTGTCAACACTATATAAGTAATATGATCTCCTCCCAAATCGGCTACACTAAGTAATAGAGGGCTTGGCCGATTTTTGAAGAGTGTGTATTCTCTCATAAGTTCTTCCAAGAGCATTTGGTGTTGTGTGAAGCATTTGAGGCATCACCACTTGGGGTGCTAGGCTCACAAGGTTTCAAGGAACACAAGCAACAACAAGGTAAGTTATTCTATCTATACTTTATGTTTAAATTGTTCCCCATGTATGCTAGATAGGAATATAACCTTGGAAATCAACTTTGCATGACAAATTAGACAAACATAGATCCAAGGTTATTAGGGTTGCATGTACACTTAGGAAGTGTTAGAATGCTCAAAACCCATCAGTGGTATCAGAGCCTAGGCTTGTTTGTTCTTATTTGTGCTTAAAAGTTGAAAACAGGATCGAAAATTTGCTGTCTGCGATCGGACTCGTCAAGTCTATTGGGGGGACTCGTCGAGTCCATGTGTATCTTCAACCAACTCGGCGAGTCATATTCTTGCACTCGGCGAGTAGGGTCCAATGAGTGCAGAATTTCGATTCAGTTGCTGGAAAAATGAATTAGAAACATTACCCTAAACTGTTTTAGTAAATGTAAACTTGTTTTTGGTGGTGTAATGTTTTGCTAATCCATTTACAACAACTAGTCATCAAAATTACAAAGTTTTATGTAATTTTTGATTATGTTCATATTCATGTTCTTGTTCTTATGATGTTTTAGATGATCATAGGAATTATTTGTAACCTATTTGGTAGTTTAATTCTTGATCATAATGTGTTTTAATGGAGTCCATAACTTATCCTTAAGTTATGGAAAACCAAGAGTCACACTTGAGTTAAAACCATTAAGAAAACACAAGAGTTATAAAAATGAAGAGTCTTCATTTTATGACTCTATTAAACTCATAAGTTACAAGAAATGAAAAGTTTTGAAACTTACAAAACTTGCCCTCAAGTTTTGGAACAAGTAAAGTTAAGTTAAAACTTTAGTTCCAACCCCTAGAATTTTAAAAGTTAAAATTCAACCCTTATACTTATATTATGATGATTTAATAATTATATATATATGTATAAGAACAAGTCGTCTTACCGCAGGTACGCCTCATTCACGAAGCCGGTCTATAAGGTGGGTATAAGGTTGTTGCCTATAAAATGGTGACTTAATGGGTGAATATTCTCACCCACCGCTTGCTTGACTGGTGGAGGGTCGTTAGCCGAACGGGTAAGACAAGGACTTATAAATTCTCATTCAAAGTATGATGAATATATAAAGTAACTAAATGTTTATTAAATTCCCAATCTTAGTTACTTTAGGAAAAATGTGAATAAGGTGCTAATCCATGAAATTACACTTTACACTTTGTCTGAGTCGTTGGTGGAGCGTGTGTGGTTAACCGGCACACTAACTTGGACTTAACAAGGTAGGTAAAGGGTGACTTAAGGTTTATTATAGTATCGGTGGAGCGTGTGTGGTTTACCGGCACATCGATTGAGTGATAAACTTTAAGGGTACCAAGTGATTTGCATGGTTACTTCACACCTCGTTTTGTGATCCTCGGCATCCCAGTCACAAAACCTGGAGGGCACTCCCGAGATCGAAACATGCCTTTGAAAAGTTCATTGGATCTCAAAGAATCTAGGAATTTCTAAAACCAATAAAAACTAAATATTTAATATTTCGGTTTTCGTGGTGGAAATTGGTGAATCGTCATTCACCTACCTTTCAAATATGGTATAGCTTAGATTACGGCATACCTCTTCTAAGTTATATTATATTGTGATTGGATCCTAGCCTTAATATTACATTTGGGTGTTTTATTAAGGACTCTCTTAAATCTAAACTAAACTTGTTCTTCTTTTTCAGATGTCTTCAACTAATGCTTCTGGCTCGAATCCTAATGGCTCCTTTACTCTTATGAGTCTGTGTGGGAAAGTCACCTTTGATGGATCCAACTTCAATAAGTGGATCAGAAACATCAGGATGATTACCCGCTACGAGGATAAAGAATATGTCCTTGACAAGGAGCTTAAGGAAATTGACGAGTCCACTGCAACTCCCCAGGAGATCGCTGACTTTCATACTCATGAAAGAGATGCAACCAAGGTGGCTTGCATCATGTTAGCCACCATGACAGCTGAACTCCAAAAGTCTTATGAAGACTTCTACCCTTATGAAATGCACCAAGATTTGATGGAAAGATATCATCAAAGTGCACGACAAGAGAGGTACGAAGTCATCTGCTCCATGATAACAACCATGATGAAGGACGGAGAGTCCGTCACGAGCCACATGCAGAAAATGCAAAGGTATGTGGATCGGTTGCTGAAGCTCAATGTGAACTTCCCTGAGGAGCTTGCAATAGATATCATTTTGCACTCCTTACCATCGTGCTATGATCAATTCCGCATGACATATCACATGAACAAGGAAGAGGTCACCCTCAGCAAACTTCAGGGACTTCTCAAGACCGCAGAAACAGGTCTTAAGGGGAAGTCGGTTGCTATCACTCCTACTCCAGAAACAACTCCGGTCTTGGCAATCGGGCAAAGTCGAGGGAGGAAGAGAAAGAGATCTTCAAAGGGTACCAAGGCTCGGACCCTTGATGGCTCTTCTTCAAGTGGAACCAAGAAAGGTTTCATTACTCCTTCTTCTGACCCAAAAGAGGCGGAATGCTTCTATTGCCACGAAAAAGCTCATTGGAAGCGGAACTGCCCAAAGTACCAGCAAGATGTAAAGGATGGGAAAGTCAAACCCAACCATGCAGGTATTTACACTATCATTTCTAATAACTCACCCCATTCGAAATCTTGGGTCCTTGATACAGGTTGCGGAATTCATATTTGTTGTGACTTGCAGGGACTAGGAAGAAGTGAGAATGTGGAGCAAGGAAGAATAAACTTAATCATGGGGAATAGGAAAGTTACACCTGTCACCAAGATTGGAGTTTATACTTTATCGCTAAGTAGTGGGTTAAATTTAGATTTGAATAAATGTTGTTATTCGCCAGAAATGGCAAGAAATATTATTTCCTTTCATGCATTGTACAAACAAGGTTTCACCTTTTCATTTGATAATGAAGTTGGTTCGATTAATGCTTTCTTTAATAATGTACTTTATTTTAAAGCATTACCTTGTGATGGTGTGTATGAAGCTGTATCTATTGTAGATAACTTAGGAAATAATGTTTTGTGTATTGATTCTAATAATAATAACTTGGATAAAGCATCATTATGGCATTGTCGTCTTGGACATATAAGCAAGAAACGCATAGGCCAACTCCAAAAGGATGGAGTCTTGGAGTCGTTTGACCTAAAGTCAAATGATAGTTGCGAGTCACGCTTACTTGGAAAAATGACAAAGTCACCCTTCACAGGCTCATGTGAAAGGGGTGAAGGTTTGTTGGACCTTATACACACGGATGTGTGTGGACCATTCAAACATGCCACAAGAGATGCTAATCGTTATTATTTGACTTTTACTGATGATTACAGTAGATATGGATATGTCTACTTAATCAAGCATAAGTCAGAGACTTTCGAGAAGTTTAAGGAATTTAAACAGGAAGTCGAGAATCAATTGGGCAGGAACATTAAGATGCTTCGATCCGATCGAGGTGGTGAGTATCTTAGTTCAGAGTTCCTCGACTATCTAAAGGAATGTGGGATTGTCTCACAATTGACACCTCCCAGGACACCGCAGTTGAATGGTGTGGCTGAGAGGCGTAATCGAACCTTGTTGGACATGGTTCGTTCCATGATGAGTCGAGCTTCGCTACCAATCTCATTCTGGGGGTATGCCTTAGAGACTGCTGCCCATATCCTTAATCTAGTCCCTACAAAGAAAGTTGCCAAAACTCCTCACGAGATGTGGACTGGTAAAGTACCTAAACTAGACCACATCAAGATTTGGGGCTGCGAGGCTTTCGTGAGACGCGAGACTCATGATAAGCTCGAACCCCGAAGCGAGAGGTGTATTTTCATCGGCTACCCACAGCAATCCTTTGGTTACCTCTTCTACAGACCTAGTGACAATGTGGTCTTTGTAGCAAGAAGAGGAGTCTTTCGAGAAAGAGAGTTTATAAGCCAAGAAGACAGTGGGAGGCAAGTTGATCTTGAAGAAATTCAAGAGTCAAGTGGTGAAGGAACTTCAAACTCTAGCCCTCAACTTGAGGAGGAAACTCCTGTTGAGCCAATTGACGAATCTGTACCTCTGAGGCGTTCCACGAGAGTTAGGAGTGCACCTGAGCATTACTATGGATTCCATATTACTGCAGAAGGTGAGACACTTATTAGTGATGAGACACTAGTAAGTCATGATGACCCTAACAGCTACGAGGAAGCCATGGCGGGCCCCGAGTCTACCAAATGGAAAGAGGCTATGGATAGCGAGATACAATCCATGTATGACAATCAAGTTTGGAACTTGGTTGAGAATGTACCAGGTCGAAAGACTGTAGGGTGCAAATGGGTCTTCAAGAAGAAGACCGACATGGATGGTAAAGTACACACTTATAAGGCTAGACTGGTTGCAAAGGGCTTCTCTCAAATTCCTGGAGTGGACTATGATGAGACCTTTTCTCCGGTAGCCAAGATCAAGTCTATTCGGGTTCTGTTAGCCATAGCCGCATTTCATGACTATGAAATTTGGCAAATGGATGTCAAAACCGCTTTCCTTAATGGAAAGTTGGCTGAAGATGTTTACATGAGTCAGCCAGAGGGTTTTGTCAGTAACGAGTACCCTAATAAAGTGTGTAAGCTTGAGAAATCCATTTATGGATTAAAGCAAGCACCTCGCAGATGGAATCTTTGCTTTGATGAAAAGGTCAAGGAATTTGGCTTTTCTAGGAGTGAAGATGAATCTTGTGTATATGTCAAGGCTAGTGGGAGTATAGTTAGCTTTTTGGTATTGTATGTGGATGACATACTACTCATAGGAAACGACATTCCAACCCTGCAGGAAGTAAAGTCCTGGCTTGGAAAGTGTTTCGCTATGAAGGACCTTGGTGAAGCTACCTATATTTTGGGGATAAGGATTTTGAGAGATCGGAATAAAAGACTAATTGGACTTAGTCAAAGTACCTACTTGGAGAAGATTCTGAAGAGATTCAGAATGCAAGACTCCAAGAAAGGAGAGTTGCCCATCCAGAGTAGCACCAAGCTGAGTAAGACATAAAGCCCTAGCACTGAGGCTGAGATAGCAGAAATGAGTCGAATACCTTATGCTTCGGCTGTAGGTTCGATCATGTATGCTATGACGTGTACTCGACCTGATGTAGCCTTTGCCTTGAGCATGGTTAGCAGGTTTCAGGGGAATCCTGGCAAGGCACACTGGACTGCGGTAAAGAATATTCTCAAGTACCTGCGAAGGACTAAGGACTGGGTCCTTACCCTCGGTGGGAGTGATGACTTGAGAGTTGTAGGGTATAGTGATGCTAGCTTCCAGACTGATAGGGATAACTTCCGCTCTCAGTCGGGCTGGGTCTTTACCCTAAATGGAGGAGCAATTTCTTGGAAGAGTTCCAAGCAAGAGACAGTGGCAGATTCTACTTGTGAATCAGAGTATATTGCAGCTAGCGAAGCGGCAAAGGAGGCGTTATGGCTGAGGAACTTCATTGGAGACCTTGGAGTTGTACCAGCTATTAGAGAGCCGATGGAAATTTTCTGTGATAGTGAAAGTGCTGTTGCCTTAGCCAAGGAACCAAGGGATCACGGGAGATCCAGACACATCGACAGAAAATACCATTTCATCAGACATCGGATCGAAGAAGGACTCCTCGTGGCAAAGAGGGTATCATCAGATGAGAATCCGGCAGATCCCCTCACAAAGGGACTGACTCGGGTTAAGCATCTCCAGCATGCTCGGAGCATAGGGCTGAAGGATGATATTAGATTTAGTAGTTAGATAATATCAAAATTTGTAAAGTGTAATTGACATTTGATGATGAATAAAAGTGTTTTATTTATGAGTAAAGTGTTGCTATCTCTTGTCGATCATTTACTATATTTCTTTTGCATGTTTTGACTTCCAGAATAATTTTGTTTGGTATAACATATTATTCAAACCTCCACAGTCGGTCATATGTCAGAAGTAGGTATGAATCAAGACTGTCATGTTTGATTGTAGAGGTCTGGGACAAGGCTACAACAATCATGAGTGCTCATAAGTTCTGAGCATTGGACTCAACCCACGCTCACTGGAATCACTTCATGGAATCCTATCTCGAGTGATCGTGAGACGGTAATATCATATAAGTCTTTAAACCTAGAGATATGATTTGTTACTTACGAGTTGGTTATGCATTGATTGTACGAAAAACGCATTGGTAACTCGATGTTATAAAATCGTGCTCTTATGTGTAATTCAATGAGTAGTAGAACAAACATATGAGTCGAAGTTTATCTGTTCCTTCTTGGATTAGAAGCTGATATCTGGGCCCCTCGATGATTTTGTTTTGACCTATGTACCGGGCCCGGTCAGAACTAAATTGATGTGTTCAATAAAGTTCTTTGTCAAACAAATCGGAAATCGGGAAACAAATGTTGGACAATAAGTAAGACATTGTTCCATGTATTTGTCCGACTGATATCTAGAACAGAGGATTATATGATCACTTATCTTAAATGGCGTACCATCATCTTCTCAAGTTTCGAGAAACCTTGTAAAGAGCTACGATTGCCGATCGGTTCCTGAAGTCATACTCGCAGTAATAGTTACTAGACTTATCCAAGTGGGAGACTGTTGGATAAGGTGTCTAAGTCCATAACTATTTCTGGTATGTACTTGACCCGACCCGGCATGGTCCATTTGGGTTGCATGGCACCATGCAATTGGATAAACTAAATGAGAGAAATAACGCTTGGAGATTATTAATATATTATAAGTTCTAATATATTAATAATATTATTTGATTAGTTTGATCAAGAATTAATTTAGAATTAATTAAGTGATCAAAAGATAACTAATTAAATATATGGGTTGATTAAGTAAATCATCCATATCTTGTATAGTGGGCTAAAAGGCTCCATGGATCATCAAGTTGGGTTCTACCCATAGGATGCTCCATGGGAGTTACAAACCCATGGGTCATGGAAATGAAGAGTCATGACACATTAGGGTTTAACCCTAGATGTGTCAACACTATATAAGTAATATGATCTCCTCCCAAATCGGCTACACTAAGTAATAGAGGGCTTGGCCGATTTTTGAAGAGTGTGTATTCTCTCATAAGTTCTTCCAAGAGCATTTGGTGTTGTGTGAAGCATTTGAGGCATCACCACTTGGGGTGCTAGGCTCACAAGGTTTCAAGGAACACAAGCAACAACAAGGTAAGTTATTCTATCTATACTTTATGTTTAAATTGTTCCCCATGTATGCTAGATAGGAATATAACCTTGGAAATCAACTTTGCATGACAAATTAGACAAACATAGATCCAAGGTTATTAGGGTTGCATGTACACTTAGGAAGTGTTAGAATGCTCAAAACCCATCATTTTTGACTTGGAAGATTCATAAATCATTTCAATTCTAATTTGATCTTTATATCCTTCATTACTTCCCCCTTTTGAGGATGTAGACTCCATCTGATCCTCAAACCAGTGCTTTAATTCATTGATCTTCTGAAATGTGGCATCAAAATGGGTTTTCATTTGAGTACACACTTGTTTGTTGTTAGGGATCTCAGGATTGAAAAGATGTTGATAAATCTCCTTTATGAGACGGAGGATTTCATCAACACTTTGTTTGGCAGTGAGTGATCTTCTCAATCATTTGATAGTTTCTTAGAGTACTTCAAACCCTGATTCATATGCGGTGTGAGTTTCATATACAAGTTTCTTGGGGTTGCTTGCTTGGGTTTATAGGGTTTGTTGGAGATCTGTGTTCAACTCCTGTACCTCCTTGATGAAGAATTCCTTATGGTATGCACTTCGTCTATTTTCAAGGATCCTGATGCCCATTTCGATCCGCAGAAGAACCCTTTCTACAGTAATTCTTTCTCTTGTCTCCAAGATCTCAACACGAAACTGTGTTGAATTTTCAATGCTTTGCGGTGTCTTAGAGGAGACTACAGCCAAGATTTCATCGACTTTGGCTTGAATGTTGAGGAATTTTTTTCTAGAAATGGCTATCTTATTTTTCTTCTTTTTCTTGGGCTTTGAAGTGGAATGTTGGGATCCACTTGATTCTTCATCATCGACAACCATATTGAAGTCGTCAGAAAGAGGAAGATGTTGAACATCATCAAGATTATCATCATCAAGCCCAAAAATTGGAGCAAAGCTAAACTTGATTGCGATACCATCGTCGTTGGAATCATGAGCTTATTCATGTGGAGGAGGCTTAGAGGTGCCAACAACAGTCTCCATTTCATGGACCTTTAGAACAATGTTATCCATCTCCGTCATCCACTACTGAATTGAGAGAATGTGATGAATTGTTTTGGTATTGTTGAACGTGGTGGCCCAATATTTTGCCACCAGGAGAATAGATTCCTCCTTTTGTTGTTGTTGTTGTTGTTGTTGTAGTCGTTGAGTTTTTCTAGCTTGCAGGGCCGTTTTGAAGGTTTCAAGCTTTCTGATCCCAGACTCAGTTGTTGGTTAATATCGAGACCATGAGTCGTCGGATGCATATCAATCAAATCCTTTGTTCACCTGAGGTGTCCATCGGGTTCATGGATCCCTGCACATTTGTGCTCACCATTCCTAAATCAATAGAAGTAATCAAGGAAGTACATGATTTCCAGAGCTTCCTTGGTTTCCTTGATCTAAAATACAGTTTGCCTCGAGTCTGTTCTGGCTAGGGCTTCGAAAGAAGTGCCCTGCAGTACAACATGTGTTTGATCTATTTGTGTGACATGGAGAAAAATTGAGTGCAACTCCTCAGGGGTAAAAACATGCAATCGTGAAGACCTAGAGACCTTAGGGCAAGTATTCACATCTGGATCCCATTGGGCTCCAGATGGGGGTCTGTCTCTAATATGAGATGAAACTGATACACTATTTGTACCAGAGTGGTGATTTAGGGTTCTTGCAGGTGAGTCTACAGTGATTCCAATGGATGTGGGAGTTTTTAAGAGACTCCGAGATTTGCCTTGGTCTGCATATGGCTGTGACTTGGGGTGAGATTTAACTTCTTCCTTCTAAAGATGTCTGCGGATTCTGAAGGTTCATCTTGATTGTCATCAATGAAATTCACATGTGGATCATGAACCTTGGAAAGAGAAGGTTGAGCTTTGGGAGTAGGCTCTATGGTCTTAGCCTTTGTTTTCTTTGAGGAACCAGCTCCCTTAGAGATAAAATTCATTGGCTTCTCGTAGAGAGGGATTTAACCCTTTTTGGTTTTGGTTACGGGACTTGGACTGCGGTACGCTGACTGGGCCTTGGCGAGGAAGAGTGATATGGGGCAATATCACTCATAGCCATAATATGATCGGCCGCCTCTACGATAGTAAGTCCAATGGACTCCATAACATACATAGGCAAACGAAGAACGAGACCAAAAATAGATTGATCCTTGGAAGGATTATACATTTTAAGATCGTGAGTTGAGAACAGATTGGTGTCATTTCCCATGCTAAGATGAGCATCTTTGTGAAGATCAACAAGGCATAATGACCAGAACCTTGCAAACATGAGTTTTGTCACGCCTTCCATCGAGGCATCCTTGGATATATATACTACAAAAAATCATCACATATGATTTGCCCATACTTGACTACATTTCCTGTGAAGATACTCCAAACTATGTCCAATAGTTGCTTTCCCATATTTTCTGTCCCTCCTGTTCTTCCTAAGAGACAACGAATCACGAAAAGAAAAACAAATTGCCAAACTGCAGGCAACTTGGTTTTCTTGAATTCTCATACTCCTTTAAGTTTTGGTTGGTATCCCATTTGATAAAGTGCAGAAAACACATATGTTGTGCTTGGAGAGTGGAACTTTGTTGAAGGAAGAACCCTTAGGTTGATTGCAGCAAGGAACTTTTCTTTGGTTAAAACCACCAAAGAATCATCGATAAGAATAAGATGAATCTCTTGAGGTTTGTCATGAGGTCTGAAAGCAGAAAACATACACTTGAACAAGACATCTTGTGGAACTGCTTCAGTAAAGGAATCGAAACCTCCAAATACAGAGCGAGTTGGAAGAAACTTGATCATCAGTTTGATGGATTCGTTGTATAATTAATGGTCCTCAAAGATTCCTCTGTAATTGTTGGCTGCAATTGACGGATTTAGGTTTTTGATCGTGGATTCTGACCAAGTTGGTCGTGCTGAACCAGAGGCTTTGGTTGTTTCTTTGAAATGCCTGACTTCACCATTGTTGGAGAAAAAAGGTTTGAAGAACCTGCAAGAAAGTATTTTTTTCAAGAAGGTGAAGAAGATGAATTTCGTTAGAGAGTTTAGAAAGCATAAAAGCTCTGTTGGGAAGAAAGTAAGGGGTTTTTATACCTCCGGATTTCAAAAAGTATTGATATTACTTTGATTATAGTTGTTAATACTAAAAACCTATGGGTTTTTACCATTATCAGATTAAATTAAATAAATCAAAAAGAAATGTTTTCTATGAAAAGAGGAGCATTAAATGTTTTGCAGGTCCATGATGACACGTCGGTTAAACTTGGGGTGAGAAATGGGTTTATCTTTTCTAAAAAAATAGGGAAGTGGAATGGATTAGACCCCAAAGATTTCTTGATGTGATTGGAAAGTATTTTCAAAAAGATTTTACAGAAGGCAAATCGGTTTTCTTTCTTATTATCCAAATATAGGTCTGAATATTGAAAGGCATTTGAAAAGAGACTGAATTATCATGTGCGACAAAATTAATGTTTGAATAATTTTTTTTATAATTTCATTAAGTAGCACACATTCTCATTTACAAAATTTATGAGGTGATGACTCTAGGATCATTTAATGTGTCTGTGGTAACTGAAAGACAAACTAGATCATAAAGGTTAGAAATAAAAGAAATAAGGAGACCCGAAGAGTATATAAATCATAAGTGACTTCAGTATACAAGGTATACTGAGGAGCAATTATGAAGTGTATACTATATCAATTATTCTAGAAATAGACCACAGTAGATAAAGTGCTTCAAGAGTTTTATTTTGAATAGAAAAAAAGTTTATTCACACCCGGAGACCTAATAAGGTCTGCAATACCTATCCTTTCAAGAAGAACTACAGGTCAGGATTCACATCCCTAACATTTCCAAAAATCCACTCAGTTTTGTGGAGTCGAGTGCTGTGGTGAAAACATCAGCTATTTTCTCATAAGTTGGCATAATAATAAGTTTAATGTTACCTTTGAGAATGTGGTCTTTGACAAAGTAGTACCGTAGCTCTGTGTGTTTCGTCTTTGAGTGATGAATAGGATGATGAGAAATCGTTATTCCACTCCCTGAATCACAATATATGGTCACCTGCAACATTCTATACCCATAGTCCAAAATTTGTGTCTTCATCCAAAGGAAGTGGGAGCAACAACTGGTTGTGGCTACATATTGCGCCTCCGCGGTAAACAAAGAAACACAATTTTGTTTTCTTGAAGATCAGCTAACTAATCTTCCACCCAAAAACTGATATCCACCCAAAGTGGTCTTTCTATCGAGTCTGCATCCGACATGATTTGTGTCTGTAAAAGCTGGAAGACTGAAGTCGTTATCCATTGAAAACTTCTTCAACAATTCGGTGGTGAATTTCTCTTGATGAATGAAAATCCCTCGAGGGACTTGTTTAACCTGAAGACCTAGAAAGAAGTTAATATCTCTATTCATGGTCATTTGAAACTTGCTTGTCATGAACTTTGTAAATTCATCCACCATTCCTTGATCAGTTGAAGCGAAGATGATATCATCCACATAGATTTGAGCAATCATCAAATTTTTGTCATTTGCTCGTCTAAAATAAGTGGGATCAATCACACCTCTTTTGTACCGGTAAGAGATAATAAACTCTAAAAGAGTCTCATACCATGCTCTAGGTGTCTGCTTTAGACCGTAGGCTGCTTTCTCCAGCTTGTAACAATGATTTGGAAATTGTAAGCTTTCAAAGCCTAGAGGTTGTTGCAAATATACTTCCTCTTTCAGTTTGTCATTCAAGAAAGCACTTTTCACATCTATCTGATGGACCTTGATGTTTTTGTAAGGTGTATATGCTAAGAAAATATGTATGGCTTCCATCTGTGCAACTGGTGCATATGTTTCATCATAAATTCATAAGAAACACCTTCAAGTTAACTATCCCCTTTGCAACTAAGAGTGCTTTGTTTCATATTGCCATACCTGATTCATCTAACTTGTTTTTGTAAACCCATCTTGTACCAACAACATTGTGACCTTTTGGCTTCGATACTAATTTCCAACTTTATTACGTTCAAACTTAGCAACTTCCTCTTGCATTGCAATGATACAATCGGGTTCCATTAGTTCTTCTTTTGTAGTTCTGGGTTCGACTGATGACATGAATGTTGCATAGTGACAATGGGTATTTAAATCAATAAAAGAACGAGTTTGAATACCTTAAGACAGCTTGCCGATGATTTGACCCAGTGGGTAATTTTCGTCAAAATATGTAGACGAGACTGCTGATAGTCTGTGAATTTGGTTGATGGAATATCCTCTACATCAAAGGATTCTTCAGGTCTCTAGGAAGAACATAATTCTCCCTCGATGTGAGAGTAGCCCGCAAATGTACCTTGAACTGTTCAGATAGGTTCTGCGGTGGGTAATGGAGGTTCCCCCTTTGAAGATGGGAGTTCCCCCTGAACCGATGACGATTCCCTCCTGAACCAGTGACGTCGGTTCCCCCAGGACTGACGAGTGCTAAATAATCCTTGGGTTTGTTCTTGTATCAATATTTTCCACTTCTTCATCCTCAGAGTCTTCAGACACGGTTGATTGATTGGTTAGTCTGTGTGTGGGTATTGTTGAAGCATCTTCAATTATTGGAACCTAGATGGTTGTAACCTCCAAAGGAACTGAACTTCCCACCTCAACTGGCAAGGTGGAAGTATTAAGTGATGTTCCTTCAGACAAGATTGGTCCAGATACTTCTGCATGTTGCTGTTGGGCTACCGGAGACACCGAAATTTCTAAAAAATGTACTATCTTAGTGGGATCGAAGATGTCATCATAGTTGACTTCAAATATGTTTAACGGACCCGAGGATGGTGGGATATCACTTTTCCGAGATGAACTTTGTTTATATTGAATGAGCGATGTTGCACACGTAATAGTCATCAAATTTGACGTCAAAGCTTTCGACTAATAGTCTTGTACGCTGTACGAGAACCCTTTATGCCACTTTATTGGTTGAGTAACCCAGAAAAATGCCTTCAATAGACTTTGGTGCAAACTTGTTTAGATGATCCTTGTTGTTGATAACAAAACACCTGCAACCAAAAATCTTAAAGAATCTGACATTGGGTTTTTGATTGTTAAGACCTTCATAGGGTGTCTTATTGAGGCATTTGCAAATGATGCTTCTATTTTGAAAAAAGCATAGAGTTGCCACTATTTCTGCCCAAAAGTAAAGAGGTAAATTGGAAAAATTCAACATTGATCTATCTGCTTCGACCAATGTTCTATTCCTTCTCTCAACTACAATATTTTGTTGTGGTGTGTACGGTGCCGAGAAGTTATGGTTGATTCCTTTGGAGACTAAAAAACTATTCAATAGTTTATTAGTAATTTCAGTCCCATTATCACTTCTTATCCGTCTAACATGTAGTTTGATCTGGAGCTCTATTTCTTTGATGAAATTGATCATGATCTGCGGTGTGTCTGATTTGAGTCTAAAAAAGAAGACCCAAGTGAAGCGAGTAAAATCATCAACAGTGACTAGAATATATTTCTTATGGTAAAGATTGGCTACGGTTGATGGACTGTAGAGATCGATGTGAAGAAGCTCTAGAGGATCACCAGTTGAAGAATCAACTATCAGAGGATGCCTACCCTTAGTTATTTTACCAAATTCATAGGCTGGGCATAAGGTATCGTTGTTGTACTTCAATATTGATAACCCACAAACTAACTCTTCGGTTACCAAGTTGTTGATGTATCTAAAGTTGAGGTGAGCAAGTTTGTGGTGCCATAACCAACTCACTTCAGATACAGCCTGTCACACCCCAAAACCGGAACGGCGGAAACGTTCGGGGGTGGAGGACGTCATGTACAGTATCACAACAAAGCATAGTAGTAAACAAGCAACAACATCATCCATTTCATTAGTAATATAATTTAATACAAGTGTGTTATGTGAAGTTTATAAGACACCAAAAATATAAATGAAAATAAGTGATGAGTCTTGAACGAGCTCCATCTTTTCAAAACCTGGTATCGGTACATGTCTACCGATGACCTAAGAATACAAGTTATTTTGAAAGAGTTTATCAGGTTTAAAGCTGGTGACTTCATAAGCATTTTAGTGTCATTGTTTGTATGAAAAATGTTTGTTGAAAATATTCACAATATAAATTTGTAGTAAAAGTTTGTAAGTGTTTACTTGTAGTAAAATGTTCGTTGTAAATGTTCGTAAACTGTTTGTACAATGTTCGTATCTTCCTAGAAAATCCCATATTTTCTACTAACTGTAGTCTTCTACCAAGACCCAATGTTCGGTTTTGTTTGTTTGTTTGGGTATGTATTTCCCCAAGTCTGACTATCGTTATCAAAATATAGTTTGTACATTATCGTATAATGAGAAAACGTTTTAAGATAATTGAATTAGGGAAAATATTATAGAACTGTAGCTTTGTATGTGGATACTACGGTAGTACTACTTACCTTAAAGCCAATAAATTATAAGGTAAGGTGAGATTTGTAACCATACTGATTGACGGCTGTAGAATGCGACGATGAAAGACGTCGAAATAAATGTGACATTTCTCACCCCTTGGCTTGGTCGGCCGGGGACTATAGCTAATAGTCGCGGTGCAAGATAGTCTGTCCCGTATAGATCTATACACACAATGCCTGCTCTCCCTCCAGGAGAATCTAGTTACCAACATGACAACGGTGGAATCCGCGTCATGTAGAAGTAAATCTCATATTCTAATTTTTATGTTGGAGCATATTCCTTCTATTTACTTGTAAATGTATATGTATATGTTCTCTTCTCTGTACTTGTATATGTATATGTTCTTGTTTATTCCTCATAATAGTATGTTATGTTTGTTTCTCATCCTAGTAAGTATTGACTCATGTATGAACTGACTCTTTGTATGTTTCCTTGTACTAAAAATAATGAGTAGTATCTTTCTAAACTATACCTATTATAGTTTACTAGTAGAATTGTTGTATAACTGAATGTATTGAACTGAGATAAAAGCTTTTATGTCTTATACATATATACATAATATATAACTAAGGATCAAACGACACTTGGACAAACAATAGGATACTCTAAGTCCACAACCAAACAAGAAACAGGAAACAAAGTGTGTTATTAGTCCTAAGTCCTTCAAACCTTATTTATATAACTGTATATGCAATAGACGTGGTTTTGACAATATATATAAGTTTAAAAAGAACTTTTGTAAAACCTTTTGAAGAGTTTAATAACAAATATTTATGACTTGATGTCACTTTATAAAATCGTTTAAAAGTACTTTGCCATATAAGAATAAGTTTGATAAAGAGTGTAACATGTAAAAGAGTTTGATAAACCGTTTGAAGTAGTTTGTTTGATTAAACAGCTGAAAGTATTAGTAAATCCATTTGTTTGATAGTTATTAATCACTTGGGATTGATATAATAACTATAATGTTTCAACTTGTATCCCCCCTATAAAAGCATTTAAAATCATTTAAAAGGTAGATTAAGGGGGTATGAACTCACCTGTAGTGAGAACTCGAATGAAAGATCGATATAAGATTGTTGAGTGTCAATTGGAAACTTGAGCACAAACGAATCCTATTTAACATATAATTACACATATATGAATACATTCAATGTATATAACCACTAATGGTGATAGGGACATGCCTTAGGGACATAAAAACGCTTATAATTAAGTGTTACCAACACATATGGTTGCATATAAGGGGTGTATGGCCCTATATTGGAGTGTAAGGCCACAAAATCGTGTTTTTTGTGTGTATGCGGCCAGAGTGTGCGGCCAAGTGTGTGTGCGGCTGCACACTCACTATGAAGTGTGTCAAAAACATGTTTCCAAGCCTTAGGGATGTTCTAGGGAAGGTGTTTTGACCATTGCTTAGCCGGAATGGAAGTTTGATGCTAATTTTGGCCTTTAAAAGGGTGTGTACGGCTACACTTGGTGTGTGCGGCCGTACACATGGTGTGTGAGGCCGTACACACTTGAAGATCATATGAAATGGCGTTTTTCATGCATAAACTCAACGGTTCTTAGCTTATATCAAGCTATTGCAAGTGTATACCCGATTTAGGGGCATAAAAGTGAAGTTAATGTCCAAAAAGGTAGTGTGTGCTCTTGGTGTTTTTGAAGATCTAACACCAAATAGGTGTTTTCATGGATTAAATCAAAGGGAAAGTCTAGTTAAGGCCTTGTATTAACGAATCATGGAAGCAACACTTACTTGATTTGAAGATTTGAAGAGAAATATGGATGATACTTGAGAGAAAACGAGTTCTAGTCTTGAAGAAGGTTGAAAAAGTGTTCAAAATGACTAAGTATCATATATATAGGGGAGTGTGCGGTTGGGGTGGGTGTGCGGCTGGGATGGGTGTGTGGCTGCACACTCGGGTATGCGGCCGCACACAGGTTGTGTTGGTGTGTTTGGCTCATTTACAAGGTGTTACACTCACAAATACCCATCCCAAGACCCATACCCAGATTATACTAGGCTTAGAACACTCAAATAGACTATAAACCGTGCTAAAAGATAACAAAACGAGGCTAATTTTGATAGATTTGAATGTTTGTACAAGCTAGAAATTTCGGGTTGTCACACAACCTTTAACAGAAAACACAACTGCGGCTTGCTAATAATTAGAGAGACGTCCAATGGATACATTGTCCCTTCAGCTATAGATTTGATCAAGCATGCATTTGTGTCATTCGTCATGATGTAGCAATACTCACTATCAAACTCAACTTGACGACCAGCTTTGCATAATTGACCCACACTGATCAAATTATGTTTTAGACCTTCTAGGTAAGCAACTCGTTGAATAGCGAAGCTCCCTGTAGTCAATACTCCATAAGCCCTTATGTTCTCGTTTGCATTGTTTCCGAAGGTAACGTGTCCACCACCACTAATTGGCCTGAAATCTTGAAGGTATTCTAACCTTCCAATCATGTGCAAGGAGAAGTCACTATCGATTAACCATTATTCTTCTTGTTCCTTCTTGCACATTACATGCACAATCACTTGGTTAGTTTGGGCACCCAAACAAGTTTGGAGCCTGTAGTAACGTGGGAAACTTTCTTAATATATTTATGCATGTGGGTCTTGGAAACAGATTTATTTTTCCATGTTTTCTTGGAACTACGATGAGTTACATATTTTGGATTTTTTCGAGTTGGGATTGGTCAAGTCTTCGATGGCAGTGGATAAAAGCAAAAATTATAAGTTCTTTTCCTTAATCCACAGACAATACTTAGTTAATGTTCTGGAGAGTGTGGTCTTTTGTTTTTGGCTGGTTTGATGTTAGTGTTTCTTGGTATTGTCCACTGGATTTTGAAAGGGTTGTCGTAGGTTTAGACCTTTTGATTGCTGGAGGGGATTTTGAAGTTTGTAAAATACCCTTCATTTTTGTGTTTTTTAAGGAATTTGGTGATGTTGACTTGACCCTTTTTTGAAAATTTTTAGTTTTGTTTGGTCAAGAGTTTTATTCACTGGACATGACTTTTTGCACAATCCATCAACTACAGTGGATTTTGATTTTTTTTTTTTTTTTTTTTTTTGTAGTGGTGGGTTTTTCAAAATTCCTTTTGTTTGAAAACTTGGTCTGGTTTTTGAATTTTTTTTTCTTGGAATCAGCTTCTCTCTTTTCACATCGAGATTTGATCTCCATTTTCAGAGCCAATTTTGCTTCTACCTTTGATGGGACAACATCAAAAACATTTAATTGTAGTTTCGTGAAATTCTTTGTTTGAGGTAAAAATCGAGGACTTGAGTCATCAAAATCAGAAAGTTCATGACTCTAAGAATATTGTCCAAATTCAAAATTTTCAATGGGTAATTCATGCAAGATAGACTAAAGAGTAGTTGCACTTTTAACTGTGCTCTACGATATAGAAGACTGGACTATCGCATAGTAGGTCTTTGGTGACTCTTGGTTGGGACATGTCTTGGACGGAAAGGATGGACAATGTTTAACTAATTCAGGTCCTTCCAAAACAATTTCTTTGTCCACATCTGAACTGGACTGAAAGTAGGGACAAATTGTGCCAATGACGGATAAGAGATCATCTAGGTTACCCGAGGATACAGGAAGAATTTCCTCAATGACACAATTATTGCTATGTTGATGAATTCTACCAAAGTAACATCTTATGTCTTCGGGAAAAGTCTTGTCATTGACTGGATAATGAAAGGTCCGTCTAGTGGGGCATAAGGACGATTGGCATCAAACCGAGGAGGAGAGTTCTCATCGGTAGAGTACCCATTGGACCATCCCCAATTGTAAGTGTTGTCTACGGTACCATTGTTAACTAAGTTATCAATTGCCTCACTTTCATTAAAACGTTTTTCTATTAAATGATTCAAACCTACAATTTCTTTTCAGGCACGATCTTGTTGTTTCAAAGCAATGCCTAATTGATTTTCACTTAATACTCTATCATCCTTTTTCTAACATAGTGACCTTAAACTTTTTGTCTTCTAGTCTTCCTCTCACATGGTACAGCTCTTAGGTCACTATATTGTTTTCTTCTACGACTTTGTTGTAGTTTGTAAGGACGGAAACACATGTGTCATTAAGTCTTTCTAAGTAAGGTTCACAATCAAGCATGTTGTAATCATTAGACAGAATCATAATTTTTACCTGTTCGACGATGCTGAGGGTTCCATCTTTTTCCTTGTAGCAATAATTCCTCTACATGTTTTTTGATTCGTCTTCCTCACTAGTTGTCACCATACATATTTTCCTTTTCTTCATGTTGTTTTCAATATCTTCATCTTCATCGCCGGAAGACCATACCTGATGATCCCTTCTTACTTGAGCAACATAAGCTCTTGCCTTTTCTTTTTCCTTATACTCCATCTCTTGAGTCATTCTAAGGTAGAATGATTTGTCTTTCACCACGTTTGCTTTACAGTATTTAGCAAAGTGGTTTTCTTTGTGACACTTATGGAAAACAATGACTCTGTCTTTGTGTTTAGTAGTGATACCGGAGTATGAAGGTTTGTTATTATGTGGTGTTTCTTTTGGAGGAGCATTCTATGGCTAAGATTGGTGATCATGGCTTCTTGGATATCTTGTATGGTTGCTCTGCGGATTGAAGTTTTGATTGAAGGGTGGTTTGGTGAACTGTTGGTTTTTATGAAAGGATGGTGATGGGAGTCTACTGAACTGTAGGCTAACCAGGGCAATGGCATTCTGATACTCTTCTTCGTCATCAAGTTCTACATCAGCTTCATACGACTTTGGTAAGCTGTCATAAGAGTGTTGATATGATCATTCCGTGTGATATGGGTACTGATGAGTTTTGAATAGTTCACTGTCATAAGAGTGTTGATATGATCATTCCGTGGGATATGGGATATCTGCACATTCCTTTAACACTGTCGATTCTTGGGCTTAAAGTTCACTGTATAGGTTAAACAGTGAGAGAGTTTGGATCTTTCTATCTCCTTGGACTATCATCTTAGTTGTAGTCCAATTTCTACCTAAACCATTTAGAAATTGCAGGTTTGTTTCGTAATTGCTTCTTACAGTGCCAGCGTTTGAAAGTTTGGTGATTATGAGGTTGAATCTATTGAAGGAGTCGTTAAGGCTTTCATCGGGTAAGGCTTTGAAGTTGGTGAATTCATTGAGACTTGCAGTAAGATTTTTGTCTTGAGCCTATTCAGTTTCTTGATAGAGATTTTTTTAGCACATCTCAGATCTCTTTAGCAGATTCATAGTTGATAATGATGTCGAAGTTGTTAGGAGCAACACCACATGAGATTTCGTAGAAGGCTATTGCATCTTTCTCCATCTTCTCTAAGTCATCGTTTGTAGGTCTGTTTATGGCTGCTTGGCCTGCACCAAGTCTTGCTTGAGCACCATCTGCTACAATGGGAGTGAGAATAGGGACATGAGGTTCTTCTTTTATAGATCTCCACACATCTTTACCAAGCCTCTTTAGATATATTTCCATTCTTTAGGACCAATAATGATATTCACTTGCAACAAGTATTGGGGCTCTATTAGAACCACCACCACTGTTTGAAACATTTAGAGAATAAGCTTGTGCCATTTTCCTTGTTTTTTTTAATATTTTCTTATGAGCTTTAGTGGTATAGAAGGCCTTTTAAATCAGAGTTTTGAGAAAAAAAAGCTTCAGTTTTGAAAGGAATTAAAAGGCAACCACTTTGGATCACCAATTGTTGAGAGAAAAACTTGAACAAACGTTAGTAATGAGATAATTGTTGGATAAGGTGTCTAAGTCCATAACTATTTCTTGTATGTACTTGACCCGACCCGGCATGGTCCATTTGGGTTGCATGGCACCATGCAATTGGATAGACTAAATTAGAGAAATAACACTTGGAGATTATTAATATATTATAAGTTCTAATATATTAATAATATTATTTGATTAGTTTGATCAAGAATTAATTTAGAATTAATTATGTGATCAAAAGATAACTAATTAAATATATGGGTTGATTATGTAAATCATCCATATCTTGTATAGTGGGCTAAGAGGCTCCATGGATTATCAAGTTGGGTTCCACCCATAGGATGCTCCATGGATGCTCCATGGGAGTTACAAACCCATGGGTCATGGAAATGAAGAGTCATGACACATTAGGGTTTAACCCTAGATGTGTCAACACTATATAAGAAACATGTTGTCCACCTAAAATCGGCTACACACTAAGAAACAAGAGGGCTTGGCCAATTTTGAGAAGTGTGTGTTCTCTCATAAGTTCTTCCAAGATCATTTGGTGTTGTGTGAAGCATTTGAGGCATCACACTTGGGGTGCTAGGCTCACAAGGTTTCAAGGAACACAAACAACAACAAGGTAAGTTATTCTATCTATACTTTAAGTTAAAATTGTTCCCCATATATGCTAGATAGGAATATAACCTTGGAATTCAACTTTCCATGATAATTAGACAAACATAGATCCAAGGTTATTAGGGTTGCATGTACACTTAGGAAGTGTTAGAATGCTCAAAACCCATCAGTGGTATCAGAGCCTAGGCTTGTTTGCTTTTTTATTTGTGCTTAAAAGTTGAAAAAAGTCGAAAATCTTGTTGTCCACGAATGGACTCGTCGAGTCCATAAGAGGGACTCGTCGAGTTCATGTGTATCTTCAACCAACTCGGCGAGTAAGTTGATGCACTCGGCGAGTAGGGTCGACTGATTGCAGAATTTCGATTTAGTTGCTGGAAATGAATTAGAAACATTACCCTAAACTTTTTGGTACTTGAAAAACTTGTTTTAGATGGTGTAATGTATTTGATAATTCATTTACAACAACTAGTTATCAAAATTACAAAGTTTTAAGTGTAATTTTTTGATTTATGAATAAGTTCATATTCATGTTCTTGTTCTTATGATGTTTTAGATGATCATAGGAATTATTTGTAACCTATGTGGTAGATTAATTCTTGATCATAATGTGTTTTAATGGAGTCCATAACTTGTCCTCAAGTTATGGAAAACCAAGAGTCACACTTGAATTAAAACCATTAAAACAAACACAAGAGTTAGAAAAATGAAGAGTCTTCATTTTATTACTCCATTAAACTCATAAGTTACAAGAAATGAAAAGTTTTGAAAGTTACAAAACTTGCCCTCAAGTTTTGGAACAAGTAAAGTTAAGTTAAAACTTTAAGTTCCAACCCCTAGAATTTTAAAAGTTAAAATTCAACCCTTATACTTATATTATGATGATTTAATAATTATATATATATATATATATATATATATATATATATATATATATATATATATATATATATATATATATATATGTATAAGAATAAAGTCGTCTTACCGCTAGTACGCCTCATTCACGAAGCCGGTCTATAAGGTGGGTATAAGGTTCTTTCCTATAAAATGGTGACTTAATGGGTGTCTACTCTCACCCACCGCTTGCTTGACTGGTGGAGGGTCGTTAGCCGAACGGGTAAGACAAGGACTTATAAACTCTCATTCAAAGTATGATGAATATTATAAAGTAACTAAATGTTTTATTAAATTCCCAATCTTAGTTACTTTAGGAAAATGTGAATAAGGTGCTAATCCATGAAATTACACTTTACACTTTGTCTAAGTCGTTGGTGGAGCGTGTGTGGTTAACCGACACACTAACTTGGACTTAACAAGGTAGGTAAAGGGTGACTTAAGGTTTATTATAGTATCGGTGGAGCGTGTGTGGTTTACCGGCACATCGATTGAGTGATAAACTTTAAGGGTACCAAGTGATTTGTATGGTTACTTCACACCTCGTTTTGTGATCCTCGGTATCCCAGTCACAAAACTTGGAGGGCACCCTCGAGATTGAAACATGCCTTTGAAAAAGTTCATTGAATCTCAAAGAATCTAGGAATTTCTAAAAACCAATAAAACCTAATGTCTAATATTTCGGTTTTCGTGGTGGAAATTGGTGAATCGTCATTCACCTACCTTTCAAATATGGTATAGCTTAGATTACGGCATACCTCTTCTAAGTTATATTATATTGTGATTGGATCCTAGCCTTAATATTACATTTGGGTGTTTTATTAAGGACTCTCTTAAATCTATACTAAACTTGTTCTCCTCTTTCAGATGTCTTCAAATAATGCTTCTGGCTCGCATCCTAATGGCTCCTTTACTCTTATGAGTCTGTGTGGGAAAGTCACCTTTGATGGATCCAACTTCAATGAATGGATCAGAAACATCAGGATGATTACCCGCTACGAGGACAAAGAATATGTCCTTGACAAGGAGCTTAAGGAAATTGATGAGTCCACTGCAACTCCCCAGGAGATCGCTGACTTTCATACTCATGAAAGAGATGCAACCAAGGTGGCTTGCATCATGTTGGCCACAATGACAGCAGAACTCCAAAAGTCCTATGAGGATTTCTACCCTTATGAAATGCACCAAGATTTGATGGAAAGATACCATCAAAGTGCACGACAAGAGAGGTACGAAATCATCTGCTCCATGATAACAACCATGATGAAGGACGGAGATTCCGTCACGAGCCACATGCAGAAAATGCAAAGGTATGTGGATCGTTTGCTGAAGCTTAATGTGAACTTCCCTGAGGAGCTTGCAATAGATATCATTTTGCACTCCTTACCATCGTGCTATGATCAATTCCGCATGACATATCACATGAACAAGGAAGAGGTCACCCTCAGCAAACTTCAGGGACTTCTCAAGACCGCAGAAACAGGTCTTAAGGGGAAGTCGGTTGCTATCACTCCTACTCCAAACTCAACTCCGGTTTTGGCAATCGGGAAAAGTCGAGGGAGGAAGAGAAAGAGATCTTCGAAGGGTACCAAGGCTCGGACCTTGATGGCTTTTCTTCAAGTGGAACCAAGAAAGGTTTCATTACTCCTTCTTCTGACCCAAAAGAGGCTGAATGCTTCTATTGCCATGAAAAAGCTCATTGGAAGCGGAACTACCCAAAGTACCAGCAGGATGTGAAGGATGGGAAAGTCAAACCCAACCATGCAGGTATTTACACTATCATTTCTAATAACTCACCCCATTCTAAATCTTGGGTCCTTGATACCGGTTGTGGTATTCATATTTGTTGTGACTTGCAGGGACTAAGAAGAAGTGACAATGTGGAGCAAGGAAGAATAAACTTGATCATGGGGAATAGGAAAGCTTCACCTGTCACCAAGATTGGAGTTTATACTTTATCGCTAAGTAGTGGGTTTAGTTTAGATTTGAATAAGTGTTGTTACTCGCCAGGAATGGCAAGAAATATTATTTCCTTTCATGCTTTGTACAAACAAGGGTTTACCTTTTCGTTTAATAATGAAGTTGGTTCTATTGATGCTTTCTTTAATAATGTTATTTATTTTAAAGCATTACCTTGTGATGGTGTGTATGAAGCTGTGTCTGTTGTAGATAACTTAGGAAATAATGTTTTGTGTATTGATTCTACTAATAATAATAACTTGGATAAAGCATCATTATGGCATTGTCGTCTTGGACATATAAGCAAGAGACGCATAGGCCAACTCCAAAAGGATGGAGTCTTGGAGTCATTTGACCTAAAGTCAGATGATAGTTGCAAATCATGCTTACTTGGAAAAATGACAAAGTCACCCTTCACAGGCTCGTGTGAAAGGGGTGAAGGTTTGTTGGACCTTATACACACGGATGTGTGTGGGCCATTCAAACATGCCACAAGGGATGCTAATCGTTATTATTTGAATTTTACTGATGATTACAGTAGATATGGATATGTCTACTTAATCAAGCATAAGTCAGAGACTTTCGAGAAGTTTAAGGAATTTAAACAGGAAGTCGAGAATCAATTGGGCAGGAACATTAAGATGCTTCGATCCGATCGGGGTGGTGAGTATCTTAGTTCAGAGTTCCTCGACTATCTAAGGGAATGTGGGATTGTCTCACAATTGACACCTCCCAGGACACCACAGTTGAATGGTGTGGCTGAGAGGCGTAATCGAACCTTGTTGGACATGGTTCGTTCCATGATGAGTCGAGCTTCGCTACCAATCTCATTCTGGGGGTATGCCTTAGAGACTGCCGCCCATATCCTTAATCTAGTCCCTACAAAGAAAGTTGCCAAAACTCCTCACGAGATGTGGACTGGTAAAGTACCTAAACTAGACCACATCAAGATTTGGGGTTGCGAGGCTTTCGTGAGACGCGAGACTCATGATAAGCTCGAACCCCAAAGCGAGAGGTGTATTTTCATCGGCTACCCACAGCAATCCTTTGGTTACCTCTTCTACAGACCTAGTGACAATGTGGTCTTTGTAGCAAGAAGAGGAGTCTTTCGAGAAAGAGAGTTTATAAGCCAA
This sequence comes from Lactuca saligna, assembly GCF_052625555.1. Taxonomy (NCBI): domain Eukaryota; kingdom Viridiplantae; phylum Streptophyta; class Magnoliopsida; order Asterales; family Asteraceae; genus Lactuca; species Lactuca saligna. Next base: position 41,183,739 of record NC_136422.1, read on the forward strand.
GGAGACAGTGGGAGGCAAATTGATCTTGAAGAAATTCAAGAGTCAAGTGGTGATGGAACTTCAAAATCTAGCCCTCAACTTGAGGAGGAAACTCCTGTTGAGCCAATTGATGAATCTGTACCTCTGAGGCGTTCCACGAGAGTTAGGAGTGCACCTGAGCATTACTATGGATTCCATATTACTGCAGAAGGTGAGACACTTATTAGTGATGGGACACTACTAAGTCAAGATGACCCTAACAGCTACGAGGAAGCCATGGCAGGCCCCGAGTTTGCTAAATGGAAAGAGGCTATAGATAGCGAGATACAATCCATGTATGACAATCAAGTTTGGAACTTGGTTGAGAATGTACCAGGTCGAAAGACTGTAGGGTGCAAGTGGGTCTTCAAGAAGAAGACCGACATGGATGGTAAAGTACACACTTATAAGGCTAGACTGGTTGCAAAGGGCTTCTCTCAAATTCCTGGAATGGATTATGATGAGACCTTTTCTCCGGTAGCCAAGATTAAGTCTATTCGGGTTCTGTTAGCCATAGCCGCATTTCATGACTATGAAATTTGGCAAATGGATGTCAAAACCGCTTTCCTTAATGGAAAGTTGGCTGAAGATGTTTACATGAGTCAGCCAGAGGGTTTTGTCAGCAACGAGTACCCTAATAGAGTATGTAAGCTTGAGAAATCTATTTATAGATTAAAGCAAGCACCTCGCAGATGGAATCTTTGCTTTGATGAAAAGGTCAAGGAACTTGGCTTTTCTAAAAGTGAAGATGAATCTTGTGTGTATGTCAAGGCTAGTGGAAGTATAGTTAGCTTTTTGGTATTGTATGTGGATGACATACTACTCATAGGAAACGACATTCCAACCCTGCAGGAAGTAAAGTCCTGGCTTGGTGAAGCTGCCTATATTTTAGGGATAAGGATCTTGAGAGATCGGAGTAAAAGACTAATTGGACTTAGTCAAAGTACCTACTTGGATAAGGTGCTGAAGAGATTCAGCATGCAAGACTCCAAGAAAGGAGAGTTGCCCATCCAGAGTAACGCCAAACTGAGTAAGACACAAAGCCCTAGCACTGAGGCTGAGATAGCACAAATGAGTCGAGTACCTTATGCTTCGGCTGTAGGATCGATCATGTATGCTATGACGTGTACTCGACCTGATGTAGCTTTTGCCCTGAGCATAGTTAGCAGGTTTTAGGGGAACCCTGGCAAGGCACACTGGACTGCGGTAAAGAATATTCTCAAGTACCTACGAAGGACTAAGGACTGGGTCCTTACCCTCGGTGGGAGTGATGACTTGAGAGTTGTAGGGTATAGTGATGCTAGCTTCCAGACTGATAGGGATAACTTCCGCTCTCAGTCGGGCTGGGTCTTTACCCTAAATGGAGGAGCAATTTCTTGGAAGAGTTCCAAGCAAGAGACAGTGGCAGATTCTACTTGTGAATCAGAGTATATTGCAGCTAGCGAGGCGGCAAAGGAGGCGTTATGGCTGAGGAACTTCATTGGAGACCTTGGAGTTGTACCAGCTATTAAAGAGCCAATGGAAATTTTCTGTGATAGTGAAAGTATTGTTGCCTTAGCCAAGGAACCAAGGGATCACGGGAGATCCAGACACGTCGACAGAAAATACCATTTCATCAGACATCGGATTGAAGAAGGAATCCTCGTGGCAAAGAGGGTATCATCAGATGAGAATCCGGCAGATCCCCTCACGAAGGGACTGACTCGGGTTAAGCATCTCCAGCATGCTCGGAGCATAGGGCTGAAGGATGATATTAGATTTAGTAGTTAGATAACCTCGAAATTTGTAAAGTGTAATTGACATCTGATGATGAATAAAAGTGTTTTATTTATGAGTAAAGTGTTGCTATCTCTTGTCGATCGTTTACTATATTTCTTTTGCATGTTTTGACTTCCAGAATAATTTTTGTTTGGTATAACATATTATTCAAACCTCCACAGTCGGTCATATGTCGGAAGTAGATATGAATCAAGACTATCATGTTTGGTTGTAGAGGTCTTGGACAAGGCTACAGCAATCATGAGTGCTCAAAAGTTCTGAGCATTGGACTCAACCCACGCTCACTGGAAGCACTTCATGGAATTCTATCTCGAGTGATCGTGAGACGGTAATATCGTATAAGTCTTCAAACCTAGAGATATGATTTGTTACTTACAAGTTGGTTATGCATTGATTGTACGAAAAACGCATTGGTAACTCGATGTTATAAATCGTGCTCTTGTGTGTAATTCAATGAGTGGTAGAACAAACATATGAGTCGAAGTTTATCTGTTCCTTCGTGGATTAGAAGCTGATATCTGGGCCCCTCGATGATTTTGTTTTGACCTATGTACCGGGCCCGGTCAGAACTAAGTTGATGTGTTCAATTAAGTTCTTTGTCGAACAAATCGGAAATCGGGAAACAAACTGTTGGACAATAAGTAAGACATTGTTCTATGTATTTGTCCGACTGATATCTAGAACAGAGGATTATATGATCACTTATCTTAAATGGCGTACCATCATCTTCTCAGTTCCGAGAAACCTTGTAAAGAGCTACGATTGTCGATCGGTTCCTGAAGTCATACTTGCAGTAATAGTTATTAGACTTATCCAAGTGGGAGACTGTTGGATAAGGTGTCTAAGTCTATAACTATTTCTGGTATGTACTTGACCCGACCCGACATGGTCCATTTGGGTTGCATGGCACCATGCAATTGGATAGACTAAATGAGAGAAATAACACTTGGAGATTATTAATATATTATAAGTTCTAATATATTAATAATATTATTTGATTGGTTTGATCAAGAATTAATTTAGAATTAATTATGTGATCAAAAGATAACTAATTAAATATATGGGTTGATTATGTAAATCATCCATATCTTGTATAGTGGCTAAGAGGCTCCATGGATTATCAAGTTAGGTTCCACCCATAGGATGCTCCATGGATGCTCCATGGGAGTTACAAACCCATGGGTCATGGAAATGAAGAGTCATGACACATTAGGGTTTAACCCTAGATGTGTCAACACTATATAAGAAACATGTTCTCCACCTAAAATCGGCTACACACTAAGAAACAAGAGGGCTTGGCCGATTTTGAGAAGTGTGTGTTCTCTCATAAGTTCTTCCAAGAGCATTTGGTGTTGTGTGAAGCATTTGAGGCATCACACTTGGGGTGCTAGGCTCACAAGGTTTCAAGGAACACAAACAACAACAAGGTAAGTTATTCTATCTATACTTTAAGTTAAAATTGGTCCCCATATATGCTAGATAGGAATATAACCTTGGAATTCAACTTTCCATGATAATTAGACAAACATAGATCCAAGGTTATTAGGGTTACATGTACACTTAGGAAGTGTTAGAATGCTCAAAACCCATCAATAATAAGTTGCGGAATAAATGTTAATCTCATTGGATCTTGTTAGCTCAACAATAATATTAGTTAGATTGCGGAAATGTAAGGAAAATAAATAGCAGCAAGTTTATATCAATAAGCAGTAAACAAGTAGACACAAGGTTGAATCGTAAAAAGGTTTGCATGCAAACTCAAGTTAGTATAAGATGAACAACACAAGTGAAGAGGGACTCGATTAAATACCAATTAAGATAACTTAAGATATAGAGATGAACAATCTTATAAACATTCAGTGATCAGTTGATTGTTGATAATGGGTAAATTAGTAAGGACTATATGAAGTAGGAAGCTCTATTTATAGAGTTCCAAAAGTTACATCAAAAGAGTAAAATAATCTAAAAGAGACTGACTACAGTGAACATGAATGGTTCACCAGGTATTACAAACAAGCAATGTCTGTAAAGTAACTTAAATTATCTTCATGCACAACTCCATTCTGTAATTCATCTTCAACGTACAAAAACATTCTCCGATAGTAACTTCTCCATGGTATCATCAATTGCAAAAGTCTGTTGTTTCTTTAGTTGAAGATGGTCACTTTTTATGTCAACATAAAGAAAATAGTTCATTTACAAATTATAAGCAATATAAAATAACAACACTAATCATAGTAATCCACAATAAATAACTTTTTGATCCGTATGTGAAGAAGTCTAGTTGAAATTTGTATGAAGCTTTTATCGAAGATAGCTTATCATGTCAAATAAGAAAGAAAACTGAAGAAGACTAAGGCCTACTTTTGTTCGCGGATTACAATAGAATTCAAAGAATTAAATGTGAATATTCGATCCTATTACGTTTGGTCGTCAGACATGTGAATTGGATTCTTTAAAAATAGGTATTTAATTGATTTCGTAAGATCCTATCAAAAGTACCTTGAAACATTAAAAAAAATCATATATCAATTATCCATTCTACAAAAAATAAACAGTTTAAGACATGAGAAAATACATCTTCAATACATCATTAACAATAAAAATTCAAAAGGAGTCTCTAAGGTTCATATTTGATTCACTTAATCAAAGACAAAATATTAAATAATAAAATTTAAATATATACAAATAAATGATAAGGATCTTACGATATGAGCCTACTCTGAACATACATCAAAATTATAAATTCATAAAAGATCATAACAATGTCAAACCGCTTGTGCAAAACTGGTTTTCATACGTTAACATATAACATGTCCCCGAATGCACTCGTAAACTAAATCGGTACATTGCTAAAATAAAGGTCTATTGAAATAATATATGAGATATTAAAGAAGTAAAAAACATCAAACCAAATGTTTTGCGGTATAAATGTCTTTCCACCAAAATATATTTTGGTATTCTTGAAAATACCCTTCGACATTAAAGACTTGAAAAATACCTTAAGGTATTAAAATTTTGAAAATGCTTTATAGTATTTTCTGTAATGAATAAGCAATGGCATGGGCGTAGCCACTATAGAGCAAGAGTTGGAATTGACACACCTATACAAAATTAAGGTTACATATATATGGTATGTACAATATATATTTTTGTTAAATAAAAAGATATTGGGTTGTGATATGGTCTATTCCATTCAAAACTTAAAATTAATAAGAGGGGATACATTATTGTAAGACAACATCTTGTGCAACTTAAATAACAATTTAATTAAGAATACATATATAGTTACATTTTGTTATCGTTTTCATATTTTGTATATTATTTGATCTACCATAAAACAAAGTTTTAACTACGCCTGTAATGGAATCTTGAGATCCCACACTCCCAAATTAAAAAAACCTCTAAAACCAACACGAAATATAATAACCCCAAACTTCAAAAAAATAGTTCAATTTACAATGAAATCTCATAGGTTCTAAATGAATCCAAATATCTATCTCCTCCGAGCCAATGCATCATGATAATTGATTTGAGTCAACAGGATCTCTCTTATCTTCACTTGCCTGTCTTGCCAAAAAAAAACTATTGGTTACCGTCCAAAATTGGTAGGAAAAAAATACAATCTAAAGAACGCAAGGAGAAAATCAATTTACAAGGGCTGAAAAAAAGGGGGATTTCAAAAAATTGATTTATGATGATAGGAAAAAATCAGTTTAACAGGTGGAAAAGGATTGAAGTGGCTATAACAAAAAAGAAAAATCGATTAGTAATCTGGCCAATTAAATAGATTCTTAGGCATTAAGAAAAAACCATTATAAAGGTCAAAAATGACTTCATGAGAGGAAAAAAAACGTTTAATAAAAAAGTTGTATGTTATGTAGGTGTTTAAAGAAAAAGAATAAATTAGTGGGCCAAAAAAAAAAAAAAAAATTATCGTAAGTAATTGAATAAAAATGTTAATGAGGCTTCAGAAGCAACTGATGATATAGATTTTGAAAAAATTGATTTTGTGTCGGGTTTAATGTTTGAACAAAATCTTATAAAATCAGCAAGGGCGAATCAGTTATTTAGTCTAGAAAAACCGAAAAGGTTGAATCGATATTTTGGTCTTAAAAAAACGGCAAGAACGAATCTCTTAAGGTTCAAGAACATAAACGCCAAAAAGGTAGATTGTTTTGATTTTTAAGTGACTATGATACAACTTGTTAAAAATAGTAAACATAGAACAAATAGAAAAGAAGACCGATGAAAAATATAACCATGCTTGCAACACAATAAATTAACATGAAGAACAATGGAACAACACGATATAAAATAAAAAACCTAAAATGGAGGGAAAAAAAAAGAAACACTATGAAAACGATATTTATCTTAAAGTCTTACACAAGATGTAGGAATGAATAATAACAAATGATCTAAATGATTTATAATACTATTAATTTTGAGTTTCATTATGAAAAGTATTTCATCAGGATACTGTTCATAGGGTTAGTTAGTATACCTAAGTTATTTTAATCCAACGATCCACCGTCTCAAATATCTATATGTTCTAATTTTCGTCTCCTCCGCCTTCTCTTTTCCCTTTCGTCTCCACCGATCACCGCTCCCTAACCTCTGACTCTTCCTACCGCTTCCAACGCATTTCGTCGTCATTGCACCCTAATCAGTGGCTACAACTCCTTGGAATACCAACGGTTCTGGAACAACGTATTCACGCTGTGAGAATCGTCATCAACATTGGCTCTCCGTTGCCTTTTGCATCAATGACTACTCTCACATGTTTACAAAGCTTTCAATTTTTGTTTGGAATTGTTAAATCGTTTCAGCTTGTTGCTCCAAAACAAATTCTTCATTTACTCACTTCATCTGCTTCTCTCTCTATTTGCTTCCGATTCCATTCGATGTCGGCATCGGCGGGAGTAGGTCAATTCATCCTTCGTGTTGCGTCTCTGTTTGGTGTCTGGTGGGTTTTCTATTCAAGCGATTTCATCATGATCAAGTAATCTTTTTCCTTGTAATCATTTAAAAAAAATTCGACATGTTCTTACATTTCTATCATCAAATCTGTGAAATTCTTTCAATGGTTCAAGATTTGCTTCTCATGTAGTTCTGACTGTGAGTTGGATTAAATGGAAACATTCGTTTTTAACATATGTAAATTTTTTCAAATATTAATTCTCAAAATGTTTACATGTTAATTTTCCATTCCGATTTCGAAAGGAAATGGAAAAGAACCTATTTGCTCGAAGATGTGACAATCCGAAAATTTTTCCGTCACTGTAAGCCGTTTCCGTTAATAAAACCCGTTTGTATTTCAATTTTTCCGTTAACTTTTGAATTAAGTTAATTAAATTGAGGCTTCACGTGTAACGTCTGTATTTCTGGGCTTGTCATTAATGTTGATATAATAGTCTAGGTTAACCTTTGTAACCCGTTTTGAAATAATAGAAGTGTAATATTTGAGTATTATGTGTTGTGTGTCTTAATGTAATTAAGAATAAAAAAAATAAGCGTCAAAATGAAATGCTAGATAAGCTCACTATCTATGGATAATGTTGTAGTAGTTGAAACGAGGTTTGCGATTATATAAAGAATGTCGAAATCCGAGTTATAACGAAGAAGTTATGACCTGTCGAAGTTTTGCGACAGAACCAGCAACGCCGAATAACGTAAAAAGTGAAGTTAAGTTAGAATCATATTTATCCCTAGCGATCTAAAAGAATGTTGTATAGTTCGTTAAACCGAGAGCGTGCATAAAAAGAACGCCCAAATCTAACTTCGTATGAGGAAGTTATGATTTTTCGAAGTTTCGACTTAGCAGTATGCAGTCCGAATACTCGATTCGAGATCGAATAATTGTTGGTTGAAACAATCTGAACGAGAATCGAAGATCTTGTTGATAGTAGCGCATTGGTGAAAAGACAGATGAAAACGAACGTCAGATGAAGAAGTTATGAATTTATAACGGAATTTTCCTATCCCGGCCTACTGAAAATAAATAATAAAAATTAATTCAAAATTAGACGACGGGGTCCAAACGAAAGTTGTAGAGCCTAGTCTCACCTACGCGTGGATATAAAGAATGTCGAAAACAGAGTTCGTATGAAGAAGATATGAATTTCCAAAGTTTTTAAATGATTAATATTTATTAATTTATCTTTAATTCGGATGTATATCCGAAGGAGTCATCGACCCAATCCGAACTATGCCCAGCGTAGTTGAGTACGCCCAGCGTACCCCGATGCATGCACTGCCTCGGACTCGAGTGCTCCGATGACGCATGCAGTGACGTTTTTGGTCACGTACGCCCCGCGTAACTGAGTATGCCTAGCGTACGTGCGAGGCTCAGCCTCTATAAAAGGCATGCAAGGGCAGCCGACTTCTTTTGCCAAATTCTCTCCTCTCTCCCCCATTTTGCATCGTTTTACGTACTAGAAATATCCCGAAGCCTTGGTATTAATCCCGAGCCCCGAAGCAAGTCCCGAAGCCCCGAAGATCTCGAGAAGTGAAATTCTCGATCCGAAGCTCTGCCCGCGAGGAGCCCGGTTTTTGTGAAGATCTTCCAGATCTACCAAAGAATACTACTTCTGCAAGTCGTAGTGCTGTCCGATCATCTTCTGATCAAGTGAGTGTGTAGTTACTTTCTTCTAACACATAATTATGAAGTATTTTATATAAAATACGTGTTATGTGTATATTTTGTTGTTATATATGTGAATGTATATTCACTTTCTTCTATCTCATAGATCTGATTTACTCTCTATGAAATACGTGTTATGTGTGTGTGCCTCATCTATTATGTGGAATATGTATTGATTGAACATGCTATACTGGTTTTAAACTATGTATAAAAATATATATTTTTATCTACTAATATGTTGGGTAGAACACGGGTAGATAGTTGATGTGTGATTAATAGATGACAGGCCTCGATGTTGTTGATGTTGACCTAGTCATCTAGCGGAGTATGGATGATGACCACGGACTCTTTCTAGACAGTCCAGTGGAACGCTAGCAGTTTCATAACCTGTAGGTGTGGTGAACGATGTGTTCACCGGTGTACTCTATCTCCCCATGGTTGCCTTTAGGATATCTATTGGTGAGGAAATCCCTTAGCAGTAATGTCTGTCCCGATGAAAATCCTAGATTAGGTCCCTTGAAGATAGATGTTGTTTTAGGCACATAAAGTGAGGATAATGGGAATGGGTAATCAGGTTATTGTTGGTTGGTGAAATTAAATATAATTATTTATTGTGGGTTGAAAACCCTATATGCTCACCAGGCTCCCAAGCCTGACCCACTCAGTTCATTTGTATTACAGGAAGTGGCGCAAGGGCATAAGATGGATGAATCATCAAGTTGTTTTGTTTACAAGTCTGTATGTGTATATATTTGTTGAAAGACTTGTAATGTTATCGTTTATGCTTTATGGTCTGTATCGGAACATAACATCCCGAGTTTTGATTATATAATGAAAATGCATCTCTTGATGAAATGCTTTGATAAATATTATTTTATCATATTTTGTTTTCGGGAACAAATTCCACAACTCTTTCAAATCAAAATGATTTAATCTGAAATTATTTTCAAAATCATAAATGAAATCGGTCTTTTATGGCCGAGATTTTGGGGATGTCACAGTTGCTATCAGAGCATTAGTTTAAACGAACTAAGAATTTGTAGGATTTCTAGACTTAAACTTAAAATGCTAAGCGAAGATTTTAAGATGTGTGTCTGCTATGTTTTAGACACGAGCACTAGTTTATTTTAGGAAAGTTACCTAAAATGCTTTTATGTGCTAAATATTATATGTTACCATATATGATATTAATTGTTCGGATCTATGGTTTGTTGTTGACCAAATCTGAAAACCTTATGTGTGTAGGATTCTAAGCGTATGTCTACGGTATTAGAACTAGCATGTAAACGTTTCGGAGTAATAAGGATGATTTGAATATCTATCGTGAATGAGGATCTAATTTCACCTTATTCAGTGTATAGATCAAAAATGGTGAGAACAATGAGTGGAGTTAGAAACACGGATGAAAACAGGAATCAACCACCAGTGATTGAGCAAATACCTATTGTAGCAGCAGTACCAGAAGCAATAACAATGGCTGGGGTGCAAGCCATGATTCGGGCTATGTTAGCCGAATAAAGGGATGAAATGCGACATGTGTTGCATGATAATAGGGACGAACCTATCATACCCATCGAGGAACCTGAATTAATTCCCGGGCAATCGGAGGAAGGGAACAATAGTCGCATTATGAGTCAAGTTGGAACTCAAGGAGAACGAAGGAACGACCCGGAAAGGAGAAACAACAAGGATGGGCGAATGCACAAAAATTTCTTGGGCGCCAAGCCGCCAAGTCTTTCCGGAAGCCCAAAGCCTGTTGAGATTATGGATTGGATCTCCGAAATGGAGATGGTATTTGAAAGTTGCGACTGTAGCAACAAACAGAAGACTGTCCTTGCAGTTAGACAACTGAAGACTGGAGTCTTGAGTTGGTGGAAGTTGTTGGCAGATACTATGTCACGAGGAGAAGCCCTGAAAATGTCATGGGAGGAGTTCTTGGAACCTTTTAAGGGTGAAGTATTGTTCAGAGATAGATTTGATTGATCTGAACAATGAGTTCCAATACTTGAAGAAGGGGAGGATGAGCATAGATGACTATGCTACTGCATTCACTGAGAAAATGAAGTTATTTCCATACCTAGTGCCAACAGAACTCTCCAAGATTGAGAGGTTCGCTAATGGACTGGCTGCTAACTTTGGCCCGACAGTCACGATGGCAACCACTTTGAAAAAACAGTTGTTCGAGCGGCTAAGAATGTGGAGGCCCAGTAGAAGGAAAAGGGTCTGGAAAGGATAGAGGTTGGTGAAAAGAGGAAGTTCGATGGACCTTCAGGGTCCAACAAGAAAAACAAGTTCTCAAAATCTGGTTCGAGGGGAGGTAGAGGCGAAGCCAAGTGGTGAGACAAATGTAATAAGAAGCATCATGGGAAATGTGAAGTGGTGGCCACATGTTTTAAATGTGGAAAGCCAGGGCACTATGCCAACGAATGCACACTTACCAAGAAAGTTTGTTATGTTTGCGGTGAGGAGGGTCACATCTCAAGGGATTTCCCGAAGAAGAAGGAGGCAACTAGACCCAATATTTTGCCAAAGCCGAAGGCGAGAGCATTCTAGATGACACTGGAAGCTGCTAAAGATGAAGCTGATGTCGCTTCAGGTACCTTTCTCGTAAACAATTTTCCTGCCAAAGTTTTATTTGATTCTGGAGCCAACTACTCCTTTATATCGCATGAATTTGGTAGAAAACTAGCTTTGCCTGTTGATAGACTAGATAATGCCTTATTAGTCGAAGTTGCTAGTGGAAAGTTTGTACCTGTTAGCCATCGTATGAAAAACATCTTAATTGACTTGAATGGGAATAAATTCCACGAGGAATTATTACCTATCGAACTAAACAGTTTCGACATCGTGCTTGGAATGGATTGGCTTAGCGCCAATGACGCCGAGATATTGTGCAAGAAGAAGATAGTCAAAGTAAACCCGCCTGGGAAAGAGCCGTTTATGGTGTATGGAGATAAACGCAGAGTAAATTCTGGAATCATTTCATTGATGAAATCCAGAAAGTGTTTGGCCAAAGGATGTACATCGTATCTAGCATTCGTGATCGATGCTAAGTAGGAGAAAAAGGCAATGCATAGCATCCATGTCGTATGTGATTATCCGAAAGCATTTCCCGAAGATCTTCCCGGATTACCACCTGATAGACAAGTGGAGTTTAGAATAGACTTGTTACCAGGGACGACGCCAATAGCAAAAGCACCTTATAGATTAGCACCGACGGAGATGAAGGAGTTGATGATGCAACTTCAGGAGTTATTGGACAAAGGTTTCATTAGACCTAGTTCATCACCATGGGGAGCTCCGGTGTTATTGGTAAAGAAGAAAGATTGAAGTATGAGAATATGCATCGATTACAGAGAGCTGAACAAGGCAACAATAAAGAATAGATATCCATTGTCGAGGATTGATGACCTGTTCAATCAACAATAAGGTTCGAGCTATTTCTCGAAGATCGATCTTAGGTCAGGATATCATCAGCTGAAAGTAAGAGAGCAGGATATAGAGAAGACTACATTCAGAACATGATATGGGCACTACGAGTTTTTGGTTATGTCGTTTGGACTAACCAATGCTCCAGTAGCATTCATGGATTTAATGAACAGGGTTTGTAATCCATTCCTAAATAAATCTGTGATAGTGTTTATAGATGACATTATGATTTACCGAAAAGCCAAGAGGAGCATGGAAGACACTTACGAGAAGTGTTGGAAGTGTTGAAGAAGGAGAAGTTGTATGCAAAGTTCTCCAAGTGTGATTTTTGGGTCATGTGGTCAACCAAGAAAGGATAATGATCCGTCGAAGATCAAAGCTGTGATGAAGTGGGAACAACCGAAAAGTCCCACAGAGATCCAAAGATTTTTGGGATTAGTCGGATATTACCGAAGCTTTATCCAAGGCTTTTATTTGATCGCTACTCCATTAACAACTTTGACCCACAAAGGAGCTACTTATGCTTGGAATGATAAGCATAAAGAAGCATTCACGAAACTAAAGAAGAAGCTATGCGAGGCACCGATACTTTCTCTGCCCGATGGAGTTGAAGACTTCGCTGTTTATAGCGATGCATCCATGGTTGGATTGGGTTGTGTTTTGACCTAAAGAGAAAAAGTGATAGCAAATGCGTCTCGACAGTTGAAGGAGCATGAAAAGAACTACCCTACTCACGATTTGGAGTTGGCAGCCGTAGTTTTCACTCTGAAAATATGGAGGCATTACCTCTATGGCACGGAGTGCAAACTTTTCACTGATCATAATAGTCTCCAATATCTCTTTAATCAGAAAGAACTGAATATGAGGCAACGACGCTGGCTAGAGTTACTTAAGGACTACGATTGTGAGATACTTTACCACCCTAGTAAAGCTAATGCTGTTACTGATGCTCTCAGTCGGAAAGTCAATCTTGAAAGGAAAAGGTCAAGAGCGTTGAGAATAGAAGTTCTCTCGACAATTATGGGGAGTATAAAGAAAGATCAAGAAAAGCTTCTGAGAAGAATGACCAAAAGGAGGAACGTTTGGGCTAAATGTTGGTGTTCGGTGTAAACAGTCATGGACTGAAGGTGTTCCAAGATCGGATTTGGATACCTAAGATAGGAGGAGTCAGAGATCTTCTGATGGAAGAAGCTCACAAGACCATGTACTTGATTCATCCCGGTAGCACTAAAATGTATAGGGACCTGAAACCCTACTACTGGTGGCCGAAGATGAAGCTTGATGTTGCAAAGTATGTGGTTGAGTGTGTGACTTCTGCTAGAGTCAAGACACAACATCAGAAACCATATGGGAGTTTAGAACCTTTGCATGTGCCTATGGGTAAATGGGAAGACATTGCCATGGATTTTGCCCACTAAACTGCCCAGAATAAAGAACGGTAACGAAATGATATGGGTTGTCGTTGATCGCTTCACTAAGAGTGCGCATTTCATAGCAGCCAATGAGAAAAGGTCTACGTAAAAGCTTGCAAATTCTTATGAGAAGGAAATTGTGAGGCTTCACAGCGTTCCGTTAATGATTGTGTCTGATCGTGACAGGCGTTTCACCTCACGATTTTGGAAAAGTCTACAAGAGGAATTGGGTACCAAGTTGTGTTAAAGTACAACTTATCATCCACAAACTGATGATCAGAGCGAACGGACAATACAAACACTTGAAGATATGCTGAGAGCATTTACCTTTGGTAGAATTTTCCTACAATGATAGTTTCCACTCGAGCATAAAGATGGCACCTTATCAAGCTTTGTACGGACAGAAGTGTAGTACGCCGTCTTGTTGGCTTGAGGCTGGGGAAAAGCAGTTTATGGGACCGGAGATAGTCCATCAAACTGCTGAAAAGTTGAAAATAATTAGGGAAAGAATGTTAGCAGCTCATGATCGTCAAAAGAGCTATGTTGACAACAAGCGAAGACCGATGACTTTTGAAGTTGGAGATTCGGTTTCGCTTAAAGTCTCGCTGTGGAAGGGACTTATAAGATTTGGTAAAAGGGGAAAATTAAGTCCAAGGTTTATTAGACCATTTAAAGTTCTTCAGAGGATTAGGAACCAAGCTTACAAGCTCGAACTACTAGAAGAACTGAATAGGATTCATAACACTTTCCGTGTGTGTTATTTGAGGAAGTTCACGGGAGAAGTTCTCGACATGATTCCACTTTCGGAGTTGAGAATCGATGAAAAAAAAGGTTGATTGAAGAACCAAAGGCAATCGTTGACCGAAAGACTAATAAGTTGCGATGCAAGATGGTCGAGTTAGTTCTTGTCGGATGGAAACACACGAATGGACCAAATCTCACATGGGAGATGGAAAGTGACATGATGAGTCGCTACCCGCATTGGTTTGTTGATGTGTGATTCTGGGGACGGAATCATTCTAAGGTGGAGAGAATTGTAACGCCTGTGTTTCTGGGCTTCTCATTAATGTTGATATAATAGTCTAGGTTAACCTTTATAACCCGTTTTGAAATAATAGAAGTGTATTATTTGAGTATTATGTGTTGTGTGTCTTAATGTAATTAAGAATAAAAAAAAATAAACGTCAAAATGAAATGTTAGATAAGCTCAATATCTATGGATAATGTTTTATTAGTTGAAAAGAGGTTTCCGAATACATAAAGAATGCCGAAATCCGAGTTATAACGAAGAAGTTATGACCTGTCGAAGTTTCGCGATAGAACCGACAACGCCGAATGATGTAAAAAGTGAATTTATGTTAAAATGATATTTATCCCTAGTGATCCAAACGAATGTTGTAGAGTTCGTTAAACCGAGAGCATGCATAAAAAGAACGCCCAAATCTGACTTCATATGAGGAAGTTATGATTTTTCGACGTTTCGACTTAGTAGTATGCAGCCCGAATACTCGATTCGAGATTGAGTGATTGTTGGTTGAAACAATCTAAACGAGAATCGAAGATCTCGTTGATAGTAATGCATTGGTGAAAAGACAGACGAAAATGGACGTCAGATGAAGAAGTTATGAATTTATAAACGGACGTCAGATGAAGAACTATGTATAAAAATATATATTTTTATCTACTAATATGTTGGGTAGAACATGGGTAGATAGTTGATGTGTGATAAACAGATGAGAGGCCTCGATGTTGTTAATGTTGACCTAGTCATCTAGCGGAGTATGGATGACGACCACAGATTCTTTCTAGACAGTCCAGTGGAACGCTAGCAGGTTCATAACCTGGAGGTGTTGTGAAAGATGTGTTCACCGGTGTACTCTATCCCCCTCAAGGTTGCCTTTAGGATATCTATTTTTGAGGAAACCCCTTAGCAGTAATGTCTGTCCCGATGAAAATCCTAGATTAGGTCCCTTGAAGATAGATGTTGTTTTAGTGACATAAAGTGAGGATAACGGGAATGGATAATTGGGTTATTGTTGGTTGGTGAAATTAAATATAATTATTTATTGTGGGTTGAAAACCCTATATGATCACCAGGCTCCCAAGCCTGACCCACTCAGTTTATTTGTATTACAGGAAGTGGCGCAAGGGCATAAGATGGATGAATCATCAAGTTGTTTTGTTTACAAGTCTTTATATGTATATATTTGATGAAAGACTTGTAATGTTATCGTTTATGCTTTATGGTCTGTATCGAAACATGACATCCCGAGTTTTGATTATATAATGAAAATGAATCTCTTGATGAAATGCTTTGATAAATATTATTTTATCATATTTTGTTTTTGAGAACAAATTTTGCAACTCTTTCAAATCAAAAGGATTTACTCTGAAATTACTTTAAAAAGCATAAATGAAATCGGTCTTTTCTGGCCGAGATTTTTGGGATGTCACATCACGAGTGTCCAAACGCATTAGAATAACATGAAAACACCCTCAACGTTCATTTGGAAGATTTTTAGTTACGACCACGTCGGGTTACGACAACTTAATCGGGTACGACCATAAGCCTCGTTTAACGTCAGTATCAGGTAGATTTCCACTGGGCCTCAGACTCAGACCCTACATAAGGGTGAGTGGACTTCATTTGAAGCTTTTTCACTCTCTCTCACTACTCTCTCTCTACAAGCCAAGTTTTGATCCAAAACCACCCTTTCAAGCTCCAATTTGGTAAGTGATCTATCCAAGCTTATAGTTTGGCTTATTTAGCTTTCAAATTTGTGTATGAATCATCCAAATGTGCCAAAAACATGTGTTTATGGCCCAGGAACAACTCCAAACCGTAAACACGCTTAAATGGGGTTTTGAAGCCCCAAAACCCTTCCAAATCACTTGTGGTGCTTAGCTATGACTTAGGGGCTTACATGTACGAACTTAGAACACCAAAAACTTAATATTTGGGGAGTAAACATGATTTTACGGCCCAAGATCATTCTTGGACCGTAAACCCTCCTTCAAGGGTCGTAAGCACCATTTAAGGTGTTAAATTGCCCCTTAAACACCTCCTATGGCTTGGAATAATGTCTAGACCCAACCACCATTGCATAATGGACCCTAAACTTGAAGGAAACCATGTCCTTAGGAGATTACGACCGTAAACCCCCCAAGGAATGGTTCCTTGGGCGTAACTCATATAAAGAGGTCAAAAGGTACCCTAACTTCCTTCCATGGCTTGTACATTGGACTAGAATCATTTGTGCTTAACCTAGGACCATCAAAACACAAAAAGAAAGGGCATGTAAGAGTTTATGGCCATAAACTCCTTGTTTACAACCGTAAACTCCTTAAAATGGTCCATTTGATGATTTAATCACTTCCATTGCCCTAGAACTGAACCTAGCCTAATTCCACAAGTGTTGTAAGAACTTTAAACATCCAAGAACACAACACCCATGAGTTTATGGCCGTAAACTCATGGGGATATGGTATATGGGCCGTAATCTCCCTTAGGAGTTTACTCTTGAAGAGAAAACTCCATATCTAGGCCTTACACCTCCTTAGATGCAACCCGGATCACTCCTAACACTTGAAATAAAGTGTTTTTGCATCTCGGAGAGTATTATGTCACAAAATTAGTAGTTCAAAGTCTAATTAGATACAATTATGTATCTCCTTATGTGATATAGGAACCTTGCGCGTGTTCGAGCCTTAAACTGATACTTAGCATCCTAACCGGCACATTTCTCGGCTGGTGAGTTCATACCCCTACACATTTTTCCGTGTTTTTCATGTTTTCAGGGGGAGGGGGAATACAAGAAAAAGTACAAGGAAATCTTGTACACAAACTTATTATTTCATATGAAATGTTTCATGCTCAGTAGGTTTATAACAATGAAAATCGTATTAACCAACCGTTTGACTTGCAGAGTTAGTTTTCAAACTAATTGCGAAACTAATTATAAACTGTTATATTTTATGTTTCAAAAATGATTTTTCCAAATCATTACAGTTAAAAATCATTAATCTTAGAACTTTTGATATGTCCTCTGAAACAATCCACAGAGATACGCGAGTGGAGGACTGCCTTTGTAACCAGAATCTAAAACAGGATTTTCCGCATTATTACTTGTAAATTCGTTATTCTTAAGATTGGAGACACGTCCTCTGTAACACTCCACAAAGATACGCGAGTGGAGGACCATCCCTGTAATCAGAATCTCGTAGAAGGAGAGCGTGACTTGAGTGTATAGATCTATACGGGGCTGACTACCCCGCACCTTGCTGCTAACTACAGTGGGACCAGCAGGTCTACGGGTGACAAAAGTCATAAAATGATACTGGCTGATATGTGCATATTTAGTGTGTATTAAGTATAGTTTTTTATTCATATATTAGCTAAATTATCGCATATTATGGACAAAAGGTACTGAAAAGTGTTAAATTATGTTTTTCAGTCCAAAGATGAAGCTCGGAAGCGAAAGGAAGCGGGAGAAGCGGTTAGGAGCTCGAGAATGGAATGAAGAAGAAAAACACTAAAAATGGCACCTACTCGTCGAGTCGAGCCTAGACTCGGCGAGTCCAGTCGAAGAATCAGAAATATAATGACTCGGGATTCCAGATAGTTATCGCAATACGGGGAATGTGAGAGGGACTCGATGAGTCACCACTTGACTCGACAAGTCGATTCGCTTATTTAAAGATAACTCCACAGATCGATTAGGGGAGTTCTGGGACGATTCAGAAGTGTTTTGCTGCGATTGAGAAGCCAGAAAAACCCTAGAAGTCGACAAAGAATGCTAGAATTCAATTCTGGGGAGTAATTAAGGCAAAATTTCATCATTCCACTTATTCTTTTGTTTTATCAATATGATTAAGCAACTTGACTTTGTTTGTTTGCTGTTATTTACTTTAATTATGAACTAAAATCTTTAGACTTCTGTTTGGGGATACAAAGTTGACAATATGGTTTGATTGATTGGTAGGATTAATTCCAAGTTGGTGAATTTTTGTTATTTTAGCTTGCTAAAGAACCTTGTGTGTGAATAATAATTAATTTTCTGTTAATAGGAAAATAATTGATTAGCATGAACATCTATTGATTATTGACCTCATATGATATGTGACCACTATACTATATGTCTAGGATTAATGAATATGAAACTAGAATTAATAAGAAAATTGAGTAAATTCATGTGCAAGCTTGTAAGATGACCATCAAACAAGAGGTTAATTAAACATAATAAATTAATTAGCTATTGCAAGTCTAACTTAACCCGAATAATTAATCTAGTGAATATAATTAAATTAAACAATTGGCCACTGTTTGAGTTAGTTTATTTGCTAAGGATTAGGGTAGTGAACATGAACCTAATCACTTGAATCGGTAACCAACGAAAGAATTAATCCATTGCACTATTACCTTGAAATCAACCATAGAGTTAACCAAGTTGAACTAAACAGAAGTTCCTTTCCAATTATTGAATCTAGTTAAGTCGTTATTTTCTAGTCTTAAATTAGTAATAGTTAGTAAGTTTCTAGTCTTGTAAAACTAAAGAAAAACCCCTATTTCTTAATTAACTTAGATAGAATTAGTTTTTAATTTAATTTGTCGTTCCCTGTGTTCGATACCCTGCTTATTTAGCTATACCACAATTGATAGGTTCATTGCCTTTTGTGTGTTATTTGATAATTAAAAGTAGCTTTAAAACTAAGTGAGTTTTACACACATCAAGTTTTTGGCGCCGTTGTCGGGGAACGGTTCTAAAATTAGCATTAAAAATCTAATTCAATCGATCCTTTGTGTGAGATTTATCTTACGCAAAGTTAATTTCTGTTTAAGTATTTAGGTAGTAAAAAAAACGTGATTTTACCTTGGACTCGCCGAGTGCATTCGCCCAGACTCGGCGAGTACGACGCTGAATCAGATTTAATTTTTTGTTCTTTTTACGCGTATTCTGTTTTGTTTGCAGTTGTTTCATGACCCGAGGATCTGATACACCTCTGGTTCACCCTCTTGAAGATCCGGAAACCGCATTAAGAAGGAACAAAGGCAAAACTGTTGGAGAGTCCGCTTCTTCAAAGAACTCACCACTCAAAAACCTCAAATCCGTTTTTAGCAAGAAAAGGAGCAGCAAATCAGGAGCATCCAGTGCCTCTTTGACAATCGAAGACCCGATTCAAAAAGACACCGAGTACGAGACCGGGGAAGAAAACGAGCCCACGTACGAGCACACATCTGAATTTGAAGACGATTTAGCCACCACTATGGCTAATATTGACGAAATCCCCATGGGGGAATGGAAGAAGAGGATGCGCAACCGCTACTTTTGAGCTAAAGGGCCATATTCTCGCTCAACTCAAGGAGATCCCTTTTCACGGGAGAGATCACGAAGACGCCTATAAGCACTTGGATGAAGTAAATGATGTGTGTCACACCCCCGAACCAGACGGCGGAACGTCCGGGGGCTGTCGTGACTCAATTGAATACCATAACATTGCATATATATGAAACGTAACAACATTCGTCACCATGCATTAATATAGTACAACCAATAAAGTTTACATGAAGTATATTGTTTAAACATTACATTCCCAAAAATAAATTGATCGTTTCGTACATAAATAAACTGCAAGCCATCACTGAATATGATTTCCTTTGATTCACTGGTTCCCTGAGAATACAAGTATTTTGAAAAACGTCAACATATGAAATGTTGGTGAGTTCATAAGTAGTGTTTGAAATCCAATGTTTTGTATTGTTTGAAAACCACCAGTAAATCCGATATTTTCTAAAAATAGAATAGCGTAAAAATATGTGAAGATCCGTGAGTAGGCTTGTTTGAATTCTATAGATGTAAGCATAAGAGTTGTGAAATTCGACATGTAGTTCATAAGTGTACTTGTTGAAAACCCTAGGAAAACCCAACGTTTTCCTATCACTTTGCTTTAGTTATTTTGTGTACTGTTATTTCGTTACGTTAGAGGTATTCGTTGAGCTCCGGAGGCATTGAGTATACAGAGGGTGGTGAATTGTTGTAACGTACGTTAATGAAAACGTCCAATTGACAACCGTACTAGTGATCCCTTAGGCGTCACTCGCACATATTCACACAACTCAATCCCCCCAGACTTGTGTAGTCCCACGACCGAAGAGAAAAAGTGAAGGTGCGAAACCCTCGGTATTTCCCTGCATCGTTCAAGACCATTGCAATTGCGAAGGGCCCGAAGCCCAACCCGCAATCGTGAGTTCCCGACTTTACTAGCAGCACTGAAGGACCCTTGGGGACCAGCAGCATGTTTGCCATTGAAAGTCCTTTACACGCGGTCGAGTCGCGTTAGACCCAACTACATGTAAGCAAGTGTCCTTTGGGCCTAAAGATCATGTCATCGGGCTAGCTAGGCTCGACAAGCATGATTTGCAACTTTTGGGCCTAAGGAGTTTACGTCGACGTATTGAGTAATTCCAAGAGAGTAAAGAGTTCCGAGAGTTCCATATGTGTATTGAGCATTATAGTGTTAGTAGTTTTGGATTTGTAATTGATTCGAGACCGAATCAATTCGTTTGATAACGATTGTTGGTGATATTGTGTATTGTAATTCATCGAGAGTCGTAGTGTCAATCTTTGTTCACAACGAGTGTATTGAATTACCCTTGAAAATTTTCTTTTTACAACCCCTCTTAATTTTGTAAATTTTCTTTTTCACCCCTTTAGGTAAAATAATTTCCGGTTTAGTCCTTAAACCATTTTTCTTGACATTTTAACACCAAAAATTTTTGAAATTAATATTTTTCAGCATATTTTTCATTTAAAACAGTTTAAATCCCTGAAATTGCAGTTTTCTCGGTTATAACCCCTCTTTTTCGCAATTTTTACATTTTTGGCCCAATTTGGAAATTTTTTGCAACTTTGGTCCTTTTTAAATTTGAAAAGCATTTTAAACCTTTGAAAAGTACATGTAACACTAATAGTCCACTGTTTTACAGAAAAACACAGTTTTGGCCCTCCAAAACAGAAAATTTCGCATAATGGGCCCTATTGGGCCGAATTTGTCATTTTTAGCCCATTAAGCTTGAAATTTATGTTTTTAATCTTCCAAAAGAGTATATTTTCAGAAAATACATTATGGAATCTGTTTGGACTCATCTCCCCCATCAGATTTCGAAATATTTCATTTTGGGCCCCTTTAACTTTGTATTTTTAACATTTATGTCAAAAAAATGGGTTTTTAGCCCAAAGTATGTATTGTTAAGCCACTTAGCTATTTTTCTTGGTATACTTTGTATGTAGTAGTATATTTCATGCTAGTATAAGATATATCTCGGTTTTTAGCAATTCATGACTAGATCTAGCATCAAAATCATACAAAACATACATATAAGCATAGAAATCAACCAAAACATACACATAATGATGGATCTACACCTTTGCTTGTATTCTCCCCGACAAAACTTATAAAAACCGAAAATAAGGGGGTATGAAGCTCACCTTGGGGTTTGGAAGTCGGTTTTGATGAAGAAGTGAAGAGATCTCGACCCTAGATGTGTTATGGAGATGATTTTTGAGCTCTATGGTGCTATAAGAGTATGATTCACGAAAGTATGGTGTAAGAGGAGATTTTTGAGTATATCAAGGAGTGAAATCATAGATCTAATGAAAACTTACCAAAGATGATGACCTAGGTGGGAAAACCTTCTTGAAATTCTTAAAATCTCGAAAAATTGAGAGGAAAGAAGGGTGGTTTTTCTTGAGAGTGTTTGAGAGGAATGATGAGAGAAAATGTTGGGTTTTAGAATGAAATGTGGAGGTAGAAAGGCCATATGGCCGTGAGTTTGAAGAAGGGAGAGAAAGGAAGGATTTCCTTGCCTAGATACATGAATCTACCTTGTTGTATGGTGGTTATTATGCATTGATGACCACCATGCAATATTGAGGTGGCAAGGTTAGGATACTTCATCTCTTCTTTTTTTTTTTTTTTTGTAATGATCTTGGGCTGAGATTGGGCTAAGGTAAAAGAGGATGAGGTTTTTTTGCCCATTGTTGGTCTTGGCCGAATTTATGAGGCCCAAAAATAAATTCTCGGCTCTTAAGGAGACTCACGACCCAAAATGGTAAAAGAAATGGGTTTAGGGTCTATTAGGGGTAATTAAATCCCATTATGGCCCAGCAGGGCCTAAAGTGGTCAAATTGAAGGCTTATTGGTCCATTATGCCCAATAGGAGAATTTTAGTTCATAAGGAACTTGAACCGGAATTCCTACGGTTTCCAACCCCTAGTTGAACCTATAAGAGGTATTTGAATGAGGACAGGGTATAGCATTCACATAGACTACAAGACTTACTATAGTTGATGGTTTCATGAGAATAGAAACTCCTAGCAAAAGTGCCAGTTGTGACATCATCCCCCCGTTAAAGGGAATTTCGTCCCGAAATTCTTTCGAATGGTATGATCATGAATGAGAGGATAGGTACTTCATTTGATCTTCGCGCTCCTCATGTGAATTTCGGTCCACGCTTAGCGTTCCACCGAACCTTCACAATGAAAATGTGGCTTTGCTTTGTATGCTCTACTTCCCTCTCTCAAATACCTCGACTAGTTCTTTGACGAACATGAGATTCTCGTTCATTTCGATCCCTTATAAAGGGAATGATAAGAGTTTTTCCTGATAGGCACTTTTCAGATTCAGGACAAAGAACACAGGGTTCACGTTGCTGAGCTCTACAGGCAGTTACAGTCTATATGTATTTGGACCAATTCAAGCAAGAATCTCGAACAGTACAGCGCATCGTGGGTCTGGTTTTCTCGTTTCCTAAAGTGAATAATTCCTTTCCAAGGAGATTCCTTTAATAGCACGCGATTCCCGACTTGACATCCTAATGGCTTACGCCGCTTGTCGGAATAGCTCTTCTGTCGGTCTCGCAATGCTTGAAGTCAAGCTTTGATTTGGATCATCTTCTCTGTTGTTTCGCAAATGGTTTCTGCTCTCATGAGAGTACCACCGAGTGATTAGCATTTATGACTATAAAGAGTTTTCGAAAGGAGCATTCTTGATGCTCGTGCGGTAGTTGTTATTGTATGAGAATTTTGTCAAGGGAAACTGGGGATCCCCTGACTTGTTGAACTGACACACCTAGACTTGTAGCATGAATTTGAGTGGTCGAATGGTTCGTTCACTTTGGCTGTTGGTTTGAAGGTGGTAAGCAACGCTTATGTCTAGTTATGTTCCCATAGCCCTCTGAAGTGACTACCATAGTCTTGAAGAAAATCTGTTATCTCGATCTAAGATAGTAGATACCGATATTTCATAGAGTCTCACGACCTCCTGGATATAGATCCAAGCTAATCCTTCCATCTTGTTTGATTTCCGTATTGGCAGGAAATGAGCGGATTGGGTTAACCTAACGACGATCACCCAGATAACGCTCAACTCAACTTTTATAACAAAAAGCTTCGTCTTTCGATTTCGAGAGTTTTATCCACCCATGTAGTGCTTTCATCGCGACATTCCCAGCCTTGATGCTTTCTAGGCTGGTCGTAGATGATGATAGTGTTTCGTTCTCGCTTTGTGAGCAGATGAGTATGTTATTGATGAAAATAGTGAAAGGGCTAACTAAGAATGGTTGGGAAACTTCGTTCGTAAGGTTCATGAAAACCATGGGAGCATTCGTTAGACCGAAGGGTTTCACAATGAATTTGAAATGGTCGTGACAAGTTTGGAAGGCAGTTTTTTTTTATAGGGAACTTATTCAATTTCCTAAAATCGATGTGCCTTTTGAAGGATCCGTCTTCTTGAAGAACGAGACCAGAGCTCTCCAGGGTGAAAAGCTTGGTCCGATGAATCCTTTGCGCAACAATTCTACTCAGTTGACTGGATAACTTGTGAATTTTCGGCGGGAGTCAACCTATAGGGTGAATTGGCAATTGATGTGGTTCCCGATATGAGGTTGATTCGAAATTCAACCCGTCTCTCTGGGGTATTCCCGAAAGTTCCTTAGGAAACACATTTGGGAAAATCGCAAGCTACTGGAATACCCTGTATGCCTACCTCTTCTTTGGTCTTGTCCACAACATGAGTGAGGAAAACGTAGTTCTTCTGGTGCAGGAACTTCTGTGCCTTGACGCACGAGATAGGAAGAGGATTAGCGCCAGGTTTATCACCATGGATTATTAGAGTTTTCGTGATTAGGAAGGTGAAGGCAAACGGCCTTCTCGCGGCACATAGTATCAGCACGGTGGGGGCTTACCCAACCATGACGATTATCACATTAAAACTCCTAATATTTACTGGCATGAATTCTATTTGTAATGAATGGTCATTTAGTGTTAAGGTGTACTCCACATGAGTACCCTAGATTAAATCATTTTTTCCCCTTTGACCATGTCCATTGAAAAGGCTTAGCTTAGCTTTGGGGATGTTGTTTTAGCAAGCGTTTGAAGTTGTTACTAACCAAAACTTCACTCGGATTTACCATTGAATAAGAGGTAAGCGAAAGAGTTGTCAAGTGGGAACGTACCAGTAACAATCGTTGGGTTTTGGATTGCTTCGCCTTGACCCAAGGTCAGGACCATTTCTGATCCTTCTGCTCCTCGATTGTTATCCCTAGGGCAATTGCGCCTGATGTGACCAGTTCCTCCACACCTATAGCAAGTGCGACTGGTCTCATCATTGGTGTTGTTGTTAGTGTTGTTGCGATTGTTGTCGCTTTCATTTGGCTGACGATTCTGGCATGGATAAGCTCTACAGAACTTGGCGACGTGATGCTTTTGGTTGCATTTGTTACAATGCATCTCCCTGCAGGCTCCATTATGATGGAATTTGCACTGGTTGCATTTTGGAAGGTTTCCAGCATATGGTCTCCTGGTTGCTGGTGTAATAGGGGTCGTGGTCGCATGAACAGCAACAACACATTGCTCCCTTGAGAACCTTTGAGTGTGTGGCCCCTTTCTCTTACCTCCAGTCCTCAGCTTCCTGCTCTTAAGCTTGGGGTTTGGAGTTCCTTGACAGGTTGTCACTTGTTGGTTTCCATGTTTGTTCCTTTGACTGGAGTTGTCAATGCTATCCCTGCCTCCTTTAGGGTTGTTTGCATTGATCTATGCCATAGCAGTGGCTACTGCTGCCATTACAGCAGCTTGAAATGTAGCAGAGTCCATCTGCAAGAGTGGTGTCTCGTGGGTGTGCTTGTTATTCTTGCGGGATGGGATTTTCCTGATGCACATTGATAACCCAAATCGTAAGTAATGATCGTCATTCCTGGTTGTACTCTATAAATTTTTTTGCATCTTGTCGTATAATTCTTACTGCCTCCATCTACATCCCTATGATGTATTTGCGGTAATAGGTAATCACAGATTTGGCACGATTGTTACGTCTATCCTTAGATTATATGGGTTGTTTTAGTTTCGAGATCCTTAAGTATCTAGTGGTTCCGAGGGTTCGCTTGTGCATATAATTGAGTCTTTGCAGCAATATGAAATAAATACAACACATAATCGTTTCAGGGGTATGTACCATCTTAGTACACGAAAGAGAGTCATGTCGGATAGTAGGGGAAATTAGAAAAGGCTGATCCTAGTCGTGGCGAGAAGTGTCTGGTGGTGATGCTGATGAAGTGGATGCACCTCGGAGATGAGCTACTTGTTGCTCGGTATCTCGTAGGCGTGCCTCCCAAACTAACTGTCTCGCTCAAGAGTCTCCATTCACTTCCCGTGTTTTCCTTTCATCCCTCTTGATAACAAACCACATTTGTTTCGTTCGATTTGGGGTGTCCTGAGCTTGGTTATCGATACCTCGAGTGCGTCGCACCACGACTGGGAGGGCCTGGTCAGCTGGTCCTCTGTGGCTAAAATTAAAGAGACCTCGGCTCTTACCGTGGTGTGGTCGTATTCCCTACTGGTGGCTTTATCCCCAAATATCGGGTGCCCGAGGGGGCATGGGGTCACCGGGGCCCACACTATAAGTCGGTGCCCTGGATTTACATGGAGGATTGATGTCATTGGATTCTACATTCGTGTCGTCATCGTCATTGCCCTCCGGCTCTTCCTCTTCGAGGTCCACTATTGACTCAGCGAGTTCACCCGCGAGTTCTACTTCGTGTCCCTCCTGGGGTCCTTCCTCTGGGTCGAGCCACCCGACTATTCCTTGGCTAGGGAGATAGGGTTTCCTGGCTAATGATACTCGTCTATAGCGTATTGCACGATAGGCTATGAATACTAGGAACAAATAGCATACCAATTACTCCTAGAGCTCTACGACTATTGCATAGATTTAGTTGAGGTTCCCTTCTTGGAGATTAAGGGGTATGATTTTAGGTTCCTAGCTATCACGATTTCTTCATGACATGTGATGGTTGTACCTTGGGGGGAATGTAGTTGATCAGGCTACATCCGCTCCTTGACACAACTAAGAATAGTCCTGAATTAACCGAGATACTAGCATTATCTTGTTTGGTTCGGTGTTAGGTTCTCGTTCCTAATGCAAGCAAGGGTGTTTTATTCACTTGTTTTGTTCAGAGTTATGTTAGTCCCTCTTTTGGTTTATAGTTGCATATCAATGTGTGGCTAGACATGCTAGTTCACTATAAACAAAGCTCTGATACCAACCTGTCACACCCCCGAACCAGACGGCGGAACGTCCGGGGGCTGTCGTGACTCAATTGAATACCATAACATTGCATATATATGAAACGTAACAACATTCGTCACCATGCATTAATATAGTACAACCAGTAAAGTTTACATGAAGTATATTGTTTAAACATTACATTCCCAAAAATAAATTGATCGTTTCGTACATAAATAAACTGCAAGCCATCACTGAATATGATTTCCTTTGATTCACTGGTTCCCTGAGAATACAAGTATTTTGAAAAACGTCAACATATGAAATGTTGGTGAGTTCATAAGTAGTGTTTGAAATCCAATGTTTTGTATTGTTTGAAAACCACGAGAAAATCCGATATTTTCTAAAAATAGAATAGCATAAAAATATGTGAAGATCCGTGAGTAGGCTTGTTTGAATTCTATAGATGTAAGCGTAAGAGTTGTGAAATTCGACATGTAGTTCATAAGTGTACTTGTTGAAAACCCTAGGAAAACCCGACGTTTTCCTATCACTTTGCTTTAGTTATTTTGTGTACTATTATTTCGTTACGTTAGAGGTATTCGTTGAGCTCCGGAGGCATTGAGTATACAGAGGGTGGTGAATTGTTGTAACGTACGTTAATGAAAACGTCCAATTGACAACCGTACTAGTGATCCCTTAGGCGTCACTCGCACATATTCACACAACTCAATCCTCCCCGACTTGTGTAGTCCCACGACCGAAGAGAAAAAGTGAAGGTGCGAAACCCTCGGTATTTCCCTGCGTCGTTCAAGACCATTGCAATTGCGAAGGGCCCGAAGCCCAACCCGCAATCGTGAGTTCCTGACTTTACTAGCAGCACTGAAGGACCCTTGGGGACCAGTAACATGTTTGCCATTGAAAGTCCTTTACACGCGGTCGAGTCGCATTAGACCCAACTACATGTAAGCAAGTGTCCTTTGGGCCTAAAGATCATGTCATCGGGCTAGCTAGGCTCGACAAGCATGATTTGAAACTTTTGGGCCTAAGGAGTGTACGTCGACGTATTGAGTAATTCCACGAGAGTAAAGAGTTCCGAGAGTTCCATATGTGTATTGAGCGTTATAGTGTTAGTAGTTTTGGATTTGTAATTGATTCGAGACCGAATCAATTCGTTTGATAACGATTGTTGGTGATATTGTGTATTGTAATTCATCGAGAGTCGTAGTGTCAATCTTTGTTCACAACGAGTGTATTGAATTACCCTTGAAAATTTTTTGTTTTCAACCCCTCTTAATTTTGTAAATTTTCTTTTTCACCCCTTTAGGTAAAATAATTTCCGGTTTAGTCCTTAAACCATTTTTCTTGACATTTCAACACCAAAAATTTTTGAAATTAATATTTTTCAGCATATTTTTCATTTAAAACAGTTTAAATCCCTGAAATTGCAGTTTTCTCGGTTATAACCCCTCTTTTTCGCAATTTTTACATTTTTGGCCCAATTTGGAAAATTTTTGCAACTTTGGTCCTTTTTAAATTTGAAAAGCATTTTAAACCTTTGAAAAGTACATGTAACACTAATAGTCCACTGTTTTACAGAAAAACACAGTTTTGGCCCTCCAAAACAGAAAATTTCGCATAATGGGCCCTATTGGGCCGAATTTGTCATTTTTAGCCCATTAAGCTTGAAATTTATGTTTTTAATCTTCCAAAAGAGTATATTTTCAGAAAATACATTATGGAATCTGTTTGGACTCATCTCCCCCATCAGATTTCAAAATATTTCATTTTGGGCCCCTTTAACTTTGTATTTTTAACATTTATGTCAAAAAAATGGGTTTTTAGCCCAAAGTATGTATTGTTAAGCCACTTAGCTATTTTTCTTGGTATACTTTGTATGTAGTAGTATATTTCATGCTAGTATAAGATATATCTCGGTTTTTAGCAATTCATGACTAGATCTAGCATCAAAATCATACAAAACATACATATAAGCATAGAAATCAACCAAAACATACACATAATGATGGATCTACACCTTTGCTTGTATTCTCCCCGACAAAACTTATAAAAACCGAAAATAAGGGGGTATGAAGCTCACCTTGGGGTTTGGAAGTCAGTTTTGATGAAGAAGTGAAGAGATCTCGACCCTAGATGTGTTATGGAGATGATTTTTGAGCTCTATGGTGCTATAAGAGTATGATTCACGAAAGTATGGTGTAAGAGGAGATTTTTGAGTATATCAAGGAGTGAAATCATAGATCTAATGAAAACTTACCAAAGATGATGACCTAGGTGGGAAAACCTTCTTGAAATTCTTAAAATCTCGAAAAATTGAGAGGAAAGAAGGGTGGTTTTTCTTGAGAGTGTTTGAGAGGAATGATGAGAGAAAATGTTGGGTTTTAGAATGAAATGTGGAGGTAGAAAGGCCATATGGCCGTGAGTTTGAAGAAGGGAGAGAAAGGAAGGATTTCCTTGCCTAGATACATGAATCTACCTTGTTGTATGGTGGTTATTATGCATTGATGACCACCATGCAATATTGAGGTGGCAAGGTTAGGATACTTCATCTCTTCTTTTTTTTTTTTTTGTAATGATCTTGGGCTGAGATTGGGCTAAGGTAAAAGAGGATGAGGTTTTTTTGCCCATTGTTGGTCTTGACCGAATTTATGAGGCCCAAAAATAAATTCTCGGCCCATTGGGCTCTTAAGGAGACTCACGGCCCAAAATGGTAAAAGAAATGGGTTTAGGGTCCATTAGGGGTAATTAAATCCCTTTATGGCCCATCAGGGCCTAAAGTGGTCAAATTGAAGGCTTATTGGTCCATTATGCCCAATAGGAGAATTTTAGTTCATAAGGAACTTGAACCGGAATTCCTACGGTTTCCAACCCCTAGTTGAACCTATAAGAGGTATTTGAACGAGGACAGGGTATAGCATTCACTTAGACTACAAGCCTTACTATAGTTGATGGTTTCATGAGAATAGAAACTCCTAGAAAAAGTGCCAGTTGTGACAATGTGGCTGATTACTCCCTCCTGGATTGGTTAAAGTCACTCCCTCCTGGATCGGTCACCACATAGGCCAAGATAAAAGAAGAGTTCATAGACCATTTCTGCCCACCTTCCAAGATAGCCAAGCTAAAGAAAGCCATTGCCAACTTCGAGCAACAACCCAGAGAATATCTTTATGAAGCTTGGGAAAGGTACAAGAGCCTACTTAGAAATTGCCCACACCATGACCTTAATAGCCAACAAGAGGTCTCCATCTTTTATGATGGATTTAATGTCACCACAAGGCAACTACTCGATTCACAAGGCCCGCTCACTAGAAAGCCGCCTCCAGAAATAAAGGAATTAATTGAAGAATTCTCCAAGCATTCTAGAGAATACCACAATCCGAGGAACGAAGTGAGTCGTGGAGCAGTGAACTCGGTGAATGATAGCATGGCAGCGGTAATAGCTAAACTCGATAGCCTAGACCGAAGAATGACGAAAATGGATCAAACAATCCATGCTATTAGGGTAGGATGCGAAAATTGTGGCGGCCCCCACCTCACCAAGGATTGTGATCGAGACAAAAATGGAAATAAAAGGGCTCAAGTATTTTATTCTAGTGGCGATAGATACGACGAAGATTGGAGGAAACCGAAGAAGGAAATGCTCCCATACGAAGAATATAAAAAGGCTAGGGAGGAGAAATACAAACAGAAGGAGAGGGGATTCTATCAAAAGGAAGAGCCGGTGATGGAAAAGAAGGCCAATTTAGAAGATATGCTCACAAGATTCATAACCGCGTCCGAGAAAAGACACAATGATCATGATGTAGCAATGCTAGAAACCAGAAACATGTTGAGGAATCAGCAAGCATCCATTCTCAACATTGAGAAACAGCTGGGACAGCTTGCACATCAAGTGAACGAAAGAAGATCGGGCCAACTTCCGAGCAACACCGAGCCCAATCCAAGAATGGAGAATGTAAGTGTAATAACCTCCAGCAATGAACAAAAATTTACAGAAGCACTAAGGATCTACAAGAAGGAAGAAAAGGTAGAAGAATCGGACCCAGCAAAACCCGGCCCGACTCGCCGAGTCACTCCAATGGACTCGACGAGTCCATGCGCAATTGAAACACCTGCCATTTCTTTGAAACCTTATAATCCTCCACTGCCATACCCAATCAAAGCCATGCCTGCAGAAAAAGTAGAAGCATACAGAACCTTCATGAATCATGTTAACGCTCTACAAGTTAATGTGCCATTTGTGGAAACAATACTCCAAACACCTAAACACTTCAACTTGCTTAAGGGCCTTTTTGCTGCGAGGAAGGATTTGGCAGAAGTCGCAAAAGTATTGATGAGTGAGCTACCTGAAAAGAAGGGTGATCCAGGAAATATTGTGATTCCGTGCCAATTTGGTAATGAAGTCTTCACCCGAGCATTAGCTGACTCGGGGGCAAGCATCAATATGATGCCTTTTTCATTCTTCAAGAAGTTGAATTTACCAGAACCAAAACCGGTGAATATGAAGATCCATTTGGCGGACAAGACAATAATTCATCCACAAGGCGTTTGTGAAGATCTCCTTATAAAAGTGGACAAGTTTATTTTCCCAGTAGACTTTGTGGTAGTTGATATGGAAGAAGACCCCGAAATTCCAATTATATTGGGGAGATCCTTCTTGAACACCGCGTGTGCTTTAATTGATATATGTGAGTCTACATTGACATTAAGGGTGGGTGATGAGGCTGTGACGTTTAAAGCTATTCCAGAAATCAAGCAAGAAGAAGAAAAGATTAAAGAAGTCTCAATGATCCAATTGGATGATAAGATATTAGAAAAAGAGCTTGCACGTTTGCTAAAAGAGGATCCAAGCAAGTTTGTGATACACTCTGAAGAAGAAGGAGATGTTAACAAGGACTTGGATGAATTAGAAAAGCTACTGGAAGGAGCCCACTCAGAAAAACCCAAGAATTGATGGAATTCGTTCCGACTCGTCGAGTCACTTTAATGGACTCGACGAGTCCAGTCGACTTGGGCAAAAAATTGGCCGACTTAGATCTATTTGTTACTAGTTCTTCACATACCTTGGATTTTGATAATATACATGATTCTTTAGAAGAACGAACAGCAGAAGGAGGAAAGGGAAGGAAAGTTCAATACGCCGATGTAGCATGTCTTGATGCGGTTCATTTCGAAGATGAGTTAACCACTGGAAAGAACGAAGAGATAAAGGAAAGGAAGGAGGAAGCTTATTACCTATTCACTACTAAACCTAAAGCACGTACCATCATGAAATGTGAAGTAATTAAATTTAAAGAGAAAGAGGTTCAAGAGAAGGTGAAAAAGAATGGGGTAAAGAAGAAAAAGAGGAAAAGGGAAGCCCAAGCAGCTGAGGATGAGGCTGTGATAAGGAGAAGAGATGCATTGAAAAGGGCTTACAAGAAAAAGATTCACGCTTACAAGACCAAGTACAAATCACAAAAAGTTAGGCGTGCGTTCCCGAGGCTCGGAGATGACAAAACGTAGATGGGAAGGAGTCTAGCTAATGACTCCTTAAAAAGAAGCGCTTGGTGGGAGGCAACCCGTTATATAGAGTTTGCTTTCTTTTACTTTTTAGTTTTTTTTTTTTTTTTTTTTTTCCCTTCATTTTTAGAATCTTAATCTTCCAAATCATCGGACATGTCTGCTTGAGAGTGTGCGTAGGTTAAGTGTGGGGTGAAATGATTTCTAATAAATAGCAAAATTTTGAAAATTATGCATTTTTTTAGCGACTCGCCGAGTTGACCACGACTCGACGAGTCCATATGGAATTAAAAAAAAAAAACATGACTTCACGACCAGACTTGCCGAGTCTGACCACGACTCGATGAGTCGGTATTATTTACAGAAAAAAAATAATTTTGAAATTACTTTTACAACCGGTAACTAGGGTTTTAACCCTAAGAATCAGTTTTCTCAAACACACTCGCCAGGTGCCGTCATCCTCACTTTCTCTCAAGCATTCATGATTGTTCTTCAAGTTTTCTTCAAATTTCTCAAGCCCAATCTCAAAAGGTAACAAATTTCTTCTTGTTTTCTGTTAAGAACATGATTATAAGGTCATCTATGGTAGCAATTGCATGAAAAACCTGTTTTTTGAAAAGTACTAAATTTCTAGGGTTTTGATTTTTCATGAATTATGTTGTTTTGAATGCTTATTCTGGCCTTAATACCTTAAGAGTAAGTGTTTAGACAAAACCCTTGACAAAATTTCCAGGTTTTATGGTCTAATCTTCATCTACCCGTCGACTGACTCGTGCAGATCGCGCGACTCGTCGAGTCGAGCCTAGACTCGACGAGTCGAGTCGAGTAACATACAACAGATATTATTTTTTAATTATATTATGTGTTTTCTGGGTTTTGTGTATTTGTTTTGCAAAAATCATGTTCAGAAGGGGACAAAGTTCCAGTGGCAACCAAGGGGATTTTCCATGGCTAAACTTCCCACAAATCGAGTCCGCTTTGACAATGCGGAAATGGAAGAAGAAGCTGGCTGATATCAAGAAGAAGGAGGTATATGTGCCCAACCGGATAGATTGGGAGTGGCTGCAGAATGTTCGTTATGAGGAGGAATTAGCTCCTTATCTTTTGAAGGAGTTTCACCATAAAGGCGAAACAATGGTCTGTGACGGGTGGAGCCGGGTCTTCCGTATTTAAGAGCCGGTTTATTTGGAGCTTTGTTTGGAGTTTTTCTCCACGGTATCTTTCACCGGGGGAGTGGATGTTTATCACCCGGCCAACTTTAGTTTTTATCTTGGGGGAGAGTTTCATCAATGCTCTGTGGTGGATCTTGCCTGTCGATTAGGGGTCTATGATCAGCCCTTGGTCTCAACACACATCTTTCGGGCCTTTTTGGCACAAACCCATATGGTGTTTCCCGAGGGTGTTACGAGTACGGGCTGGTGGAATACTATTGGTAACAAAGTCTATATCCCAAAGTCTGCACAGGAAGGGAGCATTCGATCCCCAACACACCGCCTCATACACCGCCTCATTTCATCTACCATCAATCAAAGAAAAGATGATGACAATGTTTCCAACCTCGACGTCTTCTATTTATGGAGCATCATTACACCCGGCGTCTTTTGCAACATTCCTTGGTGTCTAGCTTCATATCTTTCAGAGGGTGCGGTCAAGGATCGCAAAACTTCCCGAATTAATGGTGGGATGTTTGTCACCCGGTTGGCCAACTCATTCGGGTTGATGAACCGCGGTGCATGGAACTTCACGACATTGATCCCTACACCTCCGTTCAATCCAATTCTTTTCCGGAGAGCAAGGATTATTGAGGACTATGGAGGTGGCCATTATGCCATCCCGAATGATGACCCCGTTGTTGGTCCCGAAGCACCGGGAAGGAGGGTAAGATCAAGAAGAGAGCGGGATGTGGAGGACGAGCCGCCGGTTATTCCGGTTGAGAATGAAGACGTACCAATGGATTTTTACAATGTGAAGATGAGGCGGCTACAGGATCAAATGGCACAGGGTTTGAATTTTAGCAACCAATCTCATATCCGACTTTTTGATCACTTCAACATCCCACATATTGATGGTGGATATTAACCATTTATTCCGTCATGGGATGAGGTGATCGGTGCGAGGAGAAGTGGTGTAGGAGGAAGTGGAGCAACCGCGGATGATGATGAGGAAGAAGATTGATTTGTGTTTTAATCAAACAATTTTTATTTTCCGTTTTTTTTATTATTCTTTGGTGTGTATGATTTGTTCAAGACTTTATTGTGTTTAATGATTGTGTGTATTAGTTATTTTTCAGGATTGGATTAGGATTGCTTGCTTAGGAATGGTTTAAAGTCATAGCGAACGGGTGTTATAATGAGTGAAAGCGAGTCAAGGAAGCGGAACGTTAACGTCAAAGTGTCGAGTCCGGTCCCTAGGGGTATGAGCAATTGAGTCTAAACGTGAGGAAGAGTTAGAGAAGTTCTTAGAGGCTGACACAGTTGCAAAATGCCAATTTTTTCGTTCAGTTGCCTACTCGTCGAGTGCACTTAACTGACTCGACGATTCGCCTTGTATTTCCACATATTCTGAGAAGGTCGCGCTGGTACTCAACGAGTCCACCATATGACTCGACGAGTCAATCATTTTTATACCGAGGGACTGCTGATTTGATGCTGCTAAGTGTACCACTTGCTCACATATTTTTCCATATCAATTCCTGAAGATCTTACACTGATTTATGCGTATTTGGAGCGACCCACACGAGACGAGACACCCAAGGCATGGATGAGATGTTACCATGTCTAAAGTCAATTGAAGTTGGAGCTAATATGGAAGTGATCAACCTATCCACTGCTATCCTAGGGGAGTTTGTTCCAATTCTCTCTTTAGTTTCTTTTTATGTTTTTATGCATAATATGCAATGAGGGCATTGCATCACATAAGTGTGGGGTAGGGGGTTGGTTACATAATAGACCATTTAGAGTCAATTTTAAAAAATTTTGCATGCCAAAAGTATTACTTAGGACTTAATTAGAAAATTTTGGTAAAAATTAGGATTCCATGTTAGTATTATATTTGATGATTGCATGAAAACCCAAATGTTTAGTTGAGCCTATATACGTTCTAGTGCATTTGTGGCTTCCTTATTCCAGTGAAATCATGAGACAAAAACACGACCTTGCTCAGCCTGAGGGATGCAATATGTTTAGCAGCCTAAACCTGAAAAGTATCCAGGAAAATTATTATCGTTAACCAATAAAGGTTGAAGTTGAGCACCCTTGCTTAAGCATGTAGGTTTTGAGTGAAAAAAAAAGTGACTTACATGTTAAAAAAAAGAGAGAACGAATTACAAGAAAAGTTGTAAGAATTTTGGAGCAAATGAAGTGAAGATCTAAAGATCAAAATTCCAAGAAATCCAAAAAGTTGAAGATACCAAAAATAAATCAATACAAGGTGGTGAATTCAAAGATATCAAAGATCAAATTATCAAGGAAGTGAAGAATTCAAAGAGCTCCATAGTGGTATCGAAAAGTTGTAATTCTAGAATATGTATGCTTGGGTTGCTCAATTAAAAATACCTTGAGGGTAAAGAGGTTTTCTGAGGATGGATTCGGAGGGTTGCATAAAATGAACATAGTTCGGGGTGAGTGGGCGAATGTTTATGAGGATTGTGAGTATTTGGAGTATGGGGGGTTCTTTAGGAAAAATTTTAGACACAAATGCATGCGTTGCGGTCTTGGCATAATGGTTGGGTTAGATTGGAGTTGTCATACATAATTCTAATGTGTTAAAATTCAGTTTTGCTTGGGGGCAAGCAAAAGTCAAGTGTGGGGTATTTTGATATGTGGATATTTAGTGTGTATTAAGTATAGTTTTTTATTCATATATTAGCTAAATTATCGCATATTATGGACAAAAGGTACTTAAAAGTGTTAAATTATCTTTTTCAGTCCAAAGATGAAGCTCGGAAGCGAAAGGAAGCAGGAGAAGCGGTTAGGAGCTCGAGAATGGAATGAAGAAGAAAAACACTAAAAATGGC
Organism: Lactuca saligna; assembly: GCF_052625555.1. Taxonomy (NCBI): domain Eukaryota; kingdom Viridiplantae; phylum Streptophyta; class Magnoliopsida; order Asterales; family Asteraceae; genus Lactuca; species Lactuca saligna. The sequence goes on from NC_136422.1 coordinate 41,220,115, forward strand.
ACCTACTCGTCGAGTCGAGCCTAGACTCGGCGAGTCCAGTCGAAGAATCAGAAAGATAATGACTCGGGATTCCAGATAGTTATCGCAATACGGGGAATGTGAGAGGGACTCGACGAGTCACCACTTGACTCGACAAGTCGATTCGCTTATTTAAAGATAACTGCACAGATCGATTAGGGGGAGTTCTGGGACGATTCAGAAGTGTTTTGCTGCGATTGAGAAGCCAGAAAAACCCTAGAAGTCGACAAAGAAATCTAGAATTCAATTCTGGGGAGTAATTAAGGCAAAATTTCATCATTCCACTTATTCTTTTGTTTTATCAATATGATTAAGCAACTTGACTTTGTTTGTTTGCTGTTATTTACTTTTATTATGAACTAAAACCTTTAGACTTCTGTTTGGGGATACAAAGTTGACAATATGGTTTGATTGATTGGTAGGATTAATTCCAAGTTGGTGAATTTTTGTTATTTTAGCTTGCTAAAGAACCTTGTATGTGAATAATAATTAATTTTCTGTTAATAGAAAGATAATTGATTAGCATGAACATCTATTGATTATTGACCTCATATGATATGTGACCACTATACTATATGTCTAGGATTAATGAATATGAAACTAGAATTAATAAGAAAATTGACTAAATTCATGTGCAAGCTTGTAAGATGACCATCAAACAAGAGGTTAATTAAACATAATAAATTAATTAGCTATTGCAAGTCTAACTTAACCCGAATAATTAATCTAGTGAATATAATTAAATTAAACAATTGGCCACTGTTTGAGTTAGTTTATTTGCTAAGGATTAGGGTAGTGAACATGAACCTAATCACTTGAATCGGTAACCAACGAAAGAATTAATCCATTGTACTATTACCTTGAAATCAACCATAGAGTTAACCAAGTTGAACTAAACAGAAGTTCCTTTCCAATTATTGAATCTAGTTAAATCGTTATTTTCTAGTCTTAAATTAGTAATAGTTAGTAAGTTTCTAGTCTTGTAAAACTAGAGAAAAACCCCTATTTCTTAATTAACTTAGATAGAATTAGTTTTTAATTTAATTTTTCGTTCCCTGTGTTCGATACCCTGCTTATTTAGCTATACCACAATTGATAGGTTCACTGCCTTTTGTGTGTTATTTGATAATTAAAAGTAGCTTTAAAACTAAGTGAGTTTTACACACATCAAGTTTTTGGCGCTGTTGCCGGGGAACGGTTCTAAAATTAGCATTAAAAATCTGATTCAATCGATCCTTTGTGTGAGATTTATCTTACGCAAAGTTAATTTCTGTTTAAGTATTTAGGTAGTAAAAAAAAACGTGATTTTACCTTGGACTCGCCGAGTGCATTCGTGTAACATCCGGATTTTTACCAGGTATCTTGTAAGTTAAATTTTGATATGTTGTGAGAGGGACTCGGCGAGTTGGAGCTCAGACTCGCCGAGTAGGGACGCGGAATTGATCGCTGGTGCGCGCTTGGACTCGGCGAGTCCAGGGTATGGACTCGGCGAGTCTGCGCTGTGTAATGAAACCCTAAATCTCCGGGTTTGAGGCCTATTTAAAGGGCCTTATGGCCGTCATTGTGCTCACCCAACCCCCAGAGAGTGTCCCTAGAGTTCTTGAGCGTTTTGTGAAGGAAAGAGAGCCATTCTTGATCTTGTGTGTGTTGTTTAGCAAGAAGAAGAAGACCCTAGGCAAGAGGAAGCAAAGGAGGCTGCCATTTCGTGGACTTGGAGCTTAGATCATCACTCTAGAGGTATTATTTCGGACCATTTTCTGTTTAGTGAAGATTGATGCAATTTAGGGTTTAATGTGGTCATTTATGGGGTGATTTGGTGCCCATTAGTTCCCTCTTTGAGTTGAGACCATGGATCTGGATCCATAGAGGTCCAGAGGGCCTCACTCACCAAGCTTTATGGGGGACAATAGAGTCCTTGACCTTGTGTTGTTGTATTTGAGTCTAAAACATCATATATGGTCACATAGAGGTTGTATGTGCATCAAGATTGTGACTTTACGTGCTAAATAAGCTTGGAGGGACTGGATCTATGGATTAATGGACTGGATCTGACCTTTAGAGCAAGATTGAGTCGGTGCATGGCACGGACTCGCAGAGTCCGAAGATCAGACTCGGCGAGTAGCTTGAATGTTGCCCGACCACTCAGCGAGTGGCCTCGCCGAGTTGGGAAGGGTGAACTCAGTGAGTCAAAGGGGGAGTCAGGATGGACAGGTGGACCGAGTCAAACTGGACTCGCCGAGTTGTTCTTGAGACTCGGCGAGTTGAGTCGTGGTGGCCCCACAACTCGTGCCAGGTGGAACTCGTCGAGCTGAGGGAAATGCTCGACGTGTCAAGGGAGGGTTCCAGGGAAATTGGTGCATGCGCTCAGACTCTCCGAGTCGCTATAGTGCACTCGCCGAGTCCGGTCAAAAGTTGACCGTTGACCGTTGACCAGCGTTGACCTAGATTGACTTGTTAAGTGTGGTCAACCCCAGTTGGGAAAGTGTTAATTAGAGATGTATTGTGCTATAGGGGGACTACAGCTCGGCAGATCGAGTGTTTAGCGATTTCAGGGTTACGATTTACCGAGACACGCGAGGTGAGTCTTCTCACTATACTTTACCTGGAGTAGGTAACCAGAGCTATATGATAGAGTATTTTTATGCTATGTATGTTATGTGTTGTACTGCATGATTTCTATGTGATTTATGTGGTGCATGTTTATCAGAGTTAGAACCTGAGGGTTCACAGAGTTTGGGTGCACGGACCCACAGAGTTATAGCCTAGAGTGGCTAATATGTGTTGTATATGGTATTTTGGGGAACTCACTAAGCCTTGTGCTTACAGTGTTGATGTTATTTGTTTCAGGTACTAGTGACGACCGCGGGAAGGCGCCGACTTGATCCGTACACACACACGTTGGAGCTTGACATTTTGATCTTGGGATTTGTACTGTTTTGTTGAACAATTAAAATGGTTGTTTTATGAATATTGACGGAATTATGTTTTTATAAAAGTCGAAAAATTGGTTTGAAATTTTCGGTGTTACAAATTGGTATCAGAGCCTTGGTTTGAGGGATTCGGGTACACCTTCGGGGGTATTTGAACTCAAACTGAGGAATTAAAGAGATATTTTCAAAATAAAACCAAAAATTTTCTAAGAGTAAAGGATTTTCCAGGAAGAGACGTGTGTACGATCAGTCAGCGCCCGAACGGTGAATTCCCAAAATATCTTTTGTTATGTGATAATTATTAATGTGATGTGTTTGCATGCTAGAGAAGGCTAGGTATTGCTGATAGGACTAGAGTGGCCTGTTTTGTGATGCCTTAGCTTAGGGAATGGTGAGCTGCTATGAGACGCTGAGAGTAATTAGGTAGCAGCTAGGGCTTTGTGTGAGACCTGTTACAGAGTGATTTAAGTATAATAGAGTACTTGGGGACTGGGATCCGAAGAGGACGATTTGGGGTGTGTACTGAGACGGTGCAGACAGTAGTATTGGGCCCGTACTACTAAAAGCACCGGTGCGGTACACAGTCCAAATAAGAATCTTGGGATGCCAAGAATCAAGGAGGGGTGGATTGTTGAATGTAAGAGCACTTGAGTGAAATTCTAATTATCGCATGTTGTATTTTAGAGGTTGATCATGGTGAGGACACGTCATATGCCAGAGGATGCCGGAGCTAGTGATGAGGAGATTCGACAGATCATTCACGAGGAGGTGGCTGCGGTCATCAGAGCTGAGATACCAGAGATGTTCGGGTCTATTAAGACCGCTTTGATTGAGACGTTTGACGAGCGCTATGCCTCTCTTTCTGAGGCTGCGGTTGCAGCGGCTACCGCAGCGATTGCTGCGGCAAGGCCCCAGGGAGGTGATGCGATGTTGTTTAGGGAGTTTAGCAACACCAAGCCACCAGAGTTTGATGGTACGTAGGATCCGGTGGCAGCTATGAGGTGGATATCTGATATGGAGGGATGCTTCTTCACTTGCTCGTCCCCTGAGCATTTGAAGGTTCAGTTCGCGCTGAACCAGCTTCGCTTGGGAGCGAAGGACTGGTGGAAGTTTGTGACTGCGCACTTCACACCGACTGAGCTTTCGGCAGTGACCTGGGAGAGGTTCACTACCATGTTCCGAGATGAGTACGTTCCTCAGGTGGAGAGGGAACGTCTGGCGCAGGAGTTTCTGACCCTCAAGCAGGGTACCGAGTCAGTTACAGCGATTACGAGGATGTTTCATGAGAGGGCGATGTTCTGCCCTGAGCACGTGTCCACCGAGCAGGCACGTATGAGCCGTTACCTGAGCATTCTGAGGCGGGATATTCGGGAGTTCGCTGCGAACTCCTCGTATCGGACATTTGCCGAGCTTCAGGCGAATGCTCGGAAGAGAGAGATTGAGCTTGAGACTCAGGCCAGGGAGGAGGCGGAGTCTCTGGGGAGGGATCGGCGACCGGCACAGTCCCAGCCGGCAGCCAAGCGGGCTAAGCCCGCTGATCCCAGGCCCGGGAGCCAGAAGGGCCGCACTTGTGGGAAGTGCGGCAAGGGTCACGATGGAGTCTGTCGGGCAGGGTCTTGCTACAAATGTGGCAAGGAGGGGCATATGGCTAAGGACTGCCCCAAGGGATTTGCAGTGTGCTTCCACTGCAACCAGACCAGACACCGGAAGGCGGAGTGTCCGCTGCTGCGCGGGGCATCTCAGGGGTCTGCTCCCGCCGCCATCAGAGCTGCTGCTACAGAGAGTCGGCCCGTGAAGGCCGAGGCACCGAGGGCTCGGGGAAGAGCCTTCCAGCTGACTGCGGAAGAGGTCCGCGCTACGCCCAACGTTGTGGCTGGTATGTTTCCTTTTCATTATTTATTTACGGTGTTGAGATATTATACTTATATTATGTTATGCATAGGTACCTTCCTTGTGAATTCTGTACCTGCTTTAGTGTTATTTGACTCGGGTGTGAGTCGATCTTTTGTGTCTTTGGCATTTGGTCAGCGTATCAGTGTTAGTCGCGGGACATTGAGTCGGCCCCTGCGGGTTTCCATAGCCGCCGACAGAGTGATTTGTGCTACTGAGGTCTTCCGGGGATGCGTACTGGAGATATTCGGGGTTGAGTTTCCGATCGACCTGATTCCGATTGCGATGGGTGATGTCTGTGTTATAGTGGGCATGGATTGGTTGAGCCGATTCGGTGCGGTTATCGATTGTGAGCGTCAGCTGGTGACTATACGAGATCCTAGTGGGGGAGTTCTTTCGGTGTACGGCGAGGGTACACGTTCTGGATCGGCCTTTTGTTCGGCTGCTAGGGCGAGGTAGTGTTTACAGCAGGGCTGTAAGGGTTATGTAGCGTATGTGATGGATACGCGAGTGATCTCAGAAAGACCGAGCTCTGTGGATGCAGTTCCGGTGGTGCGTGAGTTTCCTGACGTCTTTCCCGAAGAGTTACCAGGTGTGCCTCCCGTGAGGCAAGTGGAGTTTGGCATCGATTTGGTTCCTGGAGCCGCGCCTATTGCTAAAGTGCCGTATCGCCTTGCGCCTCCAGAGATGCAGGAGTTATCTTCGCAACTTCAGGAGTTGCTGGGGAAGGGGTTTATTCGGCCGAGTAGCTCGCCATGGGGAGCACCCATCCTGTTTGTGAAGAAGAAGGATGGCTCGCATCGCATGTGTATTGATTACCGGGAATTGAATAAGCTGACGGTCAAGAACCGTTACCCGCTGCCGAGGATCGACGATTTATTCGATCAGCTTCAGGGAGCATCTTGGTTCTCCAAGATTGATTTGAGGTCGGGCTATCATCAGGTGAGAGTGCGGGACGAGGACGTCCAGAAGACAGCATTCAGGACGCGTTATGGGCATTATGAGTTTGTGGTGATGCCTTTTGGGCTCACCAATGCCCCGGCTGTGTTCATGGACCTCATGAACAGGGTATGCCGGCCGATGTTAGATCGGTCGGTGATTGTATTCATTGATGACATTCTGGTATATTCGAGATCTAGAGAGCAGCACGAGGAGCATTTGAGGGAGGTTCTTGGAGTTTTGAGATCGAAGAAACTTTTCGCAAAGTTTTCCAAGTGCGATTTCTGGTTGCGGGAGGTCCAGTTTCTGGGACATCTCGTTAACCAGAAGGGGATATTGGTCGATCCGGCCAAGGTTGACGCGGTGATGAGGTGGGAGGTGCCAAGGTCACCTTCTGAGATCCGGAGTTTCCTTGGGTTGGCAGGGTATTACCGAAGGTTTATTAAGGATTTCTCCAAGATTGCGGTTCCACTCGCCAGATTGACCCGGAAGGGTGTTACATTTTCATGGGGTCCCGAGCAGCAGGCCTCCTTTGAAACGCTTCACCAGAGGTTGTGTGAAGCTCCGGTATTAGCTCTTCCGGAAGGAATGGAAGGGTTTGTGGTATTCTGTGATGCATCGATTCTAGGACTGGGAGCGGTTTTGATGCAGAAGGGTCATGTGATAGCATATGCATCGAGGCAGTTGAAGCCTCACGAGACGAGGTACCCCACACAAGATTTGGAGTTGGGGGCAGTGGTGTTCGCCCTCAAGATTTGGCGGCACTACTTGTATGGGGTTCGTTGTACGATTTACACGAACCATAAGAGTTTGAAGTACTTGATGGATCAGCCTAACCTAAATATGCGGCAGAGAAGATGGTTAGACGTGGTCAAGGATTATGATTGCGAGATCTTGTACCACCCGGGCAAGGCTAATGTGGTAGCCGACGCATTGAGTCGCAGGGCGGAGAGTACTCCACTGCGAGATGTATGTTTGAGATTGATCGTGATAGCTCCAGTTCTAGACGCCATTCGTGGGGCTCAGGCCGAGGCCGTGCGTCCGGAGATGCAGAAGAGAGAGCGGATTATTGGGTTGGTTTCTGAGTTTATATCGGATAATCGAGGCCTTATGACTTATCAGGGCAGGATATGGGTACCGTTTGTGGGCGGTACACGTGCTACATTGATGGAGGAGGCTCATAGATCGAAATTTTCAATCCATCCCGGGGCCACGAAGATGTATTTGGACCTAAGAAAGGAGTATTGGTGGCCTTGTATGAAGAGGGACGTAGCATGGTTTGTCGAGAGGTGTTTGACCTGTCGAAGGGTAAAGGCCGAACACCAGAGACCGCATGGCAAGTTGCAGCCATTGGAGGTTCCCGAGTGGAAGTGGGAACAAATCACTATGGACTTTATCACCAAATTGCCGAGGACTGCCAGAGGAGTTGATGCAATTTGGGTGATTGTGGATAGGTTGACAAAGAGCGCTCACTTTATTGCCATCAGTGAGAGTTCTTCGGCGGAGAAGTTGGCGGAGATTTACGTGAGGGAGGTTGTATCTCGGCATGGGGTGCCGATCTCGATTGTTTCAGACCGCGATGTATGTTTCACTTCCCGTTTTTGGAAGAAATTTCATGAGGAGTTGGGTACTAAGCTGCATTTTAGTACCGCATACCACCCCCAGACCGACGGTCAGAGTGAGCGGACGATACAGACACTCGAGGACATGCTCCGAGCTTGTGTATTGGACTTTGGGGGTAGTTGGGACACGCATTTGCCTTTGGCGGAGTTTTCCTACAATAACAGCTATCATTCGAGCATTGGTATGCCACCCTTTGAGCTGTTGTATGGTAGGAGGTGTCGGACTCCCATATGTTGGGGAGAGGTTGGGCAAAGGGTAATGGGCAGTACAGAGATCGTGAATCAGACGACAGAGCAGATACAGCTGGTCAGACAGAGGCTACTGACCGCTCAGAGCCGACAGAAGAGTTACGCGGATAGACGCCGGTCCGAGCTGGAATTTCAGGTCGGCGACTTTGTTCTCCTGAAGGTTTCTCCTTGGAAAGGAGTGATCCGGTTCAGGAAGATGGGCAAATTGGGGCCCCGGTTTATTGGCCCGTTTCGTGTGATTGCCAGGGTAGGCCGGGTAGCCTATCGGTTGGAGTTACCAGCAGAGTTGGGGCAGATTCACAACACTTTTCATGTATCGCAGTTGAGGAAATGTATAGCCGATGAGTCGGCAGTGGTTCCACTAGAGGATATTCAGGTAGATGCGAGCCTGAATTATGCGGAGAGACCAGTGGCTATTAGGGATCGGAAGATCAAGATTTTGAGGAACAAGGAGGTACCTCTGGTATTGGTTCAGTGGCAACATAGGAAGGGATCAGAGATGACCTGGGAGCCGGAGGGTATGATGCGGGAGCAGCATCCGGAGCTGTTTTAGAGCGGGACTTCGAGGGCAAAGTCCAGTTCTAGTGGGGGAGAGTTGTAACATCCGGATTTTTACCAGGTATCTTGTAAGTTAAATGTTGATATGTTGTGAGAGGGACTCGGCGAGTTGGAGCTCAGACTCACCGAGTAGGGACGCGGAATTGATCGCTGGTGCGCGCTTGGACTCGGCGAGTCCAGGGTATGGACTCGGCGAGTCTGCGTTGTGTAATGAAACCCTAAATCTCCGGGTTTGAGGCCTATTTAAAGGGCCTTATGGCCGTCATTGTGCTCACCCAACCCCCAGAGAGTGTCCCTAGAGTTCTTGAGCGTTTTGTGAAGGAAAGAGAGCCATTCTTGATCTTGTGTGTGTTGTTTAGCAAGAAGAAGAAGACCCTAGGCAAGAGGAAGCTAGGAGGCTGCCATTTCGTGGACTTGGAGCTTAGATCATCACTCTAGAGGTATTATTTCGGACCATTTTCTGTTTAGTGAAGATTGATGCAATTTAGGGTTTAATGTGGTCATTTATGGGGTGATTTGGTGCCCATTAGTTCCCTCTTTGAGTTGAGACCATGGATCTGGATCCATAGAGGTCCAGAGGGCCTCACTCACCAAGCTTTATGGGGGACAATAGAGTCCTTGACCTTGTGTTGTTGTATTTGAGTCTAAAACATCATATATGGTCACATAGAGGTTGTATGTGCATCAAGATTGTGACTTTACGTGCTAAATAAGCTTGGAGGGACTGGATCTATGGATTAATGGACTGGATCTGACCTTTAGAGCAAGATTGAGTCGGTGCATGGCACGGACTCGCAGAGTCCGAAGATCAGACTCGGCGAGTAGCTTGAATGTTGCCCGACCACTCAGCGAGTGGCCTCGCCGAGTTGGGAAGGGTGAACTCAGTGAGTCAAAGGGGGAGTCAGGATGGACAGGTGGACCGAGTCAAACTGGACTCGCCGAGTTGTTCTTGAGACTCGGCGAGTTGAGTCGTGGTGGCCCCACAACTCGTGCCAGGTGGAACTCGTCGAGCTGAGGGAAATGCTCGACGTGTCAAGGGAGGGTTCCAGGGAAATTGGTGCATGCGCTCAGACTCTCCGAGTCGCTATAGTGCACTTGCCGAGTCCGGTCAAAAGTTGACCGTTGACCGTTGACCTAGATTGACTTGTTAAGTGTGGTCAACCCCAGTTGGGAAAGTGTTAATTAGAGATGTATTGTGCTATAGGGGGACTACAGCTCGGCAGATCGAGTGTTTAGCGATTTCAGGGTTACGATTTACTGAGACGCGCGAGGTGAGTCTTCTCACTATACTTTACCTGGAGTAGGTAACCAGAGCTATGTGATAGAGTATTTTTATGCTATGTATGTTATGTGTTGTACTGCATGATTTCTATGTGATTTATGTGGTGCATGTTTATCAGAGTTAGAACCTGAGGGTTCACAGAGTTTGGGTGCACGGATCCACAGAGTTATAGCCTAGAGTGGCTAATATGTGTTGTATATGGTATTTTGGGGAACTCACTAAGCCTTGTGCTTACAGTGTTGATGTTATTTGTTTCAGGTACTAGTGACGACCGCGGGAAGGCGCCGGCTTGATCCGTACACACACACGTTGGAGCTTGACATTTTGATCTTGGGATTTGTACTGTTTTGTTGAACAATTAAAATGGTTGTTTTATGAATATTGACGGAATTATGTTTTTATAAAAGTCGAAAAATTGGTTTGAAATTTTCGGTGTTACAATTCGCCCAGACTCGGCGAGTACGACGCTGAATCAGATTTAATTTTTTGTTCTTTTTACGCGTATTTTGTTTTGTTTGCAGTTGTTTCATGACCCGAGGATCTGATACACCTCTGGTTCCCCCTCTTGAAGATCCGGAAACCGCATTAAGAAGGAACAAAGGCAAAACCGTTGGAGAATCCGCTTCTTCAAAGAACTCACCACTCAAAAACCTCAAATCCGTTTTTAGCAAGAAAAGGAGCAGCAAATTAGGAGCATCCAGTTCCTCGTTGACAATCGAAGACCCAATTCAAAAAGACACCGAGTACGAGACCGAGGAAGAAAACGAGCCCACATACGAGCACACATCTGAATTTGAAGACGATTTAGCCACCGCTATGGCTAATATTGACGAAATCCCCATGGGGGAATGGAAGAAGAGGATGCATGATGACACCGGCCCGAGACTTGTGCAACCCGCAATTCCCGCAACCGCTACTTTTGAGCTAAAGGGCCATATTCTCGCTCAACTCAAGGAGATCCCTTTTCACGGGAGAGATCACGAAGACGCCTATAAGCACTTGGATGAAGTAAATGATGTGGCTGATTACTTCAATGTACCCAATGTGCCTCGCGAGATCCAGCTTCTTCGCATGCTTCCTATCACATTTAAAGGAGCTGCAAAAGATTGGTTAAAGTCACTCCCTCCCGGATCGGTCACCACATGGGCCAAGATAAAAGAAGAGTTCATAGACCATTTCTGCCCACCTTCCAAGATAGCCAAGCTAAAGAAAGCCATTGCCAACTTCGAGCAACAACCCAGAGAATATCTTTATGAAGCTGGGAAAGGTACAAGAGCCTACTTAGAAATTGCCCACACCATGACCTTAATAGCCAACAAGAGGTCTCCATCTTTTATGATGGAGTTAATGTCACCACAAGGCAACTACTCGATTCAGAAGGCCCGCTCACCAGAAAGCCGCCTCCGGAAATAAAGGAATTAATTGAAGAATTCTCCAAGCATTCTAGAGAATACCACAATCCGAGGAACGAAGTGAGTCGTGGAGCAGTGAACTTGGTGAATGATAGCATGGCGGCGGTAATAGCTAAACTCGATAGCCTAGACCGAAGAATGACGAAAATGGATCAAACAATCCATGCTATTAGGGTAGGATGCGAAAATTGTGGCGGCCCCCACCTCACCAAGGATTGTGATCGAGATGAAAACAGAAATAAAAGGGCTCAAGTATTTTATTCTAGTGGCGATAGATACGACGAAGATTGGAGGAAACCGAAGAAGGAATGGCTCTCATACGAAGAATATAAAAAGGCTAAGGAGGAGAAATACAAACAGAAGGAGAGGGGATTCTTTCAAAAGGAAGAGCCGGTGATGGAAAAGAAGGCCAATTTAGAAGATATGCTCACAAGATTCATAACCGCGTCCGAGAAAAGACACAATGATCATGATGTAGCAATGCAAGAAACCAGAAACATGTTGAGGAATCAGCAAGCATCCATTCTCAACATTGAGAAACAGCTGGGACAGCTTGCACATCAAGTGAACGAAAGAAGATAGGGCCAACTTCCGAGCAACACCGAGCCCAATCCAAGAATGGAGAATGTAAGTGTAATAACCTCCAGCAATGAACGAAAATTTACAGATAACTCCACATGTTGACGAGTCACCACTTGACTCGACGAGTCGATTCGCTTATTTAAAGATAACTCCACAGATCAATTAGGGGGAGTTCTGGGACGATTCAGAAGTGTTTTGCTGCGATTGAGAAGCCAGAAAAACCCTAGAAGTCGACAAAGAAAGCTAGAATTCAATTCCGGGGAGTAATTAAGGAAAATTTTCATCATTCCACTTATTCTTTTGTTTTATCAATATGATTAAGCAACTTGACTTTGTTTGTTTGCTGTTATTTATTTTAATTATGAACTAAAACCTTTAGACTTCTGTTTGGGGATACAAAGTTGACAATATGGTTTGATTGATTGGTAGGATTAATTCCAAGTTGGTGAATTTTTGTTATTTTAGCTTGCTAAAGAACCTTGTGTGTGAATAATAATTAATTTTCTGTTAATAGGAAGATAATTGATTAGCATGAACATCTATTGATTATTGACCTCATATGATATGTGACCACTATACTATATGTCTAGGATTAATGAATATGAAACTAGAATTAATAAGAAAATTGAGTAAATTCATGTGCAAGCTTGTAAGATGACCATCAAACAAGAGGTTAATTAAACATAATAAATTAATTAGCTATTGCAAGTCTAACTTAACCCGAATAATTAATCTAGTGAATATAATTAAATTAAACAATTGGCCACTGTTTGAGTTAGTTTATTTGCTAAGGATTAGGGTAGTGAACATGAACCTAATCACTTGAATTGGTAACCAACGAAAGAATTAATCCATTGCACTATTACCTTGAAATCAACCATAGAGTTAACCAAGCTGAACTAAACAGAAGTTCCTTTCCAATTATTGAATCTAGTTAAGTCGTTATTTTCTAGTCTTAAATTAGTAATAGTTAGTAAGTTTCTAGTCTTGTAAAACTAGAGAAAAACCCCTATTTCTTAATTAACTTAGATAGAATTAGTTTTTAATTTAATTTGCCATTCCCTGTGTTCGATACCCTGCTTATTTAGCTATACCACAATTGATAGGTTCACTGCCTTTTGTGTGTTATTTGATAATTAAAAGTAGGTTTAAAACTAAGTGAGTTTTATACACATCACTGGCCTTCCTTTTGCCATATCTAGTTTATCGTATGGTTATAGAACTCACAACTTAGATAATGGAGATTTACTTTTAAGTAATAAAGAACTTAGTGAATTAATAACCTTATGAATCAGTTTACTACCTTCTTATTTGTTTTATATACGTGTTAAAACTAATGCACTTTACAAGGATAACCAGGCTTTGAGAATACTTCATTAACGCTACAAGTATGGTAGATGCTTGGACACTTCATTCCGAATCGATAACCAACCACCAACTTTTAAGGAAAATAAGGGTTTTTTCCTAAGATAACTTAACTGTTCTTAATTAGATTGTGTAACTAATGGATAACTATACTTTTCTTATAAGAAAATATGGGATTTTCTTGGATAACAACTTTTTTAGAAAACCAAAGGAAACTTGCTCTATTATAAAAACAAACCGCTTATAAACTCACCAGCTTTATGCTGATATTTTAAAACTGCTTATATTCTCAGGTCCTCGTTAGACAGGTATCCCGTGTTCTTTTGAGGAAGATGCAGCATTTTAGTAGTCTCGTCTTTACTTTTGTTATATTGATGTATATGTAAAACATGTATTACTTCACTTTCAAACAAATGTAAATATTCCTATGTAATGTAATGGTTGTGTTTACTATGTCTACTATGTACATTGGTTGTGATACTTTACATGACGTCCTCTGCCACGGAACGTTTCCGCCATCGATTTCGGGGTGTGACATATTGGTATCAGAGCCCTTGTTTATAGTGAACTAAGTATATCGAACCTTACATGGTATATAACTATAAACACTAAGGGGCCAAAGTGCTCTGAACTAAAAGTATACTTTAAAATACAAGTATTTTTCAAAAGTATACAAGAATACCTAAATGCCAGAAACCGTAACCTCGAGTAGAACAAAACATAAGTAATTGGGTGTTATGTACTGCGGTTAAACCTGAGCAGTTATGTAGTCGTGTCTCTAGGTACAATATAGCCTGATCAACTATATTCATTCGAGACACGACCAACATGTGCTTGGGAGTGATTGTGGTGTGCAGCATGCCTAAAACTTACCTAATATCCAAACAATGAGTCATCGTCTCAGCGAAACGTAAAATACTATGGGAGTATTTTCTAGAGCCAATTTCATTATAGAAATCCTCGTTCAAGTGTTGTTACTCATTCATTCCTTAGCGATAAATTCCCTTTCTTTGGTAGCTTTCCTATATTTTATCGCATAGTTGAACACTATATCTGCCTTAATGATATATCTCTTGTTCCATATCTCTTTATTCAATTCAGTGGACTTACCATCCTCTCTTTCCTGATCAATTTAGATCAGTATGCCTCCAAATAAAGGACCCAGCTCAAGGAACAACAATCCTCCGCCACCACATCCCTCTCAATTCGACACTATCATATTTCAGGTAGTTGTTACTGCCGCAGTGATCGACGGTTGCAATGTCACAGTTGAACCCCGGCGGATCTGGTGGACCAGGAAGTAACACCCATCCCCAAAATCATGAAGGTGATCAGGAGCACTGGGAATGAGAGAGTGATAGTAAGAAGACATTCTGGAACAAATGAAAGAGTCAGAGTTCGCAAGGGCCCTCCAAGAAGCACAAAATTGTGGCAGTCCACACTGCTACTACTCCCACCGTTGTGCCTACAGCTCAAGCACATACCAATAGGTATGCTGGTAACCTCCCTTGGTGCAACAGGTGCAGTTACCACCATCGTATCCCTAGCCCATGCTGTGAGATGATCTGCAACAGTTGTGGCAAAAAGGACCACACTACTCAAAACTGCAAAACACCAGCCCAACCAACCAATCAAGCTTCCGGAGCGGGTGTTGGTCAGGCTAGCTACAGGTGCAGTGAAGTCGGGCATTTCAAGCGAAACTGCCCAAAGCAACAACAACCAACAACACCGGGTTAGTTCTAAGTATGAAGGAGGAGGAGGCAGTCGCCGACCCCACCGTTGTCACAGGTATGTTCCTCCTCGACAACTCTTATGCTTGCAATCCTATTCAAATTTGGTGCTGAAAGAAGTTTTGTTAGTCATTCATTCAAACATCTTCTTAAACATAGTCCTCATCTAGTAATCGAAACGTTTACCGTCGAGATGGCTAACGGTGAGAAAGAGAACACTAATGATATATTCATAGGTTGTACCCTTACCCTGAACGATCATTCTTTTCCCATCGACCTAATGCCAGTTTCCATAAAGAGATTTGATGTTATCATTGGCATGGATTGGTTGAGTCCAAATCATGCTAATATCCTTTATTACGAAAAAGCCATCCGTCTCAATCTCCTCTCTAGTCAGACTCTCTTGATCTACGACGACAAACTTAGTTCCAATTTTCGCATCATTTCATGCATCAAAGCTCAAAAGCTCTTGCGAAAGGAGTGTTACGCATTTCTAGCTCATGTAATCAACGAGAAACAAGAAGTTAAAGACCTCGAGAGCATCCCCGAAGTCTGCAACTTTCCTGATGTCTTTCCCGAAGAGCTCCCGGGAATTCCTCCCGAACGCCAAGTAGAGTTTCGCATCGACCTAATACCCAGAGCTAACCCGGTAGCCAAGTCTCCATATCGCTTAGCTCCAGCAGAAATGCAGGAGTTATCCAGTCAGCTCAATGAGCTGCTCGACAAAGGGTTCATCAGACCGAGTTCCTCACCTTAGGGAGCCCCGGTATTATTTGTGAAGAAGAAAGATGGATCCTTTCGGATGTGTATAGACTACCGTGAGTTGAACAAATTAACCATAAAAAAAACTGTTATCCTCTTCCTCGAATAGACGACCTTTTTCAATCAACTTCAGGGAGCCAGTTACTTCTCGAAGATAGACCTTAGATCAGGGTACCATCAGCTTTGAGTTCATGAGGATGATGTTTCCAAGACAGCATTCAGGACTTGATATGGTCACCACAAGTTCGTAGTGATGCCCTTCGGTCTAACCAACGCACTAGCAGTGTTCATGGACCTGATGAACCGGGTGTGTCGCTCCTTTCTGGACAAGTTCATCATCGTGTTCATTGACGACATACTTGTCTATTCCATAAGCAAGAAGATCACAAAAAACACTTGAGGTTAGTGTTGGAAACCCTTAGATCAGAGAAGATGTACACGAAATTCTCCAAGTGCGAATTTTGGATTCGGAAGGTAGCATTCCTTGGTCACGTGGTAAGCTAGGAGGGTATACACGTGGACCCGTCCAAAATCAAGGCGATAGAGAATTGGTCGGCACCAAAGACACCGACAAAAATCCATCAACTCTTGGGTCTCGCTGTCTACTATCGCAGGTTCATCCATAATTTTTCTAGAATTGCCAAACCCCTGACCACTCTGACACATAAAGGTGTACCCTTTTATTGGAGTGAAAAGCAAGACACTACCTTCCGAACATTGAAGCGAGCCCTGTGCAGCGCACCTATCCTGTCCCTGCCCGAGGGAACAGAGGATTTCGTTGTCTATTGCGATGCATCCAATCAGGACTTAGGTTGTGTGCTTATGCAGAGAGGAAAGGTTATCGCTTATGCCTTGAGACAGATGAAGGCACACGAAGTTAACTATACGACTCATGACCTGGAGCTAGGAGCAGTGGTCTTCGCACTGAAGATTTTGAGACATTACCTCTACGGAACTAAGTGCACGATCTTCACTAACCATAAAAGCATGCAACATATCTTCGATCAGAAAGACTTAAACATGAGGCAGTGGTGATGGGTAGAGCTGCTCAGTGACTACGAGTGCGAAATCCGCTACCATCCCTGCAAGGCCAATGTGGTAGCAGATGCCCCTAGCCGAAAGGAGAGTTCAAGTCGCAAGGTGAAGACAATGACAATAACCATCCATTCCCACTTATCTGTACATATCCGAGAATCCCAGTTGGAAGCCCTAAAACCAGAGAACGTGTCGAACGAAGATCTGAGAGGAATGGATAAGAAACTTAAGATTAGAGGTGACGGAGTCTATTGTTTCATGGATCGAATCTGGAACCCAAAGTTCGGAGGTTTCAGGGAAGTTGTCATGAAAGAAGCTCACAAGACCAAATACTCTGTTCACCCAGGCTCAGATAAGATGTACCTGTATCTTAATTCTAAATTTTAGGTCGAAATTTCCTCTAACAGGGGGATAATGTGACAATCCGAAAATTTTTCCGTCACTATAACCCGTTTCCATTAAGAAAACCCATTTGTATTTCAATTTTTCCATTAACTTTTGAATTAAGTTAATTAAATTAAGGCTTCACGAGTGTCCAAATGCATTAGAAACACATGAAAACACGCTCAATGTTCATTTGGAAGATTTTTAGTTACGACCACGTCGGGTTACGACAACTTAATCGGGTACGACCATAAGCCTCGTTTAACGTCAGTATCGAGTAGATTTCCACCGGGCCTCAGACTCAAACCCTATATAAGTGTGAGTGGACTTCATTTGAAGCTTTTTCACTCTCTCTCTCTTTCTCTCACTACTCTCTCTCTACAAGCAAAGTTTTGATCCAAAACAACCCCTTTCAATCTCTAATTTGGTAAGTGATCTATCCAAGCTTATAGTTTGGCTTGTTTAGCTTTAAAATCCATGTTTAAATCATCCAAATGTGCCAAAAATATGTGTTTACAGCCCAGGAACAACCCCAAACCGTAAACACACTTAAATGGGGTTTTGAAGCCCAAAAACCCTTCCAAATCACTTCTGGTGCTTAGCTATGACGTAGCGGCTTACATGTATGAACTTAGAACCACAAAAAACTTGATATTTGGGGAGTAAACAAGAGTTTATGACCTAAGATCATGCTTTTACCGTAAACTCTCCTTCAAGGGCCATAAACACCATTTAAGGTGTTAAATTGCCCCTTAAACACCTCCTATGGCTTGGAATAAGGTCTAGAACCAACCACCATTGCATTATGGACCCTAAACTTGAAGGAAACCATGTCCTTAGGATATTACGGCCATAAACCCCCCAAGGAATGGTTCCTTGGCTGTAAACTCTTATAAAGAGGTCAAAAGGTGCCCTAACTTCCTTCCATGGCTTGTACATTGGACTAGAATCATTTGTGCTTAACCTAGGACCATCAAAACACAAAAAGAAAGGGCATGTAAGATTTTATGGCCGTAAACTCCTTGTTTACAAACGTAAACTCCTTAAAATGGTCCATTTGATGATTTAATCACTTCCATTGCCCTAGAACTGAACCTAGCCTAATTCCACAAGTGTTGTAAGACCTTTAAACATCCAAGAACACAACACCCATGAGTTTATGGCCATAACCTCATGGGGATATGGTCTATGGGCTGTAATCTCCCTTAGGAGTTTACTCTTGAAGAGCAAACTCCATATGTAGGCCTTACACCTCCTTAGATGCAACCCGGAAATAAAGTATTTTAGCGTCTCGGAGAGTATTATGTCACAAAATTAGTATTTCAAAGTCTAATTAGTTACAATTATGTATCTCCTTATGTGATATAGGAACCTCGCGCGTGTTCGAGCCTTAAACTGATACTTCCTAACCGACTGATTTATCGGCTGGTGAGTTCATACCCCTACACATTTTTCCGTGTTTTTCATGTGTTCAGGGGGGGAGGGGTAATACAAGAAAAAGTAGAAGGAAATCTTGTACTCAAACTTATTATTTCATATGAAATGTTTCATGCTCAGTAGGTTTATAACATTGAAAATCGTATTAACCAACCGTTTGACTTGCAGAGTTAGTTTTCAAACTAATTGTGAAACTCATTATAAAATGCTATATTTTATGTTTCACAAATGATTTTTCCACATCATTAAGTTAAAAATCATTAATCTTGGAACTTTTGATATGTCCTCTGAAACACTCCACAGAGATACGCTAGTGGAGGACTGCCTTTGTAACCAGAATCTAAACAGGATTTTCCGCATTATTACTTGTAAATTCGTTATTCTTAAGATTGGAGACACGTCCTCTGTAACACTCCACAAAGATACGCGAGTGGAGGATCATCCCTGTAATCAGAATCTCGTAGAAGGAGAGTGTGACTTGAGTGTATAGATCTATACGAGGCTGACTACCCTGCACCTTGCTGCTAACTACAGTGGGACCAGCAGGTTTACAGGTGACAAAAGTCATAAAATGATACTGGCCTTCCTTTTGCCATATCTAGTTTATCGTATGGTTATAGAACTCACAACTTAGATAATGGAGATTTACTTTTAAGTAATAAAGAACTTAGTAAATTAATAACCTTATGAATCAGTTTACTTCCTACTTATTTGTCTTATATACGTGTTAAAACTAATGCACTTTACAAGGATAACCAGGCTTTGAGAATACTTCATTAAGGCTAAAAGTATGGTAGATGCGTGGACACTTCATTCCGAATCGATAACCAACCACCAACTTTTAAGGAAAATAAGGGTTTTTTCCTAAGATAACTTAACGGTTATTAATCAGATTGTGTAACAAATGGATAACTATACTTTTCTTATAAGAAAATATGGGATTTTCTTGGATAACAACTTTTTCAGAAAACCAAAGGAAACTTGCTCTATTACAAAAACAAACAGCTTATGAACTTACCAGCTTTATGCTGATATTTTAAAACTGCTTGTATTCTCAAGTCCTTGTTAGACAGGTATCCCGCGTTATTTTGGAGAAGACGGAGCATTTTAGAAGTCTAGTCTTTACTTTTGTTATGTTGATGTATATGTAAAACATGTATTACTTCACTTTCAAACAAATGTAAATATTCCTATGTAATGTAATGGTTGTGTTTACTATGCTTATTATGTACATTGGTTGTGATACGTTACATGACGTCCTCCGCCCCGGAAAATTTCCGCCATCGGTTTCAGGGTGTGACAGAAGAAGATTGAGAGATCGTATGTGGAGGTGAACTATCCTTAACTTTGAATATTATTGTCACACCCCTTAACTTTGTATATTATTGTCACACCCCCAAACCAGAACGGCGGAATCGTTCGAGGGTGGATGACTTCATGTAGTATCGTAACAGTTGAATACATAGTAAAGAAAGTAAACACAAAGATCATATATATAATTTAAGAGTTACATTGTTGGATGATACTTGTTTCAAAAACCAATTATAATATGTGTAACGATCCGTTCCCGGTATGTTAATTTACTAGTAATTGTTTTAAAGATTTGCAAGAGGGACACGGCGAGTTCATAGCTTGACTCGCCGAGTAGGGTCACGACTTCGAGCACGTGTTAGTTGGAGACTCGGCGAGTCCATATCCCGGACTCGGCGAGTCCATCCGTCTGGGTGAAACCCTAAATCCCCGGGTTGCCCACTATTTAAGTCACCTTATAGCCCCATTCTTGCCTCCTTCACCCTGAGAACACTCTGAGAAAAACCCTAGATCATCCTTGAGAGTTTATAAGTGATTTTGTGTGATTTGTGAAGGCTTGAAGAAGGAGAAGAAGAAAGGAGCAAGGAGAAGAAGAGTTGTGCAAGATCCAAGGGCAAATCTGAGTTATTTGGAGGTATTTTCGGATTCCCCTCTTGTTTTATGCTTTAAACCTCCATTAGAACTCTTCTAAGAACTAGTTGATGCTTGTGCCAAGCCTTGTGCTTTCATGAACGCCCTAATAAGCCAGGATAACCTTGGATCTATTCATTGAGAAGTCCCATAGTCCAGATCTATTGCCTTTATGAGGATACTTTGCATATTAACCCTAGATCTATCCCTTTTATGCATCTTTTAGCCTTATTTTCCCTTATTCATGTGTTGTACACGTAAAGTTGGAAACTTTACGTGGTAAACCAGCTTATTGGACTCAGATCTATCATTTGTATGTGTTGGATTCAAGCAAAATCGGGTGAAAAACAGTTGCATGGCGGAAACTCGGCGAGTCAGGAAGAACGACTCTGCAAGTTGAGTCGCGAGTCCCCGATTCCTTCATTTTTAGCAGTGTTGAGTGGAACCAGTGAGTTAGAGAGTGGACTCTGCGAGTTGAAGGTAGACTCAGTAATGGAGGGACTCGGCGAGTTGTTCATACAACTCGGCGAGTCCAAGGCAATCTTCTTAAGATCAAGAACAACTCGTCGAGTACGTTCATATGGCTCGGCGAGTCGGATGAAGATTGTCTGAGTTCTTGGATCAAGAGGGTACTCGTCGAGTCGATGCCATACTCGACGAGTAGCAGCGAGTAGGATTGAAAAGTGAGAGTAGGAATCGGCGAGTTGGGTGGCCCAACTCGGCGAGTCAGTCCAAATGAGAGTAACTTTGACCAAGGGTAAAAGAGTCATTTTACCCAAGTGCAATGTTTAGTAGTTGATTGAGTGTGTTTATGGACTTGTAGCCGAAGAGATACCGGAGCAGCAGCCGTTAGCTTCCAGAGCCACACACTCAGCAGCCAGTTTACGAGGTGAGTTTCCTTCTAGTAGGGACGGGTCTAAGGCCACAATGTCGGCCCGTTCAGTTAGCAGTAGTTTCCGGACTTTGGTCCGATGCAGTAGCTAGTATGTTTGATGCCTTCGTGGCTCAGACAGGATTTGTATGCTATGTTTTATGTCACACCCCAAAACCAAGAATGGCGGAAACATTCTGGGGCGGAGGACGTCATGTGTAGTATCACAACACAATAATTGTAAATAAGCAAACAACATCATCCATTGCATTAAATATAAACATTTTAATACAAGTGTGTTCCGTACAGTTTTAGACACCAAAAATATAATGTATATCAAAATAGTATGATGAGACTTGAATGCGCTCCATCTTCTCAAAAGCTAGCATCGGTACCTATCTACTGATGACCTGAGAATAAAAGTTATTTTGAAAGAGTTTGATCAGCATTAAGCTGGTGAGTTCATAAGTATTTTAGTGTCGTGGTTCGTTTATCAAAAACGTTTTGAACCTGTTACAAGTATGAGTTGTAAATGTATGTAAGTGTTTGTAAATGTTTGAATCTCTCAGAAAAACCTATATTTTCTGTTTAAAGTATAAAAGTAGCCCCTTTTACCAAGGCTTAATAGTTTGTATGCTCGTTTGATGTAAAAGTGTGAAATTTCCCAAGTGTAACTATCATTTAACAAAATATAGTTTGTACATTTAAGTTTAGGTGAGGCTATCACCAAAAATGCAATGGGTAAATTCTTGTAGTACGGTAGTTTCGTTTTATATGAACTACTGTGGTACTAACTACCTTAAACCGGGTTTTTATTAAGGTATCGTGTGATAAGTTGCACCATACTATTGACTGGTAACATCGACAACGTATAGTCGAAAAATAGGTTATGACGTTTGGCACCCGTAGACCTGCCGGTCCCACTGTAGCTAACAGAAAGGTGTAGGATAGTCAATCCAGTATAGATCTATACGCAAACTCAACGCTCTCCCTCCAAGAGACTCTGGCTACAACCCGGGTCATGACAATTAAGACATGAACCCATATAGTGGATCACAATTGTTAAAGTATTCGTGTGTTTGTAATAAAATATTACTTGTTCTAGTATCGTTGTATATGTTCTCTTAGTAATGAATATTGACTCATGAATGAACTGACTCGTTGATCTAGAAATCGTAGTAGTATGATCCCGTGTTACCCTGATGGTAACTTACTAATGATGTGTTTGATAAGCATGTATATGGAAGTACCTTTACGTCTATACACGTATATATGACATATAACTAATATTGAAACGACCCTCGGATAGTCACCCGAAATTCCACCAGACCACATCCAAATCGAGGAAAAGGAAATAGGATAGGTGGCTTTCCTAAGCCCTTTAAACATTATTTATACAGCTATACATATATAGGCATGCAAATTTATAAGTTGTAAAACCAAGTTTACAATAAAGCATTTGATAAATAAAAGAGTTTGTAAAACATTTTGGAGTAAAACCGTTTGAACAGTGATAAAATCATTGGTTTCTTAGTTATTAATCACATGTGATTAACGCCGTCACATGTGACTGAAACAATAACTATAAGTGTTTAACTTGTATTCCCCCCCCCCCCCATAAAGCATTTAAAAGTATTTAGAATAATTAAAACAGTTGATTAAGGGGTATGAAACTCACTTGGAAATTCGAAGATAGCGAGCTCGAAAACCGGGCAGAGTTTCGTCTCGCGAAACGGATGTTTCTCGGGATTCTCGGGAATCTCGGGAGTAAAATCGACCCTCGGGACTTGAGCAAAAAGACCAGAGCTTCGGGTTTGAACGGGCACGGAAATCGAGGCAAGATCGGGAGAGAAAGAGAGGAAATGAACAACATTTTCGGAAAGGCTCGCATCCCTTTTATAGGGTTGCTGAACCGCCTCCGAACGCGGGGCGTACGGGCGTACACAGCGCGTACCCGTGCGTCATCGCTTACGCACTTCGGACGGGACGGGTTCCTGGGTTCGCGGGTCGGATGGGACGGGTCGGTAGCTTCGCATAGGGCGACGTGGTCGATCCGAGACCCTTCATTCGAGTACGCGGGGCGTTCAAGCGTACGCGGCGCGTACTTCGGCCCTAGGCTGACTCCTCCCTCGGATAATACCGAACTTTTAATAAAATTTATATTTAAATTATTTATCAAACTTCAAAAATTCATATCTCTTTCATACGAACTCCGTTTTCGACGTTCTTTATATCCCCGCGAAGGTGAGACTACGATCTACAACTTTCGTTTAGATTCCGTTGGCAAATTCCGAAATTATTTTTATTATTGTTTTTATTATTTAATACCAATCCATCGTTTTTAAGGAATTTCTTTGAAAACTCATAACTTCGCTATCTGAAGTCGGATTTGGGCGATCTTTTTACGTACGATCATGGTTCAAAGACATTAAATCATAGAAATAAATTAAGTAGAACTTATTTATACATTTTATTACTCATAAGTGGTTACAATACTTGACCTATTAGGTCATTACAAAGAGTTGAAATATCGGGTTGTCACATCATCCCCCCGTTAGAGGGAATTTCGTCCCGAAATTCTAAGTAAGAGAACACTTGTGGACTAGGGAAACAGATGTGGGTACTTGCGTTGCATCTGATCTTCGCGTTCCCATGTGAATTCAGGTCCCCGTTTAGCGTTCCAACGAACCTTCACGATGGGTATGCGACTTTGCTTTGTTCTCTTGACCTCATGGTCCATGATTTCCACTGGTTCCTCCACAAAATTGAGGCTCTCGTTGATCACGATTTCGTCGAGTGGAATTACGAGAGTCTCGTCGGATATACACTGTTTCAAGTTAGATACGTGGAATGTAGAATGTACGTTACGAAGTACGCCTGGTAGATCGAGTTTGTAAGCTACAGGGCCGACTCTTGCAAGAATCTCGAAAGGCCCTATGTACCTTGGATTTAGCTTCCCACGCTTGCCGAAGCGTATCAAGCCCTTCCAGGGTGAGACCTTGAGAAGAACTCGGTCCCCCACCTGAAATTCCAAAGGTTTCCTTCGTTTATCTGCGTAGCTCTTCTGTCGGTCTCTAGAGGCTTTCAATCGTTCACGGATTTGAACGATTTTCTCTGTCGTTTCCCGGATGATTTCCGGACCGGTAAGAGTAACGTCGGAAGCTTGCCCCTTTGCTAGTTGGGTATCACCAACCTCAGCCCAGCACAGAGGGGATCTGCACTTTCGGCCGTAGAGGGCTTCAAACGGAGCAGCCTTGATGCTCGTGTGATAACTGTTATTATAGGAAAACTCGACAAGGGGTAAATGAGTATCCCATGCCTTCCCAAAGTCAATCACGCAGGCTCGCAACATATCTTCCAGAGTTTGGATGGTTCTCTCACTCTGTCCGTCGGTCTGAGGATGGTAGGCTGTACTCATGTCTAGCCTTGTTCCCAGGGAATGTTGTAGTGATTGCCAAAATCTTGAGGTAAACCTACTATCTCTATCGGAGATAATAGATATAGGCACACCATGTAGCCGTACGATTTCCCTAATGTATGTCCTGGTCAGCTTCTCCATCTTGTCGGTTTCTTTGATAGGTAGGAAGTGTGCAGACTTGGTCAATCTATCCACGATGACCCATATGGTGTCAAGTCCACCCGTTGTCTTGGGCAACTTGGTTATGAAATCCATAGTGATCCGCTCCCACTTCCATTCTGGGATCTCGGGTTGTTGCAATAAACCAGAGGGTTTCTGATACTCGACCTTAACCTTTGCGCAAGTAAGGCATTTACTCACGAAGGTAGCAATCTCTGCTTTCATATTAGGCCACCAGTATAGCTTTTTAAGATCCAGATACATCTTATCTGAACCTGGGTGGACGGAATACCGAGTGTTGTGTGCCTCGGTCATGACCAAGTCTCGGAAACCACCGTGTTTCGGTGTCCAGATCCGATCCATGAAATATAAGGTTCCGTCACCCTTGGCTTCTAGATTCTTGTCCATTCCTCTGAGGGATTCACTCGTCACATTTTCAGGTTTCATGGCTTCGAGTTGGGCCGTCTGAATTTGTTTAGACAAGTGTGAATGGATGGTTATTGACAATGACTTGATTTTTCGACCAGAATATTCCTTCCGACTCAGGGCGTCTGCTACTACATTGGCTTTACCCGGATGATAAAGAATATCGCATTCGTAATCACTGAGTAGCTCGACCCACCTTCGTTGTCTCATATTTAGCTCCTTTTGATCGAAAATGTGTTGTAAACTCTTGTGGTCGGTAAAGATAGTGCTCTTCGTTCCATACAAGTAATGTCTCCAGATTTTCAGAGCAAACACCACTGCTCCTAGTTCAAGGTCATGGGTCGTGTAGTTAACCTCGTGTGTCTTCAACTGTCTCGAGGCATAGGCGATGACCTTACCTCGCTGCATCAGGACACATCCGAGCCCTTGATTCGATGCATCGCAATAGACTACGAAGTCTTCTATTCCTTCGGGCAGGGATAGTATTGGTGCGGTGCACAAGGCTCGTTTGAGTGTTTGGAACGCTTCTTCTTGTTTCTCTTCCCAGTCAAAGGTCATGCCTTTCTGGGTTAGGGTTGTAAGAGGTTTCGCTATTTGGGAGAAGTTTTGAATGAATCTGCGGTAGTAGCCAGCAAGACCTAGAAATTGACGAATTTCTGTCGGTGTCTTAGGTGCTGACCAGTTCTCAATAGCTCTAATTTTGGATGGGTCTACGTGGATTCCTTTTTCGCTCACCACGTGTCCTAAGAATTCGACCCTCCGAATCCAAAATTCACATTTCGAGAACTTTGCATAAAGCTTCTCTTTTCGTAACGTCTCTAGAACTTGTCGCAGGTGATCACCATGCTCTTTATTACTTCTGGAGTAGATCAGGATGTCGTCAATGAAAACGATGACGAACTGATCCAAATAAGGTCGGCATACTCTATTCATCAGATCCATGAAGACTGCTGGCGCGTTGGTCAATCCGAAGGGCATCACCACGAACTCGTAGTGTCCGTAACGGGTTCGGAAGGCTGTCTTTGGAACATCCTCCTCTAGTACTCGTAACTGGTGATATCCGGACCTCAGATCAATCTTGGAAAAATAGTTCGCCCCTTGCAGTTGGTCAAATAGGTCGTCTATGCGAGGCAGCGGGTAACGATTCTTGACCGTCAGTTTGTTGAGTTCTCTGTAGTCAATACACATGCGGAATGATCCTTCTTTCTTCTTAACGAACAAGACTGGTGCTCCCCAAGGTGAGAAACTTGGTCTTATAAAGCCTTTGCTGAGCAGTTCGTTAAGTTGACCAGAGAGTTCCTGCATCTCAGCTGGTGCTAAACGATAGGGCGACTTGGCTACTGGAGTAGCTCCTGGGACCAAGTCGATTCTGAACTCGACCTGTCGTTGCGGAGGTAACCCGGGTAGTTCTTCTGGAAAAATGTCGGGAAAGTCGCTCACTACCGGGATGTTCTTTAGTTCTTTCGTTTCAAGGCTTGTGTCGACGACGTGAGCAAGGAATGTATGGTATTCTTTGCGCAGATATTTCTGTGCTTGAATACTTGATATAATGCGAAGACTCGTACCAGGTTTGTCGTCGTAGACTATAAGAGTTTCATTTGATGGGAGGTTTAGACGGACTGCTTTCTCATAGCACATGATGTCGGCGCGATGAAGGCTTAACCAATCCATGCCAATGATAACGTCGAAACTTTTTATTGAGACTGGCATGAGGTCGATTGGGAATGAATGGTTATCTAAAGTTAGGGTACAACCTAGGTATATGCTACTCGTACTTTCGGTTTTTCCATTAGCCATTTCCACCGTGAATAGTTCTTTGAGTGCGTGTGGTGGTTGAGCAAGCATGCGAGTGAATTTATGGTTTACAAAGCTTCGCTCCGCTCCACTATCGAATAGAATGCATGCATAGGAGTCATCGAGGAGGAACGTACCAGTTACTACTGTCGGGTCAGCTACTGCCTCTCCGTGGCCTATCGCTAGTACCCTCCCTGTTCCGCCAGCATTTTTCGTCTTGGGGCAGTCCCTTTTATAGTGGCCTGTTTCGCCACATCCATAGCATGTCGGGCTCGCGCCAGAGTCGGGGACTTGGGCGATCGGTCTCGCCTGAGATTTACAGAAACGGACTGTGTGTCCTCTCCTGTGGCAGTTAGAGCACTGCATTTCCTGGCAGGGGCCATTGTGGTGGTAGTTGCATTTGTTGCACTTGGGCGATCTTCCAGCATACCCACCCACCGGAGTAGTTGTAGCAGCAGGGGTTATTGCGGCATGTATCGCCACAATTTGCTGCTTCCTGGCCGCCTGTTGCTTCTTCTTTTCATCCCAGTATTTCCGTTTCGTATCAGCGGGTTTGGAGAGTTCCGGGATGGCTAGGGTGGTTGTGATTTCAGGGGTTTTGACTCCGTGGTCAATGAGTCGTTGTGCCAACCGTTTGGCACTGTCGAAGGTAGCGGGGTTTGATGCTAGGACATTCCCCTGATACGGAGGTACAAGCCCCCATATGTACCTTTCAATCTTTTTCCCCTCAGTGGGAACCATGTTGGGGCAGAGGGCCACCAGTTCGCTGAATCTGGCGGTGTAAGCAACAATATTGGTGCCCTTCATGGTCAGGCTCCACAGTTCCTGCTCTAGTTTCTGGATCTCGCCCCTCGGGCAATATTCCTCAATCATGAGGTCTTTCATTGTTTCCCAGCCTATGTCGTTGGCTACGACAAGAGTTAGAGATTTAACGTGGCCGTTCCACCACGTTAGGGCCTTTCCTTCAAAAGTGCATGCGGCGTATTTCACTTTGCTCGCAGCAGGGCATGAACATATTTCGAAGACTGCTTCAGTCTTCTCGAACCATTGCGAGAGAGCAATGACTCCGCCGGTCCCATGAAAGGACTTCGGCTTGCAGTTGGTGAAATCCTTGTAAGAGCACTCTCTCGAGCGCACAGGGGTTTCAACTGGAATTGATTCCACCGGGGTTCCACCTCTGCTGGCATCAGAAGAGTGATACTGAGCCATGGCAGTTGCCACTGCTGCAGCTACGGCAGCATTTAGGGCTGCAGTATCGATGACCGGAGGCGGTGGAGGTGGTGGTGCAGGATTATTCCTGGGAGATTTGCGAGGAGGCATCCTTCAGCTATAAGTTTATAAAGGTAAGAAAATGGTAAGAATCAATTTGTAAGCAACGTGAGAGTGATACATGGACTAAATAACCATAGCCCAAACAGTTGTATGAGTGTTTGAAATCACAACAAAAATGTTAGTAGGAAAACACAAATGTATAGATTTTTCCCACAATTTAGATAGATTTCAATAATACTGGTATTACTGATGTAATGAGTTTAATGAAAATTGACCTAACAGTAGGTCTTACATCATACCACATAGAAAAGTTTGACAGTTCTTAGATTCCTACTTAGAGTACTGAGAGTTTACATACAAGTGCTACTTAGAGCATATATGTTAAAGGCAAATCTTTAACCCAAAAGATAATGATGTATTAGACATCATCTAACGGCGACGAATATTCCTTAGGAGGACCCTAAGGTCTCTCATTTGACGGTCCATCTCTTGAAGGTGTTGCTCATGAGCACTTTGGCGAGTTCGGAGTTCCATGACTTCAGCTTGAGAGGCAACCAGATGTTGCTGTAGGGTTCCATTGGTTCTCCGGGTCCGTTCCATGTCTTCTTCAAGACGGCGGATGCGGACTGTGTTGACACCTGAGTTGGCATCAATTTCCATGACTCGGTCGATGGCTGCTCTACCTTGCTCGACATTACGAGCTATCCTGCGGATAATGACAGGCAGGGCTCGGTCAGCAGAGCCACCATTGCTGACGTTGTGAAAGCTTCGGTCCCCAAAGTATGGTAAGGGTTGACCCTGTTCTTCACTCCAACGGTTCAAGTGGTTTGCCCATAGAGGAGTAGGATCTGGAAAAGCTGGTCGAGGGTTGTTGTCCGGGGGTTGACCTACGAGTGGTAGGTTGTTGACTTCAGGCTCAGAGTCTGATCTATCTGAGAAGCCTTCAGCTTGATGATCATCCAACGGAATTTGGTGTTCATCGTCAGACTCTGCTTCGAGCCTTCCTATGTTGCCTTCATTTGGAAAGTACGGATTGTCGTGACGGAATCCAGCCATTTAAATCTACGTGAGAAGAGAGGTATAAAGATATAGTATGTATGTAGTTAATAGCACAAAATACGCCTATAGTATTTTAAGTTTAAGTTCCACCGATCTTTTCGTGGCATTGTTGGTAAGTTTTTAGACTTGTTAACACATCACAACTATTCTAGGGCATATGCTAATCACTCCTCGGACCAGCATAGTTGATCAGGCTATGCCATTCCCAGGACTGACCATACATCCCCTAGCTTACCTGTGATTTTTAACAATCGTAATACTGTTGTTTTTGCCGTTGTGACACCGGTTTTAGCATGAATGCAGACTAGTATACTTAATTAATTATTTAAAGTATAAACTCCTGGTCAGAGTGTTTTAATCCCAAATGGGTTTATAGTTTAGTATATCTTTTATGGGTTGATATACTTGCTTCACTATAAACAATGCTCTGATACCAATCTGTCACACCCCAAAACCAAGAATGGCGGAAACATTCTGGGGCGGAGGACGTCATGTGTAGTATCACAACACAGTAATTGTAAATAAGCAAACAACATCATCCATTGCATTAAATATAAACATTTTAATACAAGTGTGTTCCGTACAGTTTTAGACACCAAAAATATAATGTATATCAAAATAGTATGATGAGACTTGAATGCGCTCCATCTTCTCAAAAGCTAGCATCGGTACCTGTCTACTGATGACCTGAGAATACAAGTTATTTTGAAAGAATTTGATCAGCATTAAGCTGGTGAGTTCATAAGTATTTTAGTGTCGTGGTTCGTTTATCAAAAACGTTTTGAACCTGTTGCAAGTATGAGTTGTAAATGTATGTAAGTGTTTGTAAATGTTTGAATCTCTCAGAAAAACCTATATTTTTTGTTTAAAGTATAAAAGTAGCCCCTTTTACCAAGGCTTAATAGTTTGTATGCTCGTTTGATGTAAAAGTGTGAAATTTCCCAAGTGTAACTATCATTTAACAAAATATAGTTTGTACATTTAAGTTTAGGTGAGGCTATCACCAAAAATGCAATGGGTAAATTCTTGTAGTACGGTAGTTTCGTTTTATATGAACTACTGTGGTACTAACTACCTTAAACCGGGTTTTTATTAAGGTATCGTGTGATAAGTTGCACCATACTATTGACTGGTAACATCGACAACGTATAGTCGAAAAATAGGTTATGACGTTTGGCACCCGTAGACCTGTCGGTCCCACTGTAGCTAACAGAAAGGTGTAGGATAGTCAATCCAGTATAGATCTATACGCAAACTCAACGCTCTCCCTCCAAGAGACTCTGGCTACAACCCGGGTCATGACAATTAAGACATGAACCCATACAGTGGATCACAATTGTTAAAGTATTCGTGTGTTTGTAATAAAATATTACTTGTTCTAGTATCGTTGTATATGTTCTCTTAGTAATGAATATTGACTCGTGAATGAACTGACTCGTTGATCTAGAAATCGTAGTAGTATGATCCCGTGTTACCCCGATGGTAACTTACTAATGATGTGTTTGATAAGCATGTATATGGAAGTACCTTTATGTCTATACACATATATACGACATATAACTAATATTGAAACGACCCTCGGATAGTCACCCGAAATTCCACCAGGCCACATCCAAATCGAGGAAAAGGAAATAGGATAGGTGGCTTTCCTAAGCCCTTTAAACATTATTTATACAGCTATACATATATAGGCATGCAAATTTATAAGTTGTAAAACCAAGTTTACAATAAAGCATTTGATAAATAAAAGAGTTTGTAAAACATTTTGGAGTAAAACCGTTTGAACAGTGATAAAATCATTGGTTTCTTAGTTATTAATCACATGTGATTAACGCCGTCACATGTGACTGAAACAATAACTATAAGTGTTTAACTTGTATTCCCCCCCATAAAGCATTTAAAAGTATTTAGAATAATTAAAACAGTTGATTAAGGGGTATGAAACTCACTTGGAAATTCGAAGATAGCGAGCTCGAAAACCGGGCAGAGTATCGTCTCGCGAAACGGATTTTTCTCGGGAATCTCGGGAGTAAAATCGACCCTCGGGACTTGAGCAAAAAGACCAGAGCTTCGGGTTTGAACGGGCACGGAAATCGAGGCAAGATCGGGAGAGAAAGAGAGGAAATGAACAACATTTTCGGAAAGGCTCGCATCCCTTTTATAGGGTTGCTGAACCGCCTCCGAACGCGGGGCGTACGGGCGTACGCAGCGCGTACCCGTGCGTCATCGCTTACGCACTTCGGACGGGACGGGTTCCTGGGTTCGCGGGTCGGTAGCTTCGCATAGGGCGACGTGGTCGATCCGAGACCCTTCATTCGAGTACGCGGGGCGTTCAAGCGTACGCGGCGCGTACTTCGGCCCTAGGCTGACTCCTCCCTCGGATAATACCGAACTTTTAATAAAATTTATATTTAAATTATTTATCAAACTTCAAAAATTCATATCTCTTTCATACGAACTCCGTTTTCGACGTTCTTTATATCCCCGCGAAGGTGAGACTACGATCTACAACTTTCGTTTAGATTCCGTTGGCAAATTCCGAAATTATTTTTATTATTGTTTTTATTATTTAATACCAATCCATCGTTTTTAAGGAATTTCTTTGAAAACTCATAACTTCGCTATCTGAAGTCGGATTTGGGCGATCTTTTTACGTAGGATCATGGTTCAAAGACATTAAATCATAGAAATAAATTAAGTAGAACTTATTTATACATTTTATTACTCATAAGTGGTTACAATACTTGACCTATTAGGTCATTACAAAGAGTTGAAATATCGGGTTGTCACATTTTATGTGTTAAGTGTTATGTGTTCCGGGCTACGGCCCGATGTAGTATGCAGTATATGTGTCCATGCTAGATGATGTGTTATGCATGCCATGTTCAGTCAGTCAGTTCCGGACTTCGGTCCGATGCAGGGGACAAGGTCCCAGTCGGTTCCGGACTTCGGTCCGATGCAGATAGTTCCGGACTTTGGTCCGATGCAGTTAGTTCCGGACTTCGCTCCGATGCAGTTAGTTCCGGACTTCGGTCCGATGCAGGGGACAAGGTCCCAGTCAGTTCCAGACTTCGGTCCGATGCAGTTTCCGGGCTTCGGCCCGATGCAGTGGGCCAGGCCCAATATGTGTTTATATGATACTGTATGGTATGTGGTATTTTGGGGGAGCTCACTAAGCTTCGTGCTTACAGTTTCAGTTTTGGTTTCAGGTACTTCCGCAAGCAAAGGGAAGAGCTCGGGGTGATAGCATCGCACACACCACAGCTTAGCTTTTATCCTGGGGATGGTTTTAGTTGTCTTGATTTGATATAGTATGATACAGTTTTTCCGCACAGTATTTTATTATGATTTGGGATACATCGCGTATGTTTTTATGTTATGATACTCAAATTATGGTTTTGATTACATTGAAAAACAAAATTTTTGGGTCGTTTCAAGTTGGTATCAGAGCCCTGGTTTGAAGGATTCGGATACACTTCCGTGTGTATCTGAACTCAAACTAAGGGAAATAAAAGATTTTATTTTTTTAAAAAATAAATAAATAAATAAAAACGTTTTACAAAAAGAATTTTGAAAGCACTTAGAAGGAAAGAAATCGTTTTTTTTAACGAGATAGAGGTGTGTGCATGCGATCAGCCGAGCTCAAGTAAGTACTCCCAAATTACCCATACAAGTTATTTGTTCAGTTTCAGTTTCAATAGAACAGCATGCTAATATAGGACTAAGGATCTAGGAGAATGCCTTATGTGCCTGCTTTATGTATTACAGCTTTATGAGTATTGCATGCTAGAATTGAGTAGACAGCAGTAGGATAGCTTGATTAGGTTATGCCTGATAGTGGGAGCTTAGCATCCTATGCTAGTGCAGTTTCTTGTTACGAGAATAGTTTTGCTTGAGTCTGTTTCCCTTGTCCGAATGTTGCTTGCTTCGTGCTTTGTGGGAATCTGAGTGATGGGAGTTAGCCATTAGGTGAACACGTCACACCACATGTGGTCGGGGTTGAATAATCCCAGAGTGCTGGAACTGGCCCTATTGCGCAACTCTTGTTTGAGTCCAACCGTTATAGGGACGGGTCTTTTACTTGAAGGATTATCTGATCCTCATCACATGTGATGGTGTTTAGGTAGTGGCTAATTGGCATTATGAGGAGACCTTCAGCAGCTGAGGACCAGTTGTGTTAAGTCTGAGGTTTCCCTAGGGCAAGCCTAGGATGAGAGTAGCAGAGAATAGCAGTAGTAGAAGTGACTTGGTGGAGTCAAGGCAGTCCTTGACGAAAGTACGGATAGATGTGGAAGGTAGTATGGGCCCGTACTACTGAAAGCATAGGATCCGTACTCGAATCAAGGAAGGCCAAGACAAGACCAGGAAGCTAGTAGTAGTATCACGATCCCTTGTGATATTTCAGTGTTTTGATGTTGTCATGATATGTTTAAGAATGGTAGTTTTGCGCCCGAGACCAGCAGTCGGTAGCTCAGATGCCGGAGGGGGATCAGGCCCGGAGGTCGGGCAGATGGATGAGCAGACCAGAGAGTTCCTTTCTTCTGAGGTTACCCGCATCATATTGGAGCAGACTCCTGTGATCTTCGGTTCGATCAAGGAGGGTATTTTAGAGCTGATGGATGAGAGATTGGGTGGTTTTCGTGCTGAGATGGCAGCCATGATGGGGTTGCGCACACTTACGTTCAAGGAGTTCAGGGCATGCGGAGCTCCAGACTATCATGGGGCGCGGGACCCCATAGCGAGTACCAGATGGTTGGCGGATGTGGCCAACGCTTTCCGCACTAGCAGGTGTCCCGAGGGGGACAAAGTCAGATTGGCATCCTATCTTCTGAAGGACAGGGCACGGGATTGGTGGGAGGAGGTTGGACATGCCATCGGGGATGATGCAGCATTGGATGCCATGACCTGGACTGATTTTTCTACTAGGTTCAGGGTGGAGTTTGCACCGGTCATTGAGGTGCAGCAGCTAGCTAGGGAGTTTCAGGACCTTACCCAGACTACAGAGACGGTGGCGGAGATCACCGCCAAGTTCAGGGAGAGGGCTCTTCTTGTTCCTCAGTATGCAGCCGATGAGGAGATGAAGAAGGCCCGTTATCATGAGATGTTGCGGAGTGATATCCGCATGTTTGTGAGCCGGTCCAGTTGTAAAACGCTGGACGACATGATTCCTAGAGCTAGGGAGAGGGAGATTGATCTCGAGATGGAGAAGAAGAGGAAACCGGAGGAGGTTTCGGGTTCAGGTAGTGTGGGCAAAAAGCCCAAGGTTTCAGATCACAGGTCCAGGAGTCAGCAGAGCCACGGTCGGTGTGGCAAGTGTGGGAGAATGCACGAGGGGGCGTGCAAGGCAGGGAGTTCCGGCTGCTACAAGTGCGGTCGGATTGGGCATTTGAGAAGGGATTGTACGACCCCTGCTACTACGGTTACAGCATCAGATCTGATTTGCTTTCAGTGCAATCAGAGGGGACATAAAAAGTCCCAGTGTCCCAGTTTAGCTACATCGGGGAAGGTGGTTGCACCTGCCCCTGCCACCTTGAGGATTACGGATGGCCGGCAGGGCCGATCTGATGCGCCAGTGGCGAAGAGCAGGGCGTTTCAGATGACAGCAGAGGAGGCGCGAGCGACTCCTGATGTGGTGACGGGTATGTATCTTTCCTTCACCTTTTAATTATCATTATCGTTTGAATATTACTTGATGATATGTTTTATTTAGGGTCGTTCTCGGTGAACGGCATCTCTGCTTTGGTATTGTTCGATTCGGGGGCTACCCGATCATTCGTATCGCTTGCGCTTAGCAAGAGATTTAGCAGAGCTCCAGGGGAGCTAGATTGTCCATTAGAGGTTGAGATAGCAGATGATAGGACCGTGAGGGTCGGCAGAGTACATAGAGGGTGTTCCCTTCAGATATTTGATGAGCAGTTTTTAGTGGACCTGGTTCCTATTCCCCTGCGAGGGAATAAAGTTATTGTGGGTATGGATTGGCTAAGCCCCAATGGGGCGGTGATTGATTGTGAGCTTCAGCTAGTGAGGGTTCGCACTCCCAGTGGGGGAGAGATAGTGATTCAGGGCGAGAGGCCCCAGCGAGGACCGACCTTTTGTTCCGCCGCGAGGGCGAGGCGCTATGTTCAGCAGGGTTGCGCCGGTTTTGTAGTTTACGTCTTGGATGCCCGGGAGAAGGGCAAGACGACGATTGATGATGTTCCTATTGTTCGGGACTACCCGGATGTTTTTCCCGAGGATTTGCCGGGGATACCTCCTGAGAGACAGGTTGAGTTCAGGATCGACCTAATTCCTGGTGCGGCTCCGATAGCCAAAGCACCGTATCGACTAGCTCCCCCTGAGATGCAGGAGTTGTCTACACAGCTGCAAGAGCTGTTAGACAAGGGTTTCATTCGGCCGAGCAGTTCGCCTTGGGGAGCGCCGATCCTGTTTGTGAGAAAGAAGGATGGGTCGCATCGTATGTGCATTGATTATCGGGAGTTGAACAAGGTAATGGTGAAGAACCGTTACCCACTTCCGAGGATAGATGACTTGTTTGATCAGCTTCAGGGAGCATCTTGGTTCTCCAAGATCGATCTACGCTCCGGTTATCATCAGATGAGGGTTAGAGATGAGGATGTACAGAAGACTGCTTTCAGGACCCGGTATGGTCATTATGAGTTCGTGGTGATGCCATTTGGGCTCACCAATGCCCCAGTCGCGTTCATGGACCTCATGAACCGCGTGTGCAGACCGATGCGGGATCGGTCGGTGATAGTATTCATAGATGATATCTTGGTATATTCCAAGACACATGGGCAGCACGAGGAGCACCTGCGGGAGGTGTTGGAGATCTTGAGGAGGGAGAGACTCTTCGCAAAGTTCTCCAAGTGTGAGTTCTGGTTGCGCGAGGTGCAGTTTCTTGGTCATCTCGTCAACCAGAAGGGTATCTTGGTAGATCCGGCCAAGATAGAGGCCGTGATGCAGTGGGAGGTCCCGAAGTCTCCATCCGAGATTCGGAGCTTCCTAGGGTTGGCAGGGTATTATCGGAGATTTATTCAGGACTTCTCCAAGATAGTAGTGCCGCTCACCCGACTAACCAAGAAGTCGGTGGTATTTCGTTGGGGGCCTGAGCAGCAGGCGGCGTTCGAGACTCTCAGACAGAAATTGTGCGAGGCTCCGATCCTTACCTTGCCAGAAGGAGTAGAGGACTTCGTAGTCTATTGTGATGCTTCGATCACAGGTATGGGAGCAGTATTAATGCAGCGAGGCCATGTGGTAGCTTATGCCTCGAGACAGTTGAAGCCTCACAAGGCTAATTATCCTACCCACGATTTGGAGCTGGGGGCAGTTTTGTTTGCCCTCAAGATTTGGAGACATTACCTTTATGGGGTCCATAGTACTATATACACGGATCACAAGAGCTTGCGATATCTTATGGATCAGCCGAGTCTGAACATGAGGCAGAGGAGGTGGTTGGACCTGCTGAAGGATTATGATTGTGAGATCCTTTATCATCCAGGGAAGGCTAACGTGGTGGCCGACGCCCTAAGCCGCAAAGTGTCGGCGGCCCTTATTAGAGATCTGTGTATGAGGATGACAGTGATCACTCCATTGTTGGAGCAGATCAAGGAGGCTCAGATGGAAAGCCTCAAGGAGGAGAGGCAGAAGTGGGAGAGGATAGTGGGCCGAGTAGCTTCGTTTGATTATGACAGTCGGGGTTTGCTGATGCTTCATGGGAGGGTATGGGTACCGTACTGGGGTGGAGTGCGGCAAGTATTGATGGACGAGGCTCATAAGTCTCGGTTTTCTATCCACCCAGGGGCGACGAAAATGTATCGAGATCTTCGACCTGATTATTGGTGGCCCTGCATGAAGCGGGACGTCGCTTGGTATGTTGAGAGATGCTTGACCTGCCGGAAGGTCAAGGCGGAACACCAGAGACCTCACGGCAAGATGCAGCCGTTAGACATTCCCGTGTGGAAATGGGAGGACATCACCATGGATTTTGTCACCAAGCTTCCCAGGACCGCACGCGGAGTGGGTTCGATATGGGTAGTAGTGGATCGGTTGACGAAGAGTGCCCATTTTATTCCGATTCAGGAGAGTATATCGGCGGAAAAGTTAGCCGATATCTATGTGCGAGAGATTGTGGCACGTCATGGAGTGCCGGTATCGGTGGTGTCAGACCGAGATGTCCGTTTCACATCCAGTTTCTGGAAGCGGTTCCACGACGAGATGGGTACTCGTCTTCATTTCAGCACCGCTTTTCACCCCCAGACTGACGGGCAGAGCAAGAGGACGATTCAGACTCTTGAGGACATGCTGAGGGCATGTGTTCTAGATTTTGGGGGTAGTTGGGATACGTATCTTCCTTTAGCGGAGTTCTCGTATAACAATAGTTATCATGCGAGTATTGATCGACCTCCTTTTGAGATGCTGTATGGGAGGAAGTGTAGGACCCCGATTTGTTGGGGCGAGGTCGGTCAGCGAGTCATCGGGAGCACAGAAGTGGTGCTCAAGACGACTGAGTTGATCCAGCAGGTCCGTAGTAGGCTGCAGACTGCGCAGAGTCGGCAGAAGAGCTACGCTGACAGGAGGCGTTCGGACTTGGAGTTTCAGGTGGGAGATATGGTCCTTCTGAAGGTCTCACCTTGGAAGGGTGTCATCAGGTTCCGGAAGAGGGGCAAATTAGGCCCGAGATTTATTGGTCCTTTCAGGGTTTTGGCCCGGGTGGATCGGGTTGCTTATCGGTTA
Organism: Lactuca saligna; assembly: GCF_052625555.1. NCBI lineage: Eukaryota > Viridiplantae > Streptophyta > Magnoliopsida > Asterales > Asteraceae > Lactuca > Lactuca saligna. The sequence goes on from NC_136422.1 coordinate 41,257,983, forward strand.
GATCTTCCTGAGGAGCTTAGTCAGATCCACAACACCTTCCACGTGTCGCAGTTGAGGAAGTGTTTGGTGGATGAGTTAGCAGTCGTTCCCCTAGAAGATATTCAGGTTGATAGCAGCGTGAATTTTATCGAGAGACCGGTCGTGATTCTGGATCGGAAGGCCAAGACTTTGAGGAACAAGGTAATTCAGCTAGTGAAGGTACAGTGGCAACACCGGAAGGGGTCTGAATGGACGTGGGAGGCTGAGGAGGAGATGAGAGCGCACTACCCGGAGATATTTGCAGATCCAGCCATAGCAGACTTCGAGGACGAAGTCTGAGATAAATGGGGGAGAATTGTAACGACCCGTTCCCAGTATGTTAATTTATTAGTAATTGTTTTAAAGATTTGCAAGAGGGACTCGGCGAGTTCATAGCCTGACTCGCCGAGTAGGGTCGCGACTTCGAGCACGTGTTAGCTGGAGACTCGGCGAGTCCATCCGTTTGGGTGAAACCCTAAATCCCCGGGTTGCCCACTATTTAAGTCACCTTATAGCCCCATTCTTGCCTCCTTCACCCTGAGAACACTCTGAGAAAAATCCTAGATCATCCTTGAGAGTTTATAAGTGATTTTGTGTGATTTGTGAAGGCTTGAAGAAGGAGAAGAAGAAAGGAGCAAGGAGAAGAAGAGTTGTGCAAGATCCAAGGGCAAATCTGAGTTATTTGGAGGTATTTTCGGATTCCCCTCTTGTTTTATGCTTTAAACCTCCATTAGAACTCTTCTAAGAACTAGTTGATGCTTGTGCCAAGCCTTGTGCTTTCATGAACGCCCTAATAAGCCAGGATAACCTTGGATCTATTCATTGAGAAGTCCCATAGTCCAGATCTATTGCCTTTATGAGGATACTTTGCATATTAACCCTAGATCTATCCCTTTTATGCATCTTTTAGCCTTATTTTCCCTTATTCATGTGTTGTACACGTAAAGTTGGAAACTTTACGTGGTAAACCAGCTTATTGGACTCAGATCTATCATTTGTATGTGTTGGATTCAAGCAAAATCGGGTGAAAAACAGTTGCATGGCGGCAACTCGGCGAGTCGGGAAGAACGACTCGGCGAGTTGAGTCGCGAGTCCCCGATTCCTTCATTTTTAGCAATGTTGAGTGGAACCAGTGAGTTAGAGAGTGGACTCTGCGAGTTGAAGGTAGACTCAGTAATGGAGGGACTCGGCGAGTTGTTCATACAACTCGGCGAGTCCAAGGCAATCTTCTTAAGATCAAGAACAACTCGTCGAGTACGTTCATACGGCTCGGCGAGTCGGATGAAGATTGTATGAGTTCTTGGATCAAGAGGGTACTCGTCGAGTCGATGCCATACTCGACGAGTAGCAGCGAGTAGGATTGAAAAGTGAGAGTAGGAATCGGCGAGTTGGGTGGCCCAACTCGGCGAGTCAGTCCAAATGAGAGTAACTTTGACCAAGGGTAAAAGAGTCATTTTACCCAAGTGCAGTGTTTAGTAGTTGATTGAGTGTGTTTATGGACTTGTAGCCGGAGAGATACAGGAGCAGCAGCCGTTAGCTTCCAGAGCCACACACTCAGCAGCCAGTTTACGAGGTGAGTTTCCTTCCAGTAGGGATGGGTCTAAGGCCACAATGTCGGCCCGTTCAGTTAGCAGTAGTTTCCGGACTTTGGTCCGATGCAGTAGCTAGAATGTTTGATGCCTTCGTGGCTCAGACAGGATTTGTATGCTATGTTTTATGTGTTAAGTGTTATGTGTTCCGGGCTACGGCCCGATGTAGTATGCAGTATATGTGTTCATGCTAGATGATGTGTTATGCTATGCCATGTTCAGTCAGTCAATTCCGGACTTCGGTCCGATGCAGGGGACAAGGTCCCAGTCGGTTCCGGACTTTGGTCCGATGCAGATAGTTCCGGACTTTGGTCCGATGCAGTTAGTTCCGGACTTTGGTCCGATGCAGTTAGTTCCGGACTTCGGTCCGATGCAGTTAGTTCCGGACTTCGGTCCGATGCAGGGGACAAGGTCCCAGTCAGTTCCAGACATCGGTCCGATGCAGTTTCCGAGCTTCGGCCCAATGCAGTGGGCCAGGCCCAATATGTGTTTATATGATACTGTATGGTATGTGGTATTTTGGGGGAGCTCACTAAGCTGCGTGCTTACAGTTTCAGTTTTGGTTTCAGGTACTTCCACAAGCAAAGGGAAGAGCTCGGGGTGATAGCATCGAACACACCACAGCTTAGCTTTTATCCTGGGGATGGTTTTAGTTGTCTTGATTTGATATAGTATGATACAGTTTTTCCGCACAGTATTTTATTATGATTTGGGATACATCGCGTATGTTTTTATGTTATGATACTCAGATTATGGTTTTGATTACATTGAAAAACAAAATTTTTGGGTCGTATTTTTGGGTCGTTTCAATATGATGATAAAATGAGTTTAAAACTGACGCCTTAGCATCACTTCTCAAAAAGCTGAAGTTTACCTGTATTACTGAATCCCTGAGAAATACAAGTAGAGTTGAAAGAGTAGATCAACATTTAAGCTGGTGAGTTCATAAGTATTTAATATCAATGTTTGTATAAATTTGAATAAAATTGTTTGTAGATCTTTGAAAACTCCTAGAAAATCTCATATTTCCTACTAGTATAAAAGTAGTCTTCTACCAAGACCCGACTGTTTCGAATGTTGTTTCTAAAATTCCAATACTTTTCCATAAGTGTAAGGTAGTTAAAAAGTTCCAAAAATCATTATGCAATAGTGTTTTTCATGCCTAGAATAGTAGATTTATGTATGTAAAAGAATCTCTAATGCGTTAGATAACCCTGTAAATCAATGTGTTTTTAATATTCCATGTGAGTTTTATAACAATACTATTGACCCAGACTGCCTGTAACAAAGTTCTTCAAGCGTTGGAATGTTATGACGTTTGTCACCCCAGACCTGCTGATCTAACTGTAGCTAACAGTTTAGGTGCGGGATTGTCAATCACGTATGGATCTATAAACAAGTATCACGTTTCCCTACAAGAGATTATGGTATATAATACAGGACTTTAACTGCATACTCAAAAGTACATGAAGCTGAATGTCTCTCAAAACTTAGTATCAAATAGATTTATGTATGAAAAGATCATTTGTTCTTGTATATGAAAGTATTTCCTTGATATAGTACTTATAGTATGTAAAATCTCTTGAATATCTAGTAGACTATACCTATTATAGTTTTTTCTCAAATGTATGATTCGTTGTATGATAAACTCTAGTGCAATATCAGCTTGGTATGTAAGTACAACATTTGTAATAACACTATTGAACATTTATACACCAAAATATAAATAAAGTGTTTGATATTTGTATAACAACATGTTTTTACTCTTAAAGGACAAAATGTTATTGAAAAGGTGTTGCATGCGAACGTTTTCATATGATAGTTATGAATCACATATGATTTGTTATGTAAAGATAAGTGTAGAAAAAGCTTAATGTTTTCCACACGAGAGTAACCGTGTGTTTACTTGTATTCCCCCCCCCCCCCCCCTTGAAAGTGTATAAAAGCATTTATGTCACACCCCCGAACCAGACGGCGGAAACGTCCGAGGGCTATCGTGACTCATTGAATACCATCACAATGCATATACATGAAACATAACATTATACATCACCAACATTTGGAATGATACAACTGGTAACGTTACATTCATTACATTGTTCAGAACATTACATTCTCAAAAAAATAATTGTTTGATACTACTTAAACCATAGCAAAACGTCATAGAGTACAAATCATCCTTCACCTTATCTGTTACCTGAGAATACAAGTATTTTGAAAACGTCAACATATGAAATGTTGGTGAGTTCATAAGTAGTGTTTGAAATCCAATGTATTGTTTGAAAACCATCAGAAAATCCGATATTTTCTAAAAATAGAATAGTGTAAAAATATGTGATGATCCATGAGTATGCTTGTTTGAATTCTATAGATGTAAGCGTAAGAGTTGTGAAATTCGACCGGTAATTCATAATTGTAATTGTTGAAAACCCTAGGAAAACCCGACGTTTTCCAATCACTTTGCTTTACTTAGTTTGTGTACCGTTGTTTCGTTGCGTTAGAGGAAACCGTTGAGCTCCGGAGGCATTGAGAATACAGTGGGTGGTGAAGTGTTGTGACGTGCGTTAATGAAAACGTCCAATCGACAACCTTACAAGTGATCCCTTAGGCGTCACTCGTAATTCTTCACACCACTCAATCCTCCCGGACTTGTGTAGTCCCACGACCGGAGGGAAGAAGAGAAGGTGCGAAACCCTCGGTATTTCCCCGCGTCGTTCAAGACCATTGCAATTGCGAAGGGCCCGAAGCCCAACCCGCAATCGTGAGTTACAGACTTTACTAGCAGCACTGAAGGACCCTTGGGGACCAGCAGCATGTTTGCCATTGAAAGTCCTTTTACGTTATGTCGGATCGGTAAAACCCAACACTTCGTAAGAGAGAGAGGTCTTCGGGCCTTAAGATCAGGTCATTGGGCTAGCTAGGCTCAACAACAAGATTTTACACTTTTGGGGCCCAAAGATGGTGCGTAGACGTCTGTGCACACTCGCATGTATATTGACTTCCCAATCGTTATTAGTTATGAATCGTAATGTCGTAATGTCATAGTGTCGTCGTGTTAGTAGTTTCGGATTGTTATTGGTTCGAGACCGAACCAATTCATTTGACAACGACTTTTGGTATTGTAATGTATTGTATTTCGGCGATAGGCGTGGTACCATCATTTGGTCAAATTGCATGTATTGAACTAGCCTTGAGAATTTTCTGTTTTCAGTCCCTCCTTATTTGTAAAATTTACCCTTTTCACCCCTTTATTTAAAAACTTTCCGGTTTGGTCCTTAAATCGATTTTCTTGACATTTTAACACCAAAAATTATTGAAATAAGTATTTTCCAGCATATTTTTCATAGAAAACAGCTTAAGTCCTTGAAATTGTTGTTTTCTCGGTTATAACCCCTCTTTTTTTGCAATTTTTACATTTTTGGCCCAATTTGGAAAATTTTTGCAACTTTGGTCCTTTTTAAATTTGAAAAGCATTTTAAACCTTTGAAAAGTACTTGGAACACTTATAGTCCACTGTTTTACAGAAAAATGCAGTTTTGGTCCTCCAAATTAGAAAATTTCGCATATTGGGCCTCATTGGGCCGAAAATGTCATATTTAGCCCAATAAGCTTGGAATTTATGTTTTTAACCCTCCAAATAGTACATTTTCAGAAAATGCATTATGTAAACTGTTTTGACTCATCTCACCCATCAGATTTCGAAATATTTCATTTTAGACCCTTCAACTTTGTATTTTTAACATTTTATGTCAAAAAAATGAGTTTTTAGCCCAAAATAAGTGTTATCAAGCCATTTGGCTATTTTTCTTAGTATACTTTGCATGTAATAGTATATTTTATGCTAGAATAAAATATATATCTCGGTTTTTAGTATTTCATCACTAGATCTAGCATCAAAATCATACAAAACATACATATAAGCATAGAAATCAACCACAACATACACATAATGATGGATCTACACCTTTTCTTGTATTCTCCCCCACAAAAACTTATAAAAAACGAAAATAAGGGGGTATGAAACTCACCTTGGGTGTTGATTCGGTTTTTGAAGAAAGAATGGAAGAAATGAAGTGATTTTTGGCCTTTGCACTCCTTAATGAAGTTTTCGAGTTTATGGAGTTTTCTAGAGTGCAAGATCACGATTTTTGCATGGATTAGGAAGGGATTTTGATAAAACAAGGAATACAAGTCATAGATCCAAGCAAAACCTTACCTTAGATGATGATTTTTGTGGAAGAACTTCCTTGAATGCTTCCTAAATCTCGAGATTTTGGATGGAGAAGAAGAAAGAAGCCTTGAGTGATCTAGAGAGAGTTTGTGAGAGATGTGTGTGTGTGTGTGTGGGTGTTGTTCGGCCGAGAGTGAGTGGGAGAGGAGAAGAAGAGTGACTTTGAGGTGATGTATGCATGGGTATATGTGATATGTTGCATAGATGTCCAAAAGATAAAAATGAGGTGGCAATGGCAAGTCAACTCTTCAACCTTCCTTGGGTTTGGGCCTTGGGCCGAGAATTTGGAAAGGAAGAAAGGTTTTTGGGCTTTTTGCCCCTAAGCCCAATATTAGAGTTAGTTTGGGTGATCATTGGCCTTATAAGATAAAATTGTGATTTTTATGCTCTATTAAGCTAGATTAGGTTAATCATGGATCAAAGCTTTTAATTCATTTCATTCTAGGCCCAATATGGCCCAAAATGTTGAAATAAATAGATGTGGGTCCAATTAGAGCCCATTTAAGGGTTCTAAGCCCATAATAGTCAAATTGGAAGCTTATTGGTCCACTTAGGTCCAATAAGGAAGTTCTAGTCCAAAAATGGATTTAACAAGAACTTCTAGGGTTTCCAATTGTTTGACGACTATGTGTAGTACTTGTATGATGTATTTGATTGAAATTTTGATGTTACATAATAGGCATCAAACATGCTTTAAAATTTTTGATTCAACCTTTACTTGAGTATATAGCTTATATGACACAAAATTTCTAGTTGTGACAATTTATATAGTATTTGAAAACGTAGTTGTAGGGGTATGAACTCACTTGATAGATAGAAGAAGGTGAAATGAAAACTGAGCAGAACTTCGACTAGGGAAAGTTGAATTTCTCGGGATTCTCAGGAATCTCGGGAATCTTGGGAGTGAAAAACCTTCCTTCGAAACTTGGATATGAAGACTGGGGCTTCAAGATGGCTTCGGGGGGTTTAAACGCAGAGCTTCAACACGAGACAGAGAGAGAGAAAGAGAGAGAGAGAGAGAGAGAGAGAGAGAGAGAAGAAATGAGCAATGGAACCCAACACCTTCGGCTGCTATTTATAGCCCTATATTGGGCCCCACGTTGTGGTACACCTCACCACGTCGTGGTGAGGGATTCTATCCTCTTCCGCTAATGAGACGTTTGCTGACAAACCTGGAACCCATCAGTGACAATACCACGTCGTGGTGGGCCTGACAGTCTCGGATTTTGTGTCGAAAACTTGTAAAATTCGTAACTTCCGCGTATGAGCTCCGTTTTTAACGTTCTTTATATCCACGCGCAGGTGAGACTATGCTCTACAACTCTCTTTTAGACTTCGTCGGCAAATTTTGATTTTATTTATATTTATATTTATTTTTATTTATTTTAACGGGCCGAGACACGAAAAGTCCATTAAAAATCCATAACTTCTTCATGTGAGGTCCGTTCTCGTCAGACTTTATAACGTTCTACTACATTCGAAACTTGGAAAAATCATAACTTTGTCATACGAAGTCAGGTTTGGACGTTCTTTTATATATGCATACAGTCTAATGATATCTACAACTTTCATTTAGATACCTAAGGCTAAATATAATTGTATTGAAACTTTGCGTTTTACGTTTATCAGTATTAGCGGTTTTTACTGTGACTCTTAGATTGGTCATAACTTCTTCGTTATAACTCGGTTTTTAGTGTTCTTTATATTTCTGAAACCCTTGATACGATGTTTATCATTTTATGTAACCGAATAGAGACTTTTGGACATTCAAATTTTGATGCAAATTTCATTACCTTAAAAGAGATTACAATCCTTGACGTTTTAGGTTATTACACTGATTCGAAAATATCAGATTGTCACATCATCCCCCCGTTAAAGGGAATTTCATCCCGAAATTAAATATAAAGTTAACATTTGTGGATTAGGGAAATAGATGCGGGTACTTTTGTTTCATCTGATCTTCGCATTCCCAAGTATATTCAGGTCCTCGCTTTGTATTCTAGCGGACCTTCACAATGGGTATGCGACTTTCTTTTGTTCTTTTAATTTCCCTATCGATGACTTCAATTGGTTACTCTATGAAGTGGAGACTCTCGTTGATTTCGATTTCTTCTAGAGGGATGACGAGGGTCAAACCAGACAAACATTTCTTCAAGTTTGGCACATGAAAGGTAGGATGTACGTTATTGAGTTCCTGCAGTAAGCGAAGTTTGTATGCTACCGTGACGATCCTTGCAACGATCTCAAATGGTCCGATATATCTTGGGTTTAGTTTCCCACGTTTTCCAAAACGTATTAACCCATTCCAAGGCGAGATCTTTAATAGCACTCGGTCCCCAACCTAAAATTCTAAGCGCTTTCGTCTTTTGTCCGCATAACTCTTTTGTCTGTCTCTTGAAGTATTTAGTCGTTCCCGAATTTGTACTATCTTCTCATTTGTTTCTCTTATAGCTTATGGGCCTGTGAGAGTGTTGTCGGGTACTTTTCCCTTGGCTAGTTGCGTGTCACCCACTTCAGCCCATCATAGTGGTGATCTGCACTTGCAGCCATAGAGGGCTTCGAATGGAGCAACTTTAATGCTGGAGTGATAGCTATTGTTGTATGTGAATTCAACTAATGGTAAATGGGTATCCCGTGCTTTACCAAAATCGATTACACAAGCTCTTAGCATATCTTCCAGGGTTTGTATGGTCCTCTCACTTTGACCGTCAGTTTGTGGATGGTAAGCGGTACTCATGTCTAGGTTCTGATAGCTTCATTTTATTTACTTATTTTTATAGTTTATTTTAGTACATGTCATTCGCATTTTAGTTAACTTTCATGCATATTTTCCCTTTTGTTATTTTTTATGACCATTTCGGGGTACTTTCTAGTTTCTTGAGCATTATTGCAGATTTTCTTGGAAACTAGCGGGGCGGCACTCTTGCGAGGCGATTGGGCTTGAAGGGAATTGGAGATTTCATGCTTGATGGCTATGAAGGTGATTCATGGGGTGGACTTGTCAATTGCTTGAAGGCTTGGAAGAATTGAGCTTTAAATTTGAAAGATGCGGAGGAACATTCAAGCGTATGAAAATTATTAATCGGGCAAGTTCACGAGCTTTGGAGGATTTAGAGAGGTCAAATTGGGCTTTAAATGAAGAAAAACTTGAAGAAAATGGGCAAGGAGGTGATTGGATTCGATCTGGGCTAGTGGGATATGCTTTAGAGGCCCAAAATCTCAAAGGAGTCCATGTCAGGTGCCACCCGCGCAACCCACCCGCGCAGCAGCACGCGGGTCGCGCAAGGCCCTGCAGGGGCAATTTCGGAAATCCTTCTTTTGGGCTATTTGAGGAAGGTTGGTGCCCATCTTTTGCATACACTTGCACATCCGATTTTTGGAGATTCTCTCTGGAGTTTTGGAGACTTTTGAAGGCCAAGAACCCTTGAAGAACATCATATTTTTACCTCTTGATTCTTGCTTAATGTTTGGTACAAATTTCTCTAACTTTGTTTCTTTGTGTTTAGCCATGCTTGGCTAAACTAATCTTGGTTGACTTTTGTTTAATCCTTTGAACTTTTGTTGAATGTTGAAGAGTCCATGAACATGTCCTTGAATCTTTATGGAAATGTTTTGTGTTTTAACATCTTATCATTACTTGTATGTTTTAGTTCATGAGTTTAAATGTGTTTGTGGTGATTAGTTGGCTAATTTCTTGATTAAGTAAAGGATCCTCAAATTAGCAAGCAACAAATGATTTTTGTGTTGATTTTACTTCACACAATCATAAAAACATTTCCTCCAACATGGTGGTGAAAGCATTTGACCCCTCTTGGATTTGGTGACTTTTTGGTTCTTAATGCTAGTTGACTTTCACTAATTACATGCTATTTGGAATTAGTGACTTTGACTAAGGAAATTGTTATGAGCTTCTCTAGCCATTTCAACAATTAAGAAAAGTCTAGGTAATCTCAAGCTCCTTGGATTACTATAGCCAAATTGAGGATTTAAAACAAGTATTGCACCATTGAACTCTAATGATATGTTCATCAAAAGTCAAAGTGAGAAAACTTTAAGTCAACCATCTTTCCCTTATTGATTTTACATCAAATTCTTATTTTTGTTGCAATTGTCTATTTTAATCATAGTTAATTCTAGTTTGTTTCAAGTATTTCAAAACATCAAAACCCCCATTTTTAATTTATTGTCATATTCCAAGTATTTTACAAAGAGATTTTTCATAGAGTTATCAAATTGAACCAGTCTCCGTGGATTCGATCCCTTTACCACTATACACTATTTTAGTGTGTAATAATTAGGGTTATTATTTGTGTTGGCCTCGACAACCACCAAATTTTTGGCGCCGTTGCCGGGGATTGGTTTATTTTTAATCAATTTGTTTCTCTATGCCTAGATCTCATTGTGCAGGTACTCAAATTTAAATTCCTGAAATTAAAAAAAAAAAAAAAAAAAGAAGTATGGTTCGGAGATGAACACTCCTTGCACCGAAGAGCGACTTTCTGAGCTAGCTCAGTTAGTTATGATGATTGAAAGTGACCAAAGTGTGCAACCCACACCTCTTCTTTGCGATTTTTGTGCCCAAAATGGACATCATTCCGACACGTGTTCATATTTACAAGGAGAATGGGGAGACGTGCAAGAGAAGGGAAGATACTATTTGTCAAACCAATCGAGTTATGATCAACCTCAACATGATCAATGGTGGGATAACAACCAAGTTTGGGGAAATAACCAATACCAAAACCCATACCAAACTTGGGGAAATAACCAATACCCACCAACTCCACTGTTCCAAGAACCCTATCCTTACCCTCCTCAACAAACTGAAACGCCAAGCATGTCCTTAGAGGACATTGTTAAAAGCATTGCCACTTCTACCCAAAATTTTCAGGAAACAACCCAAGCTAGCCTCAAAAGCTTAGAGCAACAAATAACACAAATTGCTCAATCAATTAGTTTAATGGAAGCTCAAGACAAATTACCATCCGAAAAGAGCCCATCGCATAGTTCATGTTCCATTCCTTTGAATGATGAGAAAATTTTTGATGGCCCAAGAGTGTTATATGAAGAAGAGGAAGAAGAAGTAGAAGTGGAAGAGGTTGTCAAAGAAGAAGAAGAAATTGAAAAAGCTGACAATGAAACTATAGAGGAAGTGATAGGGGTTAATGAAAGAGAGGTTGAGCCGCCCACTACCATTAAGAAACTAACTCCATTGGTAGACCAACCACAAGAGATGGAAGCGATAAATTTGTCGGACTCTTCAAAGGATACGTATCACAAGAAAGAAGACGCCCAACCGGTCACCTACTCAAAAACCATGTCAAAGAAGGAAGAGTTGGTCACCTTAATGAACAAGTACAAGAAAGAATATGGTTGGATGATTGCTATTATCAAAGGTTTGAGTCCGGTATGGTTCTCCCGTAAAAAGAAAGTCAAATACAAGAAAAGAGTCTCAATGGAGGTGTGGAAATTAAAAAATGTCGACACGGGGAAAATTTACAAGGTTAATGGACATCGATTGAAGCCATTCAATGAAGTTTTTGATTCAAATGTCCAAGATGTCGTCCATTTGGACGCCCCAAAGTGTTAAAGTGAAGTTTGGAGGCGTCTCGCCAAAGACGTTAAAGAATGGCATTTTTGGAAAGCATTGTGTTTTTGTGTTTTTAATTTGAATAAATGACTTTTGAAGATGCTTTTGGGATTCAAAAGAATTGTTTTTGAAGAAATCAAGAGTTTCTAGGTTTTTGGGGCCTTCCAAAGCGAGAACGGGTGAAAAACGAAGAAAAATGAAGCAAAAATGAAGATCAGGATCAGGGGGTTGCGCGACCCGCGTGCTGTTGCGCGGGTGGGTTGCGCGGCCAGGTGTGATGAAGCGACATTGGCCCAAGACTTAACTGCAAGGTCTGCGCGACCCGCGTGCTTCACTGCGCGACCCGCGCACTGTGCTGGGCAATTTGGGCTATTTTTGGCTATTATTTGACCAGGTGTTGACCAAAGGTTTTAATGAGTTGACCTTTTGACTTTTCTTGACCAACATTGACCGAAATTGACCCTTTTTGACCCATAGATTAAAATGTTCAGCTTCTCTTCTTCTTCATTTAATCATCTTGACCTCCCACTCCATTCCTCTCATATAACCTTCCAGCACCCACCTCGCTTGAAAATTCAAGATTGGCGGAGTTCTACCGGTCGTGATTTCACGAAACCACCGCCACAGACATTTCCCGCCGCCCGACCCTCCGATTTAGGTCCTTTCCGCCCTTTCCTTAAGCATTGAGGACAATGCTTGTTCTTAAGCTTGGGGTGGGGCATTTCCCTTTTTTTTCCTACTCTTTTTCATGCATTTTTAGTTAGGTTGCATAACATATTAGTTTAAGTTAATTTGCATTCATTTTTTTTTTATTTTATAAAATTTCAAAAAGATTTTATTTTCTTCTTTTCTACTTTTTATTTTTGCATAACATTTAGCTTAAGACATTAGCATTCATGCATTTTTGTTGTCTGTTTATTCTCACCTCTCTTGGATGCCATGGAACAGGTTCACAGTTATTGTATCATTATTGGTCCAGGATCTTGTTGCTATCTCACCCATCGAATCGGGACCACTAGCTGCAGTTTGGGATTTCATACTTGGGATCAGATGCTGGTAGCTTAAAGGGAGAGACTGTCGAGTCGGATACTACGGGAGGTTTGGGCCAACACCAAGTGAATCGATTCCTACAACGGTGCCCGAGCGATTAAACCTAGTTACACATGAGAGAAACCGGCAAACGTGAGATCAGAGTGTACACTTAAAGAAGAGCTCCACCCGAGCCCATCCAGTTGCTTTCTCCCTACTACAGATGTTCTTCATTGTATACATGTTCCATTGAGGCTGCGACTGCTCATCCCTCTTTACTCACCTAAAGGAGTTGTCCTGGCTGTGGTTTATGGTTCCATTGTCATCGGATGAAAAAGTTGTGAGATAGCAACGAAATCAATTCTGACCATGTTGACTAACGTCGAACAGGTTCCGTGGTTCTATCCATTCTTTTTATTTCTAGGGTAGTTCATCCCAAGTTCATTTAGTCTTGTCTTACTTGAGGACAAGTAAGGTTTAAGCTTGGGGTGATTTGATAGCTTCATTTTATTTACTTATTTTTATAGTTTATTTTAGTACATTTCATTCGCATTTTAGTTAACTTTCATGCATATTTTCCCTTTTGTTATTTTTTATGACCATTTCGGGGTACTTTCTAGTTTCTTGAGCATTATTGCAGATTTTCTTGGAAACTAGCGGGGCGGCACTCTTGCGAGGCGATTGGGCTTGAAGGGAATTGGAGATTTCATGCTTGATGGCTATGAAGGTGATTCATGGGGTGGACTTGTCAATTGCTTGAAGGCTTGGAAGAATTGAGCTTTAAATTTGAAAGATGCGGAGGAACATTCAAGCGTATGAAAATTATTAATCGGGCGAGTTCACGAGCTTTGGAGGATTTAGAGAGGTCAAATTGGGCTTTAAATGAAGAAAAACTTGAAGAAAATGGGCTAGGAGGTGATTGGATTCGATCTGGGCTAGTGGGATATGCTTTAGAGGCTCAAAATCTCAAAGGAGCCCATGTCAGGTGCCACCCGCGCAACCCACCCGCGCAGCAGCACGCGGGTCGCGCAAGGCCCTGCAGGGGCAATTTCGGAAATCCTTCTTTTGGGCTATTTGAGGAAGGTTGGTGCCCATCTTTTGCATACACTTGCACATCCGATTTTTGGAGATTCTCTCTGGAGTTTTGGAGACTTTTGAAGGCCAAGAACCCTTGAAGAACATCATATTTTTACCTCTTGATTCTTGCTTAATGTTTGGTACAAATTTCTCTAACTTTGTTTCTTTGTGTTTAGCCATGCTTGGCTAAACTAATCTTGGTTGACTTTTGTTTAATCCTTTGAACTTTTGTTGAATGTTGAAGAGTCCATGAACATGTCCTTGAATCTTTATGGAAATGGTTTGTGTTTTAACATCTTATCATTACTTGTATGTTTTAGTTCATGAGTTTAAATGTGTTTGTGGTGATTAGTTGGCTAATTTCTTGATTAAGTAAAGGATCCTCAAATTAGCAAGCAACAAATGATTTTTGTGTTGATTTTACTTCACACAATCATAAAAACATTTCCTCCAACATGGTGGTGAAAGCATTTGACCCCTCTTGGATTTGGTGACTTTTTGGTTCTTAATGCTAGTTGACTTTCACTAATTACATGCTATTTGGAATTAGTGACTTTGACTAAGGAAATTGTTATGAGCTTCTCTAGCCATTTCAACAATTAAGAAAAGTCTAGGTAATCTCAAGCTCCTTGGATTACTATAGCCAAATTGAGGATTTAAAACAAGTATTGCACCATTGAACTCTAATGATATGTTCATCAAAAGTCAAAGTGAGAAAACTTTAAGTCAACCATCTTTCCCTTATTGATTTTACATCAAATTCTTATTTTTGTTGCAATTGTCTATTTTAATCATAGTTAATTCTAGTTTGTTTCAAGTATTTCAAAACATCAAAACCCCCATTTTTAATTTATTGTCATATTCCAAGTATTTTACAAAGAGATTTTTCATAGAGTTATCAAATTGAACCAGTCTCCGTGGATTCGATCCCTTTACCACTATACACTATTTTAGTGTGTAATAATTAGGGTTATTATTTGTGTTGGCCTCGACAACCACCTTCCAAGAGATTTTTGTAGCAACTACCAGAATCGCGAGGTGAACCTACTATCTCTGTCGGAGATAATGGATATTGGTACACCATGTAGTCTTACAATCTCTCGGATGTATGTTCGAGCTAGCTTCTCCATCTTGTCAATTTCCTTTATGAGTAGGAAGTGTGAGAATTTCGTTAACCTATCGACGATCACCCAGGTGGTGTCTAGCCCACCTACTGTGTTGGGTAATTTGGTTATGAAATCCATGGTTAACCGCTCCCACTTCTACTCGGGTATTTCAAGTTGTTGTAGTAACCTTGAAGGTTTTTGGTACTTTATCTTGACTTTAGCGCAAGTCAGACACTTGCCCATATAGGTAGTGATCTCTGCTTTCACGTTTGGCCACCAATACAATCTCTTGAGGTCCAGATACATCTTGTCTGAACCTGGATGCATGGAGTATCGTGTCTTATGAGCCTCATTCATGACCACGTCTCTGAACCCACCAAACTTCGGTGTTCAGTTCCGATCCATGAAGTAACGAACTCCATCACCCTTGACTTCAAGATTCTTATCCATTCCCCTTAGAGCCTCACCCGCCACGTCCTCTATCTTCAAGGATTCCCTCTGAGTCTCCTTGATTTGTGAGGATAGGTGGGAATGGATCGTCATGGTTAAGGATTTCACTCGGCAGCCCGAGTATTCGTTTTGAATAAGGGCATCAGCTACCACATTTGCTTTTCCTGGGTGATAACGGACTTCACATTCGTAGTGATTTAACAGTTCAACCGATCGTGTTTGCCTCATGTTGAGTTCCTTTTGATTGAGGATGTGTTGAAGGCTCTTGTGATCGGTATAGATTATGCATTTCGTGCCGTAGAGATAGTGTCTCCAAATCTTTAAGGCGAAAATGACTGCTCCCAATTCGAGGTCATGTGTAGTGTAGTTGACCTCGTGCGTCTTGAGTTGTCTCGAGGCGTAGGCGATGACTTTTACTCATTTCATTAGAACACATCCAAGACCTTGATTAGATGCATCATAGTAGACCACGAAGTCTTATGTTCCTTCTGGTAAGGACAATATAGGTGCGTTGCATAGGGCTTGCTTCAGTGTTTGGAATGAAGCATCTTATCCTTCTTCCCAATTGAAAATTACACCCTTTTGGGTCAAGGTGGTAAGTGGTTTAGCAATCTTAGAGAAGTTCTGAATAAACCTTCGATAGTGGCCAGCAAGGCCCAAGAATTGTCGGATTTCCGTTGGGGTCCTTGGGGCTGGCCAATTCTCAATTTCCTTGATTTTGGAAGGGTCCACATGTATCCCATCCTTGCTAAACACGTGACCCAAGAAATCTACCTTCCGAATCCAAAATTCGCACTTTTGAGAATTTTGCGTATAGCTTTTCTTTTCTTAGAGTTTCCAAGATTTGTCGGAGCTGTTGACCGTGTTCTTCTTTATTCTTCGAATAAATGAGTATATCGTCCACGAACACGATCACAAATTTGTCCAGGAATGAACGACACACTCGTTTCATTAAGTCCATGAACACCGCCGGTGCATTTGTTAATCCAAAGGGCATCACTAAGAATTTGTAGTGACTGTAACGAGTTCGAAAGGCTGTTTTAGGAACATCTCCTTCCAAGACTCGCAACTGATGATACCCAGATCTCAAATCGATCTTTGAGAAATAACTCACTCCTTAGAGTTGTTCGAACAAGTCGTCAATGCGTGGTAAGGGATATCGATTCTTGATAGTGAGCTTGTTGAGTTCTCGGTAATCGATGCACATGCGGAAAGATCCATCCTTCTTCTTTACGAACAGAATTGGTGCTCCCCATGGTGAAAAAGCTCGGTCTGATGAATCCTTTGTTGAGTAGTTCATTTAATTGGTTGGATAATTCTTGCATCTCAGTTGGCGCTAGACGATACGGTGACTTAGCTACTGGGGTAGCTTCGAGGATTAAATCGATTCTGAACTCGACTTGTCATGCTGGTGGGACACCTGGAATACCTTCAAGGAAGACATCGGGAAAATCATAGACCTTTGGAATGTCTTTGAGGTCTTTCCCTTCTTTTTCCTTATCTACTACGTGGGCTAAGAAGGAATGGTACTCCTTACGCAGGTACTTTTGGGCTTTGACGCAAGAGATGATTTGTAAATTGATATCGGGTTTGTCACCATAAATGACAGGAGTTTCGCCGTTTGGCAGATTTAGGCGAACGACCCTTTCTTGACAGAGTATATCAGCATGGTGTAGGCTTAACCAATCCATACTGATGATGACATCAAAGCTCTTTATAGTGATCAGCATTAGATCGATTTGAAATTAATGTTCTTTCAGAGTTAGCGTGCAGCCTATGTACATATCGTTTGTGCTTTCTGTTCTACCGTTTTCCATTTCTACTTTAAATATCTTATTGAGTGATTGCGGATTCTGTTTTAGTATGTGTTTGAATTTATGACTCATGAAACTCCTCTCCGCACCACAATCAAAGAGTATGCATGCATAAGCGTTATTGAGGAGAAACGTACCCGTAATCACCGTGAGATCAACTATTGCTTCGTTCTACCCTATTGCCAACACTCTTCCCATGCCGCCAACTTTCCTTGCCTTAGGGAAGTACCTCTTGTAGTGTATAGCCTCCCCACACCCATAACACGCCTAACCTACACCGAATCCAAGGACTTGGGTGATTGGTCGTGCTGGTGCCTTACAGAAACGGGCAGTGTGTCCTTTCTTGTTGTAGTCGTTGTAGTGCATCTCCCAACAATTTCCGTTGTGATGGAAATTGCATTTGCTGCACTTCGGTAGGTTCCCAGCGTATTGTTTCGCTGGTGAAAAGGTAACCGGAGCAGCAGTGGCGGTAGTAGCTGTAACGCCCTGATTCTCAGGTATTGTCTAAATATGAGTTTTTGGGTTAAGCCCTACTCGACAAGTTGGTTGATCTACTCGTCGAGTAGCAGCGGGAAGGATCGCAGGTTAAGTAACCTAATCGACGAGTCCATATTGGGACTCGGCGAGAAGGAGCTGGCAGCTGAAACCCTATATCTTGGGGTGGTGCACCCTATTTAAGGGAACACAAACCTCTTTCAGCCTCTTTTCAGTTTCTTAACAAACCCTAATACGTGTGTGTGTGTGTGCCCATTGTGTGTTTGAAGACTTGGAAGAGGATTTTGGTGAAAAGAGCTTGGGGAAAATCCGGATCTACTCCAACTGTCATCTCTTGGGAAGGTATCAAGTGGTTATCCTCCTTTCTATTTCGTTCTAGACCTCCTTGGTTGGAGATTAGGGTTCTTGGTTGGGTTATAAAGTCATTTCTTGGAGTATGAGCCAAATTCTGAAGTTGTAACTTTAGATCTGGACTCTCTATGGATTCAAGGACCATAAAGGTCTTAGCTTTGGTAAGTTTGAGCCCCTCCCTAAGTGTAAAACCCCATTTCAAGCATAGTTTGGGCTTTTTAAGTCATTGGAGCCTTGCATGCACGTAAAGTTTGCAACTTTATGTGATAAGCAGGCCTAAGGAAGTTTGATCTACAATTTGGGGCATTGCCATGGCTTCAAAGTTGTCTGCATGATAAAATAACTGAAGGGACTTGGTGAGTCGCAAAGCCGACTCGGCGAGTCACATGAAGACGTGCATTAGACTCGACGAGTTGGACGAACGACTCGGCGAGTCCGATGAAGATTTCCATAAGACTCGACGAGTTGAAGAATAACTCGGCAAGTCGGATGAGTTTTAACCAGGATATGTTTGCATTTATATTCGTCGAGTTACAAGGAGGGAACTTGACGGGTTGCCTTAAGCTTTGATCGTGATTAAAAGGAACTCGACGAGTCACCCCGATGACTCGGCGGGTTGGATGTGCTTCAAAGGACTCGGCGAGTTGAGGTCAACATGGACTGTTGACCTTGAATAAGGACTTTGACCTTGATCAAGGTTATCTATTCTGTGAGGACAGAGACTTATAAGCATGTCATATTATGGTAATAGGTGGTGGAGTCTTTGGTAATGGATCGGAGAGCTTTGATTATTTACCGAGCTGACATCTACGAGGTGAGTTATCCTCACTATACTAAGGGGTCTAAGGCACCAAGGCCGGCCCCTTTGAATATGTTATCCTAGTAGTGTTAAATGTTGAGTATGAGTTAGTGCTGCATGCTAGTGGTTATGCCAGTTAGGTAGACTTGTAGGACTACCTGTGATGTTATATGATTATTGCATGCTCAGTAGTTATGTTATATGTTATGTGGGTTGGGTTGAGGTTGTACTGCTCCATGCGGTAGCCAACAAACCCTAGAGTATTCCAGATATGAGCTGAGGGCCCGGTAGGCATTCCAGACTCATACTAAGGACTCGGGAGTATTCTAGATATGAGGTGAAGGCCCGGTAAGCATCCCAGACTCATATTGAGGACTCGGGAGCATTCCAGATACGAGCTGAGGGTCCGTTAGGCATTCCAGACTCGTACTAAGGGCCCAGGGGTAGTTCAGCTTGAAAAGTTGTAGACCCAATATATGTTGTTCTGTTTTATTGATATGATACGGTAATGTTGATATTGCTATGTGGAATGTATGTGTATCGGTATTTTGGGGGTAACTAACTAAGCTTTCAGGTTTACAGTTTCAGCTTATTGTTTCAGGTACATCAGAGGATCGCGGTAAGGCGAAGGCGTGATCGTACAACTCCTCTTATTATGTTTATGTTTCTGGGAAAAACTCTGATAATCAATATTTTGAAAACAAAGTTGTAATGTTTTGATGAACTTGATATGTTTAAAAAGTTTATATTGGTTTCAAATTTTAATTGTTACAGTAGCGGCATGGATTGCCACTATTTGTTGCTTCTTCGAAGGCTCCTGTGAAAACTACTCTTCCTCTTGTTCCAAAACTTCTTCTTATTGTTGTTGTTGGTTCTGATGTTGTTGTTGTTGTTTCCTATGGTTTGCTATGGGACAACAGTTGTGAAGCGTTGACAGATTCATGGTCAACGAGAGCTTGTGCCAACTGTTTGGCGCTATCAAAAGTGACTGGTTTGGAAGCTAGTACACTACCTCGAATCTGGGGTGACAGTCCCCAGATGTATCTTTCGATCTTCTTGCTCTCTAGAGCAACCATCCCTAGGCAAAGGACTGCCAAATCACTGAACCTATTGGTATAGGTTGTGATGCCCGAGCATAACATAGTAAGGCCCCAAAGTTCCTACTCTAGCTTTTGTACTTCCACCCTTGGACAATACTCTTGCATTAACATTTGCTTTAGATTCTCCCAGCCCAAAGAATTTGCCACTACCAGAGTTAGTGACTTGATGTGTCCATTCCACCACGTCAGAGCTCTCTCGGAGAATGTACAAGCGGCAAATTTTACCTTGCTCACTTCCAGACATGCACAGATCACGAAACTCGCTTCTGTTTTCTCTATCCATTTTGATAGATCATTATCCCTCCGGATCTGTTAAAAGTTATGGGCTTGCTATTGGTGAAGTCCATGAAAGTGCACTCCCCTGAACGACCCTGGTGGTTGCCATTCGTAGAGGTATTTACTCCACTTCCGGACCCATTATTACTCATATGTGCCATTGTTGTTGTCACTGTAGCTGTTATAGCAGCTATCAAGGTGGCATTATCCGTTGATGGAGGTGGTGGTGGTGGTGGTGAAGGTGTTGCGTTGTTAACATGGCGTGTAGATCTACGGGGCGGCATCATGCTACTAAAGAAATAGAATGAAGAACATAAGTTTTTAATGATTGGAAGTTGTGTGTTAATAAATTTGTTATTTTTATCAATTTGTAAATTCGACTGAACTACCCAAGGTTTAGAGCTTGACTCATAGTAAAAGTTTACATAGTGATAGACAAACTTATGAATCTGAGTGGTAGTCAAAGAATTTACACACAAAGGAATTTTTTTCATATATATTAAACACATGCCGAGTTACATTTGAAGTTAGGAAAATTTCGACCCTTCTAAAGATCTCTGATACAGAAGTTAAATAAAATTAAGACTTTTAGCCGAGTTCCTATTCTATAACAAAATTTTGGGGTTCGGCAAGTACTACTTGCGACATAAGTTGCGCTTGGAGCTTGACTCTGTGTCTGATTGCTTTGTTTCCATAAGACGCCTATCAAAGGCGACTTTCTGTTCCCTTATCTCAGAGAGGGCAGCAATCATTGGTGCTTCGAATGTATCGGTTTGGAGTTGGGCATTATCATGTGCCCTGTCCAGTCGATGGATGTCGAAAGTGTGAACTTGTACCTCCACGTTGACTTCACGAATCCGGTCAGCTTGAACCCCGAAATGATAGGACTGATTGGCTAGTTTGCCCACCATGACTGGGAGTGCTCAGTCGGCTGAACCTCTATCCTGACATCGTAGAAGTCCCGACACATACCTTAGGTAGGATGTACTCCTTGTTGTTGGCTCGAATGGTCAAAGTGACTTCCCCAGATGGGAGTTGGTCCCTGAAGGTTTCTCCTAACTGCGGGAGGTTGAGCGACTGGTGGGTTGATTACTTCTAGTTCTAATTTTGTCCCAGATTCATCCCCTACCTCCAACTCTATAGGTTCTTCATCCTCTTTGGGGTCCTCCTCTACCCATCCTCCATTGCCCTGATTCGGGTAATAGGGATCCCCTAGTGGGTGGAATCCAACCATTGCGTTTGTGCGAGAATAGAGTTATGAGAATTGTCTAGAAATTATTACATGTAAATCTAGACACATAAGTTAAACTATTGTATTTACCAAATACTCCTATAGTATTTAAGTTTATATTTTTGATACCAGTGTTATTTTGGTAAGTTTTGACTTGTTGCTCACTACGACCATACCTCGACATACATTAGTCCGATTTTGGATAAATATACTTGATCAAGCTATATTCATCCCAAATCCAATTAAATATTCCGAGACCTAGTCGTAGTGTCCAACTTGTACTAATACTTCTAGTATATTTCTAACTATGAAAATGATTCGTTGTATATATGTATTTGTGCTTTTACGACCCAAATAACTTAAGCTAGATGAAATGCGGTTTAGGTATAAAAATGTTTTGTCAGAGAGTTTTAGTTCCTATGCATTTATAGTTTGTATATCTTATGTGGTTCAGTATACTTAGTTCACTATAAACAATGCTCAGATACCAATTTGTCATACCCCCAAACCAGAACGACGGAATCGTTCGAGGGTGGATGACTTCATGTAGTATCATAACAGTTGAATACATAGTAAAGAAAGTAAACAGAACCATCATATATATAATTTAAAAGTTACATTGTTGGATGATACTTATTTCAAAAACAAATTACAATATGATGACAAAATGAGTGTAAAACTGACGCCTTAGCATCACTTCTCAAAAAGCTAAAGTTTACCTGTATTACTGAATCCTTGAGAAATACAAATAGATTTGAAAGAGTAGATCAACATTTAAGCTGGTGAGTTCATAAGTATTTAATTTCAATGTTTGTATAAATTTGAATAAAATTTTTTGTAGATGATTGAAAACTCCTAGAAAATCTCATATTTCCTACTAGTATAAAAGTAGTGTTCTACCAAGACCCAACTGTTTCGAATGTTGTTTCTAAAATTCCAATATTTTTCCATAAGTGTAAGGTAGTTAAAAAGTTCCAAAAATTATTATGCAATAGTGTTTTTCATGCCTAGAATAGTAGATTTATGTATGTAAAAGAATCGCTAAGGCATTAGATAACCCCGTAAATCAACGTGTTTTTAATACTCCATGTAAGTTTTATAACCATACTATTGACCCAGACTGCCTGTAACAACGTTCTTCAGGTGTTAGAATGTTATGACATTTGTCACCCCAGACATGTCGGTCTAACGGTAGCTAACAGTTTAGGTGCGGGATTGTCAATCCCGTATAGATCTATACACAAGTATCACGTTCTCCCTACAATACCATAATACAGGACTTTAACTGCATACTCGAAAGTACGTGAAGCTGAACGCCTCACAAAACTTAGTATCAAATAGAATTACGTATGAAAAGTTCATTTGTTCTTGTATATGAAAGTATTTCCTTGATATAGTACTTATAGTATGTAAAATCTCTTGAATATCTAGTAAACTATACCTATTATAGTTTTTCTCAAATGTATGATTCGTTGTATGATAAACTCTAGTGCAATATCAGCTTGGTATGTAAGTACAACATTTGTAGTAACACTATTGAACATTTATACACCAAAAATATAAATAAAGTGTTTGATATTTGTATAACAACATGTTTTTACTCTTAAAGGACAAAATGTTATTGAAAAGGTGTTGCATGCGAACGTTTTCATATGCTAGTTATGAATCACATATGATTTGTTATGTAAAGATAAGTGTAGAAAAAGCTTAATGTTTTCCATACGAGAGTAACTGTGTCTTTACTTGTATTCCCCCCCCCCCCCCTTGAAAGTGTATAAAAGCATTTATATAGTATTTGAAAACGTAGTTATAGGGGTATGAACTCACTTGATAGACAGAAGAAGGTGAAACAAAAACTGAGTAGAACTTCGACTAGGAAAAGTTGAATTTATCGGGAATCTCGGCAATCTTGGGAGTGAAAAATCTTCCTTCGGCACTTGGATATGAAGACCGGGGCTTCGGGATGGCTTCGGGGGGTTTAAATGCAGAGCTTCGACACGAGAGAGAGAGAGAGAGAGAGAGAGAGAGAAGAAATAAGCAATGGAACCCAACACCTTCAGCTGCTATTTATAGCCCTATATTGGGCGTGACGTCGTGGTACACCTCACCACGTCGTGGTGAGGGATTCTATCCTCTTCTGTTGACGAGATGTTTGCTGACAGACCTGGCACCCATCTGTCACAATACCCACAGTACCACGTCGTGGCTTCTTCACCACGTCATGGTGGGCCTGATAGCCTCGGATTTTGTGTTAAAAACTTGTAAAATTCGTAACTTCCGCGTACGAGCTTCATTTTTAATGTTCTGTATATCTACGCGTAGGTGAGATTATGCTCTACAACTCTCGTTTAGACTCCATCGGCAAATTTTGACTTTGTTTTTATTTTTATTTATGTTAACAGGTCGGGACACAAAAAGTCCGTTAAAAATCCATAACTTCTTCATGTGAGGTCCATTTTCGTCAGACTTTATACCGTTGTGATACTATTGTTGATATCTTCGATTCTCATTTAGGTTGTATTGGCTAAAAATCTCTCAATCTCTACTTCGATTATTTTAGTTGTCTGTTGCTATATTCGGAACTTTGAAAAATCATAACTTTCTCATACGAAGTCAGATTTGGACATTCATTTATATACGCATATGGTCTAATGATATCTACAACTTTCATTTGGATACTTAAGGCTAAATATAATTGTATTGAAACTTCGCGTTTTACGTTTATCAGTATTGTCGGTTTTTACTGTGACTCTTAGATTGGTCATAACTTCTTCGTTATAACTCAGTTTTTAGTGTTCTTTATATTTCTGAAACCCTTGATACGATGTTTATCATTTTATGTAACCCAATAGAGACTTTTGAACATTCAAATTTTGATGCAAATCTCATTACATTAAAAGAGATTACAATCCTTGAATTTTTAGGTCATTACACTGATTCGAAAATATCGGGTTTTCACAATTATGCTCACCACTCACAGTGTTTCCTAAAATTACCTAAAGACTAACGAACCATTCTTTTCAATTTTTTTGGCTCTTTTTTATTTTCTTTATAGCTTACTTCAATTTTAAAATTCTTGCATGATCTGGAGAAGCTTGCAATTTGTTGGAAGAATAAAGATGCCCCTTCATCTTTCATCGCAGAGGCTCCTCTATTGGTTGATGACACATTAAAGTTATGGACTTTTGGGTAATACTTCTATTGGAAAAACATTGATCTTCATCTTGGACTTTTATTTAAATTTTTTAAAACATAGCCATGGAGTGAGAGAGATTTAATTTTTATGTGGATGCACTTCGTGTAAAGGTAGGCTTAACTGTTATCCACAACAATTTACACAAATAACACAAATAGTTAGTTAGATTTTTTTAACTTTAGCTATTACTAATTTCTAGACAGATCAGTGTGTCAATATATGATTGGGATATGGTTTCGTAACCATTCTTGTCGAAATTGATGGGCATACTGATGTAGTATGGCATCTCTAAAGTAATTCCATAGGGAAGGTGCGTAATTTTGTTTTATTTCCTCCTTATATTATCCATTACTCCCATTGTACACAATGAATGTAGTAACTACATAGAGTGGACATATTGCAATTTTATATACAACTTCACTTATCCCTAATGTCATCATATACAACTGACCGTTTTCACTTTGATAATAGATGGACTCTTCCTTGTTCATCCTACTAACAATTAAAAGGTCCATCATTTTGCCACTATTCAAAAAGGTTGTTCATCATTGTCTATTTCATTTAAGATTTGATGTTTGAAGTATTTCTTCAGGTTCCTTTTAAGTTTTGATGCTTTTAATCTTCTTGCCTGAGGATGAAGAACCAAGAAGATGTCCACTGAATGTAAAGTTACATATATGTAGCTTTAATCAAGTGAAAAATAATTTTCCTCATGGCTTGTGTGCAGATATATCAGCACGCTATGCACTATGGTTAGAGCATATACATTCAAGTCATTACAGACAAGGTGAATTTTATATTTTTACATTTAAAACAAATTTAAGTAATCTTTATGTATATTTTTCCATAATTTTGC
Source organism: Lactuca saligna (assembly GCF_052625555.1). Taxonomy (NCBI): domain Eukaryota; kingdom Viridiplantae; phylum Streptophyta; class Magnoliopsida; order Asterales; family Asteraceae; genus Lactuca; species Lactuca saligna. Next base: position 41,283,191 of record NC_136422.1, read on the forward strand.
AGGTTAACCGCATGGTACACAAGGGATGATAAGTAGTGATCGTAGGAGTTCAAAATTATTACTTTTCCATGAGAAATTACCAACTATTGTTTCGAAAGCTATGTTTTCTCATTTCCAACAAGAAACAAGAAAAGATGGCAGTTTACATGAATATGGTAACATGTGGAAGAATGGAAACCAATTGTGGATGTTATAAATGTCAAAGCACAAGCTTTCAAAAATTTCTTAAATCAAAATTGTTAGAACCAATATTCTTTGAAAACCACTTTCATTTATAGTAATCAAATTAAGAAATAGCAATGTACATACGAATAGCAGAGAATAGCAATGTACTTTACTGTGGTTAACAAATAGAAATGTACAGGCGAATTGCAGAGAATAGCAATGCACTTTAATGTGGCTACCATTTCAGACAATGTACTATACTTTCATAGAAAAGTGATACCTTCCAACCCCTACCCAAAGGTGTCACTAGTTTATATATGTATATTATATAAACTAATTTATATAATATTCTTATAGAAAACTAGTTTATATAATATTCTTATAGGAATTCATAAAAAAATGTAAAACATTTATCAATAGAAAACATTCTTAAATAGATATGGTGTGTCCTAATAAAAAATAACTCCCATCTATAATAATTAACAATCACTATAAGGGTTTCAAAACATATTTAACATGTATTGTTGATAACGTTGGTGACTATTCTGCCGTGGGCGGTAACACATTTTTTGTTAAGGTTGATCAAAAACCGAAACCGAACCCAAAACGTCAAGTTTGGGTTTAGATTTTTCAAAAACCAAATTTTTGGGTTGGGTCAGTTTATAGGTTTGGTAAAAACCGAGAAAAACCGACTAAATTTTGTGCGATATATATATATATATATATATATATATATATATATATATATATATATATATATATATATATATATATATATATATATATATATATATATATATATATATATATATATATATATATATATATATATATAGTAAGATGGTATCACAAACATCATGTCCCTTCCGTTTTCTTGTTCCAAACATCGAATTTTATTATGGTAGCTTCAAACTTAAGCCTGTTCCAACCCTTATTTAACACAATATTATCCTCTTTTACAGTGATAAAACTTAAGCCTAGGCTCCTTTTCTATATCATATTTGTTATACTCTTCCTACGTGGCTAGTTGGCTTAGTCCAAACCATTGGTTAAATGGTGACTAATTGGTTAAGTTTAGAATTTTTGGGTTTAAAACTGATGAACCCAAAACTGAATCCGGGAAAACCAAAGAACCGAGAAATCGAACCCATCGGGTTTCGGGTTGGGTTGGGTTTTAATTTTCTAAAAATCGATAATTCGGTTTTGGGTTCGGTTTTAGGTCAAACCGACCTAACTCGGTCCATGCTCACCCATGTTTTTTTGTTGTTTTAGTTGCTTGGCTAACCAGCAGACGACATCATTCCACTTGTACCATATGTATGATTACTTGTACCAAAATATGTGCGTCGGATGGGATGAATTTTCATGTATTTTTGTTTACGAGGAACTGAGATAAGAAATAGACATTAATGTGACACTTTAGATAACATAATAGAATGGGAAGGGATGAGAAATTTAAATTCCTTCATCTGTTATTATTAAAATAACTTAATTATCCTTTAAAATAGATAATATGAAAGCAAACAGATAAATTGTTATTTATTATTGTGTTTTTAATATCAATAGTGATATTATTAGTAAAAGTAGTATTAGCCAGCGTATGTATTGTTATTTTAGTTTCATATCTTACAGTAGTTTAATATAAATAAAATTATAAGTATTATAAAATGTATTATTACTCCTTATTCCTATGAAGTTACTTTATAAATGAGTCATCAAGTGGTCATAGACATCTTGTGTTGCTTAGCAAGCAATGTTTTTATACCCCATCTGAAATTAATACATTTAGTTATTTTCCTCCCGCCCTCCCCTCCCCCCCCCCCCCCCCCCCCCCCCAAAAAAAAAAAAAAAAAAAAAAAAATTGTGGGTTTCATTACATATGGTGGTTGTCATTTCATATTTTACCACATCCATCACAATATATATTTTTATGCACAAAATACTACATTTTAACGGTAGGTTTGTTTTTCCTGTAAGGTGGAACGATAACATGTGTGATTATACGGAAATTTTATTTGGGGCTCAGTACGGTATTTACTCCACACTGTGGTTGCCACCTCATATACCATAATGTGCGGTAGTGTGCACACCTTTGGGTTGGGTTTTATACAATGGAGCTTAACAAATCTTACCAAACACATATCTAATTATCCATTTATAACTTGTTTTAGATATATAATTATAAAACAAATGATATATCATAAAAATTAATAAAATATAATTTTGCTATTTGACATTATTAATATTAACCTTTCAATTACATTTTATTTACTAGATGAATTCTCGTGCGCTGTACAGCGTAGGTTAAAAATATATTGTTAAAATGTTGAAAAATATATGTTTAAAATATTTTGAACAATATTATTCATTGATATCAATCCACATTTCTTATTAATAAAATTAAATATAATTATCTATTTAATATTATTTTTTTTAACATGTTTTATGATTGATTAATTTAAATTTTTACTTATGCTATTATTTTCTAATTTCAATAATGATGTTCAATTAAAATAGAATTTATTTATTGTTAACGGTATCTAATTTATAAATTGATGTTATTATCATTTAAAGTTATTGTTCTTTAGTTTTAAACCACTTATTATTATTAATAAGTTAAAGAAGACTTTTAAGAAACTCTTAATACTATTATTAAAATATGAAACATACACTAAATAATAAACTGATAAGATATACAATTTGCGTTTCAAAAGAGATTTGCATGGATATATACAATTTGTATTTCAAAAGAGATTTGCATGGATATAATATGATATATCCATGATTTTTATAATTTGATTTTATCATTTATAATTATGGTTCATTAGTTTTAAAACCACTTATTATTATTAATAATCGAAAGAAAACTTTTAAAATATACTTTTTATTATAATTAAAATGTTAAACATATATTAAAATATAAAGTGATACGATAGAAAATTACATTTTAAAGAGACTTATATGGATATTATGCCATACCCCGCTAAAGCGGAAACATGAGGCGTGGCAGTAAAATTGTTTCATAGCAAAAGTTAAAAGACAACATCAACCATACTATTAAAAATCATTACAATTTTACAATAGGTGTGAACAACTTTTAAAAGAAATTACAATGTAAATTGAAATACAACACATGCGAATGCTCCTAAAAGTGAAGTGCCCCTAAGTGCCACTTACTCGATGATTCCTGAAAAAGCATGTAAAACGAGCGTCAAATATAAAAATAGTTGGTGAGTACTCACAAGTTTAAAAATAATATTGGTTTCATGAATCGAAATAAAAATTTTGATATAAGTTTCCATAGATAAAAATATATTGCTAAAATGAGTAAATAATTTTGTGTAAACAAAGTTCATTGTCATCATGAGAAATAAAGTATGTTGCCCAAAAGAGATGCAACGTTCATATTCTCATGGAAGATAAAGTGCGTTACTCAAACGAGTAAACAAGTTTCATTGCTAAAATGAGCAATCAGTTTCGTTGCTACAAGGAGTAAACAATTTTATTGCTAAAACATGTATATAAGTTTCCAGTAATAAAAGTTCGTTGTTATGATGAGATACAAAGTTTATTGCTATAATGAGAAACAAAGTTTATTGCTATAATTGATAAACGAGTTTATTGCCATAATAAATAACAAGCTTGTATGTGTATGATCAAACAATGAGTTCTCAACCAAGCCTATGACTGAATCCCTATCAAGATCTATGCTTATAGTTCCATAGATTATATGGTATCATGCACTCCAGCAATCGGGCGAGTGAGGAGTTGTCAATTCCTAATAGTGCTATCTACAATGACCATTGGCTCAAAGAGTTAATGGTTAGAGAAAAGTGTAAGGGAAAGGCCTTAAGACGATATAGCAATAAAATAACAATCATGTTTGATACAAATCAATTAAAATACAACGAACAAATAATAGTTTTACGGGACATGCTTTTCCACCCCAAAACATAAAAACAGAAAATAGGGGAGTGCGTGAATACTCACAATATGCAAAACATAGAAATCAAGTTTATACGAGTCAATTATAAATACAATGAACATAAAAAGTTTAGGACATGATTTTCCACCCCAAAACATTTAAAACCCGAAAATAGGGGAATGGTGAATACTCACAATATGCAAAACATAGCAATCAGGTTTATACGAGTCAATTATAAATACAACGAACATAAAAAGTTTAGGACATGCTTTTCCACCCCAAAACATTTGAAAACCGAAAATTAAGGAGTGGTGAATACTCACAATATGCAAAATATGGCAATCAAGTTTATACAAGTAAATGATAAATACAACGAACATAAAAAGTTTAGGACATGCTTTTCCATCCCAAAACATTTGAAAACCGAAAATAGGGGAGTAGTGAATACTCGCAATATGCAAAACATAGCAATCAAGTTTATACGAGTCAATTATAAATACAAAGAAATAAAAAGTTTAGTACATGTTTTTCCACCCCCAAAACATTTAAAAACTGAAAATAAGGGAGTGGTGAATACTCACAATATGCAATGAGATGATGCAAATGGTGCCTTCAACTATGATCCACTTGTACCACTATCGATTCTTACACGATGTTACATACTAATGAATCTCTAATAGAAAGCTAACACTAGTATATTTGTTACTACAATAGAATTATGGCAATATTGTGTTAAAATTTCATATTGATAAGTTACAAACATTTTTCTAAAATGGTGAAATTTTATAACTCGTGTGATTAAGATAATTTTGGATATCATTTTCCATATTTTTGTAATATTAATTAAGGGTATTTCAATACATTTAAAGGTGGTTTAAACTCCTAAAAATCCAAAAATATTACCAAACAGTTTCCAAAATTCATCAAATTTTAGATTTTTGTTCCAAATACAGTAGACGTCTTCCAGAAATTTTCCCTTGAAATTTTGATATGATTAACTATTTTTCCAAATTTTTGTGCCTTCATAACAATATAAATTTGTGAAAAATATAATCTAGATGATAAAAATTCCCAAAATTTTTATAGTACTGCCATTAGATATAGTTAAGCTGGAAAAAAATATAAAAATGGATTTCCAAACTATTTAACCCAATTTTATGATTTTTGAGCATTTATTCTAATAAAAATTGAAATAAATAGAAAACAGTTTCCAAAATTACCAAAACGTTTTGTATTACTGTTGTTAAACATTATTAAGCTGGGAAAAATATAATAATGGATTTCTAAACTGTTTAACCCAATTTTTATGATTTTTGTGCATGTATTCTAATAAAAATTAAAATAAATAGAAAACATTTTCCAAAGTTGCGCAAAAAATTTGTAACACTGTTATTAAACATTATTAAGGTGGAAAAAACATAAAAATGAATTTCTAAATTGTTTAACCCAATTTTATGATTTTTGTGTATTTATTCTAATAAAATTGGGTTTAAGTGTATTTAATCTTGGGAAAATAGAAGAAAAATAGTAAGAAAAATAACAAAACTTTGAAGGAAAATGAAGAGAAATCGTGTTCTACCTTAATGAACACCACTAGATGATGAAGATTTTGAGTTTGAGGTGTGTTCTTGGACTTATTTTCTAGAAAATTTTGTGGGTATAGAGAGAGGAAGAGAGAAAATGGAGTGGTAAAGGTAGAGAGAAATGAGAGAAAATGAGAGAGAAAGTGGAGTGTAAGAGAGAAAGAAGTGATTATGTGTATTGGGAAGAAAGGAGTGTCTTGGGAAGAGGGTGGCTGGTTTTGTAGGATAAGAAAGGGCTTCCCTCTCTTATATTTTTATAAAATTCAAATCTTTTATAAAAATATCAAACTCTTTTATAAAATGTGCACCTTAATATAGTTTTAACTCATAAAATGTTGATTTTTGACTTATAAATTAAGGGCAAATGTTAATGACTTAAATTTTTATTTTCCTTGATTATATTTCCTTGAACTTAATCATTTTAAGATAATATTATAAGTCTCATAACTATTTTTATAGTATTATTGATGTTAAACTTTATAAGATTTAGGTTTTAGGGCTTTTAGAGCTTTGAAATTTAATAAATCTTTGGATATCAAAATCAATAGAATATTTGAGACTTCAATTTATCTTATTGTATTATAACTCTTTTATAGTTATAAATAATGTTTTTCATTTATTCTATCGGTTTATTGGCATTCTATGTAGGATTCTGAGATTCAAGCGAAATTCAAGAATCAAGTATACTAGTCCTAGTCTTCAACTTTGACTTAAGTTTCTATGAGACTTTGACCTAATTTCTATTTCTAGGTCAAGTACATGATGTGTGTGTATATGTGCAACTAAGTTGATTCAAATCTAAAACCAACTCGAATTTTGACGGTTGTCACATATTATGTATAATATTGCATATCCATGATTTTATTATTAATCATTACTTTGAAGTAACACAAACATACAAACATATATACAATATTTAATAAAATATTATATATATATCACTTTCCATAACATATGATCGATAATATGAATCTAATCTAATTTACATTAAAGTTTCAACCACAACATACAATGATTGTTTTAAAAGAAGAATTAAACCAAGAAAAATATAAAAACAGAATTAGTATATAACAAACTTACAAATTAAAAACTTTAGCATAAGAACATGTCTCGAAAAATGGTCCAAAGCCCTCAAACCAACACAAAACATTTAAACTTATTTTCTTTGTGAATGTTGCATGTGATTTGTATTTGTGTGTCTACTCAAAGAGAATGACATTTTTATAGTAGACTATCCACTAATTGTTAATTAAACATATTATATAAGTTATAAAACCTTTCATGATATGTGATTAATTAATTTGAAGGTGAAAATGAGTGGGGGTTTCAAATGCATGAGGTGCTTGGAAATTTGTGTGGGGTTTCAAATGCATGATGTAATAGGAAAATGCCTCCTTTATAAGTATAGTATGATATATATTATAAAAATATCTTTAGGAAATATTTTAGTTAAAATGAGATTACATTTTTTTTTATTTTATTTATTTATTTATTTATTTTTTGCATTTAGCACTACAATTTATCACTTTTAACTATTCACAAAATATTCTTTGGGTTTTTAAGTGAAACTGAAATTTATATTTAAGTTGACACTGTAATGTTATATTTAAATTAACAATTTAAGTATTTTGTCCAAGCTGTTCAAAAGTTGTTGCTTTAAACTAATAATGGTTTACACACAACAACATATTAAATCTAATAAATTAAGTATAATATGTTAAAAGTTAAAAACATAACTTTAGAAGTAGAAGTAAAGATATTATTTTAATATTAGAATTTAGTTTATTTATGATTATACTTTATGATTGATATTTATTTAACCTTATTAACAAACTTATAATCATTATTAGAAAGACACAACAATTTATCATTTTTAACTATTTAAAAAGTATTCTTTGGGTTATTTAAGTTGATACTGTAATGTTATATTTATATTAACAATTTAAATATTTTGTCCAAGCTGTTCAAAAGTTGTATCTTTAAAATGATACATGTTTACATACAACATCATATTAAAACTAATATGTTAAGTATAATATGTTCAAAGTTAAAAATATAACATTGTAAGTAGAAGTAAATATATATTATTTTAATATTGAAATTTACTTTATATATGATTACACTTTAGGTTTGATATTTATTTAACATTATAACCAATAAGTTATATGTATATATTAGGTTGAAAAATGAAGAGTTAGTTTGAACTTAGACTAATAATTGATTTTAATGTATTAAATAAATCAAATTAAGGAGGTTAAAGTGAATGATTTAATTAAGTTAAAAAAACCGAGTATGTTTGGTTAATTACTTGAAATATCAACAGTTTGTGTAACTTTCAAATGAATATTTTGCATGAATATGACATTTAGTATAAAATAAATACCAAGATTAGTGAATAACTAAAAAAATACACATTTTAACAATCTTGGCGTTGATATTTCTTATTAGGTGTTTGTTTTATAGTTTCAACATTTAGTATTATTTCTATTGTTAATTATTAAGAATTTTTTGTAGGTTTAAGTTGTGGTGGTAGCTTGTTCGAGCTATGTGTTTCTTCATAAAAGTCCAATTATTATTTTATTGCAATTAATGTGTTTGACTCATTACTCTATTAATGTTGATTTAAGAAAATCACTACATTGATCATTTTCAAGAATATGAAACATGTGAATGGATAACAATATAATTAAAAACAAAGAGATACAACTTGTACAACAAACCTACAACAATTAACAACGGTAAATGGTAAAGTTTCTGGCATCATCTTTAAAAACATCAATGCATCATCTCATTAAAAACTACAAATTTCCTCATAAAGACATAAGCTCATCAGCTCATTAAAGTGAATTTCTACATCTCAATATGAACTTCAACACAAAAACTTGCATATTGTTCAAAATGTGAGGTAATCTTCAACTTAAATATAAATTAAATCTCAGAGTGTTTATAAATAAGTTCAACAAATTATGCATATCATATTTCAAGCAGAGTTAGAATCATAAAACTTGAAGTTAAATCCTCTCCCTTGATTGCTCCATTCACCAATTCAATTTTACCCCTAATAATATAAACTTATAAGAAATGGATGGTGTAGAGCTTTGCCTTTCAAAAAATAATTGCTCGTACTTGTATGCTCAATAAAATATTGCATGTGTCAATTTTTAAAATAGATGTTAGAAAGTTCTCAAACCTAAGAGCTATTTTTATTCACGATTAAAAACACAATACGCGAACAAACCATAAAAAAAACAATTGTTACGATTAAAAACACAAAGTGCTTACCTTGCTTATTATAGATTATTGAACTTCAATATTATATTGACAACATAAGACTTTCATTTACACCAAAACAGAGATCAAAGGATCACTAAATAGACAAAAGAAGTATTTTTTTTTCGTTTAGGATATTTGTTTCTGTAGAAGTAAGTATTTATAGGCTAACTACATTTGTGTGAAGGTAATTTCAAAAGTCAAATTAAATCCTATAAGCTGAATAGTCTTTGAAGTTTCAAATAAATGAGATTCATTACTTTGAATGTGAAAGGGTGTCGGGGTTTCAAATGCATGAGGTGTTGGCAAATTTTTATGGGGGTTTCAAATGCATGGGATTCAAGGAAAAATGCTAGCTTTATAAGTATGTATGACTTGTTATCTAGGCGTGCGACATGCTTAATTCCTTTAAATTTCATTAATTTTCTTTGAATTCCAACTTTAAAGATATTTCATTTCATTCTGAAACATTTAATGTTATAGGGCAATTTTAAAGGACTCAATGGAATAAATCTTAGAATACAAATATTTCTAAGGCAAAATTCTAATGTAACCATGACTTCAATTAATGAAATGATTCTACTCATCTTCAACTGTTAAAATCTCCATGTGCATGGATCCTTATTCCTTTGGACCTATTACCTCCTCCAAATCTTTGATGAATAATGATGAAAAATAGGGGAGAATTCCAAGAAAGTCAAAGAACATTATAAGGGGGAGACATCAAAGGAAAAACAATTATTTGATAGATTTGAGAAGTCAACAATATTAGGACTTTAAAAGAATTTTTTTTGAAACTATTTGGTAGATTTGAGAAGTCAACAATATTAGGACCTTAAAATAAATTTTTTGATGATAAAGACAACCCGCAGACAATTTTGAAGAAAATAATTTTAAAGGAGATTTATAAGCTCTTTTGCAGATGGGGATCGTAGATGTGACTCAATGAACTGATCTGGCAAAATGGAAGCAACACTCAAAAAAGACTAAAAAATAAGTATCATTATAACATAGACAAAATAATTTGAAAATTTTATAAATTATGATTGGAAATATTGTTGATGATGATATTTTGGAAGTTCCGGCTACCGACGAACTTTTAAGAGACCTTTTAAGGAATCTTCTTTTGATGAGCCTCTAGCTAAGAAATCAAAAAAAAAATAATAAGGAAATGATATGTGACTACACAAAAGATGTAACACCTGAATCCTTGTATGAACTTATGTTATATGTCGTAAGTCAAAGAGTTAGATTTGGTAATTTAGCCCAGTCCACGGCATGGTGATCGTCTTACCACAGCGTGATGAATGCCTTGTCACCATGACGTGGTGTCCATTATGACCACAATGTGGCGTTGTCATGGGATCAAATCCCTATGACTCGGATCTTGAGCCCTAATTAAAGAATGATGGGGCTATGCTTTCCTTCAACCCCAATCTCCATCCCTCCAAAAGTATCATTCAAAACCCTAGCCTTCCTTTTCTTCTCTAAGACTTTTTTGTGTGTTTGGTAGCATTCTTCGAAGAAGAGTATCATCCCTTGGAGCTTGTGAAGTAATTCTTGAGGAGGTCTAACATCTTGTGCATCTTCTGGACTTTTCTAAGTGTTCAAATCTATACCTTGATGGTTTAACTTCATACGTCTAGCACATGTTAGGCATTTTGGTCCCTTTCTATGGTTTTGGTGGAAGTGGAGAAAAGGACTTCAGATAAAGCTCGCAACTTTATCAATATTATGCTTCCTCAAAGTGTTTCAGCTTTTATTTCTAAAGCTAAAGTGTTTTTTAGAGCCATTCAATGAAACAATATCACATTTTTACCTTTTTTTTACCTAAAATGGAGTATAACTTCTATGGAATGTGTAAGTTCATAAAGTTATGATTTTTATAGCTTATGTTGGCATGATTAAGCCTTTTGAAAAGTTTAAGCGTTGGTCTTGAAGGATTAAGGACTTAATAAAGAGTTGAATCTTCCAAGCGAACCACAGTGTAGCGATGTGATGGCCATTGCGTAGTAAGCTATTGTTTCACGACTGGCCTGTCATTACCATGATGTGGCAACTAGTTGGTCACGGTGTGGTAGACACGAGGTGTAACATCCTAAAATCCAGGAGCAAAAAGTTCATTTTTAGAATAACTAAAACACTATTGTAACTTTGTTCACACATAGAAAAGCATTTCAAATACAACATTTGTCAGAATTCATTCCTAGAAATCACACATTGCGGAAAAACACAGGTGTATGCGTTGTGATCGTTCTGAGCTCCTTTACTTGAAAACTGGAGGTACTTGAAAGCAAAACTGAAAAACGTAAGCATGAAGCTTAGTGTGTTTCCCAAATACCATATACCATGCATATCAACATACTGCCTAGCATATCTAGGTGTTGGCCTACCTCTTCGGTCTCTTTCAACCGGATACTGTCTAGCACATAAGCACATAAATTACATACTGTTATACATAACCATGATTCATACATATATCATAATCAATAAAGATGCTATGTGCAGAACATAGTCTTGCCATTATGCCATGGGTCACCACATGGTCTTTCTTGCCAAGCTGAGGGCCACCCCCTCGGTCTTACAGACAAGTGCCAAGAGCCACCTCCTGGTCTTCCATGAAAGCCTCACAAAGACAACTAGTATACATAGTACTCTACTTAGCCAATTACCATACAGTGTGACAGGAGCCACCTCCTGGTCTTTCACACATAATAGCTAGGGCTAACCTCCGGGTGTTCCTACCATACATAATAACATACACTTAGTCTTTCATACATAATGTCTAGGGCTAAACCCTGGGTATTCCTACAATAAATAAACAAAATGGATCGACATTGGTGCCTTTGACCCATACAAACAATGAGGAGACTCATCTCGCACTGCTGAAGTCCCGAGGTAAAAACTCTAATTGCTGCATGGCAGATTGCCGAACTGTCAACATCAAAATAACACCCAATTAATAAATGGGTTCCAACACATAACCATAATTCCATGCTTGGGGTAAAAGACTCATTTACCCCCCAACTTAACTTGATTCAATACCAAGGCCTAATTCAAAGGCCCAAAAGTAAAACAATGAACAAAAGCCCAACATATGGCCTAATTTTCAAAATTGGGCCCAAACCTTTACATGGTCTTAATCTGAGGCCCAACTATTTATTCCAGTCCAAACATTTGGTATTCCAGTCCAAACATCTACTCGATCTCCTTCTTATCAGTGTCATCAAACATCTCGTTCGCCGCCCACACCCTATCTATAACAAACCCCCCCCTATCTCTCTCTCTTTCTCTTCCATTACCCACCACAAATGGTTTTTCAAACACAAGTCAGGGAAAACCTAGGTCGATTTTCTAGGTTTTAGCAACAAATTTGTGGACATACATATACATATTGTGATTTCAAAGTCATCTTATGAAATGAACATTCCCTCAATTTTGATTTGATGCAGGTAATACACGACCAACTACAAGTCTCTTTCTTTCTCTCTCTCTTTCTCTCTCTCTCTCTCTCTCTCTCTCTTTCTCTCTCTTTCTCTCTCTCTCTCTCTACCCCATACTGTTCGACAACCACCCAGGCACCTACCACCCTTCGTGTCACACCCCCAAACCAAGGATGGCGGAAAAGTTCGGGGGTGGCGGACTTCATGTATAGTATCACAACAACGAGTATAATAGTTCTCAAAGTAAATATAGCCAATCAGAAAAGAATTACATGGTTTCAAGTATTACAGATTTCAAGGTCTACTCGACATGATATAGAAATAGTTGTTCAACGCCGTAGCGTTCCATCCTCAAAAGCTTGTGGTTACTTTGTTTCGTTGATTTCTTGAGAATACAAGTAGTTTTGAAAAAGTGTAAACAATTAAGTTGGTGAGTTCATAAGTTTTGTAGATAAAAAGATTGGAAACCGATCTTTATAATGAGTTGTTAGTTACCAAGAAAAATCCAATATTTTCCTTAATACGTAAAATGTAGTCTTAAATGTCAAAACTAGAATGTACAAGTATTTTACATGCTTAAAATAAGACATGCAAGTTCAAATTGACCTAAACTCATTTAGTTGAAAAAAAACCCGGTACTTTGTAATGTACCCTTTTTGTGAAAAACCCAGTATTGTATGGCCGTACCTCGCTTAATGTATAATCTGGCACCATATGGCCGTACCTCGCTTAATGTATAACCTAGTACCGTATGGCCGTACCTCGCTTAACATAAAAACCTACTACTTTGTATTCGTACCCCATTCATATGAATAACCTAGCACTTTATAGTTGTACCCCACTTAATGAATAAACCGACACTTTGTAGTTGTACCCCCACTTATGAATAAACCTTTTGTAACGAGTTCGCAACGTAAATGGATCATAAACTATACCTATTATAGTTTATAAAAACATTTAAATGTAATAGTTATAACTTTGTTTATTATGGTTAACTATTATATTTGTGAAGGTAAAAGCCCTTTTTGTTTACCGATATATGTATATACCTTTTACTAAGGTGAAATAACATGTAATAATACAACTAATTAATTACCATACTTATGAAGGTAAAAATCCATTTGTTTTCTTATGTATGTTATTACACCAAGACAAAATGACATGTAATGTAAAAACTTATGCTCACATAATGACAAACACCTTGCTCAACAAGTTACAAGGTGCAAATGAAGTTGATAGTATTTTTCTAGTGTTAACATTTCTATTGCTGGTCTTAGAAAATTTATAGAAAAATCATCAAAGGTCCAAATCAGAATCCGTAAATTCTGAGAGTTTGGGAAATGAGTCTAGTTTGTTCATAAATTTTATTATGATTTTTAATGACCTCCAACTTGTGTGAAACGGTCCATAATCTCATATTGGTCTGGATTTTCTCTTGAAATGATATGCAGTTTTGTAAAAATCACCATAAATTGTGTAAAGATCGTATGGAGATGTGCAAGTAGTCATTTTAAAGGCCTAAACCTGAAATATTTGCATGTAAAACATTTTTGAAAACTAAAATGTTTAAGTTGACCAAAACAGTCCGTGAATGAACATTAACTTTTCTATTGAAAGCTGTTAGAAGAACTTAGTGGTGTTCTTGGTGTTTTAACTTGTATTCCCCCCCCCCCCCCCCCCCCCACCTCCTTAAAACTTAAGAAAACATGAAAAGTTAGGGATATGAACTCACCTTATATGATTTCAGTGGGTGAATGTTGAAGAAATGAAGTGTTCAACTCAAGAACACTTGAAGGATCACTTGAAGATTTGAGAATCTAACACAATAATGATGGAGTTTGTGTAAGGAATCAATGATTTGTGTAAAAGGAAATGGAAATGTAATGACCATAAGGAGGGTGATGATACTTACCAAATGAAGACGGAAAGCTTGAAAAATGACTTGGAAATCTCGAAATTGTATGAGAGAATTTGAGAGAAAAGATGTGTTTGATCTTTGCTGAAAATGAATGAAATGAGTAAGAATGAAGAGAGGGTAAATTTTCAGCCTTTGACTAAGAGTATGGTTGGTCAAATGGTGGGGAAAGTACCCTTGAATGACCAGCTATGGTAAGGGGACAATAGTTGGTCATGGAGTGGGCATGAGAGGGGTTGCTTATGTTACACACTAAGGTAAAGTCAACACTCCACCACAAGATCTTATTTAATAGATTTTATTCTTAAATAAATATTTCCTTAAAAATATGTTGAATTTATAAATATATGGGTCCTTATATGCCAAATATGAATTTAGGTGAAAATTCCGCTTTAAAATGATGAAAAACGGGCTTAAAACGGAGTCGTGGTTGAAAACCGGGTGAAAATGAGAAAATCTGAAGTTCTGGGTGAGGGTTGGATCATCACCAGCCTAAATCTAAAGTTAAGGCTTCGCTGCTGATGCGGATCCGGGGAGAAAAGACTTCGGTCCAAAGGCAAGGCTCGCTGTGGCTGACTTGCTGTGGTTCGCTTGCAGCGGTTGGGGTTGCGGCTCGCTTGTTGCGGCTGGACCAAGGGACTTCGGACTCGGTGCCTGCAGCTACCTAAGAGCTTCAGTTCTGCTATTTCCGGTCCAAGAGGGTTCGGCCTCTAAGAGGCTTCGGCCCTAAGGAGAGGTTTTGGATCCTTTGGGGTATTTTACCTGTTCTAACCTCGATTTAAGCGATTTTTTACCCAGTTAAGGGTCGGGATGACCCGAATGATTTCAAAAAGTTACGGGAAATTTTGAGAGAGATTTGGGGGAGATTTAGGAGAGATTTCAAATAGAAAGAGATAGAGTGAAAATGATTGAGAGAGGTTTCGTTTGTGACATTTTTGAGTGTCCGGCTTCGCAATGCAAGGTCCGTAAACCCCGTTAAGCCATGTTATAGTGTCCTACACACTCCTAATGAGTGTTCAATAGTGTTTTATCTCTTTGTTTCATTGTTTAGCACTATCAAGGCTAAGGAAAATTAAACACGCGAATTTTTCCAAATGATGTTTTCACATTAAAATAGCAAGTTGTTTAGTAATTACATAACGTAAATCCTAGTATACAAGGGTTAACTGAGTTGACCGGTTTGACTTGTGGACTTTGTTTGACTTTGGCTTGACCAGAATTTGACGGTTGTCACACTTCATCTTCTCTCTGGTTCACCACCGCCACCAATAAAGCCCCTTTATACCACCACCACTAATCACATTAATCGAACCAATTAAGGTGAATTATATGATGTAATTCCTAAGAGAACCGATTCGCATTAATCAATTTCGATCCTTTTCATTTTTAGTTGGACAGGTTGGTTGTTTCTAAATATCATCTCTTCTATTTCAGTTTTTTTTTTCCAAATTAAGGCTCGCCAACTATATGATGAAATGCCTAAGAGAAAAATTACAACAAAAAGTGTATTTTGATGCCCTTTCAAACACTTGACTTTGTTGGATAACTGATTGATCTTTATAAATATGAAGCCTTGAGGGTTATGGTGGTGGAGAAAGAGGCACACAAGTGAGGAGGGCTGTTGAGGGGTTAATGGTTGTAGGTGTTTTTAATCGTATTTCATACCCTAGAAATCATGATTTTCATACCCTGCTAATCATAATTTTCTCTCATTTCCCAATTCATATTTATATCTATTTTCTATGTATTTCATGTCGTGCTCCTCCTTGACCAGGTAATATCATAAATTTGATTTCCTGTATTTTTAGTTGATCAATTATTATTTGGGTTTTGTGATGTTTTTGGAAGAAAAACTGATTATATGTTGGTAGTCGTAAGTTGAGTCAAATCTGAAAAAGACAACTATGAGGCTTGAACTTTTCCCCACTGGTTGACTTTTAAACTTTGAATTTTTCTGCTTATAATCATGTTGTAGGAAAAGAATTCTTGTAAACCCAACATCATTAACTTACTCACTTTTATTTCGTTTCACTGAAGGTCCTTCCAAACATGATAAAAAATTGTTCAAAATTATATCATAATGTGAAGACAGGTATCCCAACTTATAAAGAGTTAGAGGCATTCAAGAAAGCTGGATATAGTGGTAAAATCCATGATCTCTCCATATGCACCCATGAAGCAAGATGGGTCAAATCATTAGCTGAGCTTAATCTCATGAGACAATCTGCTTCCATAGGTTGCCAAGTATCTTAAAAACTCCTACAATTATTATTATTTTTTATCATTTTTTATTCACCACTAATATTATTCATTCCCATTTAAAATATAAATAGGCTCTTTTACAAACTATGCTGCAATCCAATATATCTCCTTACGAGAATATCTTATCAGCCAGGGTTAAATATGAGTGCAGAATCAAAGGTGCCCAGAGAATGGCATAAGTTTTATTTATTTACTTTTTATAAGTTTATTCACATATACGTTTTTATATTTAGTATTTTTGTCTAACGTATACTAATTAATGTGTTCCCAGGTTTAACCCTGTAGTTGGTGGTGGGCCCAATGGTAGTGTTATTCCTTATTCATGAAACAATTAGAATGTCACAACTCACACATAGTTTTACTTATTACTTATATAATATTATATAACTTTTGTAATTAATTTCAAGATGTTTTATGATTTCAAAGAGAAGTGTATGATCTGGTTGTATGTATTCAACTTTGCAAACCTGGTATGATCTGGTTGTATTTATTCAACTTTATTTATAATTACTTGATGTTGTGTAGGTTGAGAAACTTTGTAGAGGATTAAAGATGATGGGAATTTTGAAAAATGATAGGCTTCAAAGCTAATACAGATCAACCCCTCTTACCTAGAATATTTGAAAGATCTTGAAAAGAATGTGGAAAAGGACTAGAATAGGACGTGGGAGTCTTGCAAGTTCTGTTGTAGTTAATGCTGTTTAGAATTTCACTAAATTCGATCAACAGCTGATGAAAATTTTTAAACATATTTCTTTATTTTAAGACCCATTTCACCATTTTTGTGATTACATACATAATGGTAGGTTGGTGACTCAGCAGGTCCTGAATGTAAACTCGTATTACAAGAAGTTACTCAGCAGGGGTAGTGAAAGAAAAATAAAAAACCAATTTATTTCCTTATAGAATTTCACTGAATATGTTAATTTTTATGTTTTTGTCCCAAGTTGTAGTGAAACAATGGCAGTGAAAGAAAAATAAAAAACCAATTTATTTCTTTCTAGTTTCATTTAGTCGGTCTTTTCATTTGTAAGTTCAAACCCTCTACAGCAGTGATGGTCATATTGTTTAGGCTGTTTGTAATTCATATTTTTTTGCACACATTTTAGATTTGCTACATGCTCCATATGTATGATCATTACATAGTTGCAACAATATTGAACTATTTGGCTTCAAGAATGGGTCCATCTTCTTTGTCTTCATCATCATCTTCACAATTTCATTTAGGAGTGTTTCCTCAAATTTTGGGCTTTCTTTTCTTCTTCTTATCTGTTGGTAAATCTGTACCTTTGTATCCAAAACATACACACAAGCCAATATAAGATTTTGTTCTAAATGCAATTTTGTATAACTTCGTAGGAGCTTCAGGGACTACTTTTACTTTTGTAAATGACTATGTGTTCACTTTTTGACCTGGAGTCAATGGCGTGGACTAATTCCAATATTGGATTCGAGCTAACAAAGGGTATTGCATGCTCTTTTCAAGCTCCAGTTGGGTGGTCGAGTCGTATCTGGGGTAGGATAGGTTGCAACTTCAATTTATCCGGTTATGGGTCGACTCATATATTTACCTGTATTGATGTCGATTACACTGTCAGATTTTGTCTGTCTTCTGATTCATTTTCAACAATCAAACTTGGCAGAGTTTTGATCATCCAAGTAATGTACTTTTACCTGAAATAATTCCCACACTAACCATAGTCGTACCGCTGGTTACCAATTCGAACACACCCAAACTCGAGCACCCACGCGATATAACATCCCACACTGAACTCATGTCCTGACTAGGATCCTCAACCTGGTTCCCCATAGTCTGCTACACCATAATTAGATATGGTCCCAAATTTGAGTGGTTTCTCAAACTTCCAATACACATTATTCCGCATACAGATAGCCACTTGGGCCACCTTTTCCTTTCCTGATGGGGATACAAGCTCATCCTAATTTCACACTTGCTTCTGACCCAAGTACCTGAACGGTTCTCCCCCACTTTGATTCGACTAAGTCTCCACGACATACAAGAAATGAAGGATTCCCAATCATTCCTTACCCTCCAACGGTCGATCTGATGACAACTGGGCTTGCCCTTGCTAGTGATCCATTACTAGCCAATCTCAACGATTACCCGATTCCTGGAATCCGGAAAAATACACTTGAGACCTTAAACAATCCGATAATCCAAATCACCTCCTATGATACCATACCAATTCTTTGAGTTCTTATGCTGACGACTAAGAACCATAAATTTTATCATGTACTGACAAACCTCTACTCTAATTTCTATCCTCAAGGATTCATTGAACTCTAACCGACTTCAGTCCACGCAAAGGTGTGATTCCCTTGACTCATCCAATGATCAAACAACTCACGCAACTAACACCACCGTCTTCATGTTACCACTCCTTTCCTAGCAACGGTAGTGCCTGTGACTCCTAAAGCTCTTCCATAGGCAAATGTCGTTCATACTCGAAGAGATGATGGAACCACCAAACCTTGGCTTCACTAGAGAACTACCCCGCTAATTCCTGATCTAAGATCCTCCGAGGAATACTCTTGAATAGATTCTTGACAAAGACCTGGAATAGTAAAGGTACGTCCATCTGTAGGTCCATCTAAGGACTTCTTGGAATGCAGAATGGCATATAACAATCCTTGATAACCCAGACAATAGCATATAACCGACCCGAGATTTAACTTGTTCAAACTCAATCAAAATTCCCTAGTGATACAATTTCATGATATCCATATTGATGTGGCAGAAGATAACATACCCGCAAATATCTGAAGAAATCCTGATCACCTCCTCTTGGGATACCTCGACCATCTTGAGGACTTGGTGCAAAACTCCCTTCCGATCTTGATGACAGGAACTAACAATAGGATCCTCTTTCCTGGAGGATTCTAAAAATCCACAGCCTTTAGGCTCCAGATGAGCCCCTAACTGCCCCGTGACAATTTCAGCCCGACAGGCCCCAAGACAACTATCAAGAGCTCCCAAAATTCCCTTCCTTGTCCGAACGAAAGACTACCGAAGTTCATTCCAAAACTATGCGAGTGATCTCCGATAAGATGAACTTCCGCGATCGCACATCGATTGGTCCAGGTTCTGCTCTTGAGCCAGAACCAGAATCTTAATCATATTCTTGAGTGTGCAACAGCATACCAAAATGACATGCAATAGATTTGAATTTACCCAAGAATCCTCATCCCACATGCTTCCTAGATTCTCCAAGACTCTTCCGGATTCGAGTATGGATCATGTGCTTTCAGTAATACGAGCCCAATACTACCTTCCACACCTATCCATACTTTCCTCAAGAATCATCCCGAATCCTCCAAGTCACCCTCTCAAACTGATACCCTGAATGCTCACTAACAGCACAACCAAATCCACTAAAGCATTTCCTAGGCTTGCCTAGGTTCCCGAACCGACCCAATCCTCAGCTGCTGAAGGATTACCATTAATGTCAACTAGCTACCTCATAAATATAGCCACATGTAACAAAGATCCGATAATCCTTCGAGTAAAAGACTTATCCCTAGAATGTTTAAACTCAGACGAGAGTTGCGCAATAGGGTCAAATCCATCACTCAGAGATTATCCAGTCCGTGCCACATATGAATTAATGTATTCACTTAACAGCTAACTCACATTGCTAAGAGTCCCACAAAGAACAAGGCAAGCAGCGTTCAAACAATGGAAAATCTAACCAACATACTCCAATCAAACCATTCTATCCTCTAATCAAGAATTTGTACTTGGTTGCAATTCGAAGGCTCATACAATCAGGCATAACCTAAACAGAACATCATATCACTGACTAATCAATACTATCATGCAGTTCAGGAAGCATATACAGTAGGCATATAAGGCATTCTTCCTAGATCCTTACCCATAATCTACCATGCGAATCACATAATCATATCATATCACGTAAATAAAATGTATTTGTACTTTGGGAACTACTTACTTGAGCTCGGTCGATTGCACACATCACACCCCTTGTTCTTTATTAAAACCCTTAGTTTTAGTTTTAAAAAAATCGTGTGTATATATATGTGTGTATATATATATATATATATATATATTGTAAAAATCTTTCAAACCCTAGATTTGAGTCCTGACACACCCAAGAGTGTGGCCGAATCCCTCAAATTAGGCTCTAATACCAACTTGTAACATCCCAAAATTCAAGGCCAAAAATTTCACTAAACTACCCAGAACTAAGAATGGTCACTAAACTTGCAATGGATTTTGTCACTAAACTACCCAGAACAAAGAATGGTCACAACATGATTTGGGTGGTCGTTGATCGATTCACTAAGAGTGCGCATTTCATAGCAGCCAATGAGAAATGGACTATGGAAAAGCTTGCGAATTCTTACGTGAAGGAAATCGTGATAGCCGTTTCACCTCAAGGTTTTGGAAAAGTCTACAAGAGGAAATGGGTACCAAGTTGTGTTTAAGTACAACTTACCATCCGCAGACTGATGGTCAGAGTGAAAGAACGATACAAACACTTGAAGATATGTTGAGGGCATGTACCCTAGAATTCCTAGGTAATTGGGATGAACATTTACCTTTGGTAGAATTTTCCTACAATAATAGATTCCACTCGGGCATAAAGATGGCACCTTATCAAGCTTTGTACGGATAAAAGTGTTGTACGCCGTCTTGTTGGCTTGAGGCTGGGGAAAAACATTTTATGGATCCCGAGATGGTCCATCAAACCGCTGAAAAGTTGAAAATTATTAGAGAAAGAATGTTAACAGCTCAGGATCATCATAAGAGCTATGCTGACAAGAAGCGAAGACCGATGACTTTTGAAGTTGGAGATTCGGTTTTGCTTAAAGTCTCTCCGTGGAAGGGACTTATAAGATTTGGTAAAAGGGGAAAGTTGAGTCCAAGGTTTATTGGACCATTTAAAGTTCTTCAGAGAATTGGGAACCAAGCTTACAAGCTCGAATTACCGGAAGAACTGAATGGAATTCACAACACTTTTCATGTGTGTTATTTGAGGAAGTTCACGGGAGAAGTTCCCAATATAAATCCAATTTTTGAATTGAGAATTGATGAAAACAAGAGGTTAATTGATGAAACAGAGGCAATTGTTGACCGAAAGACTAAGAAGCTTCGACGCAAGATGGTCGAATTAGTGCTTGTTCGTTGGAAACATTCGAATGGGCCAAATCTCACCTGGGAAATGGAGAGTGACATGTTGAGTCGCAATCCGCATTTGTTTGTTGATGTGTGATTCTGGGGACGGAATCATTCTAAGGTGGAGAGAATGGTAACCCGCATTTCCAGGCAAGGCATTATCATTGATGTAATAGTCTAGGTTAACCCTTGTAACCCTTTTTGAAGTATTAATGATGAAATATTTTAGTATTATGTGAATTATGTGTATTATGTGTTTATTTTCTAATTATTATAATTTAATGAATTAAGAACAAAATAATCGTCAAAATTAAAGTATGCGATAAGCCTGATATCTTTGCATAAAGATGTAGTGGTCGAAACAAGGATTCTGAAGATATAAAGAATGCCAAAATCCGAGTTATAACGAAGAAGTTATGACCTGTCGAAGTTTCGCAACAGAACCGACAACGCTGAATGACGTAAAAAGTGAAATTTGCGTTAGAGCGATATTTAGCCTTAGTTATCTAAACGAAAGTTGTAGATTTTGTTAAACCGAGAGTGTGCAAAAAAAAAGAACGCCCAAATCTGGCTTCGTATGAGGAAGTTATGATTTTTTGAAGTTTCGACTTAGCAGTATGCAGCCTGAATACTCGATTTGAGATCGATCGGTTTTTAGCCGAAACAGTCTAAACGAGAATCGAAGATCTCGTTAATAGTAGTGAAACGATAAAAAGATAGGCGAAAACGGACGTCGGATGAAGAAGTTATGAATTTATAACGGAGTTTCCTGTCCCGGCCTACTAAAAATAAATAATAAAAATAAATTCAAAATTAGTCGACGAAGTCTAAACGAAAGTTGTAGAGTGTAGTCTCACCTATGCGGGGATATAAAGAACGTCGAAAACGGAGTTTGTATGAGGAAGATATGAATTTTTGAAGTTTATTAAATATTTTCGATATTTAATTTAAATATAAAATAACCGATATTATCCATGGGGGGAGTCAGCGAGCTGATCCACATTACGCCCAGCGTAAATCGGGTTTCAGCCCCCTATAAAAGGATGTCGAGGGCAGCCAATTCTTTTGCTCATTTCTTCCCTTCTCTCGTGTTTTTGCATCGTTTTTCGTGCAAGAATTATCCCGAAGCCCCAGTATCATTCCTGAGCCCCGAAGCACGTCTCGAAGCCCCGAAGATCCCGAGAAGTGCAATTCCCGGGCCGAAGCTCTGCCCACGAGGAGTCCGGTTTTTATGAAGATCTTCCAAATCTGCTGAAGAATACTACTTCTACAAGTCGTAGTGATGTCCGATCATCTTCTGATCAAGTGAGTGTGTGGTTACTTTCTTCTACATAATTATGAAGTATTTTATACGAAATACGTGTTATGTGTATATTTTGTTGTTATATGTGTGAATGTATATTCACCTTCTTCTATCTCATAGATATGATTTATTCTCTATGAAATACATGTTATGTGTATGTGTCTTATTTGTTGTTTGGAATATGTATTGAATGAGAATGCTATACATGTTTTAAACTATGTATAAAAGTATATTATTTATCTACTAATATGTCGGATAGAACACGGGTAGATAGTTGTGTGATAAACAAATGAGAGGCCTCGATGTTGTTTTTGATTTAGTCATCTAGCGGAGTTTAGATGACGACCACTGACTTTTCTAGACACTCCTGTGGAACGCTAGCAGGTTCGCCACCTGTATGTGTTAATGAACTTGGGTGTTCATTCGATGTACTCCATCCCCCTTATGGTTGCCTTATTTGACATATATTGACGGGAAACCCCCGAATGCATGTGTTGTCGCCCCTATGAAATATTCTTAGACTAGGTCCCTTGTGTTAGTTGTTTTAGGGAAGTAAAGTGAGAATAACTGGAATGGGTAATTGGGTTATTGTTGGTTTGTGGAATTAAATATAATTATTTATTGTAGGTTGAAAAACCTATATGCTCACCAGGCTCCCAAGCCTGGCCCACTTAGTTTATTTGTATTACAGGAAGTGGCGCAAGGGCATAAGATGGATGAATCATCAAGTTGTTTTGTTTACAAGTCTGTATATGTATATATTTGTTTAATGACTTGTAATGTTATCGTTTATGCTTTATGGTCTGTATCGGAACATGACATCCCGAGTTTTGATTATATAATGAAAATACATTTCTTTAAGAAATGCTTTGGTAAATCTTATTTTTATCATATTTCGTTTTGTGAAAAAATTCTGCAATTATTTTAATCAAAGGATTACTCTGAAATCATTTTAAAAGCATAAATTAAACCAGTCTTTTTTGGCCATGATTTTGGGGATGTCACGGTAGATCTCGACATATCTGTAACGCCCGGGTTTCAGGGCTAAGCATTTTTAGACAATGTAATAGTCTAGGTCAACTCTTGTAACTCTTTTTGAAGTAATAAAGATGAAATATTTGAGTATTATGTGAATTACGTGTATTTATGTGCTTATTATTTAATTATAAATGTATAATTAATAAAGAATAAAAATAAGCATCAAAAATTAATATGTGAGATAAACCCGATATCTCTCTCTACATAAAGTTGTAGTGGTCGAAACAAGGATTCTAGGGATATAAGGAATGCCGAAATCCGACTTATAACGAAAAAGTTATGACCCGTTGAAGTTTCGTGACGGAACCGGCACGTACCGGCAAGCGTAAATAGTGAATTTACGATAGAGCAAGATTTAGCCTTAGCGATCTAAACGAAAGTCGTAGAATATGTTAAACTAAGAACATCAATAAAAAGAACGCCCAAATCTGACTTGGTACGAATAAATTATAATTTTTCGAAGTTTCGAGTTAGCAGTGTACAATCCGAAATTTGAATATTAGATCGAGCAGTTTTTAGCCGACACGACCTGAACGAGAATCGAAGATCTCGTTAAGAGTAGCGTAACGAGAAAAAGATGGGCGAAAAAGGACGTCAGATGAAGAAGTTATGAGGATTTAACGGACCAATCCTGTCCCGACATGTTAATAATATAAAATTTAAAATCGAGTCAAAATTAGCAGACGGAGTCTAAACAAAAATTGTAGAGTATGTTCCCACCTTCGCATGGATATAAAGAACGTCAAAATCGGAGATCGTATGCAAAAGTTATGATTTTTAGAAGTCGGGGTAGAAAATCACGAAATCTGATGCGAGATAGATGATGTGGCTCGATCTGAGCCGTCCGATGAAGGCCAACCTCGCATCCGATGAACGCCACGTCGCTTCGCCCTATGCCCCACGTCCGAGATTAGTACGCCCAGCGTACCTTTGCTTCCTATCCACCGGTGTGCGAGACAGCTGGCTGCGAGCTGGCATCCATATCCGAGACTACACCCAACGTAGCCTCGGTACGCCCAGCGTTCCGAGAGGCTTTGCCCCCTATAAATAGATGCGAACTCTTTTGGATTTTTCACACCATTTCTCATTCTCTCTCTCTAAAATCTTTCTCTCTCTAGGGTTTTGAACCCTCCCTAAAGTCTAGGTGAGCCCCTAGCACCCTAAGGAAGCCCCGAGGCTCCCAGAGTCCCGACAAAAAGGAGTCTTTCGGTTTCGAAACGCTGCTCCAATTAAGTTCGTGTTTTCGATAAAATTCGCTGTAAGTGAGCTACGCTTATGCAGTTTTTAATATAGCTTTCAAATAATTATAAGAATGTTATTAGGTCCTTAAAATAATTATTTGGGCTATTATTATGAGTTATATTGAGTGTTTTTTAACGCTTATATAATAATAATAACAGTCAGACTATTAATTTGTTGCGGTTGACGTTAGACTAAACCCTAGTGGTATCGATACTAGGTTTTATCGAAGGAAAATCGTTTTGAGGGTATCGAAGCGCTGTCCGAGTGCTGAGTCACCACCTTTCAGGTGAGTGCATAGTTACTTTCTGCTTACACATACATATGAAGTATTTTATATAAATTACGTGCTATGTGTGCATATTATCTGAATACTTGCTATCTATGTTGGATGAACGTTTTTACACATGTTGCCAATGATTTAAACTGTATATGTATTTTATATCTACAAAAATGTTAGGGTAAAACATGGGTAGATGTAATAGGTGATGTGTGATAAAATGATGAGAGGCCTCGATGTTGATGTTGTTGATTCTGTCATCTAGCGGAGTATGGATGACAACCACAGACCCTTCTAGACAGTCCAGTGGAACACTAGCAGGCTCGCAACCTGTAGGTGTTTGTGAACGATGTGTTCACCGGTGTACTCCATCCCCCTCATGGTTGCCTTTAGGACATTTATTGCTAAGGAACCCCCTTAGCAGTAGTGTCCATCTCGATGATGATCCTTAGGATAGGTCCTTATGATAGGTGTCTAGGGATGTAATGTGAGGATAATGAGAACAGGTAATCGGGTTATTGTTGGTCGATGAAATTAATAAACTAATTTATTGTGGGTTGAAAACCCTATGTGCTCACCAGGCTTCCAAGCCTGATCCACTCAGTTTCTTGTATTACAGGTAGTGGCGCATGAGCATAGATGTGATGTTGTGGACGAGGGATTACGGATATAGGCCTGTAGATATGAAATAATGTAGTAAGGCTTATACTATATTGTTTATACTTATGTACTGTATCGAACATGACATCCCGAGTCTTTTAATGAAATACATTTTTAAGGAAATGCTTTTGATAACTCTTTATCATAATATTGTTTTGGGACAAATTCTGCAACTCTTTTATTAAAAGATTACTCTGATTTTGAAATAAAGTATAAACAAAACCGGTCTTTTCTGGCCGTGATTTTGGGGATGTCACAATATCGGCAAAAAATATCACTTTATTAGACATCGGGTAGAAGAAGTACTCCTCGTAGTAAAGAGGGTATTGTCAAAGGATAACTCAGTAGATCCGCTTACTAAGGGACTGAGTAGGGTTAAGCACTTGCAGCACACTAGGAGCATTGGGCTGAAGGACAATATTAGTTTGGATTAAATAGTTTAGAAACATGTAATATATAAATGTAATTGACATTTGATGATTAAATAAAGGAGTATTATTTATAAGTATAGTCACTGTCTTATGTTGATTGTTTAACTATTATTTTGCATTGCATGTTTTGACTTCCTGAATAATTGAGTTAATTAAGAATAATTGAATTATTCAAACGGTCCATAGTCGTTCATATGTTGGAAGTAGGTATGAATGAAGACTGTCATGAATTGGTGTGTAGATTGTCTGAAAGGTATTAGACATAACAAAGTTTTGTTACAACGTTCATGAGTGCTTATGAATAAGTTTTGAGCATTGGAATAAACCCGCGTTTGCTGGAATCACTTCATGGAATTCATCACGAGTGATTGCAGGACGATAATATCATATGCTCTTAAAACCAAGATATATGGTTTATTGTTTGTTAATTGGTTGTGTGTTGATAATGCGAAAACGCATCAGTAACTTGATGTCTTAAAACGCATTGTTGTGTATAATTTGATTAGCAAATAGTAAATGCATATAAGTCGAAGTTTATCTGTTCCTTTTATCCTAAGAGGGTAAAAGCGATATCAGGGACCCTCGATGATTTGATTTGACTTAAGTGTCGGGCCTGGTCAGGACTTAATTGATGTGTTCAATTAAGTTTTATGTCAAATGAATCTGAGATCGAGAAACAAACCACTGGACAATAAGTATGACTATGTTCCATGAGATTGTCTTCACGATATCTAAGACAGAGGATTGTATGATCCCTTATCTAAAGAACAGGTTGCTGATAAGATCAGAGTTCGACAGCGTCTTTGAGAGCTACGATTGCTAATCGAGTTATACTTGCATTTATGGTTACTAGACTTATCCAACTGGGAGACTGTTGGATTATGTCACACCCCCAAACCAAGGATGGCGGAAACGTCCGGGGGTGGAGGACTTCATGTAGAGTATCACAACAAAGAGTATAATAGTGCTCAAAGTAATACAACCAACACAAATATAATTGAAAACGTTACATCAAGGCACATGTTTACATGATTCCCATCAATTACATTATAATACCAAATGAACTGTTTGACGATTTATCGTCCCATCCTCAAAACGTTGTTGATTTCCTGTTTTCACTGAATTCCTGAGAATACAAGTAGTTTTGAAAAGTGTCAACACAAGGGTTGGTGAGTTCATAAGAAATTTCGTTGGAAAAGTAAATCGTTTTCCTTGTAAAAGCGTTACAATATGCATCCAGAAAATCCGATATTTTCTTTAAAATCTGCGTAATGTAGTCTTATGACTGAAGACCAAAATGTATAAGTAACCTTTCTTATTAATTAGAAAATGTTATGTACTTAAATGGACATGGACGCGTTTGAATTAAATGAAATTTCTGTATGTTCTCATGTTCGTTAATACTTTATATATATGTAGTCCTAAATTAGAGGACCGAGAAATAACAAGTATTGACCATACTTAAAAGTATAAATGTGGTTTCAAATGATGTGTAGTCGTAACTACCAAAACCAAAAGTGTACAGTAATATCTGTACTCATAGAGATAAAAAATGATTTTTAAATCGACATAAAACTCATTTAGGTTTTAAAAATAAAATCCCGTAAACTTATGGATTGTTATATCCCTATGTGAGTCGCTATAATCATACTATGACTATGTGAACCTGCCACGACGTTCTCAGTGTCGCGAAAAATAAAATGACATTTGTCACCCGTAGACCTGCAGGTCCAACTGTAGCTAGCAGCAAGGTGTGGGGTGTCAAACCCAATATAGATCTATATACAAGTATCACGTTCTCCCTCAAGGAGATTCTGATTATAACTACCAGGAATTATATCCCGCACTCGGATGTACGGGGAGAGAGAGAGAGAGTCTCACAATATAGGTTAACAAGTTTACGTGAAATGTGTGTGAATATAAATCTTTCTTGTATGAATGTACCCTTTTTGTACGAGTGTGTTGAGTGATGTATCATAAACTATACCTATTATAGTTTATCTAAAATGTATGTAATATGTATGAATTCTTTTATGGAAATGTATTAGTGTTGTGAATTTATCAAACTATAGGTAAACAACTTTACGTGAAATATGTGTGAATATAAATCTTTCTTGTATGAATGTACCCTTTTTGTACGAGTGTGTTGAGTGATGTATCATAAACTATACCTATTATAATTTATCTAAAATGTATGTAATATGTATGAATTCTTTTATAGAAATGTATTAGTGTTATGAATTTATCAAACTATACTTTTTATAGTTTAATATACGTGTTCTAAAATGAATGAAATATATTTATTATGAATGACTTAGTTTCAGTTCATGATGATAAACTAACAAAGAAACACATTCAATAATTAGAGCTTATGATTATACACTTTGCTCAACATATTACAAAGTGTTATGATATTTACATGCTGTTGGCTAAATTTAGCAATTCTGCCCTGTTTTGGAAAAATCATAGAAAAATCATACGAAGTCGAAAACTAGATCCGTAAATTCTGAGAGTTCAAAACATGTGTCTAGTTTACTCATAATTTTTATCACGATTTTTAATGACCTCCAACTTGGGTGAAAAAGTCCACAATCACAGACTGGTCCGGATTGTTGTTTGAAATGATAGGCAGTTTTGTAAAAATCACCATAAATTGTAGAAAAATCGTATGGAGATGTGCAAGTAGTCATTTTAAAGCTAAAAACTTGAACTATTTGCACCTTGTACAGTTTTGAAAACAAAAATGTTTAAGATGCCCAAAACAGTCCATGAATGGAGTTGAACTTTTCTGATGAAGGCTGTTAGAAAAATTTAGTTATGTTCTTAGTGTTTTAACTTGTATTCCCCCCCTGAAAACTTGAGAAAACATAAAAATGTAGGGGTATGAACTCACCTTGAGTGATTTCAGTAGATAAGTGTTGAAGAAGAGAAGTGTTTAACCCAAGAACACTTGAAGAATCACTTGAAGATTCGAAGCTCTAACGCTAATATGATGGAGTTTGTGTAAGATATTCATGATTTGAGTAGAATGAAGTGAAATAATCATAAGGAAGATGAATTATACTTACTAAGAGTGGAAGAACACTTGAAGATCAGCCTTGAATCTCGAAATTGGAGTGGGAAAAGTTTGAGAGAAAAGTGGTGTTTGATACTTAGTGAAATGAGGGCAAATGAGAGAAATAAGGAGAGAGGATGTTTGTTCCAGCTCTAAAAACGTGGGAATGAGTGTAATTTGAGTGTAAGGGACATTGAAGTGACCTAGGTAAGGTGGGGAGGTGTGGTTAGTCAAAGAGTGGGTGTGGGGTGGTTGCTTGTGACATTGGATACGGCAAAGTCAACACTCCACCTTAAATAAATCCCCCATTAGATCTTTATTATTTAAATAATGATTTTCATCAAAATATGTTTAAATTATGAATATTTAGAGTTTATTATGTTAAAATATAATTTCTGGAGAAAATCCCGCTTTAAAATCACGAAAAACGGGCTTAAAATGTTAAAAATATCAAAAATGGGCTAAAAGTGACAATTTCCCAAAGTCTGGCCGAGGTTCGGCCTTCTGGTGCTGAACCGAGAGAGAGGGAGGCAGAAATCGAGAGGGAAGAAGAAGGAGGGAAGGAACCGAGAGGGGAGAAGAGAGAACAGAGGGGCGCGAGTAGAGACAGAGCGAGAGAAGGGAAGAGACAGAGAGGCGGGTAGAGACAGAGCGAGGAGCGAGCGACAGAGACAGAGCGAGGAGCGAGCGACAGAGACAGAGCGAGAGAAGGGAAGAGACAGAGAGGCGGAACAGATGAGGCGACCGAGAACCGAGGCTCGGTCCTCGCGCCCTTAGCCAACAGAGGCTCGGTTCGGAGATAGAAGGCGAGAAGTCAAAAAAACCGAATGAACTGTAGTGAACAGTACCTTCGGTTCGGTTCAGCAGCCTTCTTCATCAGGAGGGTTCGGTTCCTAAGAGGGGTTTCGGTTCCTAAGATTCGTTTTTCGCGTTTTCGCCCCGTTTTAAGCCGTTTTTGACCCGGTTAAGGGCCGGAATGACCCGAATGATTCTAAAAAGTTACGGGAACTATTTGAGGGAGATTTGGGAGAGATTTCTCATACTTGGAGAGATTTGGGAGAGATTTGACATTCTTGGAGAGATTTCTCATACACGGAGATATTTGCGAGAGTTTTCACATACTTGGAGAGATTTGGGAGAGATTTGACATTCTTGGAGAGATTTCTCATACAGAGAGATATTTGAGAGAGATTTCACATACTTGGAGAGATTTGGGAGAGATTTGACATTCTTGGAGAGATTTCTCATACAGAGAGATATTTGAGAGAGATTTCACATACTTAGAGGGATTTGGGAGAGATTCGACATTCTTGGAGATATTTCTAATACAGAGAGATATTTAAGAGAGATTTCACATACTTGGAGAGATTTGGGAGAGATTTGACATAGAGAGAGATAGAGTGAAAACGATTGAGAGAGGATCCATGTGTGACAATTGTGAGTGTCCGGCATCGCAATGCATGGTTCGTAAACCCTGTTAAGCCTTGTTTAAGGATCTTACACACTCCCGATGAGTATGCATCATTGTTTTATCGGTTTGGCTCGCCACATACTACAGTTTTAGGTTAAGGAGATCTAGATGCTCGCACTTTTTGTTTTATGATTTCTCATTAGAATAGAAGTTATGTAGAAGTTTCATAGTGTGAATTTTAGTACTCATGGGCAAATTGAGTCAAACGGTTTGACTTGCTGACTTTAGTTGACTTTGACTTGACCGAAATTTGACGGTTGTCACAGATTAGTGTCTAAACCTGTAACCATATTTGGTAAGTAATTGACCCGGTTGTGCATGGTCCTTTTGGGTTGCCTTCACCAAAGCAACTTGACTGGAGAAAAAATAGAGAAAGAGGTTATTATGATTTATTAATATATTAAAGGACAAATCATATTTGTTTAATTAATATTGGTCAATAATTAATTAAGAATTAATTTTGTGATCAAATGTAATTAATTAAACTAGAGGAGCTGAATTGTAATTATATGATAGTTGCAAATTAGAGAAATGGATGCCCTATGGATAGGGTAGACGAATTCAAGGTAATAAGGCCTTAGAATTCGTCCAAGATAAGGATTCTAGGCTTATCTTATGGGCTGCTTGGTGGGCTAGTAACCAGATAAGGATAAGGGCTGAAACACTAATCTCTACCCTATATAAAGACCCCTTAGGCCTAGGAAAACTGGCCACTTGATCCCTAGAAGACCTAGAGTCGATTTTGCCTCTCCTCTCTCTCTCTCTCTCTCTTACCTCTCTATTTGCTTATGGTGTTTATGGGCCATTAGAGGTACTACACTTGTGGTACTTGCTTTCCAAGACAAGGAGATTGAATACTTGTGTTGTTATTGCAATATAACAACAACAGGCATGTAATCCCTTCTACTATCAAGATTTCGAAATACTTAGGTGCATGCTAGGGTTCTTCTTGTGTTCATAAAGCTGTGTATCTAATAGTGAAAACATAGATCCAAATCTAGGGTTGCATGCACACATAGGATTGTTTGTATAAAACCCATAAAAACAATGATAAATGGTAGAACAACCAACTGGTAGGTCTGGTTGGTCTGGTGCTGAAACGTATCTGAAAAGTTAAATTTGTTGTGATCTCGGAATCTGGCAATGGAATCTCTATCATCAAAGAACATACAGAGCAACCCAATATTTGAATAAAAGTATGAAATCCCAATCTTTTAATGTGATTAGTCCCCAAAAACTAATCATGTTCACAGTCTCCCCTTTGACTATAGAACCGAAGAGCACAACGTCGAATTACACAACGTCTTTAATATTCTGAACTCGAGTGATAATGCACCAAATTATCTCTAAAGAATAACATGTTGAAAACGTGAAGCATCCAAAAATAAAGTCTGAATGATAAATAATGTGAGTCCAAAGACATGGTCTACCAATGCCAAAAATTTGATCTGAAGATCAAAAATAAATGTCACGCCGCATCGTCAAAATAATCTGTCTTTAAAATATCGCAAATCCACACTCAAGAAATAATCAAATCTGATATGGATGCAAACACAAATGAGATATCCCAAAATATATAGTCTAAAGATAAATAATCATAATCCGAATAACATATAGTAATACAAAAAATTCAATATGTGAAGACCAAAAATTAATGCCACATCACACTGCTAAATCGATCTCTGTCTTCAAATGTCTCTAACGTCAAAACCCCAATAACAAACCAGAATGGATGCTCATGATTCTCCCCCTATTTTTGATCAACCATGCAATAGAGATAAATAAATAAACATGAAACCAGGAAAAAGAATATGTCGGATATGATGGAGCATCGCACGCTCCCCCTTGATGTAATAATCTACCCGTAAAAACGAGGACATTATTCTTGGTCATATGTAGACTTAGTAACATATTGTCGAACTGAACAAACATTGTAGAATATATATGATATACTCGCTGCTGAAGAATCATAACGCTGAACAAAGTAACGCCGAAAACCGAAATGCAAACCTGAACTCCCAAATAATGGTCTAATACCATATGTAAATAGTCTGAAGGGAGTAAAATGTGAACATCAGAAAAAGAATCCAAACCACGGAAAACGTTGTTGATCAGGCAAGTCTCTGAATGAAAATATGTGGATCCAAATCTTTGAAACACATAAATATGAGGCTGCAAATGCGAGTTACTCGGAAAGATGAAGAGCACACAGATAATAATCTCTGAATCAATTGTGTCTTCGCTCATCATTAGCAAGAAGAATGAACGTTTGAACCATGGGGAAAAATTGGTGTTAAATAAAATAATTGGTTTTAAATAAAATAAATGATAAAAAAAATAATTGTTTTTAAATAAAAAAATTGGTATTAAAAAAATTAATGGTGTTAAAAAAATGGGATAAAACAAAAATAGAAATTGATGTTAAATAAGAATGAAAGGAGAGAATTTAAAAATAATAATAATAATAATAAAAAAAAAAAAAACAAAAAAAAACAAAAAAAAAAAAAAATCTCGGAATCGGTTTGAACAAAAAAGTGGATTCCGATGGTGTCAATCTGAGATTGACTCCGAGGTGGGAAATGGGTAACAGAGAGTCCGAGGTGAATCCAAATGGGTTATAAAAAAAATCTGAAAATGAAAAAATGAATAGGCTTGGTTTCGGATGGGTAACCTCGGATTAAATGAAAAAAAGTGGATCTATAAAAGCATATGAGTCCGAACTAAAATGGAGTAAAGCAAACTCGGATGGATGAAAGGGGGGTCCGAAATTAAAATATAATGGGTTTAGTAAAAAAAAAAAAAATGGGAACATGTATGGTATCTCGGACGGATTAGGATCGTGAATCCAAATTAAAAATGGGTCTAACAAAAAATAAAGGGTCCGAGACAAAAAGAAATGGGTTTTTTTTTTTTTTTTTTTGAATTGGGTTAATGAATCTGGGAAATGGGCTTAAAAATAGAAATAATAATAAAAACTAGAAAGGTTACCCCGCTATGCGGGGACCAAAAGTTTTTTATGTTGTTTCCGAATCAATAAATATGACAGATATAGAAAGTGTAAGAATAAAAAGTCCAGGCTTTGCCCCAGACTCTATTTTTTTTTTTCATGTTTTTATGAAAAAATGTAAAAGTTTGACTGCAATGATGAGAAGTGTCAAAACGGATAAATAATTAAAGAGGTAGTAATTAGCAAATTTTTAGAAAAAGAGATTAAAGTTGTCAAACCGTTAAAATTTTGTAGCCAAACTTTAAATATTAAAAGGTTCCTAAAAATGTAAAAATATTGATTGCATGGACCAAACATATCAAAATAAGTAAAAAATATAAAAAGCAAAGTGCAGGGACCAATTTTGCAAAAAAAAAAATGTAAAAGACATACAAACCCTTAATACCCTTAATAATATATATATATATATATATATATATATATATATATATATATATATATATATATATAT
Organism: Lactuca saligna; assembly: GCF_052625555.1. Classification (NCBI taxonomy): domain Eukaryota; kingdom Viridiplantae; phylum Streptophyta; class Magnoliopsida; order Asterales; family Asteraceae; genus Lactuca; species Lactuca saligna. The sequence goes on from NC_136422.1 coordinate 41,317,847, forward strand.
ATATATATATATATATATATATTAAAGTTTTGAAGGAAAGGAATAGTAAACAACAACCTTTTTGTATTAAATTCAAATTTATAATATCCTTGAAAAATAGAAATTGTATTAAAAAATTAATTACCTTTTACCAATATAACTCCAAACAATTGTTCCTACGTTTTAATATCTAATATCTTTCACAAATACTTTTCAAATTTTCAAATCTATAATATCCCTGAATTATCTTATACAAAACTCTAAACAAAAATAATTTATTTATGTAAATAAGAACCGAAAGACATTTAATTTTTGATTGAATCCCAAAAAAAATTAGCTTCAAATAAATTCATATATATACTTAATGCTTAATCCGGTATTCAGCAGCTATTTTCAAATGTTGTTGTGCTGCTCTCACAAGAACATACATATTTAATTCTGATTTTTCATAACTTCCAAGACCCACTAAAACTAAAAGTTGGTGAAAAGAACATAAGGTTAGTACTTTCTTCTTGATATACATAAGGTTAATTTGTTTCAGTTTTGATTTATTACTCAAATCAACCACTAAATCACAACTATAATGTTTTTTTTCGTCTGCTGAAGTTTTTTATGTTAATTGTCCTTTATAAAGTACGATGTATCATAAATTCTATTTTCATAAATCCGTTAAAGTTTTTTTTTCGTTAATTGTCCAGTTTAAAGTATGATGGATATCATTCAGAAAAAAAAATTCATAAAAAATTTATGAAATTAATCCTATCAAAACTTTTTTTTTTTATGTTATCAATATTTTAACCTATTTCTTTTTGTATATTAAAAACACCACCTAAGGGCTATACATTCACTGAGTTTGATAAATAGATATTGTTTGAGTTATAGAGGTCACGATTAAGGTTAGAGCATTATACTCTAATAAATGGATATGTCTCAGAAATTGATTTTAAATAAAGTACTTTTAGTTTTTTCATTTTTAGCATCATACTTTTCTGTTGTAACAGTTGAGTTATAACATAATATTTTGTTTATCATTTATAGCATCATACTTTTATGTTGTAACATTATTATAACAAGAATTTTTATCTTTTAATATTTTTACTCAAAGGGTAAAAAGTGTAATGTATTTTTCTTATTGTCTTATTATTATGTTATTATAACATTATTTTTTTCAGTTTTAGTTGTTTCATAACTAAAAAGTTATTCTGATTTTTGTTATCTTGGTTGAAGTATGATTTATATGTTTCAAGGGCTACACATGCAGTGAGCTTCGTAAATGGATATCTTTTGGGTTATAGACCTCACAACAGAGGTTATAGCATCATACTTTTATATTATTATATTATTTTTTACTCTAGTTTAATTTTTGTAAAAAACAGGTACAATTTATGCTATATTTTCAGCAATGCACTTTGATTTGTTGTATTTTGTTTACTACAAGTTTTACAATTTTTTTATATATTTCATCTTAACGGGGAAACAAAATACATGCCTTTTGTGGAAAATTTTAAACTACTAATTAAATGTCATTTGAAAAATTGGTCATCAACTATTTCAATACCTAATAACTTAGAGATATGATTTCTTTTCTTTAATTATAGTTCATATATGCAAAATTTTCATCTACTAATTAAATATAGTTGATTTCTTAAGTAGGGATCTCCATCATGTTAAGGTTTTCCTAAGGAAATTTAAGATCATGGTTTTTATAGTATCTATGTTGTTTATTATATCAACCACTTGTGTGGTACACAGGTTATAACTTAGTGTTGGAATAAAGAGAGGTCACATAGGAATAGGTAATGGAGTTGTGAAAATTTGGGTTGGTGTGTGTTAGTGACTAAAAGAAAATTTTGTAATGAGTGTACCTTTTCGCAAGTCACTTGGATTTTGTGATTCGATTTTTTCTACAAAAAAAGGGTTGACATTTAATGTTGAGTGTACAATACTCTTTACTTTATAGAAATACTCATTTATACTTTAATAGCTTGCACCAACAGCAAAAATCAATTGTACTCTTGGAAAGTTCATACCCAAGCACACAAAATTAATTTCATCTTGGAAAATCCTCTTCATAACTCCAATTGATCTCGTAAAACGCATAAATATAAGCACTGTATCACAACTTAAATAACTTGTACATTCCAAAATAAATATCATAACACCTCTAAAAATTCATATACTCCAAACTCGTGACCATCTGTTCAATCTTTTACCCCAAAACAATATTTTTGTCTTTTTCTAAACACCTTTTTGCATGGGATAACAAGATCAAACACCACCCTTTTTAAGAAACTTCATCTTCTTCAACAAAAATATGCTCTCCATATAATCAAATTTTAACAACATCAAAAATGTAATGAACAGTAGCAACAACATTTTTATTTTTCTAGCAACATTACCAATAACACAGTAAATAACTCACAGAATATTTTCTAGTTGCGAAGGCTGAGATGATCTTCATAAATCATGAAAATCTTCAAGATAATAAACCAATTAGGATCGTTCCTTTGAAACAATCGTGAGATCTCCAAGGTCTCGCTCTGATACCACTTGTAGGTTCCCATTTTATTGATTGTATTGGTGCGGAATAATATCATCAAGAAGATAATCATATATAAACAATGATGAACAAAATATGTGAGTAAAATTGTAGTGGATAGATAGAGAGATACAAAATATTACAAGAAAAACACTCATGGATGGGGAGAATCCCCACCCAAAAGCTCTCTCTACACTAAAATCTACATAGTGAACACTTACAAACAAATGACCCTTACCTCCATTTTATATACTAGTGGAGGGAATATGATTTTCATACAAAGGAATATTCTAACCTAATAAGCACGCATCATTTTAAAGCATTTTCATGCTCCAATACTAGGTGTAACAGCTCAAATTTTCAAATAAATTTTTCATTAAAAACAAAACATCATTATTCGACAAAAGGGTTTATTCCAAGTTTATTTCAAAAATATAAATAATAAATCTCCAGGATCTTCAACAGTGGCAGTGTGTACGTATCACGCCGGCGCCTTCCCACGGTCATCACTAGTACCTGAAAAACATAAACACAACTAGTAAGCATGAATGCTTAGTGAGTTCCCCAGTATACGACTTACCCACATATGCCTTCCGGCCCGGACCTTTCGGTCCACATAACATTGCCTTCCGGCCCGTAACATAATCGCCTTCCGGCCCATAATATATATCGCCTTCCGGCCCATAGTATTTTGCCTTCCGGCCCATGATAGTATAAAACATAACACATGTAACATAATACACATAACACATAAGTCATACATCATACCGTCCTTTCTATCACATAAAGTCTCGCCTTCCGGCCCGTATAAGCATACATCACACATAAGCATACATCACATATAAAGCATCTACCTCTCTAGACATAGCATGAATATAACACATACGACCTTCCGGTCTCACAGTCAAACCCTTCCGGGTGAAGTATAGTGAGGAGACTCACCTCGTAGTATGCAGGCTATAAACCCTTCGAGCTACTCGCACACGATCCGCTAATCCGCAGGTTCCCTATAATACCACATCCTTTGTTAATGATCTTATCAAACAAGACAACTGACCCTACTAAGTTATATACAGGTCAACGGTCAATCTTGACCGGACTCGTCGAGTGCAAAGGGTAACTCGACGAGTATAGACACCCTGACACCACTCGCCGAGTCTGAAGAACGACTCGACGAGTTCCAGTAGATCTTCAAGCTACAAGCCGAGTCTGAAGAACAACTCGGCGAGTACTAGTGAACCTTCATGCTACTCGCCGAGTCTGAAGAACAACTCGGCGAGTTCTAGTGAATCTTCAAGCTACTCGCCGAGTCTGATCATTGGACTCGGCGAGTCCTCGCCATGCAGTCAATCCGTTGCCTCCTGTATTTCGCATGATTTCAAAGTATATAGATATGGGACTTCCTGGACTTTCACATATACTATTACAGGGGTTTTTAAACACTTATAACAACAATATAACCTAACAAATCCTTAAATGGGTTTCCTAAACCCTAAACTCGCATACAACGTAAAAGTTACAGGTTTCGATCCGAAGATTACCTGGAAACGTGTTCCCTGTGTCTCCAAACCTCCAGTACTCGATTCCTTTGATCACCACCTTGCTCCTCCTTGTCTAACAATCTCTTCAAGCCTCCTCAAATCCTCTCTCTTGCTTCAGATGCTCACACACTCCCAAGGTATCTTCAATCGGCCAAAAGACGCGACATGACGGCCATAAGATCGTTATATACGATCAGAAATGAAACGGCTAGGGTTCAGCTGAATCAGTGTCGACTCGCCGAGTCCCTATTTGGACTCGTCGAGTCCAGTCGCGTATCTGCGACTGCAACCAAGACCATGGCCCTACTCGGCGAGTCATGCACCTACTCGCCGAGTCCCCTCTTAAATGTGCCCAAAAATAATTTAAAGAAATACCTGAAATTCCGGGCTGTTACAACTCTCCCCCACTAGAACTAGACTTCGCCCTCGAAGTCTCTCATTCTGCGAATAACTCCGGATGTTGCTCCCGCATTTCTCTTTCCGGCTCCCAAGTCATCTCCGATCCTTTCCGATGTTGCCACTGAACCAACACCAGAGGTATCTCCTTGTTCCGTAGAACCTTGATCTTCCGATCCCTGATAGCTACTGGTCTCTCGGCGTAATTCAGGCTCGCATCCACCTGAATATCTTCTAACGGAACCACTGCTGCCTCATCGGCTATACACTTCCTCAACTGCGACACGTGGAAGGTATTGTGAATCTGACTCAGCTCCACTGGCAACTCCAACCGATAAGCTACCCGACCTACCCTTGCAATTACCCGAAATGGACCTATGAACCGGGGCCCCAATTTGCCCCTCTTCCTAAACCGAATTACCCCTTTCCAAGGAGAAACCTTTAGGAGAACGAAGTCGCCGACCTGGAATTCGAGCTCGGATCGGCGTCTGTCCGCATAACTCTTCTGTCGGCTCTGGGCGGTCAATAACCTCTGCCTCACTCGCTGAATCTGCTCGGTCGTCTGAAGTACAATTTCTGTACTGCCCATCACTCTCTGTCCCACTTCTCCCCAGCAAATGGGAGTCCGACACCTCCTACCATACAACAACTCAAAAGGTGGCATACCAATGCTCGAATGATGGCTGTTGTTGTAGGAAAACTCAGCCAACGGCAGATGCGCATCCCAGCTACCCCCGAAGTCTAACACACACGCTCTAAGCATGTCTTCCAATGTCTGAATCGTCCGCTCGCTCTGACCGTCGGTCTGGGGATGGTATGCGGTACTAAAATGCAGCTTAGTACCCAACTCCTCATGGAATTTCTTCCAGAACCTGGAAGTGAAACGTACATCGCGGTCCGAAACAATCGAGGTCGGCACTCCATGCCGAGATACTATCTCTCTCACGTACAACTCTGCCAACTTCTCTGCTGATGAACTTTCACTAATGGCAAGGAAGTGTGCACTCTTTGTTAACCTATCCACAATCACCCAAATCGCATCGACTCCCCTGGCAGTTTTCGGCAATTTGGTGATGAAATCCATTGTGATCTGATCCCATTTCCACTCAGGGATCTCCAAGGGTTGCAACTTACCGTGCGGTCTCTGGTGCTCGGCCTTAACTTTACGGTAGGTCAAACACCTCTCAACGAACCAGGCAACGTCTCTCTTCATGCAAGGCCACCAGTACTCCTTTTTCAAATCCTGATACATTTTCGTAGCACCGGGATGGATCGAGAATTTCGATCTATGTGCCTCCTCCATCAAAGTAACACGCGTACCGCCCACGAATGGCACCCAGATCCGACCCTGAAATGTCAGAAGTCCCCGCCCATCCGTAACGAACTCTGAAATCAACCCGACGACCCGCTCCTGTTTCTGCATCCCAGACTTCACAACCTCGGCCTGTGCCCCACGAATAGCATCTAATACCGGAGTCATCACCGTCAATCTCAAACATACGTCCCGCAATGGAGTACTCTCCGCCCTACGACTCAATGCATCGGCTACCACATTAGCCTTGCCTGGGTGGTATAGGATCTCACAGTCATAATCCTTAACCACGTCTAACCATCTCCTCTGACGCATGTTTAGGTTGGGTTGATCCATCAAATACTTCAAACTCTTATGGCCCGTGTATATGGTACAACGAACCCCGTACAGGTAGTGACGCCAAATTTTGAGGGCGAACACTACTGCCCCCAACTCTAAGTCATGCGTGGGATATCTTGCTTCGTGAGGCTTCAGCTGCCTCGATGCATAGGCTATCACATGGCCCCTCTGCATCAACACTGCACCCAGTCCTGAAATCGATGCGTCGCAATATACGACAAAGTCCTCCATCCCTTCCGGAAGAGCTAGTACTGGTGCTTCGCACAGTCTCTGACGAAGTGTCTCGAAGGAAGTCTGCTGCTCGGGTCCCCATGAGAATGTAACACCCTTTCGGGTCAATTTGGTAAGTGGCACCGCGATCTTGGAGAAGTCCCTAATGAACCTTCGATAGTACCCCGCCAACCCAAGGAAACTCCTGATCTCCGAAGGTGACTTCGGTGCCTCCCAACTCATCACCGCTTCCACCTTGGCCGGATCGACCAATATCCCTACCTGATTTACAACGTGCCCCAGAAATTGAACCTCCCGTAACCAGAAGTCACATTTGGAGAATTTTGCATATAGCTTCTCCGACCTCAGTACCTCAAGGACCTCCCTCAAATGTCCCTCATGCTGCTCCCTAGACCGCGAATACACCAGAATGTCGTCGATGAATACAATCACAGACCGATCCAGCATCGGCCTGCATACCCTGTTCATGAGATCCATGAACACTGCTGGGGCATTGGTGAGCCCAAAAGGCATCACCACAAACTCGTAATGCCCATACCGCATCCTAAAGGCTGTCTTCTGGACGTCCTCATCCCGCACTCTTACCTGATGGTACCCTGATCTCAAATCAATCTTGGAAAACCAAGATGCCCCTTGCAACTGATCGAATAGATCATCGATCCTCGGTAACGGATAGCGGTTCTTGACTGTCACCTTATTCAGCTCCCGGTAATCGATACACATCCGGTGTGAACCATCCTTCTTCTTGACGAACAGAATCGGTGCTCCCCACGGTGAGCTACTCGGCCGAATGAATCCCTTTCCCAACAACTCTTGAAGTTGCGAGGACAATTCTTGCATCTCTGGAGGTGCAAGACGATAAGGCACCTTCGCAATAGGCGCAGCCCCTGGAACTAGATCGATACCAAACTCCACTTGCCTCGCGGGAGGTATTCCTGGCAAATCCTCGGGAAAAACATCTGGGAACTCGCGCACCACTGGAACCTCCTTCAATGTCTTCGGTCTCTCGGAACCCTCCCGCGTATCCATCACATACGCCACAAAACCGTTACATCCCCGCTGCAGGCATTGCCTCGCCCTAGCGGCCGAACAAAAAGCTGATCCCGAACGGGTACCCTCGCCGTATACCATAAGAACTCCCCCACTAGGGTCTCGTATAGTCACCAGCTGACGCTCGCAGTCGATGATAGCGCTGAATCGGCTCAACCAGTCCATGCCTACGATGACACAGACATCACCCATCGCAATAGGAATTAAGTCAATCGGAAATGCGACCCCGAAGATCTCTAGCACACATCCCCTAAGAACCTCCGTAGCACAAATCACCCTCTCAGCCGCAATAGAAACGCTCAAGGGCCGACTTAACGGCTCACGACTAATGCCGATGTGCTGACTAAAAGCTAACGATACAAACGATCTACTCGCACCCGAATCAAATAATACTAGAGCAGGCATAGAGTTCACAAGGAAAGTACCTACACATACATTAACATAAGCATAACATTTCGACCTTTAATTAAATACATGAATGATAATATACCTGCCACAACATCGGGCGCAGCGCGGACCTCCTCCGCAGTCAGCTGAAAGGCTCTCCCGCGAGCCCTCGGGGCCTCGACCTTCGCCGGTCGGGTCTCAGTAGTCCGGGTAGTAGGTGTAGCTCCCTGACGAAGTTGCGGGCACTCGGCCTTCCGATGGCCTGTCTGGTTGCAGTGAAAGCAAACCATAAACCCCTTAGGGCAATCCCTGGCAATATGTCCCTCCTTGCCACACTTGTAGCAACCACCAGCTCGACACGCCCCCTCGTGACTCTTGCCGCACTTCGCGCAAGTGCGACCCTTCGAACCTCCCATCCTCGAATCAGCGAACTTAGTCCGCTTGGCTGCCGGCTGAGACTGGGCCGGCCGTCGATCCACCTGCCGAGACTCAGCCTCCTCCCTCGCTTGAGTCTCCAACTCAATCTCGCGCTTCCTGGCGTTCGCCTGAAGCTCAGTGAAAGTACGATAGGTGGAGTTTGACACAAACTCCCGGATCTCCCTCTTCAAAACACCCAAATAGCGGCTCATCCGCGACTGCTCCGTAGATACCAGCTCAGGGCAGAACATTGCCCTCACATGAAACTTCCGTGTGATCACTGCCACGGAATCAGTACCCTGCTTAAGGGTCAAGAACTCCTGAATCAATCGCTCCCTCTCTACCGGGGGAACGTACTCGTCCCTGAACATCTCCGTAAACCTCTCCCACGTCACCGCCGAAATCTCTGCCTGAGTGAAGTTCGCCGTCACGAACTTCCACCAATCCTTCGCTCCCAGACGGAGCTGGTTCAAGGCGAACCGTACCCTCAAGTGCTCCGGGCATGAGCAAGTATAGAAGCACCCCTCGATGTCGGCGATCCACCTCATAGCTGCAATCGGATCCTGCGTCCCATCAAATTCAGGGGGTTTCGTGTTGCTGAATTCCCTAAATAGTAATGAATCACCCCCTTGCGGCCTGGCAGCAGCCACCGCTGCGGTAGCGGCAGCAACTGCAGCTTCAGTAAGTGCGGCGTACCGCCCCTCAAACTCCTCCATCAACGTGGTCTTAATAGACCCAAACATCTCCGGGATCTCAGCCCGGACCGCCGCAGCTACCTCTTCCTGAATAATCTGACGAATCTCCTCGTCACTCGCACCGCTCGAACTCGCCCCATTGCGTGTGATAACCATGATGTCTCTGAAATACAACAATAAATCATCAGAGACTCCACCAAGTACAATTGTACTCGATACGCGCCCTACCCAGTCTCCGATTTCCAGGGATTCTTATTTGAGTCTTCCACTGATCCGGTGCCTTCGATAGTACGGGCCCAATACTACCGACCACACCGTATCAGTATTCGTCCCAAATCTTCCTCCCCAAATCCCGAATAATGAGTACTCTACCTCTAGTATGCACTATCTACTTGCACGCTACCAAATATCTCATATAAGCAATCTCCCTAGACTAAGGCATCACAAAACAGGCAATTCTAGTCCTATCATGTATACCTAGTCTTCTAGCATGCATAACAATTCATAATTCAGTGCATAACATAACATCGTAAGGTATTCTGGGGATCTTTACCGTTCGGACGCTGGCTGCTCGTACACACTGTTCCACCCTTGTTTTTACCACCTTACCCTTTATAAAATGCTATGTCCTTATTATTTTAAAAAAAAAATTTCCTCAAATCCCCAGTCTGAGTTCAGTTGCACCCAAAAGTACACCCGAATCCCTCAAACCAAGGCTCTGATACCAATTGTAACAGCTCAAATTTTCAAATAAATTTTTCATTAAAAACAAAACATCATTATTCGACAAAAGGGTTTATTCCAAGTTTATTTCAAAAATATAAATAATAAATCTCCAGGATCTTCAACAGTGGCAGTGTGTACGTATCACGCCGGCGCCTTCCCACGGTCATCACTAGTACCTGAAAAACATAAACACAACTAGTAAGCATGAATGCTTAGTGAGTTCCCCAGTATACGACTTACCCACATATGCCTTCCGGCCCGGACCTTTCGGTCCACATAACATTGCCTTCCGGCCCGTAACATAATCGCCTTCCGGCCCATAATATATATCGCCTTCCGGCCCATAGTATTTTGCCTTCCGGCCCATGATAGTATAAAACATAACACATGTAACATAATACACATAACACATAAGTCATACATCATACCGTCCTTTCTATCACATAAAGTCTCGCCTTCCGGCCCGTATAAGCATACATCACACATAAGCATACATCACATATAAAGCATCTACCTCTCTAGACATAGCATGAATATAACACATACGACCTTCCGGTCTCACAGTCAAACCCTTCCGGGTGAAGTATAGTGAGGAGACTCACCTCGTAGTATGCAGGCTATAAACCCTTCGAGCTACTCGCACACGATCCGCTAATCCGCAGGTTCCCTATAATACCACATCCTTTGTTAATGATCTTATCAAACAAGACAACTGACCCTACTAAGTTATATACAGGTCAACGGTCAATCTTGACCGGACTCGTCGAGTGCAAAGGGTAACTCGACGAGTATAGACACCCTGACACCACTCGCCGAGTCTGAAGAACGACTCGACGAGTTCCAGTAGATCTTCAAGCTACTCGCCGAGTCTGAAGAACAACTCGGCGAGTACTAGTGAACCTTCATGCTACTCGCCGAGTCTGAAGAACAACTCGGCGAGTTCTAGTGAATCTTCAAGCTACTCGCCGAGTCTGATCATTGGACTCGGCGAGTCCTCGCCATGCAGTCAATCCGCTGCCTCCTGTATTTCGCATGATTTCAAAGTATATAGATATGGGGCTTCCTGGACTTTCACATATACTATTACAGGGGTTTTTAAACACTTATAACAACAATATAACCTAACAAATCCTTAAATGGGTTTCCTAAACCCTAAACTCGCATACAACGTAAAAGTTACAGGTTTCGATCCGAAGATTACCTGGAAACGTGTTCCCTGTGTCTCCAAACCTCCAGTACTCGATTCCTTTGATCACCACCTTGCTCCTCCTTGTCTAACAATCTCTTCAAGCCTCCTCAAATCCTCTCTCTTGCTTCAGATGCTCACACACTCCCAAGGTATCTTCAATCGGCCAAAAGACGCGACATGACGGCCATAAGATCGTTATATACGATCAGAAATGAAACGGCTAGGGTTCAGCTGAATCAGCGTCGACTCGTCGAGTCCCTATTTGGACTCGTCGAGTCCAGTCGCGTATCTGCGACTGCAACCAAGACCATGGCCCTACTCGGCGAGTTATGCACCTACTCACCGAGTCCCCTCTTAAATGTGCCCAAAAATAATTTAAAGAAATACCTGAAATTCTGGGCTGTTACACTAGGCCTATTGTATAATGGGCTAGGCACATTTGTATGTTATGCTAGGCACAGGATCAGGAAGGGTTAGGCCCATAATATGCTACGTAGGGTGTTATCTATCTTTATGACTCTTGCATTTGTATATTAGGCTAGGCCCATTATGGTGGGATGGGCCTAATAAGCAGGCTAGGCCCAATAATCTGTATGGTATGTAGTATTTTGGGGAACTCACTAAACTTTGTGCTTTCAGTTTTTTGTTTATGGTTTTAGGTACTTTCGGTACAAAAAGGAAGGGCCCGATATGACTGCACTGCATCCACCCATGTTTTTGTAACTTTATGATTTTGGGATTGTACTTTGAAAAATATTTCTACTCGGATATACTTTTGAATGTTTAAAAAGGCTAAATGGTGTTTATGGTTGAATTAAAAATAAAATTTTTACTTTACAATTTTAGGATGTTACAAGTTGGTATCAGAGATTTTTCATAAAAAGATATGTTTATTAATGGATTTTCTAATAAAAGAAAGGGGTGTGATGCATGCAATCAGCCGAGCTTATGTAAGTTATTCCCATAATACCCATACATGTTGATATGTTACATGATATGAATGTTTTCATGATAGGATAAGGCTAGAGATACTTTCAGGAATTGCTTAATTGTTTGGCCTGATATGTGATGCCTTGTAGCCTAGGGAGCATTGGATGCTATGCTATATTGGGAATATGTATTTGGTAAAAATAATCACTAAGTGTATGCTTCAAAAATTATATACGATTAAGATCAAATAGCCCTATAATGATTATTTGGCCTTATTTCCTATTCCATGTTTGGTTGTGGTCCTATGGTAGAGTCTTTTATTCAATGATCTATTTGATCTTGTATTGTGTATAATTTTCATACATAAGGAAAATGAAAGTGAGAGTGGAAGTTCCTAACATGAGTTATAGTAAGTGGGCAGTGGATGCTCCTTGTTTGTATAATGGCTTGGAGTGTTATTGCACAAACGTTGGTTGCTTTGTGCTTTGTGGAACTCTTAGTGATGTCAGTTAACCATTAAGTGAATATGTCAAGTCACATGATGTAAAGGTTAGATAATTTCAGAGTGATGGATTTGACTCTAATAAGAAGCTCTCGTTTGAGCCAAACCGTTATAGGGTTGAGTCTGTTACTCGAAAGATTATCTAATATTTTTGGCATGTGATTATATTCATGAAGTAGTTAGCTGATATTAGTGAGACTTCTTCAGCAGTTAATGGCAGTGTGAGGTTGGAACCTATGAGAGCCTAGGAAGTGTTTTTAGTAGGTTTGGATGTGTTGTTTAGCGAGTACATGGAGTATCAGTTTGAGAATGTGACTTATAGGATTCAAGATGATTCTTGAGGAAATTATAGATAGGTGAGGAAGGCGGTATTGGGTTCATACTACTGAAAGCAGAGAATCAATACTTGAATCAAAGAGAGTCGCGGAGAATCTAGGAAGCTAGTGGATCGAGGATTCTTTGTGCATGTTCTGATTATTGTATGGATGCTTTTCATAATGATTATGAGCATACATTGAGGATTTTCATGTTCTAGTTTGGGCTTAGGTGTTGGTATTGAGCGGGTGGATGAGTGGATGCGGGATTTCATCTCTTCAGAAACCACCCGTGGTATTTTAGAGCAGACTCATGTGATGTTTGGCACCATCAAGGAATGGATCCTGGAACTATTGAATGATCGTCTTGGGGCTTTTGATATGAGATTTTAGCATGACATTTGGGGTCTCGTCGAAAGCTCAAGGCTTATAGAGCCCTAGAATCTTTCGGGAAGGAGAATCCTATTGCTAGCTCTTGTTATGAGGGATCCAAGGTGGATTATGCATCATGCTTTTTGTGGGATCGATTCCATGATTAGATTGCCATTGAGGTTTCGTGAGCATTACGACATTATTGGTCATGTCACTGACAGACTGGTTGCCACGTTCAAGGACTGAATCTCGGTTGTTCAAGTTGTTGATGGGATGGCCGAGGTGACTCGGGAGCAGGAGCTTGGTTGGGATAGGAAACTAGGGGAGGAAGCGGACTCATGATCTGACTCTTTCAGCAACATCTAAGCAATTTGATGTTTCCATATCTAGCGCTATAGGCATGATGGGACACAACATTTATTCAAAGGGTAAAGGAACGCATGAGCATGTACGCGACAAGTCCAAATGCGGTAGGTACGGATAGAAGGGCCACCTTCGCCAAAAATGCACCCTGGGAGTAGAACTGTTTCATCGTTGTCATTAGCCTGATCATATCAGGGCAGATTGCCTACATGTAGTGGTTGGGACAACTCAGGTTCCATTACAAGGGCTTCTACAGGAAGGGGGAACAGAACCTTGAGAAACTACAAGTATGTATAATATTCTTTTCTTTCACGGTAAAATCATAATGCAAATAATTTTGTATTCATATGTGTGTGAAATGTTATGTCCTGATTATCTAAGAATGGAAGCGCATATATGAGTAATATAGTTATTTTATCCAGAAAGTTGTCATATGCATACTGTGGCCCACATTTAGAAGAGGCTTGACTATTCCGCTTAGGAGACCAGCAGCCAGTCAGACTTTAGGGGTATTATCAAGAATGCAAGGAATCAGCAAGGTGGGCATGTAGGGTTTGAATGCAGGATATGTAAAGGTTCTTCACTATTTTGAGGCAATGAGGAGTGGGTGTAAGATCAATTGTCGTCAAGTTTATGAGGATATTGAAACTTAAGCTGGTGAAAATCTGTCATGATTGATAGGTATAAAGGATTGTTTAGAACACAAGTTTCGGATGAGTATCTTCCAATTCATGTCTTCAGGGTGCAAGTGTGCTACTCACATCAAGGGATTTTAGGAAAGGATCTTGTGGAAATTGATTATCCCCATCTAAGACAACGACGTCATAATTCAGGAGCGCTGGTATCGCTCAGGAGGGATGTCAAATGACTGGTGGTAGGCTGTGAAACAATTACTATTGTTGGCAGGATAAGACCAGAATAGAACCATCACTCCAAAGTGTAATGATGAATTAATCGCACAAGTTGGTTTTGGTGATTGGATTGTCGAGAAAATTTAAATGGACTTCGATAGAGAGATATAGAGTGCAATGATTTTTTCAATAAGTGGGTAGTTGGATTGGTTATCCATCTGTTATGGTTAAGGGTTATAGTTCTATGGCACATGCTGAAATTGCTTATGGATTTGGAGTTGTATTACGGGAAGGATTTGGGATTACTGATCTTCTTGAGATTTTGGGAAGTATTCATCTGATTTTGGAATGTGTGTGATTGCTAAGACTGGCACAATGGAACGCTAGTTATTATAAGCTCAGGTTATTGACAAGTTTAAATTGTAAGGTTGAGGGAAGGATTGGAAATTCATCAATTTTGGGTGTATTAGAAGAGCGTAGTCGAATCCAAGTGGGCGAGAATCATTTGGACTAAGGGTTGCACAAGAATGGATATTCAGGTTCATTGCGCATCAATAGTGACATACGGTGGGTATGTGGATGGATCCAGGTTCAGGGTTGTGTTAGAGCCTCTCTTGTAATAGCCCAAAAATATGAAGGTAAAATTTTCATTTTTAAAACAACCAAAACATCAATATATCAGTTACTTAAACACTTAAAGATGTTTTACAATAAAAACAGTTATCATAATACAATCCCAAAATATCAAGGTTGTGAAAATATGGGTGTATGCGTTGTATTCAAGCCAAACCCTTCCCTTTCGAAACGGAAGTACCTAAAACAATACACAAAAATTGTAAGCACAAAGCTTACTGAGTTTCCCAAATACCACATACCATACATAACATACAAGTCATACTTATCAAACATGCAATAGGAGGTGTTATGTACCAACCATAGTCTTGTCATTATGCCATGAGCTGTTCACGGTCTTTCCTTTCCTAGTCGGGGACCAAACCCTTGGTCTTACAGACAAGTGCCAGGAGCCACCTCTTGGTCTTCCATGCAAGCATCACAATTACAACTAGCATACAATCTACAACTACTTATCTACTTAACTGCTATATTCCAAACTCTAGTCTAGCATACAGATTTGTCAGGAGCCACATTCTGGTCTTTCATACAAATGTGAAGAGACACCCCCTGGTCTGCCTATAATACATAAACTAAATGGTCCGGCATTGGTGCCTTCAACCCATTGTACAATGAGGAGACTCGCCTTGACAACTAAACCTACAAATAAATCTCTGACTGCAGATCTGCTAAAATCCCCGCACTATCAAACATAAATAAAATTTAGTTAATGATTGGGTCCCAACTCACACTAGGAGTTCAAATCAAGGTAAAAGACCTTTTTACCCTTCCTCAAACTTGGCCTAAGGCCAAGGCCCAAACTAGATGACCAAAAAGCCCAAAATCTAAAAAAAGCACCCAAGTCCCAAATATGACCCTACTTTCCAAATTTAGCCCAACCCATTCAAGGGCCTTCACCCAAGAGAGTCCAATAAAGTCTCAATAGCCCAACCATAAAATCCAGATATCCTAACATGGCCCAAGACAACCAAGCCCATCCTAGCCCAAAGCAGAAGCCCAAAACAATGAAATCCAAGCCTGCTAAGTAAACGAGGTATACTCAGCCTAAATGCTCAGCATACTACATGAAAGGCTTATACGCGCAACATACAAACTTGTATGCCTATTGCACTCATTAGTCATGGACAACTTTCCAAATAAGCTCTTAATCCATTAAGACTTTGATCGAACCTCAGATCAAACTTCCCTAAAGTGGTTAATCGCATAAAGTTGCCAACTTTATGTACATGCATGGCTAATTGGGGCTCTAGAGCTCAAAGGAGCTAAATAAATAACTTAATACATGCATGGGACCAAAACAACCAGAAAGTTTTCACCTTTATACCCAAGAAGCCCATAATATATCCAGATCTACAAAGATAATGTAACATCCTGTTTATTGAATAAATGAGTAGATAAAGATTTATAAATGAATAATATTCCTAAAATAAATAATATCCAATGAAGTGTTGGTTTCGGGAAGCCAGTTGTTAGAATATCGGATTTTGGGGGTTAAAAGAGTAAGTTCTGGATTTAATTTGAAAAGAGTTTCGGAAGTCAGGGTGTATTTGGTAATTAATGGACTTAAATTGAAAGGATTGAAGATTTCAGGGGCTGAATGGTAAATACTGGGGTTTTAATGAGAAGTTTTGTAAGAGCAAGGGCCAAACTTGTAAAAAAAGAATTAAAGTTTGTAAGAACACGAGTTTAGACCCGGTGCTCTTTTCTTCAAGCTTGTAGATGCGATGTCAAGTAACCCTAAATCTACTATTCCATTGTAACTGCCATCATGTGGGAGTCCTCCTTTAGTCGCCGCAGCCCTACCAAGATTGACTGTCACGATCGTTGCCGGTGAGACCTTAAAACACCGAGCGCTCTTCTGTGATGCTATCGCCGACGAAGCAGGAGACCTGGAGCCAAGCCCCACATGCTGTCATCGCTAATGGATTCTAGGATCGTAGTGTTCATGGTCATCGTTGCTTCTCCCCTCCCCGATGTTGTTCTCCATCGTTTTCTGCCATTTCCCGAATCCTGTCACCACCACCGCCCTACGGTTATTCCAAAGCTGCTAGCGAGCTCCGGCTGCTGCGTGCCACCATGATGGTGGCTGTGTTGGTGCATATTTTTTGATTTTTGTGCAGGTGTGTGTTGCTGTTCCATTTTGGACTGTGTGTGTTCTCCTTGTAGTAGGAAATCCGCTACCACCATCATGAGGTGGTGGCTTCCATTTCGTGTTTTCTACCACCCTCTGCCGCCACCAGCCACCATCGGAGGTGGTTGTGGTTGTGTTTATGGGTTTGATGATGAGCATAAGTGATGATTTCGGTATTTGGAGGTTACATGCATGTTTAGGTGTCCCAAAAACCCACGACCACCACCGTGAGCCGCCACTGACCACCACTACCTGAGGTAGTAATGGGTGGTACTTGGCATTGTGAACCATAGTTGTCCCAATTGCTTATTATTGGACTGGGTTGGCTCGTGATTGGGCCAGAAACCCTAATTAGGGTTGAGAAAACCCTAGTTTTGGGTTTGTTGGTTTGGGCCTATTGGGACCCGCATTTGGACCAGTGGACTGAAGTTGTGACCCATCCTGAATCCATTGTATGATGAGTTAGTGGAGTAATGGACTTAATGGGTTCAGTCCTTAATGGGTTAAGTAAGAAACACTTAACCCTAATCGTCATTTTATGTGAAAACCCAAGATTTGTTGGGCCTTGTATTGGGCCTTTCTTTTGGGCTTTGGTGATTGGGCTATTGATGGGTTATCCAAGAGCAATCATGTGGACTAGAATATTTAGATGGGCTTTAGGGTAAGGCCCATTTGATGGTTTAGGCACAATTTGAAAAATTAGGCTATTATAGGATTTTTGTGGACTCAACTGGTATTGGGCCTTGGTGGGCCTATTAGGCTTGGACTATTTATGAATCGGATTAGTGGACTATATTTAGACCTAATAATGTGAAGGTTGGTCTTAGATCCTAATGGGGTTATTTGTGGGTTTGGCTTAGTGATAGAAGTTAGAGTGTAGCAACAAAATTTATAGGATCTGTTCGCCATCCAAGGTGAGCCTTCTCACTATACTTACCTGTGTTGTAATGTGTGTGTCACCGGAGGGTCTTATTCTTGTTGATGACCAGAGGGTCTTATTTACACTATTGACTAGAGGGTCTTAGTATATTATTAACCGGAGGGTCAATGTACATTGTAGACCAGAGGGTTTTAGTAAATTATGGACCAGAGGGTCTTGTTTGTTTATAATGTGATACATATTAACGTCCATACTGTCTTTGTGACTTATGTTGTTATAGTAATATGTGTATATGTTGATCTTATGTGCATATATACTGTGTATTGAGATATCCTGCTTATCTGTGTACTGAGATATTATGCTTATTGTCTTGTGATATGTGTGTTATGTATTATTGAGTTACCGAGCTAAGGGACTGGAGGGTCCATCTGAGTTGTAGGACCAGAGGGTCCCGCTAAGACATATTGACGAGAGGGTCTTATTGAGTTATAGCCTCGAGTGGCTAATGAGCTGTGTTTTGTATTTTGGGGAACTCACTAAGCTTCGTGCTAACCGTGTTATGTGTTATATGTTTCAGGTGCTTCTCTGGATCACAGGAAGGAGACAGATCGATTGTACACACAAGATAAAGTGTTATGTTTTGGAGGATCCTGGATCATTAATCAGACAATTATAGATTTGTGTTTTGTTAATTTGATAATTGGGATTTTTGTGAAATGCATTTTGATAATTTTCGTGATTTAAAAATGAAAAATTTGTACGGATAATTCACGATGTTACAAGTTGGTACCAGAGCCTTGGTTTGAGGGATTCAAATGCACCTTCGGGTATGCCTGGACTCAAACTGAGGATTTGAGGAATTTTTTAAAAGAAATGATTTTTCTAAAAGGAGTTAGAGTTTCTAAGAGAAAAATGAGAAAGAGCAGTGTGTACAATCAGCCAGAGCCCGAATGGTGATTTCCCAAAATACCCTTACTTATTTGTGTTATGAGTTATTATTGAGATATTAGTGATGCATGCTAGAAGATAGGCTAGGTGTTTCATATATTAGGGCTAGAGTTTCCTGATTTGTGATGCCTTAGCCTAGGAGTTATTGTTATCTATGATGTGCTTTGAGTATGCGCGGAGTAAGAGTATCCAGCAGGAATCTCTTAAAGGGAGTTTTGAGTAGAGGAGTAATCTAGGAGAGATACATAGACGAGCGTTGGAGGAGACTACTAAGAGAGTAGTTAGATACCCGTGTGGGGTTGAGTTGCTGAGTTCGGTGATACCTTTGAGTGTGTATAGAGAAAGCGGAGTTGTAACTTAGAGTGGTTTTACGTGTTGATGGAGATTATTCGATGCCCGAATGTTGTTCGCTTCGTGCCTTGGGGAACTCTTGATGATGGGAGTAACTTACTAAGTGAATATGACGATATTTAGGAGGTACATGGTTGGCATCATAAGGAGTTCTTCAGCAGCTGATGGCAAAGAAATGTGAGAACTTAGGAAGAGCCTAAGAAGTGGCCTTCCTCAGATAAGTACGATGAGAGAGAAGAGTATTCGCAGGAGAATGACTATGTATAGCGGGATTAGTGATTTAGGAGGTTGGCAGCCACTTAGAAAACCTGGGATGATCCATGTGGAAATTATGGGTAGATGTGGCAGGTAGTATGGGCCCAAACTACTGAAAGCAGAGGACCCATACTCGGTACAGGGAAAATTCCAGAGGTTCTAAGTGGCAGATGAGAAGTGATCACATGGTTCGAGTACCATGATCTGTAGCAGATTGAGAGGTGATCACGTGGTTCGAGTACCATGATTTGTGCCAGTTAGAGTTTCTAGTGTTACCAGTTATTCCATTGTGATTGATTAGATTGAGATCAAAAGTGATAGAGTATGGGGCTAGAGGGACATGTGGAACGAGTTTCAATGGAGCATACCTTAAAGGGGGGGAATCGAGTTGGTTTCCGAGAGATTTGTTGAATAGGTTAGTTGGAGTCGCAAGACTCAGGGATGAGTAGAGGTGGTGCTTTATAAAGGATTACCGTCTGAGCTGAGCATTCGACCGATAGTGGAGATGCCACTTTATGTGACCAGAGTTGTGCTATTTTATATGAGAAGCAGAATGAGTTTTGAGCTTCCGGTTTTAGGGTTGGAGGTAGACCCCATGGGGTAACAAGGGGTTGTGACCTTTTTCACTACAGTATTTTGGTGGTAGGTTGTTGAGACGTATTCTTATCCCATGAGTGGGTCATTAGTGGGACTAAGATGGATGAGAACAAGGAGGTGCCTTGTTGAGAGTAATGTACTGTTATTGACAGTTCCAAGTGGGTAAGATGAGTATATCGTGGTGATGGACCTCGTGGTCTACGTTGTGTATCGATAAGAAGAGGGAGTTCTATTGCTTTTATGATTGTTTCCGACTTGGGTGGCGGGTTGAGGAGTCAAAGTCGAAGTGTGATAGTGCATCCTTTCCGGACCGAGGGTCAGAACTAATCCGGAATAGTGGGATACCCGGTGGTGTGTCGCTATGAGGCTTCGAGATAAGTAGAGGCAGTCACGTTGGGAGGATTCCGAGATTTTTTGGTCAAAGACAGGATATTGGAGTTGCTTGGTTTCCATTAGGAAGATCATTGAGTGATTATGTGGTACGTTCCAAGAGTCAAGGGTGATGTACCTGGAGAAACAGTCTGTGGAGTAGACTATTGGTATGCCAATTGGTGATGGTTCGAACCCTGAGTGGGGGAGAACTGGGTTCTCTATTGAGAGGATCAACGATCCGTTCAGCTACGGTTAGAGAACTGGTTATGGAGGTATGCGGTGCGGACACATATGCCCTGGGTTATCGGTACATGAAGCGAGGTGCAAGACGGAGAGATTTATGAGAATGTGTTTAAGAAAGGATGTGTGAATCCGCGGCAGGTGGCCGTTGGTCAGAGAATTTATTGTGCCTAGGGATTTTTCAGGTTTGCAATGGATAGGTTTGAGGCGGTTGTTTCGTTGAAGTCCAATTTCAATTATTGGGAATGCTAGTTTGATGTATAAATTGTTATCTATAGTCCGGGAGGAGCAGCATTTGATTTTTCAATTAGTTTCAGAGTCATTATGAGTACCTTCGCATGGGTTTTGGTCAGCAAGAGGATGGGGTTTCGAATGATCGTTAACATGATCTCAGGTATTAACAATTTCTCCGTGTTTCAATTTGTGAGTGGAGTATTTCGAGGTTATGAGTTTTGCGAGAAGAAGATCAATGGTCATAGCAAGACATTATGAGATTCTATGATGGTGTATCGCGGCATCCGAGTATGATGCCGTGAGTGGAAAATAAGAGGTTGAGGCAAGCGAGCATGAGATTCAGTGAGGGTGTATCAAGGTATCCGAGTATGATGCCCTAAGTTGAGTCTCGAGTTTATAATATGATAAGTGGAGTATCGAATAGCTATTTATTCCAATAGGAACCCATCAATTAGTCATCATCGGAAGGGATTTTCCAAGAATGTGAGTTGTATTGGGAGAAAGTATGTGATTGCTACAATGGGCGTCAGGAGTAGTGATGCTCAGTCTAGGTGGGTGGGTGCACTTGTCCATGATGGATCACGGAGCATGAGTTCAATGACCGTAATATGGTGATTGCTTAATGATGAGATTATGGGGTGGTAAGAGAGTGGAAGGATTTAGGTGGGAGTAATCACTTTGTAATATCAGGGAAAAACCATGGGGGAGCCCATGGCGAGTGAGTGATTGATGTAAGCCTGCAGGGAGCCATAGAATTCACGAGCCAGTATGAGAGTGTCGTAAGACTGCGGGAAGCAGTGGTAATCCCTACTCAGAGCATGATGCAAAGGAGTTCCTTGGCTTGGGTATCCCTATCAACTGAGTCTTTTGGGAACCTGGTGCCCAGCTCATGGGCAAGATTGGGGTCCCCATGATGGTTGGGAGCAGTTAAATCTCGAATTGGGGAGAGGCTGTTGTAATCGGAAAGAACTAGAGAAGTAATGTACGCATGAATTCACAGATCATGGGTCGTGAGTTGGTGTTAGTGGATTTGAGATTTCAGATCCCTGATGGATTTCCATTTGATGTTCTAGACCTAAGAGGGTCGGTTTGTTTGGCTTGAGAAGGACCATAGTACGCATGAAGTTAGTGAGTGTTAGACGATAGAAGTCGGAAGTGACATGTGACTTCGGAGCGGTTGTAATATTTGCTTGAAGTAAAGCAAACTTAGTGGTTGCATGTACAATATGGTTGGTTGAGATAACTTTGTTGGATTGAACGGTTGGGGTTATGCTCGGGCTTGTGGCCATGCCATTCAAG
The DNA here is from genome assembly GCF_052625555.1 of Lactuca saligna. Taxonomy (NCBI): domain Eukaryota; kingdom Viridiplantae; phylum Streptophyta; class Magnoliopsida; order Asterales; family Asteraceae; genus Lactuca; species Lactuca saligna. Next base: position 41,339,920 of record NC_136422.1, read on the forward strand.
TTGTTTGGCATGCAAGGGATGGTAAGGAATGATTTCGACGACGAAATCTAATTTAAGTGGGGGAGAATTGTAACATCCCGTTTATTGAATAAATGAGTAGATAAAGACTTATAAATGAATAATATTCCTAAAATAAATATTATCTAGCGAATTGTTGATTTTGGGGAGCCAATTGTTCGAATCTCAGATTTTGGGGGTTAAAAGAGTAAGTTCTGGATTTAATTTAATAAGAGTTTCGGAAGTCAAGGTGTATTTGGTAATTAATGGACTTAAATTGAAAGGATTGAAGGCTTCAGGGGTCGAATGGTAAATACTAGGATTCTAATGAGAAGCTTTGTGGGGGTAGGGGCCAAACTTGTAAAAAGAATTAAAGTTTGTAAGAATACGGGTTTAGACTCGGTGCTCTTTTCTTCGCGCTTGTAGATGCGATGTCGAGTAACCCTAAATCCACTATTCCATTGCAGCCACCACCATGTGGGAGTCCTCCTTCATTCGCTGATGCCCAGCCAAGATTGACTGCCACGATCGCTTTCGGTGAGACCTTGAACCACCGAGCGCTCTTCTGTGATGTTATCGCCGACAAAGCAGGAGACCAGGAGCCAAGCCCCACACGCTGTCATTGAGAATGGAGTCTAGGATCGCCGAGTTCGTGCTCACTGCCGTTTCTCCCCTTCCGGTGTTGTTCTCCGTTGCTTTCTGCCATTTCCCGAATCCTATCACCACCACCGCCCTACGGTTATTCCAAAGCTGCTAGCGAGCTCCGGCTGCCGCTTGCCACCATGACGGTGGCTGTGTTGGTGCTAATTTTGGTGATTTTCGTGCAGGTGTATGTGTTGCTGTTCCATTTCGGATTATGCGTGTACTCCTTGTAGTCAGAAATCTGCTGCCACCACCATGAGGTGGTGGCTGCCATCCACTCGTGTTTTCTGCCACCCTCTGCTGCCACCAGCCACCATGGGAGGTGGTTGTGGTTGTGTTTATGGGTTTGATGTTGGGATTAAGTGCTAGTTTCAGTATTTGGAGGTTATATCCGTGTTTAGGTGGTCGGAAAACCCACCACCACCACCGTGAGCCGCCACTAACCACCATTACCTGAGGTGCTAGTGGGTGGTGCTTAGCATTATGAACCATAGTTGTCCTAATTGCTTATTATTGGATTGGGTTGGCTCGTGATTGGGCCAGAAACCCTAATTAGGGTTTAGAAAACCCTAATTTTGGGTTTGTTGGTTGGGCCTATTGGGACCCGCGTTTGGACCAGTGGATTGAAGTTGTGACCCATCCCGATTCCATTGTGTGATGACTTAGTGGAGTAATGGACTTAATGGGTTCAGTCCATAATGGGTTAAGTGATAAACACTTAACCCTAATCGTCATTTTATGTGAAAACCCTATATTTTTGGGCCTTGTATTGGGCCTTTCTTTTGGGCTTTGGTGATTGGGCTATTGATGGGTTATCCAAGAGCAATCATGTGGACTAGAATATTTAGATGGGTTTTAGGGTAAGGCCCATTTAATGGTTTAGGCACAATTTGAAAAATTAGGCCATTAGAGGATTTTTGTGGACTCAATTGGTATTGGGCCTTGGTGGGCCTATTGGGCTTGGACTATTTATGAATCGGATTAGTGGACTATATTTAGACCTAATAATGTGAAGGTTGGTCTTAGATCCTAATGGGGTTATTTGTGGGTTTGGCTTAGTGATAGAAGTTGGAATGTAGCAACAGCATTTATAGGATCTGTTCGCCATCCAAGGTGAGCCTTCTCACTATACTTACCTGTGTTGTAATTTGTGTGTCACCGAAGGGTCTTATTCTTGTTGATGACCAGAGGGTCTTATTTACACTATTGAATGGAGGGTCTAAGGATATTATTGACCGAAGGGTCACTGTACACTGTAGATCGGAGGGTCTTAGTACATTATGGACCGGAGGGTCTTGTCTGTTTATAATGTGATAGGTATTAGCGTGCATACTGTCTTTGTGACTTATGATGTTATAGTAATTTGTGTATATGCTGATCTTATGTGTATATATATTGTGTATTGAGATATCCTGCTTATCTATGTATTGAGATATTCTGCTTATTATCTTGTAATAAGTGTGTTGTGTATTATTGGGTTACCGAGCTGAGGGACTGGAGGGTCCATATGAGTTGTGGGACCAGAGGGTCCTACTGAGACATTGACCAGAGGGTCTTATTGATTTATAGCCTCGAGTGGATTATGAGCTGTGTGTGGTATTTTGGGAAACTCACTAAGCTTCGTGCTTACCGTGTTATGTGTTATGTGTTTCAGGTGCTTCTCAGGATCACGGGAAGGCGACGGCTCGATTGTACACACAAGATAAAGTGTTATGTTTTGGAGGATCCTGGATCATTAATCAAACAATTATGGATTTGTGTTTTGTTAATTTGATAATTAGGATTTTTGTGAAATGCATTATGAGAATTTTCGTGATTTAAAAATGAAAATTTTGTACGGAAAATTCGCGGTGCTACAGATAAGCTTCAAAACAACCTTAACTCCCAATCACCAACCAAAAGGACAAAATGACCAAAAATGTGCCAAGAAGTAGATCCATGAAATGGAATGGCAATGTTTAAACTTTATACCATCCAAGCCACCAAAAGAAGATGCTGATGCTGGATCTCAAAGCCTTCCTCCAAAGAATAAAGTCTCCAAGCTTCTTCTTCTCCTTCTAGATACACAAAACCCTCCACACAAACTTCACAAGAGTTCAAGATCACTAAACATAGGCTATGGCATGAATTAGGGTTTTTAGGTTATAGAGGTTGACTAGAAAATGATCAAATGAGGCTAACAAATGGATTTGTTAGGGTACAACTTAAAATTTTAGGGTTTCATATATCACCCTCGTACGCCCCACGTACTCCTCGTATGCCCAGCGTACGAGGCTTCGGACCCACGAACATCTACCATTAGTACGCTAAGCGTACACATGAGGTACTACCCACGTACTAGCTTCTTAGCTAATAGGCTAAGTGTACCCTATTGTACGCCCCATGTACTACTTACAAGGGCCAAAACGTAATTCTTTCAATTCCAAAGGGCAACTAGGAACATTTTCATTTCCAAGCGTTACATTTATGCATATTCTTGTTTGATGAAGGATTTGGGGTTCGAAGCATGACCTGAACACTTGATTGGGGTATATTTGGATGTGGGTTCGACTCATGATGATTACGGTTGGTATGGCAAATAGATGGTAAGACCATGGGTTGGGTCCATGGAAGTATGGAAGTGTTGTAAGACTACGTGACAGCCGTAGCATATACAAGGATGATAGGCTGGCAGGGAAGTGTTGTAAGTCTTCAAGGTAGTCGCAACATTCACCAGAATGAAGTAGGCCATGGTAGGAGTGGTCGTTGGAATGAAGGAGGATCATTATATGTCTGGGTCGATGCGGACGGTATTATCGCAAGACTTCTCCATGTAATGGTATGAGGATCGTTCGATCTAAGGCAAGGTTAGGCATGTATTGCATTGGAATGGGTGAGACCCGTGGGCACGGTCCATTTAATTTTTCAATCTCTGTAAGACCTGCAGACGAGTCCCCTATGTGTATGATAGTTTGGGTGAGACCCGGTGGAATAGGTTGGAGTGTAATTTTGGATCATCTTAGAATGGGATGACTATGTGGTCAGTGGTGGGATCAGGTGTGAGACAACTAATCTCGATGGTCGATTAAGGAGCTTACATCTCAATTCAATAGAGGCGGGAGATCTTGGACAGATCAAAATTATGGATTTTTGGTTATCCGGATATGAATTTCTAGATTTCTCTGGTACTTAGGGGTGAGACTTGTGAGTCACCCTTAATCTTAATTGAAGGATTTGATTGTGATTAATGGTTGTTTATGTTATCTCTGGTTGGATCATGAGGGTTTTTTGAGCCATTATGGCAAGCAAGGTAGGACAACTCTTTCTAGATAGACATTCATTCAGGAGTCGCGTGGTGTGATTGTGTGAGTCTTTCAGCCTCAACACTTGGATGGAAATCCAGTATATCAATTAATTGGTAGGCAAGTATGAGACTAGAGAGGTCTCGGTTGCATCAAAAATGAAATTATGGGACAACAAGATAATCCATGTTTGGAAGGGTTTATACTTAGATTGGATTGCAAAGTGGAGTCGCATTAACATTGATTCAGAATGTTCTATCTATCGGGGAGTCAGACAAGGTTTTGGGATTTCGGTTTTCGGACAGAGTAGGATGGTTATCCATCAGTGGTTAACACTAGTGGTGCAAGTATTTGTTCGTTGTCAGAGTATGAGATCCATGTTAAGGCTGGGTTTGATTAAAGTTTTGGAATGTTGTTATAAGTATGGATCAACTTTTCAGTCTGTATCAGGATTGTCGAAGTATCATTCAGGTTTTCGGGCATCTGGAAGGTGGTAAAGAGTGATTTCAAGGACGAAATCTAATTGAAGTAGGGGAGAGTTGTAACACCCATGTTCCAGTATGGTTTAGTTTTATTCTCTAGGGCTAAAGATGGAGTTGTTTGGAAAAAAAAATATGTGTCACGACATGGTGAAAGGATACCTACGACATGGCATTGAATAAGTGGCATGTGTATTTTATTGAGCCACCACGATGTGACAACTGATCAGGACAAAGCTCATGACTCTTGTAGAGCTCCCTTCGTATTTAAGACTCTCTAACTTGATTTTAGGGTTGATTTCTCAGCCTATTACCCCCCTCAACCTCATATAACCCTAATGTTTTCCCTCTTTGTGGTTTTAGCTCATTTTGGGTGGTTTTGGAGCTCTTAGAAGGAAGTAAGAAAGAATTGGTACAAGTATCAAGCAAACAACACCTTCTTATCTTGGTGACCACCTTCTAGACCATTTGTAAGGATTTAAGTCTCTACCTTTTGGATTATTCTGTTAGATCTAGGTTGTTTTGGTCCTTCTTTGGTTCATAGAGTTGATTTGAGTGATTGGATGGAATAAAGTTGGCAACTTTATTGTTCTCTAGTGTCCCTTGAGCATCATATCTTATGGATCTGAAGTTTAGTTGTGATTTGTAAATCTTGCATGATTTTAGCTCATTTTCTTGCCATTTGACCTAAGTTTAGTTAAGGGCATGCATGTGGCATGCATGCCATGAAGTAATCATTTGTATGGACCTTTAGTACTCCATTTAGCTTCTGGAAGAGTTGGGGTTAAGGACTTTTCGGATTAAGGGGTTAATGGTTAAGACATTATGGATTTTGGCTTTATTTGGACCCAGGGTTTGAGATCTTGATCTCTTTGGGTGTCTTATTGGATAAAGTTGGAAACTTTATCCATTTAGACCATAGTTTGGACCAGATTTGAGCTTTGGAGCTCTCTGAGTCATGGAAAACAACTTAATTCATGAAGCTGCTGAAACCCAGTTAATACGACATGGCCTTAGGTCGCCACGACGTAGCCATAGGTTGCTACGGCATGGCGGATGGGAATTTCCTGTATGTTTGGTTGGGTGAAGGCCACGATATGGCATAGGAAGACCACAACGTGGCGATCAGCTAAAGTGAACTCTGGCCATTGACTTTTGGTATGGGTTGATGTAACGACCCGTTCCCGGTATGTTGATTTATTGATAATTATAGTGAGTTTTTCAAGAGGGACTCGGCAAGTTCTAGCCTGACTCGCCGAGTAGGGTCGCGCCTGAGGGCACGCGTGAGACGGGGACTCGGCGAGTCCATATCCCTGACTCGGCGAGTCCATCTGTCTGGGTGAAACCCTAAAATCCCCGGGTTGCCCACTATTTATACCACCTTATAGCCCCCATCCTCGCCTCCCTCACCCTGAGAACGCAGTGTTAGAACCCTAATCCTCCCTTGAAGAGCTTATATGTGTTTTGGTGCCATTTTGTGAAGGTGTGAAGAAGGAGAAGAAGGAAGAAGCAAGGAGAAGTGTTGTAGTGCAAATATCCAAGGCCAAATAAGAGTTAATTGAGGTATTTTCGGAGTTCCATCTTGTTATATGCTTTAAACTTCCATTAGAGCTCTCCTAAGAGCTAGTTGATGCTTGTTCCAAGCCTTACACTTGCATGAACGTCTTATTAAGTCGAAATAGCTATGGATCTGAATGTTGGGGTGTTGTAGAGCCCAGATCTACTGTCTTTTTGGAGTTATATTGCATGATAACCATAGATCTACCCATTTTATGCATCTTTTAGCCTTATTTCCCTTATTCATGAGGTTGTGCACGTAAAGTTGGAAACTTTACGTGGTAAATCAGCTTATTGGACTCAGATCTATCAATTGTATGCATTGGATTCAAACAAAATCGAGTAAAAATCAGTTGCATGGCGGCAACTCGGCGAGTCGGAAGAACGACTCGATGAGTTGGGTCACGAGTCCCGAGTTCTTCAGTTTTATCAGTGTCGAGTGGACGAGGTGAGTTAGAGAGTGGACTCAGCGAGTTGAGGGTGAACTCAGTGATGGAGGGACTCGGCGAGTTGTTCATCAACTCGGCGAGTCCAAGGCAATCTTCTTGGGATCAAGAACAACTCGTCGAGTCTGTTCATACGACTTGGCGAGTCGGATGAAGATTGTCTGAGTTCTTGGATCAAGAGGGTACTCGTCGAGTCGATGCCAGACTTGACGAGTAGCAGTGAGTAAGAGTGAAAAGTGAGAGTGGGACTGGCGAGTTGGGTGGCCCAACTCGGCGAGTCAGCCCAAAAGATATTTGACTTTGACCGAGGGTAAAAGAGTCATTTTACCCCAAGCGCAGTGTTTAGTATTTGATTGAGTGTGTTTATGGACTTGTAGCCGAGGAGATTCAGGAGCAGCCACCGTTAGCTTCCCGAGCCATACACTCAGCAGCCATCTTACGAGGTGAGTTTCCTTCCAGTAGGAACGGGTCTAAGGCCACAATGACGGCCCGTTCAGTTAGCAGTAGTTTCCGGATTTAGGTCCGATGCAGTAGTTAGTATGTTCGATGCCTTCGTGGTTCGAACAGGATTTGTGTGCTATGTTTTATGTGTTAAGTATTATGTGTTCCGGGCCACGGCCCGATGTAGCATGTCGTATATGTGTTACGCTAGTTGATGTGTTACGTTATGCCATGTTCAGTCAGACAGTTCCGGACTTCGGTCCGATGCAGTTAGTTCCGGACTTCGGTCCGATGCAGGGGACAAGGTCCCAGTCAGTTCCGGACTTCGGTCCGATGCAGTTAGTTCCGGACTTCGGTCCGATGCAGGGGACAAGGTCCCAGTCAGTTCCGGACTTCGGTCCGATGCAGTCAGTTCCGGACTTCGGTCCGACGCAGGGGACAAGGTCCCAATCAGTTCCGGACTTCGGTCCGATGCAGTTTCCGGGCTTCGGCCCGATGCAGTGGACAAGGCCCAATATGTGTTTTTATGTTATTGTATGGTATGTGGTAGTTTGGGGGAGCTCACTAAGCTTCGTGCTTACAGTTTCAGTTTGGTTTCTGGTACTTCCGCAAGCAAAGGGAAAAGCTCGGGGTGACAGCATCGCACACACCACAGCATAGCTTTTATCCTGGGGATGCCTCTTGATGTTTTGGATTGATGTAGTATGATACAGTTTTCCGCACAATATTTTATTATGTTTTGGGGATACATCGCGTATGTTTTATGTTATGATACTTATATTATGGTTTTGATTATATGGAAAAACGAAAATTTTTGGGTCGTGTTTTTGGGTCGTTTCAATTTGGTATCAGAGCCCTGGTTTGAGGGATTCAAATACACTTCCGGGTGTATCTGAACTCAAACTAAGGGAAATAAAAGATTTTAGTAAAATAAAAATGTGTTACAAAAAAAAGAATTTTCAAAGCACTTAGAAAGAAAGAATTGTTTTTAACAAGATAGAGGTGTGTGCATGCGGTCAGCCGAGCTCAAGTAAGTACTCCCAAATTACCCATACAAGTTATTTGTTCAGTTTCAGTTTCAGTAGAACAGCATGCTAGTATAGGGCTAAGGATCTAGGAGAATGCCTTATGTGCCTACTTATGTGTTACAGCTTTATGAGTATTGCATGCTAGAATTGAGTAGACAGTAGTAGGATAGCCTGTTTAGGTTATGCCTGATAGTATGAGCTTAGCATCCTATGCTAGTGCAGTTTCTTGTTATAAGAATAGTTTTGCCTGAGTATGTTTCCCTTGTCCGAATGCTGCTTGCTTCGTGCTTGGTGGGGTTCTGAGTAGTGGGAGTTAGCCATTAGGTGAACACGTCACACCACATGTGATCAGGTTTGAATAATCCCAGAGTGCTGGAACTGGCCCTATTGCGCAACTCTTGTTTGAGTCCAACCGTTGTAGGGACGGATCTTTTACTTGAAGGATTATCTGATCCTCATCACATGTGATGGTGTTTAGGTGGTGGCTAACTGGCATTGTGAGGAGACCTACAGCAGCTGAGGACCAGTCGCGTTGAGCTTGAAGTTTCCCTAGGGCAAGCCTAGGATGAGAGTAGCAAAGAATGGCAGTGGTAGAAGTGACTTGGTGGAGTCAAGGCAGTTCTTGAGGAAAGTACGGATAGATGTGGAAGGTAGTAGGGGCCCATACTACTGAAAGCAGAGGATCCGTACTCGAATTAAGGAAGGCCAAGACAAGACCAGGAAGCTAGTAGTAGTATCATGATCCCTTGAGATATTTCAGTGTTCTGATGTTGTTATGATATGTTTCAGAATGGTAGTTTTGCGTCCGAGGCCAACAGCCGGCAGTTCAGATGCCGGAGGGGGATCAGGATCGGGATCAGGCCCGGAGGCCGGGCAGATGGATGAGCAGACTAGAGAGTTCCTTTCTTCTGAGGTTACCCGCATCATACTGGAGCAGACTCCTATGATCTTCGGTTCGATCAAGGAGGGTATTTTAGAGCTGATGGATGAGAGATTGAGTACTTTCCGTGCTGAGATGGCGGTCGTGATGGGGTCGCGCACACTTACGTTCAGGGAGTTCAGGGCATGCGGAGCTCCAGACTATCATGGGGCGCGGGACCCCATAGCGAGTACCAGATGGTTGGCGGATGTGGCCAACGCTTTCCGCACTAGCAGGTGTCCCGAGGGGGACAAGGTCAGACTGGCATCCTGTCTTCTGAAGGACAGGGCACGGGATTGGTGGGAGGAGGTCGGACATGCCATCGGGGATGATGCGGCATTGGATGCCATGACCTGGGCTGATTTCTCTACCAGGTTCAGGGCGGAGTTTGCACCAGTCATTGAGGTGCAGCAGTTAGCTAGGGAGTTTCAGGACCTTACCCAGACTACAGAGACAGTGGCGGAGATCACCGCCAAGTTCAGGGAGAGGGCCCTTCTTGTTCCTCAGTATGCAGCCGATGAGGAGATGAAGAAGGCCCGTTATCATGAGATGCTGCGGAGTGACATTCGCATGTTTGTGAGCCGGTCCAGTTGTAAAACGCTGGACGACATGATTGCCAGAGCTAGAGAGAGGGAGATTGATCTCGAGATGGAGAAGAAGAGGAAACCGGAGGCGTTTTCTGGTTCAGGCAGTGTGGGCAAAAAGCCCAAGGTTTCAGATCACAGGTCTAGGGGTCAGCAGAGCCACGGTCGGTGTGGCAAGTGTGAGAGATTGCACGAGGGGGTGTGCAAGGCAGGGAGTTCCGGCTGCTACAAGTGCGGTCAGACTCGGCATTTGAGTAGGGATTGTACGGCCCCTGCTACTACGGTTACAGCATCAGATCTGATTTGCTTCCAGTGCAATCAGAGGGGACATAAAAGGTCCCAGTGTCCCAGTTTAGCTGCAGCAGGGAAGGTGGTTGCACCTGCCCCTGCCACCTTGAGGATTACGGATGGCCGGCAGGGCCGAGCTGATGCGCCAGTGGCGAAGAGCAGGGCATTTCAGATGACAGCAGAGGAGGCGCGAGTGACTCCTGATGTGGTGACGGGTATGAATCTTTCCTTCATCTTTAATTGTTATTATATCGGTTGAGTATTACTTATGTGGGTATGTTTTATTTAGGGTCGTTCTCTGTGAACGGCATTTCTGCTTTGGTATTGTTCGATTCGGGGGCTACCCGATCATTTGTATCGCTTGCGCTTAGCAAGAGATTTAGCAGAGCTCCAGGGGAGCTGGATTGTCCATTAGAGGTTGAGATAGCAGATGATAGGACCGTGAGGGTCGGCAGAGTACATAGAGGGTGTTCCCTTCAGATATTTGATGAGCAGTTTTCAGTGGACCTGGTTCCTATTCCCCTGCGTGGGAATAAAGTTATTGTGGGCATGGATTGGCTGAGCCCCAATGGGGCGGTGATTGATTGTGAGCTTCAGCTAGTGAGGGTTCGCACTCCCAGTGGGGGAGAGATAGTGATTCAGGGCGAGAGGCCCCAGCAAGGACCAACCTTTTGTTCCGCCGCAAGGGCGAGGCGCTATGTTCAGCAGGGTTGCACCGGTTTTGTAGCTTACGTCTTGGATGCCCGGGAGAAGGACAAGACGACGATTGATGATGTTCCTATTGTTCGTGACTACCCGGATGTGTTTCCCGAGGATTTGCCGGGGATACCTCCAGAGAGGCAGGTTGAGTTCAGGATCGACCTAGTTCCTGGTGCGGCTCCGATAGCCAAAGCACCGTATCGACTTGCTCCCCCTGAGATGCAGGAGTTGTCTACACAGCCTCAGGAGCTGTTAGACAAGGGTTTCATTCGGCCGAGCAGTTCGCCTTGGGGAGCGCCGATCTTATTTGTGAAGAAGAAGGATGGGTCGCATCGTATGTGCATTGATTATCGGGAGTTGAACAAAGTAACGGTGAAGAACCGTTACCCACTTCCGAGGATTGATGACTTGTTTGATCAGCTTCAGGGAGCGTCTTGGTTCTCCAAGATCGATCTACGCTCCGGTTATCATCAGATGAGGGTTAGAGATGAGGATGTACAGAAGACTGCTTTCAGGACCCGGTATGGTCATTATGAGTTCGTGGTGATGCCATTTGGGCTCACCAATGCCCCACCTGGATCGGTCGGTGATAGTGTTTATAGATGACATCTTGGTGTATTCCAAGACACAGGGGCAGCACGTGGAGCACCTGCGGGAGGTGTTGGAGACTTTGAGGAGGGAGAGACTCTTCGCAAAGTTCTCCAAGTGTGAGTTCTGGTTGCGCGAGGTGCAGTTTCTTGGTCATCTCGTCAACCAGAAGGGTATTTTGGTAGATCCGGCCAAGATTGAGGCCGTGATGCAGTGGGAGGTCCCGAGGTCTCCATCTGAGATTCAGAGCTTCCTGGGGCTGGCAGGGTATTATCGGAGATTTATTCAGGACTTCTCCAAGATAGCAGTGCTGCTCACCCGACTAACCAAGAAGTCGGTGGTTTTTCGTTGGGGGCCTGAGCAGCAGGCGGCGTTCGAGACTCTCAGGCAGAGATTGTGCGAGGCTCCGATCCTTACCTTGCCAGAAGGAGTAGAGGATTTCGTAGTCTATTGTGATGCATCGATCACAGGTATGGGAGCAGTATTGATGCAGCGAGGCCATGTGGTAGCTTATGCCTCGAGACAGTTGAAGCCTCACGAGGCTAATTATCCTACCCACGATTTGGAGCTGGGGGCAGTTGTGTTTGCCCTCAAGATTTGGAGACATTACCTTTATGGGGTCCGCTGTACTATATACACGGATCACAAGAGTTTGAGATATCTTATGGATCAGCCGAGTTTGAACATGAGGCAGAGGAGATGGTTAGACGTGCTGAAGGACTATGAATGTGAGATCCTTTATCATCCAGGGAAGGCCAATGTGGTGGCCGACGCCCTGAGCCGTAAGGTGTCGGCGGCCCCTATCAGAGATCTGTGTATGAGGATGACAGTGATCACTCCCTTGTTGGAGCGGATCAAGGAGGCTCAGATGGAGGGTCTCAAGGAGGAGAGGCAGAAGTGTGAGAGGATAGTGGGCCGAGTAGCTTCATTTGACTACGACAGTCGGGGTTTGTTGACGCTTCATGGTAGGATATGGGTACCGTACTGGGGTGGGGTACGGCAAGTATTGATGGACGAGGCCCATAAGTCTCGATTTTCTATCCACCCAGGAGCGACGAAGATGTATCGAGATCTTCGATCTGATTATTGGTGGCCCTGCATGAAGCGAGATGTCGCTTGGTATGTGGAGAGATGTTTCACCTACCGGAAGGTCAAGGCGGAGCATCAGAGACCTCACGGCAAGATGCAGCCGTTAGACATTCCCGTGGGGAAATAGGAGGACATCACCATGGATTTTGTCACCAAACTCCCCAGGACCGCACGCGGGGTGGACTCGATATGGGTAGTAGTGGATCGGTTGACGAAGAGTGCCCATTTTATTCCGATTCAGGAGAGTATATCGGCGGAAAAGTTAGCCGATATCTATGTGCAAGAGATTATGGCACGTCATGGAGTGCCGGTATCGGTAGTGTCGGACCGAGATGTTCGTTTCACGTCCAGATGCTGGAAGCGATTCCACGACGAGATGGGTACTCGTCTCCATTTCAGCACCGCTTTTCATCCTCAGACTGACGGGCAGAGCGAGAGGACGATTCAGACTCTCGAGGACATGCTTAGGGCATGTGTTTTAGATTTTGGGGGCAGTTGGGATACGTATCTTCCGTTAGCGGAATTCTCGTATAACAACAGTTATCATGCGAGTATTGATCGACCTCCTTTTGAGATGTTATACGGTAGGAAGTGCAGGACCCCGATTTGTTGGGGCGAGGTCGGTCAGCGAGTTATAGGGAGCACCGAAGTGGTGCTCAAGACGACGGAATTGATCCAGCAGGTCCGTAGTAGGCTGCTGACTGCGCAGAGTCGGCAGATGTAACGCCCGTGTTTCTAGGCTTGCCATTTTTAGCAATGTAATAGTCTAGGTTAACCTTTGTAACCCCAATTTGAAATAATAAAAAATGTATTATTTGTGAATTATGTGATTTATGTGTGTATTTTCTTAATTTTTATAATTTAATGAATTAAGAATAAAATAAGCGTCAAAATTTAAGTGTGAGATAAGCCCGACATCTTTGCATAAAGTTGTAGTGGTCGAAACAAGGATTCCGGAGATATAAGGAATGCCAAAATCCGAGTTATAACGAAGAAGTTATGACCTGTCGAAGGTTCGCGACAGAAACGGCACGACGCCGAGTGACGTAAAATATGAATTTAAGATAGAGCGATATTTAGCCTTAGCGATCTAAATGAAAGTCGTAGATTTCGTTAAACCGAGAGCGTGCATAAAAGGAACGCCCAAATCTGACTTCGTATGAGGAAGTTATGATTTTATGAAGTTTCGACTTAGCAGTATACAACCCGAATACTCGATTTGAGATCGAGCGGTTTTTAGCCGAAACAATCTAAATGAGAATCGAAGATCTTGTTGTTAGTAGTGAAACGATGAAAAGATAGGCGAGAACGGACGTCAGACCAAGAAGTTATGAATTTATAACGAAGTTTTTCTGTCCCGGCCTTCTAAAAATAAATAATAAAAATAAAAGTCAAAATTTGCCGACGGAGTCTAAATGAAAGTTGTAGAGTATGGTCTGACTTTCGCGTGGATATAAAGAACGTCGAAAACGGAGCTCGTATGCGAAAGTTACGCAATTTAGAAGTTTGACAAGTCAATTACGCCCCGCGTAATTTGAGTACGCCCCGCGTACTCAGTCGGATGCAACTTGTCTGACCAATACTCGAGTGCCACCAGTCGACGCATGCAGTGACGTCAAAGTACGCCCCGCGTAACCTGAGTACGCCCCGCGTACTGAGTACGCCCCGCGTAATTTGAGTACGCCCCGCGTACTGAGTACGCCCCGCGTAATTTGAGTACGCCCCGCGTAATCCCAGACCCAGCAGCCTATAAATAGAACTCGAATTCAGCCATTTTCTCTTGTTCAAACTCTTCCCTCTCTCTAAGTTTTGCCTTGTTTTGCGTGCCGATTATACCCCAAAGCCCCGGTAATATTCCCGAGCCCCGAAGTAAGATCCGAAGCCCCGAGGATCCCGAAGAGCATTATTCTCGAGCCGAAACACTGCCCGCGAGGAGCCCGGTTTTGTGAAGATCTTCCAGATCTACGGAGAAGCACCCCTTCTACAAGCCGTAGTGCTGCCCGATTATCTTTTGATCAAGTGAGTGTGTAGTTATTTTCATTCCAACGCAATATTATGAAGTATTTCCTATAAAATACATGTTATGTGTATATACTTGGTTGTTATACGTGTGAGTGTATATTCACTCTCTTCTATCTTATAGATCTGATGTATTCTCTATGAAATACGTGTTATGTGTGTATGCCTCATCTGTTATGTGGAATATGTATTGATTAAAACATGTTATACAGGTTTTTAAACTATGTATAAAAATGTATATTTTTATCTACTAATATGTTGGGTAGAACATGGGTAGATAATTGGTGTGTAATAAACAGATGAGAGGCCTCGGTGTTATTGGTGTTATTCTAGTCATTCAGCAGAGTATGGATGATGACCACGGACTATTCTAGACTGTCCTGTGGAACACTAGCAGGCTCATTACCTGTAGGTGTTGTGAACGACGTGTTCACCGGTGTACTCTATCCCCCACATGGTTGCCTATAGGATACTTATTGTTGAGGAAGCCCCTCTGCAGTAATATCCGTCCCGATGAAAAATCCTAAAATAAGTTCCTTATAATAGACGTTATTTTTAGGAACGTAAGGTGAGGATAACGGGAATGGGTAATCGGGTTTATTGTTGATTGTTGAAATTAAATATAATTATTGTGGGTTGAAAACCCTATATGCTCACCAGGCTCCCAAGCCTGACCCACTCAGTTGATTTATTTTACAGGAAGTGGCGCAAGAGCTTAAGATGGGCGAACATCAAGTTGTTTTGTTTACAAGTCTGTATATGTATATATTTGTTGAATGACTTGTAATGCTATAGTTTATGCTTTATGATCTGTATTGGAACATGACATCCCGACTTTTGATTGTGAAATGAAATCATATTTCTTTACGAAATGTTTTGATAAATATCTATTTTATCATGTTTTGTTTTTGGGAACAAATTCCGCATCTCTTTTAAAATTAAAAGGATTTACTCTGAAAATTATTTTAAAAAGCATAAATGAAATCGGTCTTTTCTGGCCGAGATTTTGGGGATGTCACAGTTGGTATCAGAGCATTAGTTTAAGCGAATTAGGAATTTGTAGGATTTCTAAACTTAAACTTAGCATTCTAAGTGGAGATTGCGAGGTGTGTGTCTGTTGGATCTTAGACACAAGCACTAGTTTATTTTAGGAAAGTTGCCTAAAATGCTTTTATGTGCTAAATGTTATATGTTGCCATATATGATATTGTTTGTTCGGATCTACGGTTTATTGCCAACCGGATCTGAAGGTTTATGTGTTTAGGATTCTAAGCGTATATGTACGATATTAGAACTAGCATGTAATCGTTTGGAGTAATAAGGTCAAATTATTCGGTGTATAGACCAAAATGGTGAGAACAAGAAGCGGAGTTGGAAATGCTAATGAAAACAGGAATCAACCACCTGTAATCGAACAAGTACCTGTCGTAGCTGCTGCACCTGAGCCGATAACAATGGCTGGTGTACAAATGATGATTCAAATGATGTTGGATCGTCAGATGGAAGAAACAAGACGCCTGCTTAGGCAGAATCGTGAAGAACCGTCAATTCAAGCGGAAGAGCCCGAGGAGAATGGAGGGCAGTCTGAAGGAGAAAACTTTAGTGGGATCATTGGTCAAGACGAACAACCAGTGGTTAGACGCAATAACCAGTATGGAGGAAATGATGGTCGTGGGTGCAAGTATAAGGATTTCATGGCATCCAAACCACCATGCCTATCCGGAATCCCGACGCCGGTACAAGTTATGGACTGGGTCTCTGAAATGGAGACTATGTTTGAAAGTTGCGAATGCAGCAACAGGCAGAAGACCGCTCTTGCGATCCCTCTGCTAAAATCTGGCGTGTTAAGTTGGTGGAAGCTGTTAGATGACTCTATGCCCAAGGGAGAAGCAAGCAAAATGTCTTGGGAAGACTTTCTGGAACAACTAAAACTGCAATACTGCTCCGAGCAGGACCTTCTGGAAATCAGTAATGAGTTTCAGAATTTGAAGAAAGGGAAATTGAGCGTTACTGAATACGCTACAAGTTTCACGGAAAAGATGAAGTTTATCCCATATTTGGTGCCTACAGAACTCTCTAAGGTCAACAAGTTTGCCCTTGGACTACCAGCGGACTATGGTCCAATGGTTAAGCAAGCAACCACATTGAAAGCCGCCATCTGGGCTGCTAGAAATGTTGAGACCCAGATCAGGGAAAAAGGTCTGGGAAGGTCAGAGGTTGGTGAGAAAAGGAAAATCGATGGATTTTCAGGGTCCAGCAAGAAAAGTAAATTCTCGAAGTCTAGTTCGAGAGGAAGTGGAGGAAAGGTAGAGGCGAAATGGTGCGACAAGTGCAAGAAGAAGCATCATGGGAAGTGTGGCGGGGAAACCACATGCTACAAATGTGGAAAGCCAGGGCATTATGCCAACGAATGCACCTTCACCAAGAATGTTTGTTATGGTTGTGGTGAGGAGGGGCACATCTCAAGGGATTGTCCGAAGAAGAAGGAGGCAGCAAGACCCAACATTCCGCCAAAGCCAAAGGCGAGAGCATTCCAGATGACACTGGAAGCTGCTAAAGATGAAGCTGATGTCGCTTCAGGTACCTTTCTCGTTAACAAATTGTCTGCCCAAATTTTATTTGATTCTGGAGCCAACTACTCCTTTATATCGCATGAATTTGGTAGAAAACTAGCTTTGCCTATTGTGATACTAGATAATGCTTTATTAGTCGAAGTTGCTAGTGGCAAGATTGTACCTGTTAGCCATCGTATGAAAAACATTTTAATTGATTTGAATGGGAATAAATTCCACGAGGAATTTTTACCTATAGAACTTAATGGTTTCGACATTGTTTTGGGAATGGATTGGCTTAGTGCCAATGATGCCGAAATTTTATGCAAGAAGAAAATAGTGAAAGTGAATCCGCCTGGAAAGGAATCGTTTATGGTGTATGGAGATAAACGCAGAGTAAATTCTGGAATCATTTCTCTAATGAAAGCCAGAAAATGTTTGACCAAGGGGTGTACATCATACTTAGCATTCGTGATCGATGCTAAGAAGGAAAAGAAGGTGATGCAAAATATTCCCGTTATGTGTGATTATCCGGAAGTATTTCCCGAAGATCTTCCTGGATTACCGCCTGATCGACAAGTAGAATTTCGTATTGACTTGTTGCCCGGAACAACGCCAATTGCAAAAGCACCTTATCGATTAGCACCGACGGAGATGAAGGAACTGATGATGCAACTTCAGGAGTTATTGGACAAAGGTTTCATTAGACCTAGTTCATCACCCTGGGGAGCTCCGGTGTTATTCGTAAAGAAGAAAGATGGAAGCATGAGGATGTGCATTGATTACCGAGAGCTGAATAAGGCAACAATAAAGAATAGATATCCGTTGCCGAGGATTGATGACCTATTCGATCAGCTACAAGGTTCAAGTTATTTCTCAAAGATCGACTTGAGGTCAGGATATCATCAGCTAAAAGTAAGAGAGCAGGATATAGAGAAGACTGCATTCAGAACCCGATATGGACACTATGAGTTTTTGGTTATATCGTTTGGACTAACCAATGCTCCCACAGCATTCATGGATTTAATGAACAGGGTTTGTAATCCGTTCCTTGACAAATCTGTGATAGTGTTCATAGATGACATTCTGATTTATTCAAAAAGCCAAGAGGAGCATGGCAGACACTTGCGAGAAGTTTTGGAAGTCTTGAAGAAGGAGAAGTTGTATGCGAAGTTCTCCAAATGTGATTTTTGGATTCGAGAAGTCCAATTCTTGGGTCACGAGGTCAACCAAGAAGGGATAATGGTTGATCCAGCAAAGATCGAAGCTGTGATGAAGTGGGAACAACCGAAAAGTCCCACGGAGATTCGAAGCTTTTTAGGATTAGCTGGATATTACCGAAGGTTTATCCAAGGCTTTTCTTCGATTTCTAGTCCATTAACAGCTTTGACCCACAAAGGAGCTACTTATGCTTGGAGTGATAAGCATAAAGAAGCATTCGAGAAGCTAAAGAAGAAACTATGCGAGGCACCGATACTTTCTCTACCCGATGGAGTTGAAGACTTCGCTGTTTATAGCGACGCGTCTGGTGTTGGATTGGGTTGTGTTTTGACCCAAAGAGATAAGGTGATCGCGTATGCATCTCGACAGCTGAAAGAGCATGAAAAGAACTACCCGACTCATGATTTGGAGTTGGCAGCGGTAATTTTCGCTCTGAAAATATGGAGGCATTACCTCTATGGCATGAAGTGCAAACTTTTCACTGATCATAAGAGTCTCCAATATCTCTTTAGTCAGAAAGAATTGAATATGAGGCAACGACGCTGGCTGGAACTACTTAAAGACTACGACTGTGAGATACTTTACCACCCCGGTAAGGCCAATGTTGTTGCTGATGCTCTCAGTTGGAAAGTCAATCTTGAAAAGCGAAGGCCAAGATCGTTGAGAATTGAAGTTGTCTCAACCATTTTAGAAAGTATAAAGAAAGCTCAAGAGGAAGCTTCGGAGAAGAATGACCGGAAGGAGGAACGTTTGGGCAAAACGTTGGTGTTCGGTGTAAACAGTCACGGACTGAAGGTGTTCCAAAATCGGATTTGGATACCTAAGACAGGAGGAGTCAGAGATCTTCTGATGGAAGAAGCTCACAAGACCATGTACTCAATTCATCCCGGTAGCACTAAAATGTATAGGGACCTGAAACCCTATTATTGGTGGCCGACGATGAAGCTCGACATTGCGAAGTATGTGGCTGAGTGTGTGACTTGTGCAAGAGTCAAGGCACAACATCAGAAACCGTACGGGAGTTTAGAACCATTGCCTGTGCCTATGGGTAAGTGGGAAGACATTACTATGGATTTTGTCACTAAACTGCCCAGAACAAAGAATGGTCACGACATGATTTGGGTGGTCGTCGATCGATTCACTAAGAGTGCGCATTTCATAGCAGCCAATGAGAAATGGTCTATGGAAAAGCTTGCGAATTCTTATGTGAAGGAAATTGTAAGACTTCACGGTGTTCCGCTAACAATTGTGTCGGATCGTGATAGTCATTTCACCTCAAGATTTTGGAAAAGTCTACAAGAGGAATTGGGTACCAAGTTGTGTTTAAGTACAGCTTACCATCCGCAGACTGATGGTCAGAGCGAACGGACGATACAAACACTTGAAGATATGTTGAGAGCGTGTACCTTGGAATTCCTAGGTAATTGGGATGAACATTTACCTTTGGTAGAATTTTCCTATAATAATAGTTTTCACTCGAGCATAAAGATGGCACCTTATCAAGCTTTGTATGGACAGAAGTGTCGTACGCCATCTTGTTGGCTTGAGGCTGGGGAAAAGCAGTTTATGGGGCCGGAGATAGTCCATCAAACTGCTGAAAAGTTGAAAATAATTAGGGAGAGAATGTTAGCAGCTCAGGATCGTCAAAAGAGTTATGCTGACAAAAAGCGAAGACCGATGACTTTTGAAGTTGGAGATTCGGTTTTGCTTAAAGTCTCGCCGTGGAAGGGACTTATAAGATTTGGAAAAAGGGGAAAGTTAAGTCCAAGGTTTATTGGACCATTTAAAGTTCTTCAGAGGATTGGGAACCAAGCTTACAAGCTCGAACTACCAGAAGAACTGAATGGAATTCATAACACTTTCCATGTCTGTTATTTGAGGAAGTTCACGGGAGAAGTTCCCGACATAATTCCACTTTCAGAGTTGAGGATCGATGAGAACAAAAGGTTGATTGAGGAACCGGAGGCAATTGTTGACCGAAAGACTAAGAAATTGCGACGTAAGATGGTGGAGTTAGTGCTTGTCCGATGGAAACACACGAATGGGCCAAATTTCACCTGGGAGACGGAGAGTGACATGATGAGTCGCTATCCACATTTGTTTGCTGGTGTGTGATTCCGGGGACGGAATCATTCTAAGGTGGAGAGAATTGTAACGCCTGTGTTTCTAGGCTTGCCATTTTTAGCAATGTAATAGTCTAGGTTAACCTTTGTAACCCCAATTTGAAATAATAAAAAATGTATTATTTGTGAATTATGTGATTTATGTGTGTATTTTCTTAATTTTTATAATTTAATGAATTAAGAATAAAATAAGCGTCAAAATTTAAGTGTGAGATAAGCCCGACATCTTTGCATAAAGTTGTAGTGGTCGAAACAAGGATTCCGGAGATATAAGGAATGCCAAAATCCGAGTTATAACGAAGAAGTTATGACCTGTCAAAGTTTCGCGACAGAACCGGCACGACGCCGAGTGACGTAAAATATGAATTTAAGATAGAGCGATATTTAGCCTTAGCGATCTAAACGAAAGTCGTAGATTTCGTTAAACCGAGAGCGTGCATAAAAGGAACGCCCAAATCTGACTTCGTATGAGGAAGTTATGATTTTATGAAGTTTCGACTTAGCAGTATACAACCCGAATACTCGATTTGAGATCGAGCGGTTTTTAGCCGAAACAATCTAAATGAGAATCGAAGATCTTGTTGTTAGTAGTGAAACGATGAAAAGATAGGCGAGAACGGACGTCAGACGAAGAAGTTATGAATTTATAACGAAGTTTTTCTGTCCCGTCCTTCTAAAAATAAATAATAAAAATAAAAGTCAAAATTTGCCGACGGAGTCTAAATGAAAGTTGTAGAGTATGGTCTGACCTTCGCGTGGATATAAAGAACGTCGAAAACGGAGCTCGTATGCGAAAGTTACGCAATTTAGAAGTTTGACAAGTCAATTACGCCCCGCGTAATTTGAGTACGCCCCGCGTACTCAGTCGGATGCAACTTGTCTGACCAATACTCGAGTGCCACCAGTCGACGCACGCAGTGACGTCAAAGTACGCCCCGCGTAACCTGAGTACGCCCCGCGTACTGAGTACGCCCTGCGTAATTTGAGTACGCCCCGCGTAATCCCAGACCCAGCAGCCTATAAATAGAACTCGAATTCAGCCATTTTCTCTTGTTCAAACTCTTCCCTCTCTCTAAGTTTTGCCTCGTTTTGCGTGCCGATTATACCCCAAAGCCCCAGTAATATTCCCGAGCCCCGAAGTAAGATCTGAAGCCCCGAGGATCCCGAAGAGCGTTATTCCCGAGCCGAAATGCTGCCCGCGAGGAGCCCGGTTTTGTGAAGATCTTCCAGATCTACGGAGAAACACTCCTTCTACAAGCCGTAGTGCTGCCCGATTATCTTTTGATCAAGTGAGTGTGTAGTTATTTTCATTCCAACGCAATATTATGAAGTATTTCCTATAAAATACATGTTATGTGTATATACTTGGTTGTTATACGTGTGAGTGTATATTCACTCTCTTCTATCTTATAGATCTGATGTATTCTCTATGAAATACGTGTTATGTGTGTATGCCTCATCTGTTATGTGGAATATGTATTGATTAAAACATGTTATACAGGTTTTTAAACTATGTATAAAAATGTATATTTTTATCTACTAATATGTTGGGTAGAACATGGGTAGATAATTGGTGTGTAATAAACAGATGAGAGGCCTCGGTGTTATTGGTGTTATTCTAGTCATTCAGCAGAGTATGGATGATGACCACGGACTATTCTAGACTGTCCTGTGGAACACTAGCAGGCTCATTACCTGTAGGTGTTGTGAACGACGTGTTCACCGGTGTACTCTATCCCCCACATGGTTGCCTATAGGATACTTATTGTTGAGGAAGCCCCTCTGCAGTAATATCCGTCCCGATGAAAAATCCTAAAATAAGTTCCTTATAATAGACGTTATTTTTAGGAACGTAAGGTGAGGATAACGGGAATGGGTAATCGGGTTTATTGTTGATTGTTGAAATTAAATATAATTATTGTGGGTTGAAAACCCTATATGCTCACCAGGCTCCCAAGCCTGACCCACTCAGTTGATTTATTTTACAGGAAGTGGCGCAAGAGCTTAAGATGGGCGAACATCAAGTTGTTTTGTTTACAAGTCTGTATATGTATATATTTGTTGAATGACTTGTAATGCTATAGTTTATGCTTTATGATCTGTATTGGAACATGACATCCCGACTTTTGATTGTGAAATGAAATCATATTTCTTTACGAAATGTTTTGATAAATATCTATTTTATCATGTTTTGTTTTTGGGAACAAATTCCGCATCTCTTTTAAAATTAAAAGGATTTACTCTGAAAATTATTTTAAAAAGCATAAATGAAATCGGTCTTTTCTGGCCGAGATTTTGGGGATGTCACAGCAGAAGAGCTACGCCGACAGGAGGCGTTCGGACTTGGAGTTCCAGGTGGGAGATATGGTTCTTCTGAAAGTCTCACCTTGGAAAGGTGTCATCAGGTTCCGGAAGAGGGGCAAATTGGGCCCCAGATTTATTGGTCCTTTCAGGGTTTTGGCCCGGGTGGGTCGGGTTGCTTATCGGTTAGATCTCCCTGAGGAGCTTAGTCAGATACACAACACCTTCCACGTGTCGCAGTTGAGGAAGTGTTTGGTGGATGAGACAGCAGTCGTTCCCTTAGAGGACATTCAGGTTGATAGCGGCCTAAATTATATCGAGAAGCCGGTCGCGATTCTGGAACGGAAGACCAAGACCTTGAGGAACAAGGTAATTCAGCTAGTAAAGGTGCAGTGGCAGCACCGGAAGGGGTCTGAATGGACGTGGGAGGCTGAAGAGGAAATGAGAGTGCACTACCCGGAGTTATTTGCAGATCCAGCCGTAGCAGACTTCGAGGACGAAGTCTGAGACAAGTGGGGGAGAATTGTAACGACCCGTTCCCGGTATGTTGATTTATTGGTAATTATAGTGAGTTTTTCAAGAGGGACTCGGCGAGTTCTAGCCTGACTCGCCGAGTAGGGTCGCGCCTGAGGGCACGCGTGAGCCGGGGACTCGGCGAGTCCATATCCCTGAATCGGCGAGTCCATCTGTCTGGGTGAAACCCTAAAATCCCCGGGTTGCCCACTATTTATACCACCTTATAGCCCCCATCCTCGCCTCCCTCACCCTGAGAACGCAGTGTTAGAACCCTAATCCTCCCTTGAAGAGCTTATATGTGTTTTGGTGCCATTTTGTGAAGGTGTAAAGAAGGAGAAGAAGGAAGAAGCAAGGAGAAGTGTTGTAGTGCAAAGATCCAAGGCCAAATCAGAGTTAATTGAGGTATTTTCGGAGTTCCATCTTGTTATATGCTTTAAACTTCCATTAGAGCTCTCCTAAGAGCTAGTTGATGCTTGTTCCAAGCCTTACACTTGCATGAACGTCTTATTAAGTCGAAATAGCTATGGATCTGAATGTTGGGGTGTTGTAGAGCCCAGATCTACTGTCTTTTTGGAGTTATATTGCATGATAACCATAGATCTACCCATTTTATGCATCTTTTAGCCTTATTTCCCTTATTCATGAGGTTGTGCACATAAAGTTGGAAACTTTACGTGGTAAATCAGCTTATTGGACTCAGATCTATCAATTGTATGCATTGGATTCAAACAAAATCGAGTAAAAATCAGTTGCATGGCGGCAACTCGGCGAGTCGGAAGAACGACTCGACGAGTTGGGTCGCGAGTCCCGAGTTCTTCAGTTTTATCAGTGTCGAGTGGACGAGGTGAGTTAGAGAGTGGACTCAGCGAGTTGAGGGTGAACTCAGTGATGGAGGGACTCGGCGAGTTGTTCATCAACTCGGCGAGTCCAAGGCAATCTTCTTGGGATCAAGAACAACTCGTCGAGTCTGTTCATACGACTCGGCGAGTCGGATGAAGATTGTCTGAGTTCTTGGATCAAGAGGGTACTCGTCGAGTCGATGCCAGACTCGACGAGTAGCAGTGAGTAAGAGTGAAAAGTGAGAGTGGGACTCGGCGAGTTGGGTGGCCCAACTCGGCGAGTCAGCCCAAAAGATATTTGACTTTGACCGAGGGTAAAAGAGTCATTTTACCCCAAGCGCAGTGTTTAGTATTTGATTGAGTGTGTTTATGGACTTGTAGCCGAGGAGATTCAGGAGCAGCCACCGTTAGCTTCCCGAGCCATACACTCAGCAGCCAGCTTACGAGGTGAGTTTCCTTCCAGTAGGAACGGGTCTAAGGCCACAATGCCGGCCCGTTCAGTTAGCAGTAGTTTCCGGATTTAGGTCCGATGCAGTAGTTAGTATGTTCGATGCCTTCGTGGTTCGAACAGGATTTGTGTGCTATGTTTTATGTGTTAAGTATTATGTGTTCCGGGCCACGGCCCGATGTAGCATGTCGTATATGTGTTACGCTAGTTGATGTGTTACGTTATGCCATGTTCAGTCAGACAGTTCCGGACTTCAGTCCGATGCAGTTAGTTCTGGACTTCGGTCCGATGCAGGGGACAAGGTCCCAGTCAGTTCCGGACTTCGGTCCGATGTAGTTAGTTCCGGACTTCGGTCTGATACAGGGGACAAGGTCCCAGTCAGTTCCGGACTTCGGTCCGATGCAGTCAGTTCCGGACTTCGGTCCGATGCAGGGGACAAGGTCCCAATCAGTTCCGGACTTCGGTCCGATGCAGTTTCCGGGCTTCGGCCCGATGCAGTGGGCAAGGCCCAATATGTGTTTTTATGTTATTGTATGGTATGTGGTAGTTTGGGGGAGCTCACTAAGCTTCGTGCTTACAGTTTCAGTTTGGTTTCAGGTACTTCCGCAAGCAAAGGGAAGAGCTCGGGGTGACAGCATCGCACACACCACAGCATAGCTTTTATCCTGGGGATGCCTCTTGATGTTTTGGATTGATGTAGTATGATACAGTTTTCCACACAATATTTTATTATGTTTTGGGGATACATCGCGTATGTTTTATGTTATGATACTTATATTATGGTTTTGATTATATGGAAAAACGAAAATTTTTGGGTTGTGTTTTTGGGTCGTTTTAGTTGACTTTTTGGCCAATCTCTATTTTTTGAAGGTTTAGGGTATGCCTTGTGTGGATTGGCAGGAGGTGTTTTGCACCCATGTTTTGGCAGGAGAGTAGTTAGATGTGGTCGATGATTTGAGCTGAGTCTTATTTAGTTTTGTGATTTAGGTGAGTATCCTCACTGTACGTGTGGGTCAAAGGCACCAATACCGTCCCATTATGATTTGTTATGCTACTTGTCTTTGTGACTCTTATATGGTATGTTGGGTTAGGCCCATTGTATGACGAGGTAGGCTCATTTGTATTATGGGCTAGGCCTATGGATCAGGAAGGGTTAGGCCCATTGTATGTTATGTAGGGTGTTAGTTGTCTTTGTGACTCTTGCATTTGTATGTTAGGATAGGACCATTATGGTGGGTTAGGCCCAATGAGCAGGCTAGACATTTTGGAGAACTCACTAAACTTTGTACATACGGTTTTATGTTTATGGTTTCAGGTACTTCCGGTACAAAAAGGAAGGGTCCGGCGTGACAGCACTGCATCCACCCATGTTCTCGCAACTTCATAATTTTAGGATTGTACTCTGATAAGTATTTCTACTCTGATATACTTTTGAATGTTTAAAATGGCTAAATGGTGTTTGTGGTTGAATTTAAAATGAAAATTTTACTTTACGATTTTTGAGATGTTACAGTTGATGTAGCTATGGTCTTTTCTCATAACTCTTTAATTGGTGACCATTTTTTGTCTCTAGAACAAATATTTAGTTACTATATATATATATATATATATATATATATATATATATATATATATATATATATATATATATATATATATATATATATATATATATATATATAGAGAGAGAGAGAGAGAGAGAGAGAGAACTATAATTAGCCGGTATTTAGGGATAACTTATACTATTTCCGTTCCAAAATGATAATCCACTTTTAATTTTTAAAGTTCTTTTTTCTTCAACTTTAACCTTAAATATTTTTATTTGTGTTATATATTACTAGATAAAACTTATAAAAATGAAAAAACATTTAAAATACAATCCGTTCATATATTTTGCATCAAGTATTATCTATCAAAAACAAAATTATTTAAGGTCAAAGTTGAAGAAAAAAAACTTCAAAAATCAAAAAATGAACTATCAATTTGAAACCGAGGTAATATATTTCGGTCTCTAATCAGTAGTCGGACTTGTAAGGACGAAAAGTTACCACCAAAATCTTTTTCTTGCAGTGAAAATACTTTATCTTCCTCAAATTTCAATTACTTAATTGGTATAGAAGAAAACTACACCAACAAAAATTATTCTCATTCATACATCTATGTATAAAAAGCAACACGAACCATATGTACGTGTCCAATACATACTAGTGGTGGTATTGAGACGTGTAAACGGTCCGATTGTCGTGCTATTTAAATACATAAACATATTATTTAAACACAACATTATTCAACCATACATATCACCATCACCATGAACATAGCACGCCATGTTTCTAGTCATGGGAACTTCACACCACCATATCCTGCACACATAAAGATCAATAAGATCACAACATTGAATAGGAGTCATTTGCTTTTATCGTGACAGTTTGTGTTGAGGAACTTACAAATAGGAGCAGTCGTCCACCTCTGGTTATCACCTTTAGTCCACTCCCAACAAAGAATTTTGGTCCCATCATGAATACCAGTGTCACCAATAGATGCATCTATATTAAGCTTAATCTTGTTCACCATTCTTACTGAGTGAAAACCATCACCCAAATCCTTGCTTTGTGTCCAAAGAACAGACTCATCAACCCTATCTGGGTTGTATTCCGTCAACTGAACCTGTAGAAGCAATTATTTACATTAAAAATCCGAAGAAAATTTACAAAAAGAACAAGCTCGATCAAACATGCGACAGATACTCGATCTATAGTACATACTTATATACAATTTGACAATAGTTATATGTGAGTGTTCATCACTAATTGAAGCAATTTGAAGTTGGAGGATTACATACTGGTTTAGCGGCACCGGTAGCGTGCTTCAGAGCCTGTCCAGTAGCTTTATTAATCAGAGCAAAAGAGGGAAAACCTTCTTCATCTTTGACTTTCGTGCTAAGCTTCTCTTCCTTTATCCAATGCTGTGTAACAAGATGAAAAGATCAACTACACTGAATTCAGATGAGCTGATCTGCGAAGGAGGAATGAGAGATTGAGAGGTTATATATATACCTGATGAGGATCGGAGGGGTTGGTGGGTGCAAGAACGGGTTCTCCATTACGGATGGTGAGCGAGTAATCAGTCTTGATCTTGCTGTAAAACCTAACAGTGGGTTTGTTGTCAGTGTACTTAGGGCTCTGATGAGAGACATGTTGGACAGCTGCAGGTTGTGATGAGGATTGGTGGTGGGTCTGGGCGGGAGCATGGTGGACGGCGACAGCAGGTTGCGGTGTTGATTGGTGGTGGCTGGGAGCTTTGTTGTGGTGGTGATCCATTTTGTGAGATTTGATTGGTGTGTGTGTGTGTAATGTAAGGAGTAAGGAAGTAAGGAGTTAGTTAAATAGAGAAAGAGGAGGTGAAGGGGTAGTTAGAAGATTTTTGTTTTTTTTTTTTTGGCCGGTGGAAGAAGTCGTGCCCATAATTAATTGTTTTTTTGTGCAGAAATGGCCACGTTATTATATATTATTTTATCTTAAATTGACAGTTTTGTTCAGAAAAGATTTTGGAATTATCTCAAAATTGATGATTCAGAGGAATTGAAATGGTAGGGCCAAGTTTTAGTCGACTGAAAAAAGTACTATTTATTTTATTTATATATTTAAAAAAATAACTAGTATATACGGTTCTCGAATAGTATATACTTATAATAAGTTAATTTTATTGGGCCATCGATGGATATTAGTATTACAGTATGGGGCTATTTTCACAAATGATATCTGAATTTTGATATAATTTTCGATGAAGTTGTTTTTATATAAAACATTTTTTTCTGGAAAATTGGAAAAATACAATTTTGAACTGAATTAGAATGTCTTGAGAACTTTTTTTCAAAAAAAAAAATAATACAAGCCTTTTAAAAGGAAAAATAACATTATAGCACTATAAAACGTTAGGTTCTATTTTAAAAAGTGATTCAATTTATATTTTACAGTCTAGGAGATTAATCTCGAATGTTACCGTTTTAAATGATTACTTGACTTATTATAGGTAATTTCATATTTCATCCTACTCATCAAAGGCTAAATGAAGACATGTTGGCTAAAAACAATGTCATTTTCCTATTCAAGAAACACTCCATGGGAAATTGCACATTCGTTCAAATAACTCTCAAAATTGAATCTATGAAAGTCGCAGATTTAACGAAAATGCAACTTGATCCATCTTCATCTCAAGTTTGAAACAAAAATAAAACAATCATCATCGAGTTGTTTTGATCAAAAATCAACGCCTCCGTTCTACACCACTTCGAGATAACAGTGGATTGAGACTCACTCTCATTTAAATAAAAAATGAACATCCATCTCCAAAATCTCCTTTCAATCCATCACCCATTTTCGAAATTGAAACCTAACATCTTTTCGAAACAGTTTAGACAACCATCATACCTTCAAATCGAAACCAGAACAAAGTCTGTTGACCCATCGAAATTAGAACAAGATCCAAACAAAAATGAGAAGAAGACATTAGTTCAGTGAAACCTAAATCCATCTTCATCTCCAAAATCAAACAACTATTTTCGTTCTAGACTCATTGCAACACTATCACGACTGAAAAATACAAATTTGAAAACCATCTATTGAATCTTGTTCAAAATCCAAATTCATATGTGACGTCCCAAAATACAGAGTAGATTTTTCACTTTTTATATATAATAAAACCATCCAAATACCATTCCATCAAAAGATAATCAGAGTATAAGTTTGAAGTTTATCAGAGTAAAATCATAAAAACAGATAGTGTGGAAATCTTCAGTAGATGCGATGCAATCAAGTCGGGCTATTCCATTTGCTACCAAAGTACCTAAAACATTTAAACTAAAACCCTAAGCACAAAGCTTAGTGAGTTTTCCTAGATACCACATATAAAACAATAACAGTGAGCCTGATCCTAGGGGTATATTGATGGGTTTTCTATGTTAAACAAAAACAAGAAATTTATGTAGCGGGATCATAAAACTATTTTATGGGCACATGTAACCTAGAGATCTATGACATTTTTTCATTATAGCAACATACTAAGTAAAACCGATCTAATCAATTTATATGTAAGAACAAATAAGATTAATAACATACCTTGAATTGTAGTCGAATACACTTACTCCTTTGATATTCAATAGCTCGTGGAAAGTAAGCACCAGAAGCATCTCTCTAATGATTCACACCCAAAACCTTATAACATTACAAATCAAAAAGGGGCGCGGGGGGGAAGAAGTGAAATTCAGATTTCATTCTTCTTGGAATTATTATCAACGAAAATAAGATGCTAATGGAAGGTATTTATAGCTAGGGGATCTCCGGGATAAATCTGATCCCTGGGATAAACACTAAATTGAATAATTAAATATTAGATTCAATTTATTCAAGGTATTATCCTTATTAACTATACGACAAATCTAGAACCCCCTCTAGATCCCTTAAAATTGTCCATACCATGGATGGTTCTACAATTCAGCCATTGTATCTTTATGTAATTCTAGTTAATTCCGAATTAATTCCAGATTAATCCTGATTAGTCATTATATAATTCCAATTATTTCTAATTAACTTAACTAATCATATAATAATATAACAAGTCATTTTATCTCTCTCCTAAAGTCATTTCTAGGTATTTCTAGTTATTGAGGGTAACTCGAAAAAAGACTTTACTTTTATTCTATAAAGTTACACCAATTTAGTTATAACATTGACCAATTTAGTTATGACATTGGACACCTATTTCAACATATATTTCAACCCATGTGAATGCTACGTTCCACCCGTAGCCTTACAATCACTTCTATTGCTACAGTTCCCCAGCAGTCTTTCCTTCTATGCCCCCCCCCCAATAGTATTTCATACAAATCAATATGGTCCACCCATAGTCTTTCATGTGGTTCACAAAGAATAACAAACATATTTGTACACTACATATCCTATATAGTATAGTTAGAAGACTCATCAGAATCAAAAGTTGGATATCGACACTCTAAGTCACACAGGACAAGCTACACGAACCACCTATAACAAATAGAGGTCACACCTCAGTATACTACCTAAAACCTCGAAGTCTGACCAAAAGTCGAACTGCTCAAAAGTCAAAGTTAACGGTCAACCCCACCGACCACTGCATCGCGACCAGGCCCTGGCCATGTCGTGGTGACTAAAAGACAAAATAGATGCAGGACCATTCGTCCACCACACCGTGGTCATCCCCTGACCGCTTTACCATTCGTTTGGCATATTAGTTCCCTCATTAAGCTCTTAATTTGTTAAGTCCAAGCCTCTAACTTTCCAAAAGGATTTAATACTCTCTAATACTCCATAAAATTGAATCTTTAATACATGCATAAACCATATAAGGCTCACACTGTTTTGGGTCAAAAATGGTGAAAATGGTTCTAACTTCATGCATGGCATCAAATGGATTGTAAAGACCAGATATGATATCAACGATACTCATTGGACCTTAGAAATCAATAAAGTTTCAACCTTTATACCATCATTTCATCCAAAATCATTAAAATGGACCAGATCTAACTTAAAATTAATATCTAGAAGGATAAACAACAAGGTTGAGTCTTAAAGACTTACAGAATTCCAGAAATGCACAAGAGACCTAATTTAGCTTCCTTGCTGACTCTTGTTTCACTAACATATCTCTCATTCCTCTTCATAGTCACTCACCAAACTTCAAACACCAAGGAACATACACAAATAAGGCTCAACGTCCAAGATCTAGGGTATTAAGCCCAATATCCACCGTGTTGTGGTGGATCTCCACCACCACGCCGCAGTTACTCACATTCTCAGGAAATTAAGACTTAAAAACAATTGATGTCAGAAAATTAGTACCTGAAAACAGGCATTACATCATAACCATCTTCATCTTACTAGGAATAACCCTAACTATAACACCAATTTCCAATTAAGCATCACTTTTGAGTTTGTCAATTTAAGCCTTAAAGAATGAATTTTTGTTGGCCATGAAGTGAGCAGGTGAGTCTCACACCCTGTCGATGCCAAAGGAAAATGTGCATTTCATTGGGTGTCACGACGTGACAACATGTTGGTCACGACGTGACAGCCCCTGCATGTAAAACCCTAATTGTGGGGTTTGTTCCCCTATTTAAGGGAAGTGAGGGCTAGGGTTTGCACACCCTCAACCTCCATCAACTCCAACATAAAACCTAGCCTCCATTTTGTCATTTGAGAGTTTTGGTGGTGTTTTGGTATTTTAAGAAGAATAAAAAGCTCTTGGTGAAAAGATATAGCAATATAACCTCTTCTCCTCACCCTTACTCATATTCTAGACTCATATAAGTCTTCAAGATCCAAGATCCAAGATTTATGATTAGTGTTTCTAGATCTAGGTTCTTGTCCCTTTTTTCCATGATTGTGAGAGTTTGAATGGTTAAATTCCACAAAGTTGGCAACTTTATGGATCCTTGGGGTCCCTTTGGGGCTATATGTTCAAGATCTATGTTTCTATGGTGTATTTGGTCTCATGAACTAGTTTGAGTTCATTTCTTCCATGTTTTTGACCTAGAATGGAAGAGACATGCATGTTCATAAACCATCAAATTTATGTTGCATTAAGAGTAAGAAAGCCTCCTGGAAAGTATAGATGATTGGTCTTATTGATTAAGGACTTAATGCATTAAGGAGGCCAAAACGGTACTCACGGTGTAAAGGATTGGTCTTCACGATATGAGAAAATGCAATCTCAATGACTGTCTTGTCTTGAGACCACCATGATGTGACATAAGATCGTGCACAATGTGGTGGGCATCTGGGATACTTTTTGACTATTAACTTTGAATTTTATTGTTAACTTTTGACCAAGATTGATTTTAGGTCAATATGAGGGTTTTGGGTTGTAGTGTCATCTATTAGATTTGTGATCAATGTTTTTATCCGCTAGACTAGGAGATGAGTTTTCTCAATCTACTTTTTTACTGCAGTATGTATCCTTAGGTGTAAGATGTCATTATACTGTAGTGATCTATGTATCCTTGTGGATAGGATGTTGGTACGTTATAGTGATTTGTTGATTGGTAGATCTGTTATGATTACTTGTATTGCTGGCTATTGTTAGTTTGATTGTTTATGTGTATATGAAGACATGTTGTAGTTGGGTTGAGGTTGTGTTGTATGCCAAGATATCCAGGTAGTCTAGTGTATCGTAGGCTTTGTAGGACGGTCCAATCATGATGTAAGCCCTAGGGAGTTGTCTAACTATTGTAGGCCTTATGAGCGGGCCAGTAAACTATAGGCTCTTTAGAGCGGTCCAAGCATCTCGTTGATCTTGCAAGGCAGTCCATCGAGACTGTAGGCTCAGGTGTGCATGTATTTTATTTGTATTGTTGTGTTGAGTATTTTGGGGGAACTCACTAAGCTTTGGTACTTCAGATGATCAGGTCAAGGTGAAGGCGTGATCCTACACATCCTCCTCATGATTTATGTGTTGAGAGATTATTTTGATACTTAGATTTATATGGATTTGTTTTGAAAACAATATTTTCCTGTCTTATGATTTTATGATAATATCTTTTGAAATGAAAATTTTTGTCATGGATTTTAGGATGTTACAAGTTGGTATCAAAGCTCTGTTTTGATAGAATTGGATGAACACTTATGTGACTCCATACTTAAACTATGGATCCGCAAAATATTTTTCATAAATAATTTTTAAATAACTTAAAAAAGAATGCAATGTGTATAATCATCTAGAGCTCAAGGAAAAGTTATTCCCCAAGATACCCACACTTGTTTTATGTGTATTGGTGATATGTTATAAATGCATGTTAGTTAATAGGCTGTAAATCTTTAGGAATTGCATGATAGAATTTTCTTGATTTATGATCTCTGATAGCTTATGGGATTTCTTGATATGGTATATGAAACTAACATTATTACTGCAGTTGTTTAGTGTATGCATCAATTGTTATACATAACTAAGATTTTATAGCATGAGAATGTTTGATTAAGCCTTATTTCATAATGAAGCCTTATTCGACTGTCTATTGAATCCAACGTTATGTATGATTAGCATACACAAGGCATATGCATGGTTAATGGAGGTTTCATGAGTTGCGTGTGGATTGTTAGAAGGCCAACAATAGTTAGGATCTATTAGTTACTCTTGACAGAGTGAGTATATGGATTGTGTGTACCCTAGTGGTGTTGGGAGAGTGAGTATATGGATAATGAGGATATGTTAGTTACTCTTGAGAGAGTGTGTATATCTAGTGGTGTTGGGACTAGTGGCTTAGGAAATTCGTGGCAAACCTTTGAGACAAATATGGGTAGGTGTGGAAGATAGTATGGGCTTGCATAACTAAAAGCATAGAACCTGTATGCATATCAAGGAAGTTACAAGTTCGGAGGGATGAGTGGTTGACTAGTAATGTACTTGGATATAATGTGAATTTATTTTGTGTTTTAGTTTAATTTTAGTATGGTGACTACGAGAGGTTCAGGATCAGGTGTTGATTGCTCGGAGAGGCCAAGTTTGAGTGATGATAAGATTCGTGTGTTGATCATTACTCAGGTGACTTTGGTAGTCAGGGAGGCGATCCCGAAGGTATTTGGATCTATAAAGACAACCTTGATCGAGATGTTTGATGAGTGTTATGTTGTTGTCATCAAGGCTATTGTCGCTACAGCCACTGTAGCCATTACAACGATAAGACTTTAGGGAGGAGGGTCGATTCAGTACCGGGACTTCAGAAACACGAAGCCCCCGGAGTTTGACAGGGTTAAGGACCCAATCATTGTTATGAGATGGATATCTGATGTGGAGGGATTTTTCTTTACTTGTTCATATATTAGGAGCGAAGGACTGGTGGAAATTAGTAACCATTGCTTATTCCCCTGCGGAGAAGGCCGTAGTGACATGGGAGCAGTTATTAAAGATGTTTCAAGCCAAGTATGTCCTACTGGTAGAGAGAGAGTGGTTAGCCTAGGAGTATCTGTCGCTCAATCAGAAAACAAAGTCGCTGACAGAGATCACTAAGATGTTCACAGAGAGAGCTCTTTTCTACTCAGGGTATACTTCTTCAAAGCAGGTTCAAATGTCACGTTACTTGAGCATGCTCAAGATGGAGATTTGCGAGTTTGTGTTGAAGCATAAATATCAGACCCTAACTGAGTTGCAGTCATTTGAACAAAGGAGCGAGATTGAGATCGAGAGGCAAACAAAGGAGAAGAGGCAGACCCCAGTTCATACTCATCTAGCAGTAATACGGTTCAATCCTATTGATTCATGATATAGAGGCTAGATGGGTCGTACTTGTGGTAAGTACGGGAAGGTACATGATAAGGTATATCGTTCGGTGATGGGGTGCACAAATATGGCAAGGAAGGCCACTATGCGTGGGATTGTCGTCAATAGCAACAGGCATCACAGCCAAGCACGTGAGTTTATGGACATTGTGATAAGGTTAGCCATGTGAAGGCAAACTGTCCTTTTCTTGTTGTTAGGCCTGTATAGACACCAACACTTACTACCCTTCAGATCACAGATGGACGCCAAGGGAGGGGTAAGGCCCCGAAGGCCAGGGGTCGTGCATTTCAGTTGACTGCAAAGGAGGCCAGGGCGACGCCTGACGTTGTTACTGGTATGTATTCATTTATTATTCTGTCAAGTTAAATTTTTGTATGCATATGTTTGTGTTCCTGTTAGGTACCTTCTTAATGAATTCCTTATCTTCTCTTGTGCTTTTTGACTTGGGTGCAAGTCAATTTTTTTTGTATCTCAGCCTTGTAGTAGGGATTTCGATATGACCCTTGGAGAGTTGGAGTGTCATTTTCGATTTTCCATCACCAACAAACACAATGTTTCTGATTTGATCGTTTTTCATGATTGTACTTTCTAGATATTCGGGATTCCCTAGCCGATTGACCTGATTCTTATCCCTGTAGGAGATGTGTGCATGATCGTCGGGATAGATTGATTGAGCAGGTTTGGAGCCGTGATCGATATCGAGAGACAGATTGTATTGGTTCAAACCCCAAGTGGAGGATCACTATCTATTTATGGTGAGGATACCAGGGTTGGTTCAACCTTTTGTTCGGCTGTCTGAGCTAGACAATATATCCAACATGGATGTTTGGGTTACCTCAGGTATGTGGTCGACACTCAAGTTGAAAAGAAGAAGTCAGTTTTGAATGTGCCAGTGGTTAGGGAGTTTCCAGATATTTTTCCAGAGAAACTTCCCAGCGTGCCTCCCGTGAGGCGGGTGGAGTTTAGGATCGATCTGATGCTCAGTGCGGCTCCAATTGCTAAGGCACTGTATTTCATCGCACCACCAGAGATGTAAGAGTTATCCTCTTAGCTCCAAGAGCTATTGGGCAAGCAGTTTATCCGACCAAGCAATTCACCTTCGGAAGTGTAGCTTTTGTTTGTGAAGAAGAATGATGGTTCTCACCGAATGTTCATAGTTTATCGGGAGTTGAATAAGTTGACGGTGAATAACCGTTACCCACTATCTAGGATTGATGATATTTTCGATCAACTGCAAGGCACATATTGGTTTTCCAAGATTGATTTGAGGTCAGGATACCATCAGATGAGGGTCAAAAAAGAGGATGTGGAGAAAACAATGTTCCAAACTCGATATGGTCATTATGAGTTCATGGTGATACCATTTGGGCTCACCAATGCACCTGCAACACTTGTGGATTTGATGAATTGTTATGCAGCCTGATGCTTGATCGATCGGTCATTGTGCTTATTAATGATATTCTGGTCTACTCCAAGACCATGAAGCACCATGATGAGCACCTACGAGAGTTACTTGGAGTGTTGAGTAAGGAGAGACTGTATGCCAAGTTCTCTAAGTGTGAGTTTTTGTTGTGATAGGTCCAGTTCCTAGGAAACCTCGTCAAGCAGAACGGGATTTTGGTCGATTCGGCCAAGATTAAGACAGTTATCGAGTGGGAGGTCCCGAAGTCTCCATCTGAGATCATGAGTTTTCTTGGGTTGATAGGTTACTATTAGAGGTTAATCCAAGATTTCTACAAAAATTATTGTTCCTCTTACTCGTTTGATGAAGAAGAGTGTGGATTTCCATTGGGGGCCTGAGCAGCAGGCTGCATTTAAGACTCTGAGGCGGAGATTATGTGAGGCCCCGATATTTACCCTTCTAGAGGGTGTCGGGGATTTTATGGTATTTTCTAATGCTTCAATCACATGTGTGGGGGCGGTACTCATGCAACGGGGTAGGGTCATCATGTATGCTTCAAAGCAGCTAAATCCTCATGAGGTTAGGTATCCGACACATGACTTAGAGTTGGGGGCACTTGTGTTTGCCTCAAGATTTGGTGACACTATTTGTATGGGGTTCGTTGTACCATTACACGGATCATAAGAGTCTGAGATATCTTATGGATCAACTGAATCTAAACATGATGCAACATAGATGGCTTGGCGTGGTCAAGGATTATGATTGCAAGATTCTTTATCATCCGGGGAAGGCCAATATGGTCGCCGACGCTTTGATCCGCAAGGCGGCTAGTGCCCCTATTCGAGGATTGTTTTGAGGATGATGATCGTATCACTACATTTGGACTTGATTAGAGAGGCTCATGTCGAGGGAATCATGATGGAGAATATCAGGAGTCGGATTGGGTTTGGGTTCCAGTTTCCAGTGGGGTCTATCTCTGATACATTTTCACATAAGATATCATCAACCAGAGAAGATGACACATTTAATGGATCTTAAGGATCTTGTTATCTCCTATGCTTGTTTTAATGGAAACTCGTGCCACTTTAGATTTTCATTTTTGTGTTATTTCTTCTTGTTATGATAGCAACTCGATTGCAATTTTACAAATTATTTTTTGCCTTTATGTCATTTTCCAACCGTTAGTTGTTAATAATCAACCCACAACGCCCTATTCCAATCCATGTGTTTTTGGTCCTTGGCCTTATTTTGTAAAATATAGCAACTTTTGATTTGATAACAACTGGGACGTAAGAAATCTCCTTTTAAAAACTGCATATTTGTACAAAAAAAAAATGTCTATTATAAAACAAAAATATATAGCATTCCTTACAAATACACTGTCTTCCACGTCATTTAATGAAATTTGATAC
The DNA here is from genome assembly GCF_052625555.1 of Lactuca saligna. Classification (NCBI taxonomy): domain Eukaryota; kingdom Viridiplantae; phylum Streptophyta; class Magnoliopsida; order Asterales; family Asteraceae; genus Lactuca; species Lactuca saligna. The sequence goes on from NC_136422.1 coordinate 41,377,099, forward strand.
ATATTGTCAACCATAACCGAAGAATTTGTGCCAATAAATAGCCATAAACCCAATAATGGTGTTGTGAATTCTTTATTTTGTTCTAAATATCAAAATTGTTTTTTGTCAAAAAAAAAAAAAAAAAAAAAAATACAAATTCAATACTCATAATTTTTTTGAAGATTAACTCACACCCTCTAATCTTACTTATAAATATAAAATTTTATCCTCCACATACCTTAAACTCTCAACCACTTGATAAATAAACACATTTACAATACATCTTATATCAACATTTACAACACATCTTACATCGTTAAACCATAAGTATTCTTGGTAAATTTTTCAATACTCATAATTGAGTTCAAAATTGCCACTTTTTCTAGTATAAAGTTTTCATAACATATTTTAACCAATAAGAAAAGGAACATATTCGAAACTTATATTTGAGTTCGAAACGCAACTATTTTGAATACTATAGTTATTTTGCTATATTATGATGATTTATTCCTAAATTAATTAAATAGGGAGAGGCAAGATGTGGCACTTGGGCACTGTATAGTACTTGATAAAGTGGACCCCAACTCAACTAGTCAATCAACCCATACGTCTGTTTTGATGATTATCCCTAAATTTTAGTACATCATACTCATACGATTGAGATAGAATTTTTACATGTATTCGTGTCCATATAAATTTAATAAGGCGTATGTCATTTCCTATTTAACTAGATATCTTCTAATTTGAACATTAATTATATCGTCGTACTCCTTTCAAGTTTCTTTACAAAATTTCATACTCTTGTTTCATGACGACAATACACAGAACTTAAAACTATACGATTAAACCTCTTTAAAAAAATCGAGGCAGTAGTAGGTGAAAAACGTCTAATAAATATGTTTCAAATACTGTCCTATTATTGTCTTCATGCTATTTCACAACAAAACTAATATTTGTGTGGTAAAATATCTTCAAAAACGAATCATATTACAATTTAGATGAAAATAACCAGTTTTTTTTAGTCTAGCGTAATTTGTTTAACTAACCCTTGATGTATGCATTAGTAAACGGGTTAAGGTTTGTTACATCTAGTTCCAATAGAAGGCTGTCATCTTGGACATAATTTTTAAAACTATTTATTTAAAGAAATTTTACTAATATAATATTTTTGATCTTATTTAAATATATGAATTATTCAATAAATGTAGTGAAACATTTCCTTGTTTTCTCAAAATTTTGAGTTTTTTTTTTAAACAACAAACTAATCTATCCTTAATTACCACATATATCTCATATCTCAAATAAGCTTTGAATTCATCTCAATTAAAAGGATCACTCGTTATCGCTATATAAAATTACACGTAATTTGATATACTTAACTAGTCTAATACTTTAATTTTCTTCTTATTAAATTAAATTAAGGACATCTGCACAGATGTGGCAGTTGGTAGTTCATAATAATTGATAAAGTGGGTCAAAACTTGATATCTTAATCAAACCATATGCCTCCTCCCACGTTTATAGGAGACTCGATTTCACAATCCTAGTGTCGTCATATTCCTTTTCCTTACCCACTAAGATTTATGTTAATAAATAAATAATTTTTATATGAAGAAGAAAGGTGGATGCGAAATCAAACACAAATTCCAACTTATTTTAGTAAAAACATATATTGAATTCATATGGACCTACAAACCGATGTCAAAAACAATAATTTGTATCATAAAGGCCTAGTGTAGTTGAATAAAGTATAAAATAGCAATAACAATTATGTTTATCCACTCTAATAAATGAATGTTTTTGTACCATACACGGAACCAGAAACGCACAAAAGAATCCCCATAAAAGATACTAAGATGTTTTTTTATATTGTGGTTTTATTAGATATAACAAACAAATGTAAAAGTCTTACACTATAAAGTTGACTTCTTCGTTTATTTATTTTTGAAAACCCTTTATTACTCGTTCGACCTTAACCTCTATAAATAGTTATTTTTCAACACTAAAAATCAAAATGAACGACTAAATTAAAATAAAGTAATAAAACATTAAAAATCAATGTAAATAAATAATACTTTTTTATTCTTACTAATGGAAAAAAGGAGAAGCCAATTAGCCAAGCAAATGTGAATGTGGGGAACCTTAAAAGAAGCCATGAAGTGAAGCAGGGAGCAGAGAAAAAAAAAAGTAGAAAACCTAAATTTCTTTTCCTTTGATTAATTTGCTTACATTAGGTTGGGTATGCATTCCATGTTTATTTATTTATTTATTAATTAATTAATGGGTCATTTGTTCTATTTATTGGGCTACTAACGGTTAAATGGATTTTTAATTTAACATGTTGGGAGTAAATGAGGGGATATCATATTCTTATTCAATTTGTTAAATTTTATTTTATAGTTATTTTGAATTAATTTTTTTTCTACATGAAATATGTTATTTCATGAGTTTTCCTATTTTAACAAATTTCATATAATACTTTAATTTAATAATTACAATAAATATAGTAATAAATGAATATCAATTTCATTAATAGGCTTAACTTTTTATTTCAAATTTTCCAAATTAAAACCCATTAGTTTATTTTGTTTATTTATTTAAATTTAAAGATAACGAAAAATCAATTTTAATAATTCATTATTTTTCTTATTTTCTTATAACTCCAAAAATTTTATATATTTAGACCTTCATATTCATTTTTTTTAATTAACTCATGTAATACATGAGTTTTACACATAGTATATTATTACACTCACTGCAAGAAAAACATAAATATAATATTGTTGTTTCCCAAAATAGAATACGGGCTACCATCCCGTATTATATTGGGGGCGTATTAGATTAGCATCACAATAGAGTACGGTTAAACAACCATACTCTATCTCCATAACACCTCCACATATGATCCACATATAATACATACTTTATTAGCCGATATTGCACTTTATTTAAACATGTTATATTCCAAAATAATAGCCCCCTTTTCCACAATTAACCACAATATTAATAGTGCTCCGGGAACATTAAACAAACCAAAAAACATTACATTGTTAACGAGGCATCCATTGCATTAAAGAGGAAGCAAAAATATAAATTGAAAGGCAGAACTAAAGAAGCCAACAAAGGCAAATCGCTAGAACTTATTCAACATGCACAAAACTCCCTTCAATAGCAAATCAAAGACCAGTTCTCCAAACATATCAAGCCTCAAATTTGTATATTTTTCAAAGCATAATGTTATAATAGGTAAAAGGGAAAGTAGAGACTATAATAAACACATCAAAGTTCATTGTTATTTCTTAACAACATTAATGATTTATAAAATAAATCAGAGTTCATTTTCTAGACTTGATTTGTTTCTTCGTAAAACATGATTTATATAACATGAAATTAAGTAATTGCATGCAACATATGAGTTATATGTGTATTAAATACATTGCTTAGTGCTTACTAACCTTTACAATGAACTTCAAAAAGATTCATAGGAGCCTTGTGACGACCATTATTGGTTGAAAATTACTAAGTACATTTGAGAGGGAAAAGGATGCCCTGAAACAATAGTTAAGTGATTATCATACCAAATATATATGAAAGACTACTCGATCATAGTTATTGTTACACATGTCTTTAAAACAAAGAAAAACAGATCAAGATTATGAAGCTAAAAGTTGTTTTACACACCTGAAATGGTAAAATGGTATAATGATGTTTGTTTCATCGACTCGCAAGGTCACGCTCTTTATTTTATCATCTCGATATTGTCCAAGTTTCAAGATTCCCTACAGAAAATGTTTAATTGTATCAATAACAAGTTTTTATTAAAAAATGGGTAAACATATATTTAAACATTTTTTCGTCATAAAGATGATGTAATCATCATACCTCTTATTATGTTGTACCATTTTATCCCTTACATAAAACTTCAAATCAGAACATAGTACAATCTACACCACAAGCCTTTAAAAGTTAGACATCAACAAAATACCATTGATCAAATGACATCTGTAAGTTGTAACTGTTTAGCCCAAGACTTCGAATTGAATGGTTAAATAATAGTACTAACATGTTGTTGATGTTGGGGAAGGGACTATATGGTACTAGATTTGTCTGAATCATCATCATCATCATCATTATCACCTGCAACCTATGTTCATGTAGCAAACTCAAAGTTAATCAAACAAAACTACAATATATTAATGATTAAAATATGACTCCTGACAAAGATTTCACAAGTTTTTTGTTGTAGGATTCCAATCTCTTATCATACTCCTTCGTTTTTAATTATTAAGAAAACCATAGTCATCAACATCATATAAAAATCATAAGTAGTCTATCTCAAAATATCATAACATCTGTCAAAATATATCAGAGTATAAACATCCAAGGCTAAACAAATAGTGTGGGCACTGCAATCATCATGAGCTCTTCCCTTGCTACTGGAAGTACATGAAACCAAAACTAAAAATTGTAAGCATGAAGCTTAGTGAGTCTCCCCAAACTACTACATACCATACACATAATCACATAATCACATAATAACATAATAGTGGGCCTTGCCCACTACATCGGGCCCCGCCCGGCATCGGACCAAAATCCGGAAACATATAAGCATTCCTCAGGCTTACCCCGACATCGGACCTAAGCCCGGAACATATAAATAAGAACATGCAAGAATCACGAAGACATCAAGCATACAAACATTCCTCGGGCTTTCCTCGGCATCGGACCAAAGTCCAGAAACATATAACCTACATTAGGCTAACCCTGACATCGGACCTAAGCCCGGAACATACTAGCATACATATACGGGCTGACATTGATGCCTTCTGATGGGTTTTGAGCATTCTAACACTCCTATGGTGTACATGCAACCCTAGAAACCTTGGATTTATGTTTTCTCTAATATTCATGCAAATAAGAATTTTCCAAGGTTTTCATCCTAACTAGCATGGCATGGGGAACTTGTAATACAAAAACTAGTAGAATAACATACCTTTTCTTATAGATTGAATTCCTTAAGACCTTGTGAGCCTATCATCCCAATTGTGATGCCTCAAATGTCTCACACAACACCACAACTCTTGGAATAACTTGAGAAGAGAACACTTTCACTCAAAAATCGGATAGCCCTCTTTTTCTTGCAATAGTGGCCGATTTTGCTAGCGATAGAGCTCCTTATATAGTGTGCCACATGTAGGGTTACACCATGTAAATCCTAATATGCATGGATTTTCATTTCCCCCATGATCCATGGGTTTTAACCTCCATGGAGCATCCATGAAGCACCCAATGGGTCCTAACCCAATCTAGTGAATCATGAACCATAAGCCCACTATATTAAGAATGAATGATTTACAAATATATCCCCATATATTTAATTAGTCTCCTTTTGATCACAAAATTAATTCCAAATGAATTCTTGATCAATACTAATTAAATAATATTATTAATATATATTAGAACTTATAATATATTAACAAATCATAAGTTTCCTTTTCTCATTTTGTCTATCGAAGCGTTATGATGCCATGCAACCCAAATGGACCATGCCAAATCAAGTCAAGTACATACTAAATATAGTTATGGGATTAGACACCTTATCCAACACCTTCGACCCGTTCATACAAGAGGAAACTCACCTCAAATGTCGGGTGAAATAGCTGAATGTCTCTGCTTCTGCAACCGGCTCTACTCATGCCCTATACAGAAACAACCCCTTAGATACCATTCCTTTCTTAAGACCCCTTCACAGGTCAACCTTAGTCAAAGTCAAGGTCAAGGTCAAAGTCAACGCCCAATCAAAGTCAAAGTCAACACCCCAAGTTGACTTAACTCGTCGAGTCATCCCCCTTACTCGTCGAGTTCACTTGCTACTCGCAGTCGTGATAAAATGAGTCGACTCATCGAGTCCCTCCTCAGAATCGTTGAGTTCTACCCTTTATAGAATCGGGACAAATCGGCTCAACTCGTCGAGTTCCTCTATGAACTCGCTGACTTCTTTAGTTTGTTGCTTCATCCCAATGGATTAAACCCAAAATCTTCAGATCTGATCTTCTTACTTCATATACATACTGAAAATGTCCTTTTAAGGGTAAAGTTTCTAACTTTACCCGTTAATAACCCTTACTTAATGGGTTTAGCTGAAACCCTAACTCTTTAGGACCTAGATCTTAGTCCACAAGCCATCAATATTCCAAGCTAAAGCATACAAATAGAGATCTGGACCTTATATATTATATAAACACGTAAAGCTTCCACCTTTCTCTCCATGCATGGCCTTTTGGAGCTTAAAAGGCCAAAATGATATCCTATAACTTGCATGGGGATTTAATGGCCATAAAGTTAGCATCTTTATGCCATGAAAGCCCTCCATGGTTCCAGATCTGACGGTGTATCCACTTGGGATGTCTATTTCCCAAAGATCATGCTTCTTGGACCAAAAACCCAATAAAATGATAATAATGAGATCTAAGAAGTTACTAAGCAAGTTTGAGACTTGCTTACCAAGAAATGATGAGAATGAAATGGAGTCTCTGAATCTACTAACTTCTTCTTGAATCCCCAAGCTTCTCCTTCATTCACAAGCTTCAACACACACAAAGTTTCTCTCAAAATGGCTCACAAGCTCACAAATGCATTAGGGTTTCTGGATTTAGGGTTTGGGACTTGGAGGTTGGAAATGAGGCCAGCATGTGGGGATTAAGATGCTTAAATAGGATGCAAAAGCTAGAAATTAGGGTTTCACCCCTGCCAGCCTACTCGTCGAGTTGAGGCTCTCAACTCGTCGAGTATGTTACTTAAAACACGCGTCTCTTCTGATCTCTACTCGACGATTTTGGGGCTCCCAACTCGTCAAGTTGCTATACATAAATGAATAATTTATAATTTAAATGCGTATCAGGAACCAGACGTTACATTCACATCCCAAAAAAATAGGTAAATACTACATTAATTATATATATATATATATATATATATATATATATATATATGTTATTCTATATGGTATTCTTATTCTACCTTTTATTGCACATTATGATTTTGCCTCAAAAACTAAACATATAATACTTACAGAACCTGCCACTGACTTCCATTTTGCCACATTAGTTTACCAACCTGATAATATGCAAGTGAAATTCAAATCCAAAGTTAAAACTTCAAAGCACAAACTCAACTCAATTTAGATAGAGAATACTTGAATAAATCTTAATAAATTTCTAGGCAAATAGCAAAAAGGAAGATCACTCACAGCAACAACAGAGTTGTGTTCAGAGTTATCTTTTTTGAACTGCTTTCTAAAGTCCTCCCTTCACAACACATTAACAAAAGGAAAACTATCTAAATATTGGAAATTAAAGTAAAAGTTAAAGCTAAAAGATAAAATAAAAGCAATTACTAACATGAATACAAAGAAAGTGCTAGCAAGTCTCTTGGGTTTATTGGCATCCTTAGCAGGTTCCCGGTGGCTGTAGTTTTCTTTACAACCAACCTAAATTCTAACAAAAAATTGTTAAAAAAAAATACCATAATCACGATCATGGGGAAGAACAAAAACCTAATTTCATTGAAGGTAAAAAGAAAGCAACATAAACCCTAATAGATGGCATCTATGAAACATAATATAGATTAAATTGTACTTGGTATCAACTTTCCTCGTAGCATGGCTTGATTTGCGTCCTTTCGTCTTTTAATCCTGAATGAAACAACCAAAATAACAAACTAGGTCAAAAAATCAAGACGAAAATTGTTATAAGTGACAAAAATTAGAGTCGACATTGAGGAAAAAGATAGATAACCAAATAAAAACAAATATCGAGTGATAATAAAACGACAACCCAATCTCTGATCCGATCTGCCATATATCTGATATGATATGCGGTACATATGATCCTTTTTGCCTCGCAAGTTTGAACGTATTCCAATAATCTATCATAGATCCCGAATTCCTGAATTGATATCCAAAAAAATGAAAGCCTTTCCATTAGGGCAAAAGTGGTCATAGTTTCTGGAGGTTAAAAAGAAGGAGGAGGTGGTGCTCCAGTGGTCGTCTGGATGAGGAGAGATGACGATGTAGTGATTGTCTAGAGGAGAAGAGATGGTGGTGCAACGGTCATAGGGAGGAGGAGAGGATCGAGTGGTAGCTTGGCGGTGAGATGAAATGACAAGGGCTCTATTCCTTTCGCCCTTTATTTTTATTTTTTTGAACGGTAGGACCGAAAAATAAAATATTTTGACAAACCTAATTAAATATGTATAATGATATATGAATCGTATAATACATGTTTAATAAGAGTCGTACATCTCTTTCTAATATGGATTTCTTACATCCATATTATATTATGGTGTATCGTATTAACCATTTTTCGGTAGTTACATGGATTAAGTTGTTAAGTCTTGGGGATAGAACTAAGATAAATCTTAAATAAATTCACTATATTCTTATCTTATTTTATGATTTAGCCATGATTTTTTAAAACAAAAAAGCTGAAAATACTTGCTAATTAATTCAATTTTTGGGAAATGTCATGATTCCCCCCGTTTCCTTTCGGTAGCTTTGTTGAGGTGGGAACCAAGTGTACAAGTAAGATATTGATTTGGCAATTAGGATTATATTAAAAGAAATTGCATCTTCAAACTTAATTTTCAAACACCCAAATAAGTAAGGCAAGAGAATAGCATCATCATCTTTTGTTAGTATCCTATTAGTATCCCAAATGTACAAGTGTGAATCAATCAACTAGGTAAGGTGGGTGTGGGTAAGATATGATTGTTAACATGAGTATGGAATGGGGACTTCTTGATCTCCATTAGACTCAGACATATGTTCATTGGGTTCCCTAATTTCTGGGTAAATTTACTTGAACATCCATTTGTCGGTTATGAGTTTGGTTGTAAATGTTGAAATTTTGTAATATGTTGGATAAAGAGAAGGATTGAAAGCATTTTCTTGGATTAACCCACCATTTCCCAACAAGTGGTATGAAGATATCCTTTTGGAATTGCACATGGTTGCAAAAACACCTACAAATGAAGTTGCCCATATACATTTATCAGTACATGTGAATGCAACTGCAAATAAAATCGAAGTGTGGAATTGGATCACGATTTATTTGGTGTGTATGGAAGTAATTATGTTTAGTTTAATCTTAACTTTAATGTAATGTTTTGGTAACTATAGTTGTACTAATGATGTAAGGTGTTTATGTTTAATTTATTATTTTGTTTACTTTAATGTAATATTTTTTATCATGATTTGATTTTGTATCATGTTTAAGAACGATTTATGTAAATGGAAAATGACTTAATTTTGATGATATCTAAGAACCAAAAATAAGGACAAACGACATAACTCAAAAAGTACCAAGATAACATGAGTTAATTCAAAGGGCAATAATATGACCATATCTAAGTACTCAAAACAAATGACTTAATTAAAAGTACCACGACCAAGTTTATCTAATTATGGGAAATTGCATAATTCCACTATATCATAGACAACCATCTAAAGGTCTTTTCATAAATGTTTAAAAAAATAGACATCAGTATACAACTATCAACTAAAAGGTAACCAACAAAATTATTTTCTAGGTATAATCATACAAAACAAAAAGGGCTTCCTAATCATATATGCCCAACTATATCCTAAAACACATTACAACTTCCACCACCTAATCTAAATTTAATATAGTCTCCTGAGAACCTCCAACACCTTCCTTGTTTTCTTCAACTTAATTTTAGGATCCTCTCTGAAAGCCTTCTTGTTTTAGCCTTAAAACTACATCCTTGGTGTCATATATACCCTTTTCTTAATGTCTTCCTCTCGTGTAGATTGAGGCTCAAGAATTACATCTCATGTTTTGATTATATGTGGCTTTTTCAACTTCCTTTTATGATAAAGTGAAAACGATGTACAAAATCAATAATAATCACAACATATAGTCAAGATAAAAATCCAGTTCAGGTAAATTAAAAACTTCATACCATAGACATGGATACATCAATAAGGACTTTTTTGTTACTAATGAGTTGTTTCATTTCATCATTTGTGATTCCAAGGACCAGCATAATTTCCACATATGTGTATTTTCATTTTTGCATATCATCAATGAGTAGTTACATGTGGATTGTATTTATTTCTACAATACAATCTCTATAGTCCGCCTTCCCAACTTGATCAATTGACACATTATCAATTGTCACTTCCCTAATCACACTACTTGATGCTTCATCAATTTCCTATCTACCATCCGTATTACTAGGTGCTTGATTATATATCACTTTGCTATTTCATTTATCATCTCCCACCGCCCATTTTTCTTTTGCTTTAGATCCTATCTCAACACCTCTTAATCCTCTCCCACCACCTATTGCTGAAACACCAATTTCTAGGGTAGTTTGAAAATATATTTTTAAGAAAGCATTTTCATAATTCAAAAGTTTTAATGATAATATTTGTGGAAAACAACGGTCCCAATTCCATCAAAAACAACTCAAAGGTTTAAATAAGAGCGATGTAGTATCAATCATGTATCAAAACAAAGATCAAGCACCATAAAAACCACGGCCTTCTAAAATGTCCCAACTACTCCTTCTAATCTCTAAAGTTGTCAATCTAAACACACATCAAAATAAGTTTAGACATAGAATTGTCTAGCCAGAACTCAAGGTTGGCTCATTTGGAGTAAGAATATAACAATCTAATTTACTCGAATCAAACCTCCAAAAACAAATAAAAACTAAATCAAATCACATTACAGTTTTAATGATCCAACCAGAAATAAAAAGATTCAATAAAGCATATGTGAAATACCCAAAATTTCTGCGGCCAAATAAAACTTTTTCTTTATGCTTATTTAAACAGAGTATCCTTTTAAAGAATATATTAGTGCGAAATTTCTCCCAAAACATTTTCATTGTAAGATGATATCAAAATATTTTCAAAGAAACATTTTTTATTAATATTAAAAACTTCATATGTCAACACTGATACTGATACAAAAACATAAGCATAAATTAGTCATTACAGGCCTTACAACTGTTTATTATACTAATGGCCTTAAACTCCTTAAATCTCTCAATAGAATTAAAATCATTATCTATGTGCCTTCGTACCACTATGTGTGATACAAAGAAACCAAAAGGATCAGGTTTGGGAGCGTGGTGAGTACATAAGGTTTTCAACCCACAATATAATTAGATATTTTTAAATATATTTCATACCAAACAATTACCTTGAATGTACATTCTCGTTATTCTCACTACCTGATCCAAAAATGATGATCTTGTTGGTATATTAGGAGAGAGAAGAAATGATTTTTATAATATATATTATATGACTAGGTATAAGACTCATATATTAAATGGGTTCATTTTAAAGAAAAAAATGAAATTCTAAACTTTTGAGAAGTTTGACTTTATTAGAAAAAATAGAAAAATATCTCAAATATCCATTTAAAAGTGGATTGAAAACAAATATAGTTCAATACATATCGATGGAAGGCAAACGGGCAACAAGTTGCGGCACCAGTCCTTTCTAGATGGCAAAAACTAATTCTTTGGAAAGCAACATCTGTGGATTTAGGAGATATAACATTAGAATGCATGATCTATTGGACTCTATTGAGGAGCTTCACCGCCTCTAGCGCGAGAAATTCAAATGTATCAAATACAAAAGGTACAAACACATTTAGATAAATAAACAAAGGAAACTAATGAAACTTTAATTTAGAAATTTAGAAATTAGAAGGAAGTCAATTAATGAAAATGATATGCATTTATTATTACATTTATTGTAATTATTACATTTAAATATTATGTAGAAATTAATAAAATGAAAAAAAAAAAACGACAAAATGTCATGTGGAAAAAAAAATTAATTGAAAATAACCACAAAATGACATGTGGCCAAATCAATAAGAGTATGACATGTGGCAAAAAGATTTTCATTTATTAGAATATATTAATATATTAATTAGAAACAAATAAATGATATGTTAATTTACTATGTCACAAATAAATTAATATGAGATCAATAATTAAATAATTAGTTTGTTCATTTATGTGATTAATAAATTAATACGAAATCCATAAGAAATAATTAATTATTAATCAAAATTAATCTAAAATTAATTCAGGATTAATTGGAACTAATTAAAGGTGCAAGGTGTCAATTGTAATTGTCCAATAGTTGAACAAATGAGACAATTCTTGAACCATCCAAAGCATGGACGGTTATGGGAGCACTTCTAGGATTTTTGGAAGCCTCCTGGTTACATATAAAGAAAGGATTTGAATTGGGATAAATCTATTATTTAATTAATTTGAATTCATCTGCAAGTTACCTAAACTATAAATAGAACTCCTTGGTTTGCAATTTTCGTTCATGACATTCCCAAAAAGCATATGAATGAAATTTTCTTCTCCTCTCTCTCTCTCTCTCTCTCTCTCTCTTTATATATATATATATATATATATATATATATATATATATATATATATATATATATTCTTCATTCTAGGGTTTCTAGGGTTTTGGGTGTGAGCCATTAGAGACATCGTATTTTTGATGTTTGCTTTCTGAAGACTAAAAGGAATGGATTGTTAGGTGCATTTCATGCACCCATTTTGTAGTTTTATTTCATAAAATTGCATTGCATTTAGGCTTAAGCTCATGCATTTTACATGTTTTTTGTGATTTTCCATGATATTATTTCACTCGCACACTTTTGTGATATTTCAGGGACTCTTGGAGGTGGGATCTCGCTTAGGGAGGTGAATAAAAGATGTGGACAAGATTTCAGGACTTACAAAGCACGGAGAAGGAAGATTTGAGGATTGTGTCCAATCAGGGAATTACACGGTCGTGTAAACTATAGCCATGAGTTTACACAGACTGTGTAATCAAGCATAATTCAACAACGTACTTTGAAGACCCAACCAATTTGAGCAGTCTACTAATTGCATTTACACATGTCGTGTAAACGACAATGTTAATATACAGTTTCTCATCTTTCTTAAAAGGGGACAACCGATTTCATTTTTTGGTCTGTCGAATTTTGGAGCATTCTGGGTGATTTCTGGAAAATTTTGGAGTGGATTAACACTTGGGAACATTTGGGTTTCATTTTGTAAGAACTTTACTTTCATTTTCTACGTTTGTGATCTTGTTCTAGTCATGCGTGGCTAGAAATTTAATTTCTCCAACTTCATGTCTTGAAATCTTAGTTGTGATTTCTATCATATGACTTGATGTTTGCTTTCAATTTCTATCTATTGAATTTTATTTTGTTTCAGACGAATGTTTGATTCTAATTGTAATTCTTATTGGGCATTTGAATTAGGGTTAGGTCATTCAAGTTATCTAATTGCAAAATTTGTAATTGTTTTGTAAATTGGACTAGGTAACAAGCAGTAAACTGATTTCTATTGAATGAATTTAGTGTAAATCTTATTCACACATTCTTATGCTCCCGAGCTTATGAGGAGTATTGAGTGTTGTTGGGAACACATTCACATAAATCTCATTGCAGCCTTTTGATTTCTATCTAAGATCTTGTTTAGACTTAAATTAGAAGGTTATGTTATTTTCAAAGAGCTTGTTTTGAATTTGACAATGTGGTGAATGGGAAGTGTTAGAGCTTGTTAGCACTTCCAAGTACCAACATAGATAAAATTCAAAAAATATCATCGCATCCATGGAATTACATTGCTAAATTGTCTTGCATTGAGTTGGAGTTCTTACAAATCTTGAATTTATTTCATTTAATCGATCATTTACTCATAGCTTTAGTTTCTTATTTAAATCATTACACACAAAACCCCCTCTTTCCGTGACTATTATTGTACCTTGCAAAAAAAGGTATAAACATTTGTCCCGTGTCTCTGTGGTTCGACCTTGCTTACCTTGTATTACATTTTTAGTGCAAAGTAGCAGTGTTTTAAGAGTCATTTTGTACTCCTTAATTTGTTGGGCTTGACACATCTAACACGGATTCAAAAGTGTTGTTTTCCATAACAATACAAAGGTATGTAATCCTAATCTTATGATTGTCAATTATATCTAGGGTTCCTTAAGTTTCATAATATGTTGCTATTAATTGTAAAGACATAAATCCTTAGGTTGTATGTACCCTTAAGGGTTAAGAGAATTTTCGCAAGTATAATGATTTTGTAACCATAAAATTCCATCAGTGATATCAGAGCCAACGGTCTTACAATTGATTGTGCATGAGATGAACAAAAAAATTATCGAAAAGGGCGCGTCGTGCTTTTTAAATTTTTTAGTTTTTGTGCCCTTTATCTGCCTAATCTGAATGTAAGTTGCCTTTTCGTGATTATCTGGTTTTTGAACTGTTAAAATCTGAATTTTAATATGCTAGCTATGATTAAAACCCTAATTGGAATTTTAAGGAGATAAATAAGTAAACCTAAAATTTAGTTATAAGATAGTTAAATTGAATTATCCTTTATGGATTTTAATAATACATTTAATTAAATGATTAATTAAAAGATAAATATTAAATTTATAGTTGGTTAAATGATTTAACAAATTTAATTAATTGATTAATTAAAAGATAAAGATAAATCACAAATTGGTTTAGAAGATTAATTAATTAATAGTAATTCAAAATTAAATTTAAACTTTGAAGTTTTTAAAATGTTTAAAATACACCCTATACATATATATAATGTTTAAATACTATATTTATAACTAAAAGTCAGTCAAATCAATAGTATGTCTCATTCATGAAGCCACACTCTAAGAGATGTATATGGAAATGACTTATAAAATGACCGTTGAATGGATATCCTTTTCACCCACCGTTTTTTTGTGTGGTGGATGGCGGTTAGTCGAACGGGTTTGATAGGGCATAATTACATTAAAAGTATAATGCTATAAAGTACCAGAGCCTTCTAAAATCCCAATCTAGTTACTTAGGTGCAAGCCAATGATCATTAGAAGAATATGTGTCATATCCCAAAGGTGCAAGCCAATGATTTGGTTCTTCTATTGCTTCCAAAGTCATATGGTAAGTTCCTTGAGAACTTTCATATGAGGAATCTCGATGTGATCCTAATTAATCTGACCCATACGTTGATAGTTGTTGAAGCATAAATTCTTGAGAACACACCTAATCCAACAAGATTTTGATTCATTTACCTATTAACGACCCGTACCGCTAACCTTTTTATTAAAATGGCCGGGTATGGATGATCATTGATAAAATCTGTTTATAACTCACTCCATATAAATTTTATAATTATACATTTATATTGTACATTGTTTAACATCTAATTTTAATTCCAATCGAAAGTCCAAAGGGCAAAGGCCAGAGGCCAAACCGTTTTACGTAGGACTTGACGACTTGACTTCTAAACTTCCAGTTTTCTACCGAGAATCATGATGTCATTTCATTTATATTTCATCAAGCAATCATCAGTTCCATTTATAAATCAATACAATCATTTATCAATCGGAAGAAAGTTTGCAATTGCTATTCTCTTTCACTTCAATCACCTGTCAAAAATCAATCGAAAATTGCTGCAATAGTAACTTTAGTTTCAATCGAAAGTCATCGAGTACATAATGCGCTATCTAAATCAACATTTGTTTTATTATGAAATATTATTTTTTTTAATTAAACTGTAGTAGACATATTTTTATTTAAGAAATATTATTTTAAGAATTAAGTAAAATGTGTTTGATTATTCAAAAAAACATTATGAGTTATGGAGCGGGTTTGAATTGGATTTTGAAATTTGTTAAAAGAATTTCGATCAATGTTGATTCACTCCAAACCCGCTCCATTGTTAGGTCAACTATCACCACCTCTAGTTCATCTCTCACGGTTCCATCTCCTCTAGTTAAATGGATAACATTACCATCCAACCTTGGTGTTCTCATTTTCTTCTTTGGTTGGTGATAAAGGATAACCTTTGAATGATATTTTACTGACACTTTGTTCTTCATCACTCTCATGGTCTCTTTCTACTTCATCAAGTTCCTCATTATAATCATCATGGTCCTTTTCATACTCTGCACCATTAGGAATGATGTTGATGTCTTCATCCCATAAAAAAGACTAGCGTTTCAGATAAATTTGAGGTTCTTTATAGCAATAAAAATTCATCTTATCTAAACAACTTGGAGGTAAACGAAGAGGAAGCTGAGGAGGTCCTTCCAGACTAAGGTAAGAAGGCAAAGTATATAGAATCTAATTCTTGGAAAGAAGATTGTTTATCAGTCACGACTTGTATAACTACGTTCTAGTGACCATGGATGATGTTGTCCCTATATTTAGTTAGTTTTTAGTTATAGGATTTTTCCCATTTCTTTTGTGTTCCTAGTTTCTAGATTTTGGCTTATAGCATGTCCCTTATCCTTATTTTTTGTTTTTTCGAGTATCTTTTCGCTGGTCGTTTGTACTTTTATTTTTTGTCTTTTTTTTCAATATAATTTACATGAGGCTTTGTTTTCTATATTATAAAAAGTGTTCAAGAAATCATCATTGCAATCGTCCTTGGCATATGCTTTAAAATCGTCTTCCAGTTCAACATCTATTATATTATCCCTCAAGTCTGTCTTTGTAGTCATCGTAAACATAATATTGTACGCTTTCTTGGTATGATTCATCCATTAAAGAATCACCACAATGTAAAAATCAAAGGGATGTAACAATTTTTAACTATAAAAACTTGTAAATAAGGTAAAAAAATATAGACTTAATGAAGATTTTCATGTATACAACAACTCATTAAATAAAAGGGTCTAATGGTAGAGCTCCAGATCCATGTATACAACAACTCATTAAATAGATTCAATCAAAGGCATCAAACATGTTGTAATTATGAATTGCTACATTTGATTTTCATCCATTCATCCAACCTCTCTTCTATCTCAGGCTCAGGTAATAAATCTTTAGCCTTCATTTCCACATGATATTTATAAGCTTCCTCCAACATCCCATTCAAAAAAAGCCCATGAACCCGGGCCACATAAGAACTCCGATCAGGATCCAGCCCATTGTTAATCATCTCATTCCAAATCTTCGACACATTTTCCAAATCCCCCCATCGACTGAACTTTCTAATCAACATGACATAAGTATCATGATTCGGGCAACATCCCACTACATTCATCTTCTTCAAGATCAAAAGAGCTTCTTCAGCTGTTCTTGATGCCTGGAAAAAAGCATGGTATGTTCGAACTGTAGGGAGCAATCCTCTTTGCAGCATTTCATCGAGCACTTCACGGGCATCTGTAGATCTTTGTGCTTTACAAAGAGGCATGATCAAGGAGTTGTACGTGATTGAATTTGGAGATATTCCTTTCTCTTCCATTGATTTCATCAGATTGCGTGCTTTAACTACAAGCCCGGATTTTGCAAGAGAGTGAATCACAGCGTTGTAAACCTTTCTGTCGGGATTAATATCTGATGCTATCAACTCATCGAAAATCTTGATTACTTCTTTTGTTTCACTGGATTTTGAAAAGCAAGTTATGATAGTTGAATATGATATAACATCACGATGGATCCCTCTGTTGTTCATTTCCCACCATATTCTCTTCCCTTCTCGTGGACTGCAGATGATGTTACACCATCCGTTGAGGATGATGTTGAAGCTTTTGGTTGTTAATGGGTAAACGTCTTTGTTACAGAGCATCAAACTCTCAGCTTCTTTCACGTTTTTGTATCGACAAAGAGCAGAAAGAAGATCTTGAAATGAATTGATACTAACCTCGAAGTTAAACTGTTTATACGCATAAAAGGTGTTGATGGCTTTGCCTACATCATGAACAGCACAATACCTTCTGATCATGATCAATAAGGTGTGAGGAGTCACCATTGATTCTCCACCATTCTTTCCACCTCTCTTCATTTCATCAATCAATGTCCAAGCAGTATCGAATCTTCTCATTTTACCCAGAATACCGATCATGGAATGATACTGGCGCAAAGAATGTGCATAATCTGGCTGATTGCCAGCCCAAAGAAAGAATGTATACGCCAGTTCCCAATCGTTCCTAACTTGCGAAAGAACTTCAACCACCAGCTCCGGCGAGGTGGCCACACCACATTTCTCAAGATTGTTCCTCAAAGCAATACAACTTCGACCAGGTCGCTTGATTATCTCCATTATCAATCCAACTTCTCTTTCAAGTTCAGTTTTTTTGATAGAATCTTTGGAGGGAACTAATCTCTCGCTATCATTTTCTAACTCGTTTTCATCTGGTTCATCAGAATCTGAATTTCCTACACGTGTGTAAGTCGAGGAAGAGAAAAATATAGGAAAGCCATATGGTTTAATTGAAAAACCATTAGAGGATATGGACGGATTAACATGTTGATAGATAAATTGCGTTGAGCAAATGACAGTAGGAAAAGTTCTTGAACTGGAATTATTGTGATGCGAAAGTAATAACAATGATCGCGCAAATTGTCTTCTGAAGTTCCACATTCCAAATGTAAACCTAAATCATTCACTCAGAAAAATGAAGATGGTTTCGGGAAAGATCGATTTGCTGAAGTGGGTTTGAGTCGAAGAAAGCAAGATGCAGACATGAATAGAGGCAGAGTTACTAAAAGAAAGAAAGGAACACACACCAGCTGTTTGAGAAAATGCCTCCGAAAGACTCCTCTTTTAAACCAAGTTTTATTGTAAATTTGTAATAGGAAAAGCGGAGGGAGTGCACCTTGTCAATTGTCTTGTATACTTTTTCACATTCGCCCCCAAATTTATCTCAAATAAGAAATTTCCCCCAATTATTTATAGCCATTTACTCATCTATACAATAACAAGTTAACAACACCAATATGCAAATCCATGTGAATAAGATAAAGCGATCAGAGGTAGATGTTCGAGCCTTTACTGAAAGATAGGGAGATTTGTTTTGATACAATGACTTAATGCATATGAAATGTTAATCTACGGTGGAGAATAAACACTACCCTTGATAAATATGTATAAAATGATGTATGAATAAAAACAATTTATAATTCGTTAAAATATGATGTGTATACATTTATCCGTTAAATTTTGCATAAACTATAGAGAATTGAAAGGAATGTTCCACGATATATTCAAATCTATAAAGTTTAATGGATTTTGAAATCAACATCTCATTTTTCGTATAACTTTATTATTTAATTTTTAGAATCTGTTCCATTAATAAGAGTTTATTGGATTGTCAAATCATACTATTTTTTATCATTTAATTACAAATGATGATTTATTCTTAATTCAACCACAAGGAGATTGAACTTTATCCTATTAAAATTTCAGTTTTTAGATCATCATCTTACAATTCATTCAACTCTCATTCAATATCACACCGTCCATCTATCTTCTCCATTCAACTTTCAATAAACTTTCATTTGTTCTTCCGGCCCTCATTCAGTGTCACATCAACCCTCCATCTCCTCCATTCAACTTTCATTAAACTTGAATTGGAGATGTTCTTCCTCAACCTAAATAATGCATTGTCAGAGCATACCATTAACACTAAAGATGAGCTTTTTAATTGAATAACTGAACCAGTTAGCGGTATTCGGTCAGAGCATACCATTACTTTTATACTTTTTGATAAAAGGAAATTACATTTTTTTTAAGTCCATAAACTTTGAAATTATGGTTTCAATATCTTAATATTCATGTCAATTGATGCGTGGATACCGTTTACATTGACTTTGGGGTCATTTTGCAGTGTATCTATAATGTAAGGGTATAAATGAAACTTTCGTTCTACATGTCGGTTTATAGGTTCCATTTGCCTTGTAAAAACAATTGTGATCGGATTACGAGAAGGGTTTCAGTCGATCAGGTAACTCGCAAAACTCTCATTCAATATCACTATTGTCGATTAGTAATCTGAAATTTCTTTCGAATTCATTGCATATAGAACACAAAATCCTCGAAATTAATCATGAATTCCAACACCCAAAACTTAGAAATCTTCATACAAGCCCCAGATCTTCAAATCCCAACTCGTGCCCTAACCCTAACCCCTAATCTCACCATCCGCAACCTCAAACTATCTTTCCTTTCCCAAATTAGCTCAATCCATCAAACCCTTGTATCCTCCAGTTTCTTAACCGTGAACGGCCGCCTTCTCTCAGATTCCGACACCGTTGAAAACTCCGGGGTCACAAGCTTATCGACGCTAAGCCTTCGATTTCGTCTCTCTGGCGGCGGAGGTGATGGCGGTGCTACGGGGGCGGAGTCCCGCGACTGTTATCTCAACATGTATGCCGAAAAGAAGCCTGATAAATGTGACCCGAATGAACAGAGACTATCAAAATGGTTGAATTGCGCGTTATCAAACGAGCCCTTGAAGCATCCTATTGTAGTTGATTATCTAGGAAATCTGTTCAATAAACAACCTTTAGTCGAGGCATTGCTAATGAAAAAATTGCCAAAAGCGTTCTCTCATATAAAGGGTTTGAAGGACATGATAGCAGTCGAGCTTGCAGCTATACCTGGATCAGATTCTCCTAGCAGCGGTGATGTGAAGTTTCAATGTCCAATCACAGGGATGGAGTTCAACGGTAAGTACAAGTTTTATGCTTTAAAGAGTTGTGGCCATGTGTTAAGTTCCAAAGCTTTGAAAGAGGTCAAATCCTCCACTTGTCATGTCTGTCATAAAGATTTTGCGGAATCTGACAAGATTGTGATCAATGGGAATGAAGAAGAGGTGATTTTGTTGAGAGAGAAGATGGAGATTGAGAAGATGAAGTTAAGAGAGAAGAAAGTGAAGAAAGTGAAGAATGGAGAGACAGGTGTTTGTGATGATGGAGTTAAGTTGAGTGGGACTAAACATGGGATTGTTGATTTGAAGGGTCCTCAGAAGATTTCAGGTAAGATTGAAACAAATGGGAAAGATGTTAATGGTTTGAAGGCGAATGGGAAACGTTTTAAAGCAGGGGATAGTGCTCCTGCACATGCGAATAAGGAAGTTTATGCATCGATTTTCACATCTTCAAGAAAATCTGAGTTTAAAGAAACATATTCTTGCAGATCTTTGCCACTTGGTAGGAATTGATCCAATATCTATGGTGATTCTATGTGAAAATTGCTAGTGATTTTGGGGTGTTTGATGTAAGGTTGTACTTTGTTTACAGTAATATTATCGCACAGACTTTAATGATAATGTGTCAATCCATTAAACTCTTTAACTCTAATAAGTTTAATGCATTGTGGATGCGAATGCATTATAATAGAATCCAAGACTATTTGTTAATTTCTTCAATTCTTCAAATATATTATTTCATGAAGCAATTTTCATATCAATGAAAACAAAAAAGTACCCAACTCTAAAAGAATCTTCATCTAATCGTATTTCATCTTCATGATTAAATTCATCAATTATTCTTTTTCTAATAATATGATGTCTTATTGAAACGTAGGTCAATACCCAGAAAAGATGCAACGACTTTGACACTGTTTTTACTTTTTATTAATGATAAATATGTAAGTTCTAAAATGCTATAAGTATCCTTTTTCTTTTTGAATTCCACTTTTTTGTATTTTTTTTTCTCTGTTTTTTTTTCCTATTTTGTTTTTTTTGTTGTTTGTATTTTTTTTATTTTTTATTTTATTATTATTATAAATTTCGATAACCGTATAAAATTCGGACAACATGTTAAAATTCAGATGACATTATAAATTTGGATGACATAATAAAATTCGAACGACTATGTAAAACGGAACAAAAACAAAGTTTGTTTTTATTTATCACGGATATATTAATTGGTTCGATATTACATTTATGTGGTGTGTTATACGGATTGAATTTTATAATATCGCTCGAATTTATAATGTTATCCGAATTTTAAAATGTTGTCGAAATTTTATATGGTTATTAAAATTTATAATAATAATAATAATAAAAGAAAAAAAAATGATGTCAAATCGTAAAAAAGTTGATTAGATTGAGGTTGGGGATAGAAGGTAAAATTGGTTAAAGGGATAATTATAGCACAACCCTTCTAAAATTACAAAAAAAGATACTATAGTCTTCGGTTGATTAATGATAACATCAATACACAAAAGCCAATTGTTTACCACAACAAAATTCATATCCTTTGTATGGACGAGAAGGGCATAATTCGTGGAACTAGACTACGTCTCTTTATTACATTCGAAGAAATCCATTCTTGGCCTGTGATATCGCCATTTTTATACGTATAACTTATGCGATATGGTAGTATTTCTTTGTTGTATTTTGATCCTAAATTGAGATATTTAATACTTATTATGTTAAAATTTCATATTGTAGCTGAGAGGGTGCTTTTGGATAAAAATGAGCTAAAATTATTTGTTGGATTGTTGGACTAAATCAAAGAGAATAATAAAATGTTGAAATCTACTTGCCTTTGGAACGTGTATCCGTTGATCAACACGGCTGCATGAGGAATGATGAGCTATCAATTACTTGGTGGATACCTGGTAAACATATATTGGTGACGTGAGTTACCTATTGTCGTGACATGTTTTTGCAAAAAATTGGAAACATTATATATGGATATCTCTTAACCTATAAAATGTATACGAAAAGAAGATCCAAACATGGACGATCAGAGAGCTTTCAAAGACATTTTGAAGACTGACAATCATGTTTGAAGCGAGTTTTGGAATAATCAAGTGTTAGTACAAAGTGAAATCGTTCGGTTTGCTTTTACATACCATGTCAATTAGATTTTAAATGACTTTTACTTATGTTTTATCTATGATTATGGGCTAAAAACCTTTTATTTTCCCTTAGAGTAGATGAACCCTTAGATTATGTGTTGATTTCAATAAGAATTAAGTTGTTTATTCAATATGTTTGAGCTTTGTTGATCAATCTATCTATGTTTACTTGAATTATATAGTTTTATGAATTTTAAGACACTAGTATGTGATCAAAACCTAGAGTTAAATAGTAAAGTAATTACTTTAATATGTAAGTTTGCATGTGATGACTAATCATGTGTATTTTCAACATAATAGAAATTAATAAAAGTCCAAGTCTTTTATAATACAAGCCAAACAATAATTTTAGCAGTGTTCTAAAAGGTGCATCATGGCATGAGGCGCGACGTCGCCGTTACGAAAAGCTTCATAACGTTGTTGTTAGGCGTGACGCGTGGCAAGGCGTGATATGGCGTGTCATGACGCGTCATGGCGTGTTATGGCACATGTTTTTTCGTTTGAGACACGTTTTTTTGCTCTTTTTTATACATTTTCTAATAGGACATACAAGTATTGTGTTTTTTATTAACTTTCTGTTATTAGTTGTTGATATAACACTTCTAAAAACTAAGTATATTTGATATAAATTTATATTTATGTGGTAATATAATTATAAATTAATACAAAATCACCGCCTTACATTACGCCTTGAAAAACGTCATGGCTCGCCATAACTCGTTAAGCTTGAGGCTTGGCCTTGCCGCCACGCCACGCCTCACGCCTTTTAAAACCTTGAATTTTAGGGATAAATAATTCACCTGATCACTGCTGACGTTAATAGTCTTTAGAATTAAAGGATTAGTAGTCTTTAGAATTAAAGGATTAGTAGTCAGATCATGAAAACTAATCATCCTAGAAATCGCTAAACAATGAAATCTAATCCATGATATTCCAATAATTTTCCTGTAACCTTCTCTTATTCACATAAATGGTATATATACATAATCCAAGAGGAATAAGCCTGAATACAAATGGGATTTACAATACTAGACAATAATACAAGAATACATAAATAATAACTCGCTAATACCCCCTGCAGTGCATACGGGAAGGGAATCGATGTTCAAGTTGGATTGAAACTGTAGAAAAAGAGGTGATGGAATACTTTAGTGAAAATTTTAACATATTGAGAAGATGATGGTACATGTAGTGTTGGAAAATTAATTTTATTAATTTCCAAAAATGGATTTTCTTTATTTTTTTAGCACAAATTTTGGACTCTAAATATAATCAAAATGATTATTGATTATATATCTGTGTTCTCCTCTGTGATATCTTCGTTTTGATATATCAAACGTCCAAAACGGATTAAAAATGAATGAGAAATTTCTTGTCAAATTAGGGAAATTGGAAGAGAAAATAAAGAAGTTAAGTGGGTTTTAAAACTCATCCCATATTGGTGGGAGAATGAAAAGGAAATTGGTTTATAACTACAAAGACTAGCTACCTTTGCAAGACTTATGACCCTATTTAGATCTCATAAATTTGCCTTAAAGAAACTGACCAACAACATAAGCCCCCACAAGTTTAGCATGTAATTTCATGTCTAATTAACAACCCACCCTCCTTCATGAATTTACAAATGGTGTCCCAAGCAATGCACTAGTGTCTGCGCTCACTATTGGAATCCCATAATAAATTAGCCATAACATTAGAACCAAGGCTCTCTTTTGCGCACACACCCAGGGGGTGCAAATGCGAGCCATTGAACTTGTGTGCATACACAAATGCACCACCGATCAACCAGAAAAGTTCAAGGACCTTTTTTGCATTTTTTTTTCTTTTTGGTTAACAGTTACAAAAATGAATTAAGAGCAATGAATCATAGATTTCGGTTTTGATTTCTTGTGACAGTTACGATTTACATTGGGTAGTATTTAATTGTGACAGTTACGATTTCGTTTAAATTACATCGGTTACATTGGGTAGTATATATACAACGCCTATGTGACTGATTTAATACACCGGATGAAATGAAATCACCCTCTTCCTCTCGTACGCTTCTGCTTCATCTTTTCTCTCTTGTTGCAACCAAAGTATAATCCGGCCCAAGTGAGGGTTCGGGCAATATAGAAGAATTGCTTTCTGCTGTTGTATCCTGTAAAACAAACACCCATATAGGGCGAATTTGTTTTAAGGAAACTGTGTTAAACACAGACCTCAATCAAGAATTTTAGGGTTTTGTTCATTCGTATAGTTTTTGGGTTATATTTTCCTAACAGTCTTAAAACCAATCGTTTGTGCGAAACGAACTTGAAAAAAATTGTTTCTGTTTCATCTTACAGTGCTTATAAAAACATTTTTTTTCTCCCTCACACTTGCAGAATATGTTTTCATAAATCGTTTTCTAAGACATTTTCTATTTTTTCTGCTTTTCTGTTTACATGTATCTAACTGTTTAAGTTTATTGCATCCAAAATTTATTATTGTTTTCAAAAACTGTTTTCTAAAACAGTTTTCAAATTCTTTCTTTTGTTTCACAGCTTTTCAGAACCTGTTTTCTGGAAACAAACAATACATAACAGTTTAGTTGTTATTAAATTTTAATCTTTAACAATTTTACATTTGCTTCCTTTTGTAGCATGACTACTAGTGAAGGTTCCCAACCACCAAAGCCTAATGGTACTCCTAATGCTCAAGGAGCTCCAATGATGACCATGTCGGTCGATTATGCTGAGAAACCTGAGAATTTCTCTGGACTGAACTTTAAAAGGTGGCAGCAAAAGATGCTCTTCTATCTTACCACATTGAATCTTGTGATGGGTTTTGAGCATTCTAACACTTCCTAAGTGTACATGCAACCCTAATAACCTTGGATCTATGTTTGTCTAATTATCATGCAAAGTTGAATTCCAAGGTTATATTCCTATCTAGCATACATGGGGAACATTTTTATCTTGAATAAAAGATAGAATAACATACCTTGTTGTTGATTATGATCCCTGAAACCTTGTGAGCCTAGCACCCCAAGTGTGATGCCTCATATTCTTCACATAACACCAAATGCAAAGAAGTAAACTTTAAGAGAATCTTACACTTGCAAAATCGGCTCTAGCCCTCTTGTTTTTTAGTGTAGCCGATTTTGGGGAGAACACCTTTGTTTATATAGTGTGTTGCATTAGGTAAACCCTAATGTAACATGACTCTTCATTTCATGATCCATGGGTTAACTCCATGGAGCATCCTATGGGTGGAACCCAACTTGATAATTTATGGAGTCTCTTAGCCCACTATATAAGATATGGAAGATTTACATAATCTACCCATATATTTAATTAGTTATCTTCTGATCACTTAATTAATTCTAAATTAATTTTTGATTAAACTAATTAAATAATATTATTAATATATTAGAACTTATAATATACTAATAAACCATAAGTGTTATTTCTCTCATTTTAGTTTATCCAATTCCATGGTGTCATGCAACCCAAATGGACCATGCCGGGTCGGGTCAAGTACATACCAGAAATAGTTATGGACTTAGACACCTTATCCAACATCTTGCTAGATTCTTAACTGAAGAGGCTCCTCGAATGCCCGAAGGAGAAGGAGATGTGCAAGCTTTAACTGCTATTGATGCTTGTAAACATTTTGATTTCTTGTGTAAGAATTATGTTCTTAATGGCCTTGTTTATTCCCTTTATAATGTGTATAGTGTAACAAAGACAGCCAAAGAACTATGGGACTCATTGGACAAAAATTATAAAACTAAAGATGTCAGGACAAGAAATTTTTGGTTGCCCGATTTCTTGACTATAAAAGGGTGGATGGCAAAACTATTATGTCCCAATTCTAAGAACTACAAGTCCTCCTACATGACATGCATGAAGAGGGTATGGGGTTTAATGAGCCTTTTTCTGTTGCTTCCATGATTGAGAAGCTACCTGCTAGTTGGGTTGATTTCAAGAATTACTTGAAACATAAGAGAAAGGAGATGTCCATTGAGGACCTTATTATTCACCTTCGAATTGAAGAGGACAATAAGATATCTTAAAAGAGTAGTTATACCCCTACTTCTAAGAAAGCTAATGTGGTGGAGCATGGTCAAACTTCTAGGAAGAACAAATCTAGAAAGGGCAAATTCCAAAAGAAAGGCAAGGGTTCAAACTTGGGAGCCAAAGGTGGAATTTTTAAGAAAAGGTTTCAAGGAAACCGCCATAACTGTGACCAACGGGGTCATCGGGTTTCAAATTGCAAGCTTCCAAAGAAGGATAACGAGGCAAATGTTATGGAGAGGATAACCCCCGGCCGACGGCAAAAACACTAAGGTGCACGACGTAAACCAGTAATCACAGTTATTGAACATACATTTGGACAATACAAATATAATATTCTATTATTACCGAAATAGAAGTTACATTATCACACCCCCAAACCAGAACAGCGGAAACGTTCGGGGCGGATGACGTCATGTACAGTATCATAACAATTGAATAATAGTAATCAAAGCAACAACAACCATTTGTATTAATAATATAGTGTTTACATTTGTATTCGAATCATTGTTTGTTTGACAACAAAACTATTGCAAAAACTAAGACTTGACGCGGCTACGCCCCATGTTCAAAACCTGAGTGAGTACCTGTTTACTGATTTCCTGAGAATACAATTGGTTTTGAAAAAGTGTCAACATTTAAGTTGGTGAGTTCATAAGCATTTTGTATGAAAAAGGTATGTTCTTTGTTCCTTGAAAACGTTAGTGAGTCCTTCCAGAAAATCCAATATTTTCTTTTGTAAATGAAATGTAGTCTTAGACCTTAAGACCAAAATTTATAAGTTTCTTATGCTTAAAATTTGTAATATGAAGTATGAATTCATGTAAGTAGTGTAACCCATACTAGTTCCTTCTATGATCACCTAGTGTATACAAGTTATATTTAATCACGATCGAACGGACAGTCGAATGTGCGGTTCTGCTCTAAGCCCACAACCAAACAAGGAACAGGAAGTAAAGCGGAAATCACACATTCTACTGCCTATCGGATCTTCATTGTGTATAACCCTAACATATTCACTAGGTAATCATAGAGCTAACAATAATGTTCCATTCAGAAAGGTAAGTTGTACTGTACTAGAAAAATAGTGTATTGTAGTTGTATTTATATATATAATCCTGGATAAATGTTTTTCCAGAAATGCAAGTTTCTTGTGCTAGAAAATAGTGTATTTTACTTATATGAAGAGGTATGACCCATATTGGTTCCTCCTATGATCACTTAGTGTATACAAGTTATATATAATCAATGATTTGAACGGACAGTCAAATGTGTGGTTCTGCTCTAAGCCCATAACCAAAGAAGGAACAGGAAGTAAAGCGGAAATCACACATTCTACTACCTATCGGATCTTCATTGTATATAACCCTAATGTAAAAACTAAGGAATCACAGAATTAACAAATAAGGGTCCTTTACGCCTTACTAATTTATAAATGAACATTGAACCTTTAGTATGTATGTTCTTGGATCCACCAGTTGTACTGTAAAATATTGTTTTGTAGTTCTATTAAAAACCATTTGAAGTTATGTAAGTATTTGTACACTAATTATATTGTTAATACCATATTGTAAGTTATTATACCCATGCTTGATAACCTAAGATGGCATGATACGTCATTTTTCAGGTGTCGGAATCATTATGACATTTGTCACACCAGAACTTTCGTTCCAACTGTAGCTAACAGTCAAGGCGCAAGATTGCCAGACTCATATAGATCTATACACAAATTCACGCTCTCCCTCCAGGAGATTTTGATTATAAAATTGAGACTTTTGTTGGTACTTAGATAAGTACTTGAAGGCGTGTCTCAGAAAGCTATATTGACGGTTATGTGTAGAATAATGAAAAATCATTTTGTAATGATAAATTGTATGTATTACCATTTTCATAGTGATATCGTAATGTACGTCTCCTAAACTATACCTATTATAGTTTATATGTTTGTTTTTTATTTTTTTCCGACTTAGTAAATTAGTATGTAAGTTCCATAAACTATACCTATTATAGTTTATATGTTTGTTTTTGTATTGTTTCCCGACTTAGTAAAATAGTATGTAAGTTCCATAAACTATACCTATTATAGTTTATAGGCATGTTCTGTATGTAATGAAAGACCTTTGCAATTTAAAATTTTTGTATGAACGGTAATAAAGTTTTTGAAAAAATACCCTTGTTGCTCAATATATTACAAAGTGTAAATAAATCTATAAACTATTTTTCTAGTTTAACTTTTATGTTCACATTTTTACAGAAATTATAAAAAAAATCATCCTAAGTCAAAATTTGAATCCGTAAACTCTGAGAGTTTAGAAAATGATTCTAATTTGTCCATAATTTTTATTATGGCCTTTAGTGGTCTCTAACCAGTGTGAAAATGTTCATTTTTACAGACTGGTCCGAGATCCTTTCTGGAATGACAGACAGTTTTGTAAAAACATAAATTGTAGAAAATCGTATGAACGCGTGCAATTAGTCCTTAGAAAGGTATAAACCTGAAATACTTGCATAGTATACAATTTTGAAAAATATTAAGTTTAAGATGGGTAAAATAGTTCGTGAACAGATCACAACTTTTCTGTGGAAAGCTGATGTTTTGGTTTAGATTATGTTTTAGTGTTATAACTTGTATTCTCCCCATTAAAACTTAAAGAAAACATGAAAATGTAGGGTTATGAACTCACCTTATGTGATTCCTTACAGAGTGGAAGGGTGAGGATGATGAGTTTTCAAGTTAAGAACACTTGAACAATACTTGAGGGTTTGAGGATCCTATGAACAAATATTTACATATTTGTGTAAATGATTTGAGATTTGTAGAGCATATGTAGAATGTTTAGAAGTTTGAGGAACACTTACCAAAATCTAAGAAAATATACCAAGTAGAATTCTTGAAAGGCTCTTTTCTAGAGAGAGCGTGAAATGTTCTTAGAGAGTTTAGTAGAAAATGTGAAAAAAAAAAATAGTGAATGTGAAGAATCAATCTTCTCCTGGAAGTAGGTTTAAATGGAGATTGGAATAAGATATAATAATGCAAGTGGATTGGTTGAAATATGTGAAGAGATAATGGTTTGACCAATGGCAAGTGGGGAAGTAACATAAAGGTGGCAAGTGGGGATCCACTTGTGTAATATAATATCTATTTATCTTTAGAAATTTGTTAATGTAAAAATATGATTTATATATAATAAATCTTCAAGATGTGGATAAAATATGAGTTTAGGGGTCTAAGATGTGAAAAATATGAGTTGGATGAAAATCCCACGTCAAAAACTCATAAAAATGCCGTAAAGTGCGAAATTGTCAAAAATCCGGAATGAGAGGCGAGAGGGATCACTGCTGAGAGGGTTCGCATCGTGAGAGGGTTCATATCCTGAGAGGGTTTCGCATCCTGAGAGGGTTTCGCATCCTGAGAGGATTTCACATCCTGAAAGGGTTCGCATCCTGAGAGGGTTCGCATCTTGAGAGAGATTTGGGAGAGATCTTGAGAGAGATTTAGGAGGGAGAGAGAGAGAGAGAGAGAGAGAGAGACAGACAGAGATTGTGTTTGTAACCTGAGTTACGGTGTTTGCCCTGTAGTGTTAAGATTATGGACTCCACTACGTCGTGTTATGAGTGTTATCAATCCCCAAAGTATACATGGTTGAGTTTTTATGGAGTTGTTATGTTTCTCACCCTAATTAGAGTTTAGATTGTTGAACATATGAGACTTTTGAGTGATACGTTGTATTATAATAGTAAGGTCTACATTTAGGAAACATATCATAAACCCTAACATACTAGTACTAGTTGAGTTGTTTGGGTTGATTTGTTAACTTTGTTTAACTAAAATTTGACGGTTGACACATACATTGATAATAGTTATTGTTGAATCATTACACACACGTAACCGACGTTCACAATTGTATGATAAAAATATCGCGGGATCTTCTATACAGACACTTCCGACCTTATAAAAAACCTGAGAATACATGCATTAAGATATGTCAACAAAATTGTTGGCGAGTTCTACAAGTTTAGACACAAAATAATTTTATACTAAAAAATATTTTATAAAACTTATCTGGTTGACCAGCTTTTATAAACACGCTCTTTTATATCAAAAATATAAAATAATTGAGTCATAAAAGTATATTTAGACTCATTTAGAAATATCATTTGCTCAAATCCAAAAATACACCATTTGTAAAATACATAAGTAAATCAAATTTATAACAAATTCTGACGGTTCTCACGACCAAGTTTTCTTTTCATATAAAGATTTTGAATACCAATTTATATAAAATAAAGCCATATCACACTTCGTAAAAACATAAAATAGCCAAATTTACTCTTGAAAACTTGTACAAGCCTTTGTATAGTTTATATGAAAAACTCATAAGTTTCGAATTTATAAACTTTGTAAATTCATGTCTTAATATTAATTAAGTATTATCTTACTTAATTTGGAAATCGATACTTAACTAGTGGGGCAAACTCCTCCTAATATACCTTCCGACAACTGGTAACTTGTAAACGCATATTTTTACTACTCATGTGATTTCAACGACAATGATTAGTTATTCTCGTGACAACCCTATTGTAACACCCAAAACTTTTTACATATATTATAATGTTATTTTCTAAGAATTTATCAAAGTATTATATAACATCATTCAAAAACCAGAGTTTTCAAAAACCATATAACATTTTCCCCAGAAAATTAGTGGGTGTACAACCATATCAAAACCATAATTAAAGCAACAAGATCACTAAGTGCAAAATCTATATCCAATCCATACTCTTGCTACCACTATCATCACTCGTACTAAGGTTTTGTACTTGAATCTGGAACACATGGCACATAACAATTATCAGACTACATGTCTGGTGAGTTATAACTTAATACATTAATTAAATTACAATAAACCATAATGACCGAAATATAGTCTCATCAATAACTATGGCTATCCATATTATGGCCCCGGCAATAATTTACGGCTATCCATATTATGGTCCCATCAATAATTCACGTCTATCCATACTGAAGAACAAATCATCCAAATGGTCACATCTTAGTCCATAAGGACCCTTGGGCAAGCTTGCAATATCTTCTCTTTATCTTTTCTTGTGTTACTTAATATTTATGTAACATCACAATACAACTATATAATAAGCACTTATTTCATTAAGCACAACACACAAGCCATGTATTCCTACTTTACAAGGTTTTATAACTCACCTTAAAGAAATCTACATTGATTAACTTTTATTATCGCACTGCTGAGCAATCCTTTACTTCAATCCTAATAAATTAATACATTGCAA
Source organism: Lactuca saligna (assembly GCF_052625555.1). Taxonomy (NCBI): domain Eukaryota; kingdom Viridiplantae; phylum Streptophyta; class Magnoliopsida; order Asterales; family Asteraceae; genus Lactuca; species Lactuca saligna. The sequence goes on from NC_136422.1 coordinate 41,409,114, forward strand.
TAATTCAACAACTTATAATGCTTCTGCATAAACGATTATGCTCCTAACTAGTACTTTATAATTCCTCTAATTAAATATTGATTATTCTTATGTATGTCAATATAATATTGACTTTTGTAGTTTTGTTAGTCAAAAATCTTGATAAATTCCAAAATAATATGTCGCATCCTATTTCCAAAATTTCAATATTCACGTTTGATGAAAAAGATCAAATCCTCCACTTTATATTAAACATGTTTCTTTAAACTTAGACATGTTAAATAATTAAATCGATGAATATGCAAACGTATATTTTTTTAACATGCAGTTGGTTATAAGATTCTAAGCTTCTTATGAAACACAAAAATCCATTAAATAATATCAAATAAATAAAAAGACGTTTAAATACCTTTAGCTTAAGTAGAAAACAATAAATCTTGATTGTGCTCCTCTTTTCAATTTGAAGTAGGAGATGGAGTATTTACTGTCCTATTGTCCTATCTGCCTCTCTCTATTTCTTTGTTACATAAAAAACGAAATGGAATTGATGCGCTACAACAAAAAAGTTATCGGTTGCACATGGATATGTGGCAGTTTCACTAGACATCGTAACGTCCTAATTTACCTACATGTGGGATGTATGACGTTACACATTCACAAGTTATTTGATCCATATTTACAAGTTTTCTCCTTCACCTCCTATGCTATGGACATAACATATCCTCCACATTATATTAGTGGTCCCTTGTCTCTTCTCAAATAAACACATCATATCCTTAATTTTAAAGTATTTTATATTTTTAGTTATGATGCAATATGTACATCGATATGCATATTGTGTTATAAAAATGTTACCGAATTCACATATATTTAGACAAAATACACGTTATAACACATAATTCGAGTTATTTATTTATTTATTTATTTTACAGTCATTATTTGCTTACGGAGAATCATGTCATAATGAGACGTGGTTATCAACATGAACCATTCCAAACATTCAGTCCAAATTTGGGAGGATTAACTCACCCTTGACCTATACTTCTTCAGAATATATGTAACGCTGTGTTTCTAGGTTAGACATTAATGATGATGTAATAGTTTAGGTCAACCTTTGTAACTTGTTTTGATATAATAAATGTGTATTATTTGAATATTATGTGAATTACGTGCTTATTTACTTAATTATTATGATTTAATAAGTTAAGAATAAAAATAAGCATCGAAAATAAACATTAGATAAACCCGATATCTATGAAGGAAGTTGTAGTGGTTGAAACAAGGATTCTGGACTCTGGATATATAAAGAATACCGAAATCCGAATTATAACAAAGAAGTTATGACATGTCGAAGTTTCGCGACAGACCCGGTACGATACTGCGTGACGTAATTAGTGAATTTACAAAAGAACAATTTTTAGCCTTAGTGATCTAAATGAAAGTCTTAGAATTCGTTAAACCGAGAGTGTGCATAAAAAGAACGTCCAAATCTTTATTCGTATGAGGAAGTTATGATTTTTCTAAGTTTCGACTTAGCAACATGCAGCCCAAAACTCGAAATTTAGATTGAGTGATTTTTAGCCGAAACAATTTAAACGAGAATCGAAGATCGCGTCGATATTAATGCAACGGTAAAAAGACAGACGAAAACGGATGTCAGATGAAGAAGTTATGAATTTTTAACGGACTTTTCCTGTCCCAGCCTGTTAAAAATATAACTTTAAAAATAAAGTCAAAATTAGCCGACAAAGTCTAAATGAAAGTTGGAGAGCATAGTCTCACCTACGCGTGGATATAAAGAACGTCAAAAACGGAGCTCATATGCGAAATATACGAATTTTAGAAGTTTGGAATTTCGGAATACGCCCAGCGTACTCGTGTTCATGGTCTGAGTTGGACCACGTAGCCTACTCCATCGCATGCGACACGTATCATAAGAACTCGAAACGTATCATACGAACTCGACATGTATGATGCCACGCATCAGGGTACGCCCATCGTACTAAGCTGTATGCCCAGTGTAATGGCTAATAGAGTAGTACGACCAACGTACATGAAGATTACACCCAACGTAATTCAGGTTTCAGCCCCTATAAAGAGAAAGCAAGACCTCCGGGTTTTTGTTTACAAAATCTATTCTCTCTCACTCACTACTTCTTCTCTAGCTACTTTTAACCCCCCCCCCCCCCTGAGGTCCCGGTATCATCCCCTAGCACCCGAAGCAATCCTAGAGCCCCGAAGTCTCAAAGAAAAAGAGTTTGTTGAGTCGAAACTCCGCCCGGGTGGAGCCTTTTTTCGAGAAAACGTCCCGGTTTTATCGGAAACAATTGTTTTAAGAGACGAGGTGCTGCCCAATTATCGTCTTAATAGGTGAGTGTGTAGTCACTTTCTTCTTACACATAGATATGAAGTATTTTCTATAAAATACGTGTTATGTGTAATTATATTGCTTGTTTATTTGAGATGGTGTTGAATAGATGTTTTATACAAGCTTTAAATTGTATATATATATATATATATATATATATATATATATATATATATATATATATATATATCTACAAATATGATGGGTAGAACATGTGTAGATGAAATAGATGATGTGTGATAAAATGATGAGAGACCTCGATGTTTACGATGTTTAAGATGATCCAGTCGTCTAGCGGAGTATAGATGATGACCACAGACTTTTCTAGATAGTCCAGTGGAATGCTAGCAGTCTCGTAACTTGTAGGTGTTTTTGAAGATGTACTCCACCCCCTGGTTGCCTTACGGACACATATGGCTGAGGAATCCCCTTCGCAGTAGTGTCCATTCCGATGAATTTCCTTAGGATAGGTCCCTTAGAATAGATGCTTTAGGGACGTAAAGTGAGGATAACAGGAACGGGTAATCGGGTTAGTGATTTGATGAAAATAAATAATGAACTTATTATTGTGGGTTGAAAACCCTATATGCTCACCAGGCTTCCCAGCCTGACCCATTCAGTTTTCTTGTATCACAGGTAGTGGCTAAAGCATAATTGGATGACTTGACGAGAGATTATGGATTTGAGACCAGATAGTGTTTTGTGGCCTAATATGTTTATTTCTTTTTGGTTTATGCTTATAGTCTGTATAGATGATTGACATCCTGAGTTTTTGTAATGTAATGAAAATACATTTCTTTAAGAAATGCTTTGATAAAATTTATATCATATTTTGTTTTGGGAACAAATTTCACAATACTTTTCTTAAGAAGTTACTCTGATTTTTATTAAAAATCATAAATGAAATTGGTCTTTTTTGGCCGTAAAAATGAGGATGTCACAATATAAATCTTCATTCTACCAATTAGCATATAACAGACACTATAGGCGTTCTACAATCCACACAAGCACAACAAAAAGGGAGGAATCGAGATCATTACTAACGTTTCAAATAGTCATATAGTAACAAAGAAAGAAACAATTGACGCATGTTGTTTCGTTAGACAAAGTTGTAGCTAGCATCCACAAAAGAGGAAAAAGACCAACCCACATAAATCATTCCATACGAAATAGATCTACACCAACATTCTGTATTATAAATCTATGACGTGTACATAGACATAGAGTATAAGACTCCTCCTAGATTAACGGTTATAACGCTAGGCTTCGATTATAGAATTTTGATCCTAATAAAAGAAAAACACCCCATCATAAAACTCCCTCTTTCGCCCCTTTCGTAAATCCTCACACAAACACATACACAAGATCTAACCACCAAACACTATGTTAACAATAGCTTAGGAAATGATCCTAGCTCATATGGCTTTTAGAAACAAACATAACTCACATAGAGCGTCCCGTGGGAACCTAACAATACATCTAGGAATCCTAATCCTAAACTCTCCGATATAAGACTTTAGAATACGTATAATTCTTTGGTTTTGAGGAATGATTTTGATATAAGTCTTTTAGTATTTTAGATTCGTAATACTTGACATATTTTCAAATCTTATTTTCTATCATGACGAAATTCGGGCAGCCCGACGGTTGTTTTTATAACATTCTCCAATTTTCAAATAACGTGAAACTCAATGCTTTCTATAATACTCGATAAGTTGCATAATTGATATGATGTATAATTTATTAGGTAATAATCCCTAAAATCCAAGAATCAATTATATTATCATGTATGACAAATTTCGTATCACAACTAAAATGATTTATATTTTTATAATAATTATAAAAATAAAATATATCGTTTACTTAGAAATCGTTTCCACATGATGATCAAGAGTATAATAATAATAATAATAATAATAATAATAATAATTGATTTTTGGTGTATTTTCAATTAATTATTATATATTTGTCAAATCTTTGTTTATAGTCATTTAATACGATGTACATTTCCTTTGTACACAAATATATTGAATAAAATATTCAAGTCCATCATTATCATTATCTTCTTCACCATTGCCCTATTTATCTTCATTCTCTTTTTCATTACTTCTTTTTTCACCTCTAAGTGGTGTCAAATTGATACCTTCAAGTCCAATTTCATTACTTGGAAATTCCAAATTTCCTATGCTTTCAGTTTTATCTTCAACAATTACATTAGTGATCTTTCCTTTCAAAATCATGAAACTTTCCTTTTCTGGAAACTGTGTTATTGCATCATTGAGTTTTGAATTCAAATTTTCTGGAAACTTTGTTATTGCATCATTGAGTTTTGAATTCAACATTCCTTTTCTGGAAACTTTCCTTTTCGAAACTATTAAGCATTTTAGATCATTTTGATTCATATGCCTAAGGAATAAAAAGCAATATAATTAGAAATTATATAATAAATTAGTGTAATCATATATGATTAACATATTCAAAACAATTACCTCAACAAAATCATCTTCATCTTTATCATAATCACTATCTTCCAGATATCTATCTTTTTCAACATGTTCATTAACAAATTCTTCACTTAATTCTCCAAGACCAAAACTACCTATTTCTTGTTCAAATGTTTCTTGATATCTGATCTTCTCTGAACTCCAATAACATATTGTTGGATGTTTTCGTGTTACTGTTAGAGCTTCTGAGTGGATTTTGTCAGCATAGAACAACTGCAAATAAGTTATAGTTAATTCATATTCATAAATGAATTTATACAAAATATAGTATTATTTATTTATATTCATATATGAATAAGTAATGCCAACCATTACAAGTGAACAAGTAATATTATCTTTTACTTATTTATATATGAATATGTGTTATTTAGTTATGAATAATTAATATTATTAAAAAGTGAATATAAAAATTATAATATATTCAGTTATGAATAACTTACCACCAAGAAAGTTGAAGGTCCAACAAAGTAGTTGTTATCAGAGTATGTTATGTGACATCCCCAAAATCTCGGCCAGAAAAGACCGATTTTTCATTTATGCTTTTAAATATTTTCAGAGTAAATCCTTTTGATTTGAAAGAGTTGCGGAATTTGTTCCCAAAAACAAAACATGATAAAACAATGTTTACCAAAGCATTTCATAAAAGAAATGTATTTTCATTATAATCAAAACTCGGGGTGTCATGTTCCGATACAGACCAATAAGCATAAACGAATACATTACAAGTCATATAACAAATATAAACATATGTAGACTTGTAAACAAAACAACTTGATGGTTCATCCATCTTACGCCCTTGCGCCACTTCCTGTAATACAAATAAAACTGAGTGGGTCAGGCTTGGGAGCCTGGTGAGCATATAGGGTTTTCAACCCACAATAAATAATTAAATTAATTATTATCAACCAACAATAACCCAGTTACCCATTCCCGTTATTCTCACTTTACGTCCCTAAAATAACTAACACAAGGGACCTAATCTAAGAATATTTTCATCGGGGTGACAACACATGCTGCGGGGTTTCCTCAGCAATATAAGTAAAATAAGGCAACCATGAGGGGGATGGAATACAGCGAATGAACACCCAAGTTCATTAACACCTACAGGTTATGAGCCTGCTAGTGTTCCACTGGACTGTCTAGAAAAGTCTGTGGTCGTCATCTAAATTCCGCTAGATGATTGGATCAAAACAACAACGAGGCCTCTCATCTGTTTATTACACACCAACTATCTACCCATGTTCTACCCAACATATTAGTAGATAAAAACATACATTTTTATACATATTTTCAAAACCTGTATAGCATGCTTGATCAATACATTTTCCATATAACAGATGAGGCACACACACATAACACGTATTTCATATAGAAATAATCATATCTGTAAGATAGAAGAAAGTGAATATACATTCACACACATAACAACAAAATATATACATAACACGTATCTCGTATAAAATACTTCATAGTTATACGTTAGGAGAAAGTAACAACGCCTTCGCACGTATAAACGACGATAAACTTAATACACTCAAACCATAGTTGTATTATTATTGCGTTTATGAAAGGTAGTATACACTCACTTGATCAGAAGATGATCGGACAGCACTACGACTTGCAGAAGTAGTAATCCACAGCAGATCTGGAAAATCTCCACAAAAATCGAACTTCTCGCGGGTAGAGCTTCGGCTCGGAAACCGCACTTCTCGGGATCTTCGGGATCTCGGGACTCGCTTCGGGACTCGGGAATATTACCGGGGCTTCGGGATGGCTTCGGGGGTAAAACCGCAGAGCTTCGGCACAAAAACGAGAGGAAATTAGCAAATTGGCCGGCTGCCCTCGCATCCTATTTATAGGAGGCTGGGAGCCTCATTTACGCGGGGCGTACAGCAGTACGCAGCGCGTACTGCTTCCGAAATGCGTCACTGCATGCGTCATCCGAAGTGTCGACACTTTGGCTGTACGCGGCGCGTACCTCGGATCAGATCTGTGACTCCCCCTTCGGATAATGCCGGATTTTTGATTTAAAAATAAATACAAATTATTTATCAAACTTCGGAAATTCATATCTTCTTCATACGAACTCCGTTTTCGACGTTCTTTATCTCCACGAAAAGGTGAGACTACGCTCTACAACTTTCGTTTAGACTCCGTCGGCTAGTTTTGATTTATTTTTATTATTTATTTTTAATAGGCCGGGACAGAAACATTCGTTATAAATTCATAACTTCTTCGTTTGACGTCCGTTCTCGCCTAACTTTTTATCGCTTTGATACTAACAACGAGATCTTCGATTCTCGTTTAGATCACTAAGGCTAAATATCGTTTTAACGTAAATCTCACTTTTTACGTTATCCAGCGTTGTCGGTTCTGTCGTGAAACTTCGACAGGTCATAACTTCCTCGTTATAACTCGGATTTCGGCATTCTTTATATCTCCGGAAACCTTGTTTCAACTACTACAACATTATCTAAAGATATCAAGTTTAATTTACACTTAAATTTTGACGCTTATTTTTATTCTTAATTAATCAAACCACATAATTAAGCAATTAAGCACAAAACACATAATACTCAAATAATACAATCTTATTATTTCAAAACGGGTTACAAAGGTTAACCTAGACCATTACATTGCTAAAAATGGCAAGCCCAGAAACACAAGCGTTACATGTTATGTATGAGTTCTTTGTTCTAACAAGACAATCCACAACATAGTTTCACCAATCTATTTTGTTGATATCTTTTATTCTTGTAATATAACTAAAAGGTAATAGGTTGCATCTCCTCGTTGATGTTGACTCACAAAATGTGTTGACAAAAAGAAATATGAAGTTCAATTTGAAATTAAAAAACAACTTCTATGGTACGAACAATAACTTTTTTTATTGCATTCAGTATGATGATTGCTCCTTCTTGAAACTATTGCTTCCATTTATCATAACATGAATCATCATTAGGCCATTGATCTAGTTGTGTAAGTATGGTTCCACTAATTGGGATCCCCAACATGTCATGAACAGATTGTGTTGTTACTTTCAGTTCCTTTCCTTCAACATCTATGACCATTCTTTCATAATCAAATTTTTGAAGAATATAAAATCCCAGCTTTAGTAGTATATTGGTCATTTTCATTCTTAACAGACTTCCAAAACCCATAGATCTTACACATTCTTTTTGTTGTTTGCTTAACCCAAGGATTATAGATAGTAATGACTCTGGTGAACATCTATTTTTCATTGAACAAATTCCTTTACCACAAGTTGTTTCTTTTCTTTCTTAATTGGAGACTACTTTTTCTTTGGCTGTTTTGATGGACAACTACATTCAAAATCTGAATTTGAATCATGTAGTTGTCGCTTTTCAGGAGTTTTTGTTTTGCAGTACTTTTTTGCTTTGATGCTTTGTTTTCTTTGATGTTTTTGTTTCTTTTTTTCTGATAAATGAAAACATACAATACTTGAATAAGGTGCAAGTATTCATATATAAATATGATATACATATATATATATATATATATATATATATATATATATATATATATATATATAGTTATTCATATATAAATATAGGTATTCAATAGTTTTTATTAATATAATTATATCCAGATTGAAATATTCATATGTGAATAGAACAAAAATATAGTAGAGATATACAAGTTATTCATATATGAATATAACAGATATGATAGAAATTTTATACCTTTGACATTTGTCCGCTTCAAAGGTGTTTCTCTCATTGTGGTTGGCTCTTTATCATAAATGTAAATCTTTTTACCTTTATTCATTAGTGAGTAGAAGATAAATGAATTTGATATACATTTTACAAAGAACCTATTTTATATTCATAAATGAATAATTGTATATTAAACTTATATTTATGGTATATTCACACTAAATTATGTTACATTAATATGTGAATAGAACATATATAACTCAGTTTTGTTCTATTCATATGTGAATTTAACATATATAAGTTAGTTTTGTTTGTGTTCACTAGTAAACAAAACATATCAAAATTTATTCATATACGAATGGAAATGTTTATTCATACATTTATCTTGTTTTGCCTTGGGAAGTTTATCTTTTGAAATTGTTGATGGATCTTTAGTATCTTCATTTTCTGTTATTCATATATGATATATATATATATATATATATATATATATATATATATACGCACATACAAACACACACACACACATACATATATATATAAGCTATATATAGTTATTCATATATGAATATAGGCATTCAATAGTTTTTGTTAGTATAAAACATATCCAGATTGAAGTATTAGTATGTGAATATAACAAAAAGATAGCAGGGATATACAACTTATTCATAAATAAATATAACAACTATGATAGTAATTTTGTACCTTTGACATTTTTCTGCTTCGAATGTGTCTCTCGTTGTGGTTTGCTCTTTATCAAGAACATCAATCTTCTTACCTTTATTCATTAATGAGTAGCACTACTAGAAAAATACCATTTAATGACACGCATTGCGTGTCGGAAAAGGGTCAGATGACACACAAATGTGTGTCAATGAAGGCCATGTCATAACGGAAGACAACACGCATTTGTGTGTCATAACCTTATGACGGGCATTTACGACATGCATTTATGACACACAATGTGTATCATTAAAGCCCCTACCATAAAGAAAGACGACAACCATTTTTGTGTGTCATAATTTTAAATGTTTTAAGAAATATATTTACTTATTTTCAAATTAAAAAACACATTTTAGGTTTTGTAATACAATATAAAATATCATACACAAGAAATATAATTCATTGCAAAAAGTATAATACGTCAAATACAAATAATCATTCAAATGGTAAATAAATATAATAAATTGCTATTATTTATTATAGAAAAACAAAACAAAACATTAAAAGGAACACGTGAGTAAGTTCTCGTTGATAGTATTCATGGTCTCTTTATGCCTTACAATTTCACCACTTGAAGATGCATCAACTCAACCAATGTTGACTCTTTTCTACAAGTTTCATGCACTTAGGGACATAAAATGACTTTTGTAGTAAAATAGTAAATTATGTTTTTTTTTCAAGTCAAATCAATTAAAGTATGAGAAAACATAGTAGAGTAAGGGAAAAAAGAAGAACGGGAAATAGGTTCCCTAATGGTGTGGTAGATGAGCTTGATCATGTCAGGTTCAAGTTTTGGGGCTCCATAGAAAGCGGACATTCCCATAAAACCCAAACCTTGAGTTGATACCTATAAACTCTATGAACCCAGTTTGACTCTTCGAACTGCCGCCAATTTTGAGCTTTGTTCTTATTCTATTGATCAATGAAAACAAAGGTTGACTGATTTCTTCATACAGGAATCCATGTTGGCAGTAGGGTTATCCAAAGCCGATGATGGTGTAGCGACGAGGGTTGTTGGTTTGGCGAATAAATCCATCAGAAGAAGAATCGATAAGTTGATAGAGATTGAGGACGAGGGAAGAGGACAACACCAAGAGGAAAACATGGGAGATGGAAGCGAAAACTAACCCTAAATCACCCAAGGCGGGTTTTCTAATTTTTGGGATTTCTTTTCCCCCAACTGGTTACTAAGGATGAGACGCACGTTTTCCTAAAATAAATATAAAACAACAAGTAATTTTAAGGAACGAAAAAATACATGTCCTAAATCCTTCAAATTTTATAAGGGATGACATTTTTTTTACGATACCCACATTTGTGTATCTTAAATCAGTGCGTGTCATTAAAAGCCTATTTTCTAATAGGGTAGAAGATAAATGAATTTGATATATATTTACAAAGAAACTATTTTATATTCTAAATGAATAATTGTATATTAAACTTATATTTACGGTAAATTCACACTAAATTATGTCATATTCATATGTGAATAAAACATATATAACTCATTTCTGTTCTATTCATATGTGAATAATGTATATTACACAAAATTGTTTTCTATTCATATGTGAATATAACATATATAACTTAGTTTTGTTTGTGTTCAAAAGTGAACAAAACAAATCAAAATAAATTCATCTTTAGTATCTTCATTTTCTGTTGTATTTTTAAGTAAATTTGCATCCTTATGTTGTCAATCACATATGAATAAAGTTAACCATATCTAAACTGAATACCAATTTTATTTACCTATTTCCTTCGTTTTTATTATTTGTTTATATATATATGTTTGACTATTGGTGTTGTTTCTGTAAAGATAAGTAGTTAATATTAGTAGAAAGTCTGTAAAACCTCAGTAAATTAGGACAACATAAGCGAAATGTGAAGCAACGTTTCTATTTTAACAGAAAAGTCGTGAATAAGTATGAAAAATAAAGAGAAAATATAAAATCATTTCTAAATCAACTAATAATGGACGATTATTACAAAAACCCTAAGTAAATAAACTAATAATGAACTAGGGAAAACTGAATATTCTTTATATATATATATATATATATATATATATATATATATATATATATATATATATATATATATATATATATATATATATATATATATATATATATATATATATATATATATATATGATGGTAGAAATCATCTCTAACTTATGAATCATAGCTCCTTTATGGATGTGTAAGCATTGACATCCTCTAGGAATTATGGATTCTTTCATTCTTAAGGCTAATCAACTTCTTGGGTTCAATTGCTTCAATTAGATCTTTGATTTTGATTAAGAATATGTGTTGTGGGCTTCCCCAGCCTCCATATCATCTATGAGGAATCTTGGCATATCATGCTTCATGATTGCTATAACCAATTTGGGATGAATGATAAGCTTCATGTTGAATCCTAATGATAAACACACAAATGTTCATTGTGTTGAATTGCCTTGGTTAACCAATTCTCACCAATATTTAAGTATCTCATGATCTTGCTTAATGACAAGCTTTTTAGTTATTCAAGTCTTTTTAATATTCAAACAATCACAACACCCCTTTTTAGTTTAATTGTAGTTAGTTTATTTACACTAGTTCTATTACACTGCATTGGTGATTGAATACAACCATTTCCCCGAAGATCGATACTCCTTTTTACCATTATATTACGTTTTATTTGCAAACAAATGATGTAATTTGGTTGGTGGACTTGACATCACGCCAGTGGTTTATATATGTAGCATGAAATTAGGATATTACATTAGTCATCAGTGAGTAATGAAAACGATTAATATATCAATGTATCAATTAGCAGAACTAGCTCAACATAATTTTTTTTGTTTTTGAAACCTTTGAATAAGTAATTTAACTTTAATAATTTATTTAAAAGCAAAGAGTAAAATTAAAACATATGGATGAATTACATTCAAAATAACTTACAATACGTAAGACATAACGATGGAATCTTTAACTTTAATTCACACGGAAGAGATCGAACAATCGTTATATAATCTGAAAAGAATAAATAAAAACAATTTATCATAAACTAGTTGGACTAGATAAACCGGATTCGAGTTCATAATCACACTTTGAGTTGATAATCACATGATATATAAACCAAAAACTCCATATTTCAAAAAAATACAGTTAGTTCTGTTTCAATAAGTTTTGTTTAGTTTTTTCCAACATCTCAAGATCGTATATTCATAGGGACAACCTAAAAAATATCATTTTTTATATTTATAAATAATCAAAAACCCCTTTTAGAAAAACAAAAATCACTTTAAAAATACCCAACTAACCCTTTAAAATAATAAATAATAATAATAAATCAACTAACGAGTAACGAGAGCTAGTGAAAAAAGATTGAAAGAAGGGATTGATGAAATAAAGGAAGGCAAGTAGAAAATGAAGAAGGTTTCCATTATGGGTGCTCCTATATACGCGAATAAAATCGTGTAGTTTGATTTTGAAATCGTGTAGTTTGATTTTGAAACGTCTCATCATCTTCTGTCACTTTTGAATGAAGATTTTCAATTTTCTTTATATTTTTTTATTTTACTCCCTTCAACTTAGATGTAAGTTCAAAAATATACCTTTTTTTTTCTAATTTTTTTATTACATTCAAATTTTCTAATTTTTGTATTACACTCTAATAATTAATTTTTTTTTTTATCTTCTGTCACTTTTTGAATGAGGATTTTCATCTTCTGTCACTATTGATAAATATTTTTAAATATTAATAAAAAATTTTAATTTGTTAAATAAAAAATATAAATATGAAACATTAACAAAAATAGAAGGGATAAAAGTGAAAATTTGGTTTCAAATTCTTACGATTGATATGTGTACCGATAAAATGTATTGATATGTGTGCCGATAAAATGTATTAATATGTGTGCCGATAAAATGTATTAATATATGTGCCGATAAAATAATCATTTTATCGATAAAATATAATATTACAATTTTATACCTTCGGTTTACATTGTAGTTTTAGAAAAAACCCTAGATTTTATCAATTTAAATCTTAAACCCTTAAAACTTTATTAATTTTGAAAACTAACAAGTAGAAACATATTAATTATTCATAAAAGTTGTTTAATTAAAATGATCTCATGAATACATTTAAAAAAAAAAGTAATAATGAATATTATTAAATATTAATAGAAAAAAAATAATTTGTTAAATAAGAAATATAAATATGAAACATTAACAAAAATAGAAGGGATAAAAATGAAAATTTGGTTTCAGATTCTTACGATTGATATGTGTGCCGATAAAATGTATTGATATGTGCCGATAAAATGTATTAATATATGTACCGATAAAATAATCATTTTATCGATAAAATATAATATTACAATTTTATACCTTTGGTTTACATTGTAGTTTTAGAAAAGACCCTATATTTTATCAATTTAAATCTTAAACCCTTAAAACTTTATTAATTTTGAAAACTAACAAGTAGAAACATATTAATTATTCATAAAAGTTGTTTAATTAAAATGATCTCATGAATACATTTACAAAAAAAGTAATAATGAATATTATTAAATATTAATAGAAAAATATTAATTTGTTAAATAAGAAATATAAATATGAAACATTAACAAAAATAGAAGGGATAAAAATGAAAATTTGGTTTCAGATTCTTACGATTGATATGTGTGCCGATAAAATGTATTGATATGTGTGCCGATAAAATGTATTAATATGTGTGCCGATAAAATAATCATTTTATCGATAAAATATAATATTACAATTTTATACTTTCGGTTTATATTGTAGTTTTAGAAAAGACCCTAGATTTTATCAATTTAAATCTTAAACCCTTAAAACTTTATTAATCTTGAAAACTAACAAGTAGAAACATATTAATTATTCATAAAAGTTATTTAATTAAAATGATCTCATGAATACATTTACAAAAAAAAGTAATAATGAATATTATTAAATATTAATAGAAAAAAAATTAATTTGTTAAATAAGAAATATAAACTATGAAACATTAACAAAAATAGAAGGGATAAAAATGAAAATTTGGTTACAATTTCTTTCTATATATAGAGGATTGGTATTTCTTATATGGTACATTGAAAGCGACTTACTGAAAGTAATTTTCCTTAAAAGCAAACATATTATATTTGTTAAAAATATAGATTTTATTAAATCACAAGTTGGAAAGAATGGATGGGTGACATATATTATGAGGTATTTGTACTTAACCTTTCTTATTATTATTATTATTATTATTATTATTATTATTATTATTATTATTATATATGTTTTTCTCTTTGTTATGTTTAGAGAGATGATATTCATCCAATGGAGACAAATGAAGTAGATGAAAATAATAGCTTCAATGAAAGTAATTATTTTTTCGACGACACATCACCATTCGAAACGGATATTCATCCAATGGACACAAATGAAACAGATGAAAATGAAAGTTTGAACGAAAGTCGTTATTTCTTCGATGACACATCACCCTTCAAAACAAATAAGGTATAAATTCATTAGTATGTTGTTACTGTAATGTAAGCATCAAGTGGATTTGTCTGCTATTGATAATAATACAATTGTCAGGTATTCAATTCTCGTCAAGAATTGATGGATTGGGTGCAAAATATGGTAAATACTTTAGGTTATGTCATCGTCATAAAAAATTCTAAACGTAACTTTAATGTTGTATTTCAATGTGACCGTGGAGGTACATACAAAAGTACACAAATCTCCAAAAAAAAAAAAAAAAAAAAAAAAAAAAAAAAAAAAAACAGGGGCAAAAAAAAATTAATTGTCCATTTAGCCTACAGGGTAAATATTCGTCAGTAGATAATAATTCTTGGAAGATAAAAATGATATGTGAATTTCATAACCATGAGTCGTCATTATATTTAGAAGGTCATCCTTATCCACGACGACTAACTGAATATGAATGTTGAATAGTGGAAGATTTGTTGAAAAAAAATGTCAAACCAAAAGATATATTATCTGCACTAAAAAACCTAAATCCAAAAAATGTATCTACTCTCAAAACTATCTACAATGCAGACGAAAAACTTCAACGTAGGGAGAGAGAAGGTAAAACTCAAATGCAAGGTGTTATGGAATTTATAGATCAAAATGGATATGTTTATTATAGTCGTGCAAATGTTTTGACAAATAAGTTAGAAGATTTATTCTTTGCTCATCCAAGATCATTAGAAATATGGCGTGCATTTCCAATGGATGCAACATATAAGACAAACAAGTACGGGATGCTTCTATTGGAGATTGTTGGTGTAACTCCAACAAATATGACATTTTTCATTGCATTTGTGTACATGCATGAAGAAAAACAGTCCAACTATGTTTGGGCTTTAGACTGTCTAAAATCGGTAATGGAAGGATGTATGTTGCCACGTGTTATTGTGACTGATAGAGAAATGGCTCTCATGAATGCATACACTATTATATTTCCAGATGCTAAAGGATTACTTTGCAGATGGCATATAAATAACAATATCATGAAGAAATGCAAATCATGTTGGGATGTTCTTTATACGTCATGGACGAGGTTGATTAACTCTGAAACAAAGGAAGCACACAACAAGAATTTGGCACAAGTTGAAAAAACTACGAACAATTATCCAGGTATTTTTAAATATACATTATAATATGTTATAAATCATTACATCAACTGAAATTTTTTATGCATTTTCTTATCTAAACAAAACATGGTTGACACCACACAAAAAAAAGTTTGTGTCTGCATGGACCGATAAGTTTCTTAACTTTGGCAATCACACAACTAACAGAGCTGAAAGTCAACATGCCAAGTTAAAAAGATATGTCGAAACATCACGATCAGATATCGCCAAATCATTGAAGCGTATTGCTGATGTTGTTGAGTCACAATACACAGGTATAAAAGCGAGTCTTGCGCATAACAAAATTTTCATTGTACATCGGTACTACGAAATACCACATCTAAAACCATTGTGTCGTTTCGTTTCAATTTATGCACTTGATATCATTTTCAAAGAATATGAGTGGTCCAAAGAATTTGGATTTGTTTATGAAAATTGTGGATGTCAAGTACGTACAAGTTATGGGCTGCCATGTGCGCATGAACAAGCTATATTTGTTAAAAAAGGTCATTGTGTACCGCTTCATTCAGTAGATAAGTTTTGGAAGAAACTTGATTTATTAGAATGCAAATCGTTAGAAGATGATAATTTGGGTTGTGCAGTTGAGATAAATATGTTTAATGCTCATTACGAAAAGCAATCAAGACCTGTTAAGGTAAGTTTAGCAAGGAAGTTACTAAACTTAATCACGCCGTCAACAACTTCAGTTTCTGAACCTGCTACTCACAAAAATACTCGTGGGCGCCCCTCCTTAAAGAAGAAACTTTTCAAGAAAACCCATATCGATTTAAACCACGACCCACCAACTCAACATCCACCACCTCAAGATCAACCGACTCAAGCGCCACCAACTCAATATCCGTCTCGACGTAGCATTTCTACTTATACGCCTGATTATATGCGGTCTAATTTGTTTGATCTAAACCAGGAGCCGGATAGGCACAGTACGTACTCGTTCCGAGAACCTCCAATGTTCAACTCAACTTTTAATCAGAAACAATCGATGCATAGCTCGTACTTCAACCAAGAACAAGTAATGTATAATTCAGATCCACTTATGAATGAAATTCCGTATGAATTTCATTCATATGTCACAAACATACAAAACGTGAGGGGAGATGGAAATTGTGGATTTCGTGCAATAGCTGCGTGTCTCGGTTATAGTGAAGATAATTGGCATCAAATCCGCTTAGATTTACAGAATGAGTTGTTAGCAGACCCAGTTGAGTACGCACAGATTTTTTATTACAATTTAAACACCATACATCACTCATTGAATTTCAATGGATCACATTTCGCACCAACAGATCGTTGGTTGATTATGTCGGTCACTAGCTTTCTCATTGCTAACAAGTATAATGTAATAGTTATTTTTCTAAGCAAAGATAGTCCATCAACATGTTTTCCACTATGGCTTGGTCCCCAAGACATCTCAACTCATAGAGTTGTTGTTATTGCTCTTGGTAGAGGTGATCATTATGTGAAGGTTGATTTACATGGAGCATATCCAATGCCTACTATTTTACCACTTTGGCGTCACAACAGATCATCACGGTCTGCTAGATGGGAAACTGTTTATGCTGCTCGCTTGAATTCCTACATTTCTCCATTTGCAACACACAATAATTGTAATAATTCTACAGTTATAATATCTGATAATTAATAAAATCAAATTTATGTTATGTTATTTATAGTTATAACATTTCTCCATTTGCACTGACGCATTCCCATCAAATTCTATATTTTACATTTTTGACAATTAATATCTTCAAATGGTTAAATTTAGTAACGGACATATATCAGTCAATCAATCATTCATGTATTTAGAAATTGATTCGTGTATTTAGAAATACCCTATTTTTATTCAACACCCCACAACTTATAATAATAATCTATATTAATCATAGGGGATGATCATACTTTATCATCATTTTTTTATTTTAATACATACATACATATATATATATATATATATATATATATATATATATATATATATATATATATATATAACATTTTTTATTTGGTGTTGAACCCTTTAAAATTCTCAATCATTAAAAAGAGAATGTTGAAAATAATAATAATAATTACCATGTGTTTTATTATATATATATATATATATATATATATATATATATATATATATATATATATATATATATATATATATATATATATATATATAATAAGTTTAGTTAATAAAACAAATTAATAAACAAAACAGTAAAATAAAAACTATAAAGTGGAAAGTAGATTTTGTTACTTTAATAGAAAATAAGAGGTATTAAATGAAAAGTGATAAAATATATTAAAAACGAAATTGGACATCAATGATCTCCTGACAAATGAAGTGACGTTCGTGTATATAGAGTTTTTTTCGTGCATTTAGAATAACCCTTCTATTATAAAGAAGACGACCCTCTCTTTCATTTGTAATTTGCACAATGTGGGATCAAGAAACACTTTTCTTTGCAATTTTTTTGTCCGGGGGATGGAGGAAGTTAAGTATTCCACTTACCATGTTTGTCATAAAGATTTTGATGAATCTGACAAGTGGGGCGATCAATGGGAATGAAGAATAAGTGATTACATTGAGAGAGAAGATGGAGATTGAGAAGCCAAAGTCGAGACAGAAGAAGGAGAATAATGTCAAGAATAGAGCTCTTGGTATTTGATGGAGAGATAGGTGTTTGTAATGATGGTATTAAGCTGAGTAGAACAAAGAATGGGATTTGATTTGAAGGCACCTGAGAAAATTTCTTCTCAGGTGAGCTTGAAGCATATGGGAAGATTGTCGATGATTTGAAGGCCAATGAGAAAAGAGAATGTAAGCACATGTTCACACAATGAATCCCTAAATCATCCATTAGACATAATATTTTTTATTTTTATTTTTTTTTCAAAACCTGTTATCTTAAAACTCATGAAATAGGCATATTACAAATGAATAATACATATGTATTCCACCAAATACAACAATTTTATGTCTGTTTGAAATCTGATTGAGCGCTTACTTAAACTTAAGCAAAAAAAAAAAAACACATATTCATAATTTGATTTCCGAAGTCAAATAATAAAATGACTAGTGATAACTAAAAGAATATTTTGTAGGAAGGAGCCTCGGGTTGATGAATCCACATATACAACCAAAACCAATAATGTAATTTCCAATTTCCAGTTATCAAACAACTGCCGACACTGCTTCAATTGCACTCCCCAAAGGCCAAGCAGCTTCCACCAATGAATTTTGGTACTCGACCTTTTTCACCAGTGTTATCTCTTGCCATGGATCCAAATCTGTCCAACAATTAGATTGAATTTCATTCGTTAATTTACATTTATAAAAAGAGTGACTTACTTACCAAAACCATTCACAAGTAGGGTATACTGATACACAAGATCCATGCATAAATAGGGTAAATTAGATGGTTCCACATGAGGATATGTGGATTTCCCATCCTCGAATGTTGTTTCACATGCCCTCTTAGCCGCCTCCTCAAAGTCGGCTGGTCTTACTTTCGCAACCGGTTTACTTGCGTCCACAAAACCAGCCTACATTTTAACAGATCATTTAGTAAATTACATTTTTGTTCCTTGAATTTAGCTTATTTTTGTAATTTTCGTCCCAAAAATTTTTTGCTTGCAATTTTGGGATCCTATTTCAGGTTCTGTTAACATATTTACTCTCTGTTCCAAAAAAAGTAACAATTTTTGGTCCATGAAATTATAAGCTCATTTTTGCAATTTTGATCCCAAAAAGTTTTTGCTTGCAATTTCAGTCC
This sequence comes from Lactuca saligna, assembly GCF_052625555.1. Lineage (NCBI taxonomy): Eukaryota > Viridiplantae > Streptophyta > Magnoliopsida > Asterales > Asteraceae > Lactuca > Lactuca saligna. The sequence goes on from NC_136422.1 coordinate 41,428,784, forward strand.
TTATTTTAGGTTATTGTAACATATTTGGTCTCTGTTCCAAATAAATGACTATTTTGGGTCCCTACGTATAACTAGCTCTTGTAATTTTGGTCTCAAAAAGTTAGTCTACAGTTCTGGTCCTTATTTGAGGCTCTTGTAAGATATTTGATCTCTGTTCCAAACATATTTAATATTTTTGGTCCCTGAGTATAGCTGAGTTTTGCAATTTTTATCCTTACTTCAGATTCGTATGACAAACTTGGTCCTTGTTCCATAAAAAATTACTATTTTTGGTCCTTGAGTATAGCTGATTTTTTAAATCTTGGTCCTTATTTGAGGTTCTTGTAACATATTCGATCCTTGTTCCATATAAAATAACAATTTTGGTCCTTGAGTATAGCTAATTTTTGCAAAATTGGTACTTATTTTAGGTTCTTGTAACATATTTTCACAATTTCGGTCCCAAAAACGTTACAAAAACCTCAAATAAGGACCAAAACTGAAAGAGAACTTTTTGGGACAAAAGTGAAAAAAATTAAACTATATTCAGGGACCAGAAATGTAACTTAATCTATGAAATTTAATACCTCAGCAGCACGATCAAAAAAGAAAGAAGCCACAAAAAGGTTTTTTTGACCATCACCACCACCACCATTCCAAACACCATTAAAAGTGCATTTCATGTGAGTGCAAGTTGAATCATTGCTTTTAAGAGCTTTTAATGCTTCTTCCCTGCATTTGTTCATGTTTGAACCAGATGAAGCTGATGAAACCTTGTATTCAGTTCCCGCATATGAGTAAGCCCCTAAAATAACAAAATGAATAAAAGTTATGCATAAAAAAAAAACCAAGGTAAAGCAACTTGTCTGTTTAATATGATGGAATGGAATCACAAAGGAACAGAATGGATCATTCCATTCCATTCCATTCCCTCTTTGATTACTTCATAACAAACAGTAACAAAGGATATTGACATCAACATACCATTATATCCAGCCAATATGCATGGATTTTCAGAATCTTTATTCACTCCAAGAATCTCAGCTCGAGCAGCTAATAATCCATACTTCAAGTAACTGTAGGATGATATAAGAAAATTAAGTAAAAACTATCTCTCTGTGTGTGTTTGTGTGGAAAAAGGGATGAATTAAACCTGTGAACATAAAGGTAATATTTGGTTCCCATGAGAAACATTTCTTTTACATATTTATCCTCTCCATTTGATATTCTTGGAGCCTTTGCAGCATCTTCCTCTGAAATAGCATATGCCATTTGTACTGATCCACCACCAAGATCAACCACCCCAACAGTGTGTGAATATTTCTGACCTAATCTTTTTAATAGATAATTTATAGTCACCTGTAGGTATGATTATGAATGCATGATCAAACATCATTTGGGATTACATTAGTCATCCATTTGAGAGGATGTAAAAAATATAAAAAAGTAAGTAGCTTACCCATTGATAAGCACCTTCTTGAGTTCCATCAAGAACAGTTACCCAATCATCACTGGACTTTAGGTTGCTCTTAACTTTCAGAAAATCCTTCACCTATATGGACATAAATTCTAATAGAGATTAATATGATATAAGAATCATCTGGAATGAGGAAATTTTAAAAGGGGATAGAAGAGTAATATTTACAGATTGTAAAATTCTTTCAGATGCATCAACTCCCAACTGTCTCAGACCTGCAGTTGCCTACATAGAGATGTATGTATTGGGTATATAAGCATATAGATTTTACAAAATACAAAAGTATTCCTAGAGAAATGCAAACCACTAACCCCAACTTTGACTGGTGTATTTTGGCGCTTATTAGCGGGAACAGCAACTTCTGCTTTCTGTAAAAGAGGCAGAAGGGAATCTGCAGCTGCTTTAGGATCGCTTGCAAATGCACTCAGACCTGGTTTCAGCTACATTATGAAAGTATCAATCGAAATCTTAGTACACTTCTTACAGCAGGAGAATGTCAATAACAACTGAAAGCAAACTTTTATCTCTTTCTCAAGGCTATAGAAAATTGGCTTAAAAGAGAGTAAAGCATGTTTCTTTTCAGATTAACAGTACTTTTATTGTAACTAGTACAAGATAGAGACTAAGACACAGGGATTAACAGTACTTTTAAAATAACTTACTCTAACTGCAGGATGCCAAATACTACATGCACTAAAAAAGAAGCAGGTGGAAACAACTACTTTAGATTCTTTACACATTATCTATATTTGCTCATTGGCACAATAGTATCTATTTCAATTTCTAAACGAAACTACAGTATACTTATTGATACTAACTGCATATATCTGTTGATGAATCTATAGCAATTGCGAACCAAAGTAATAGATTATACAATGAGATTATGCATAGAGGTCAAAGAAATTGACCCTTGAAGTACCTGCTCAAAAAGCTCAAGTTCTTTGCCAATGTGTACAAGATCCAAATTCTTATCAAAACAGAAGACATGAACTCTACTCCCCGAACTGCCGGCATCAAAAATCACGGCGTATCTAGTCGATGACGGATCCGTTTGTAGCACGTAATTTGGCGAAAACTTGCGGTTTGCAGGCAAAACACCATCACTGGGAGTGCGCGCAGCAGGCATCAGAAATAAAACGAATGAGATGAGGAGGAGAGGTATCGAAATGACCAAAATGGCCCCGCGGTAGCGATGAACTTTGTCGGAGAGGGACTCATTGTACTGCGGTTGACGGCTGCGTTTTAGCATTTTGTCAAGTTGATCCGCCAACGGTGGCGTGGAAAAGACCTGACCTTCAAGGAGCTCAGCGGCCGAAGGAGATCGATACCGGATCTGGCCGTTTCCGGCTGCGGCTGCTGAAGGAGGCTTCAAAGACTGATGAGAATTCTCCTGTGAGGACTCCAGTTCTTCTCAATTTGAAATATACAAGCTTTTACGATTTAAATTACCGGATCAATCGATCGAATCTCAGATCGACCAATTCACTCAATGAAGTCGCAATCACAAAAGAAAACGAGAGCAAATCGAATTTACAACTACATGAAATCAAAGATTGATCGGAGAAGAACAATGCCGTCGTGCTTCTCTCTCTAGAAAGCTTTTTTCCGATCCCAGATTTGGTCGAGCAGTATTTTGGGCGTGTTAACTATGGAGTATTTTAAGTTCAGCAAAGGCACCGAAGCCTTTACGTAATTAGGACAAAATGCACACTTTGATTAATTATAAAGTTTTAAAATTAAGTTAATTGTATTATTTTATTTTTATTTTAATTATTAGTATTATATAAAATGTAAATGACAATTATTTCATGTCAAGTTTTTTTTTATATATTTTTAGATCTCATAACTGTTTATACTTTGAAACTATATCAAAATGTATTTATTTTGTATTATTGTATGAATATAAAATCAATATGTATTTATATACATACTTTTGGTAAAGCATTCAAACTTCTATCATATGAAAGTTTGGTAAAAATTCATCTTTTTAGCTTACATGTGATTTTGGTACCAAACTAAGGGTTTGACCATGTTAGGAGACTTGAATCCTGATTTAACTCGTTTGGTAACTATTTTATTTTTTTATGTTTTTAAAAAAATTAACAATAATCATAAGATACTATTTAATTTTAGGGGGATTCACTGGGAGAGTAAACCATATGTTTTACCTTAGTTTTAAGTAGAAGACGGGAACAACATGTATCAGTCATTTACAAAAACTATAATGTTAGAACTTTTTTGAATAGTAATTTTTATAATAAGGGCAACATGATTCATGATATGATATGTAAACACAATTACCTTATTGAAAAATGTTCCATTTGTATTTATAAATGATGGTTATTGTAAATCTATTATAATTGTGACGTGTTAAAATATTTTTTACGCCATCTTCATCTCAAGTTTTTTTAATAAATGAAACGGATGGGAAGAAAAGGAAGGTGTTCTAAGGAAAGTGAAGGAATGGAACATCATATCCTTCATGTACAAAGACTATAACGTTAGAACTTTTTTGGAAGGTAATTTTTATAATAGGGGTATCATGATATGATATGTAAACACAATTTCCATACATGTGTATTTACAAATGATGGTTATGGTAAATCTATTATAATTCTGAAATGTTAAGATAACTTTTTTATGCCCTCTTCTTGAGAGTTTTTTAAGGAATAAAATGGAGGGGAAAGAAATGTGGCATGCTCGGCGAACACCAGGCCCTCGGCATGCCGAGCTCGGTTCGGCAACTCAGCATATATCTACCCACGAGATAGAAACACTTTTGAATTGAAAGTTTCAATATTGGTCCCTGAAAATTCTTTTTTGCTACACCTTTTTACCCCAAACTTAAAATGAAAAATACTATATTTATCCTTTAGCTTTATAAAAATTGACATTTAGATTTATTCTCTTTCATTTAATGTTTTTTTATTAATTTGTAACATCCCATAAATCTCAACAAAATTAAAACAAAATTAAACTTTTTAAAAGCAACTCATTTATTAACAAAAGTGGTTACAAAAACATTGTTTTTCAGAACATGATTAAAATCAGAGTCTCTTAATATTCAATCTGTTGTAAAACCAATGATGTGTACGGCCACGTCTTCGCCTTGCCATGAATAATCTGAAGAACCTTAAACCATAAACAAAATTGTAAGCACAAAGCTTAGCGAGTTTTTCCAAAATACCACCACACACAAACAGACAACATATACAACAGGCATGCTCAGATACTCATGTGCGGTCCAATCAACCTCGAGCTGAAATACCAGGCATGTCTACGATGGGCCCAGTCATCCCCAAGATGGAATACCCTTGTATCATAAGTTGTTTGGTCCAATCAACCATCGGGTTGGAATACCAAACATGTTTGGTCCATTCAACCATCGGGTTGGAATACCCAGGCATGTTGACTGACGCACAAAGCAGTCCAGTCTCACCACAATCTGCACTATCATATCGAGTCCAATCAACCATCGGGTTAGAATACCCTAGGCCCAATCAACCCTCAGGTTGGAATGCCAATAGACAATGGTTCCAATCATCCTCGGGATGGAATACCCTCAAGCCCTCAGTACGAGTCAGGCATACATGCCCTTTTTAGCCCTCAGCTCGTATCTGGAATGCTCATGAGCCCTCAGTATGAGTCTGGCATGCACTCCTTGGCCTTCAACTTATATCTTGTATGCTCCATGGTTTGTTGGCTACAATACAGAGCAGTACAACCTCAACCCAACCCACAAAATGTCGACATATAACAGATAAACATATATACAGTCTACAGGAAGACAGGAGGATCTACAAATCACTAGACATAACATCATCCTATAAACCAGGATACCGATTTAACAGATCACTACTGAACAATAGCAAGCATAACAGGATATCGAATCCAAATGGTCGGCCTTGATGCCTTCGACCCGTAAGTATAGTAAGGAAAACTCACCTCTCATTGTCAAATCATATAGACAATCCATGGCTGCTGGCTGACAAATTCCTGAACTGTCAATAGCAAGGCAACACCCCATCAACAGCTGATCCAACGAATAATCTCTAACTGCATATCCGCTAAAATCCACACGCTATCAAATATCACAATGACAATCCATCAACATCTAGTCTCTGACTCACACTATGAGTCCAAAGTAGGATAAAAGACCTTTTTACCCTTCCACAAGCTTGGCCTAAGGCCAAGGCCCAAACTAGATTACAAAGTGCCTAAAATCCAAAATAAACATCTAAGGCCCAAATACAGCCCAATTTTCCAAATTGGACCTAATTCCGTTTGTGGGCCTTCACCCTAGAAAGTCCAACATGACAGAAGCCCAAACCAAAAAAAATCCAAATGTCCCAACATGACCCAAGACAATACGAGCCCAAAACGAAGAGGCCCAATACTGTCGCCTATGTTGGGCGTACTCCGAAGGTAGGCTCATCGTACACGAGGCTGCGCAGAATCCACCATCGGGGTAGTTGGTTGGATACGCGGGGCATACCCTCGCAAATCTTGTTTTCTTCTATCAAATGAACCATAAAGGCATGAACTTTATACCTTTAGATGATGGAGAAAAGAGCCATACTTCCAGATCTAATATTTGCTTCAAGCTTCCAAGCTTCTTAATGCGCCTTTCCTTCCTCTAAAACACCAAGAACTCACTTTAGGGCTCAAAATCACACTCAAGAGGGGTTAGGGTTTTGTAAGAACGACACTAAGGCTTTGGAGGCATAAAAGGCGGGGATAAATGACCATAAGGATGATTAAATACCCCTCAAACCCTAAAACTTAGGGTTTCTTTCAGACATGAGTACGCTTAGCGTACCACTCCTCCCAAAATTACAATCCTGCCACTAGGGCTTCTTGCGACTACTTCTTTCCAAAACAAGGACCAAAATGACATACTTTAAAACCAAGAGATGAATTTGAAAATACTTGAAAACCGGGGTGTGACATAATTTAAATACATCCCTTCTATTTAAGTTTATTATTATTATATCCCAAAAGTATAAATTAATTATTATAATACTCTTTAGTTTTAAAATAACCTATTTAAATTAATTATTTTTAATATAATTAACTTACAAAAAATTAAAAAAAGAAAGAATGACAAGCGTTGCAACCCACGCCTTCTAAATAACAATCGTATCAAGCAGTGTGGTAAGTATGATGTGGTGCTGATGTGGACCGTGACAAGTGTGTCACCACACCCACCACCCTTATAGAATAAGGGTTTCTTTCCCTTTATTTTCTGCATATGTTATTTTTTTTCTTCTCTCTCCTCCTTAAAAAAATCAAGAACATTTATTTCCTCCCATTTTCTTCTTTGAAAACTCGAGAACATGGCGTGTTGCAAAAAAGAAAACAATATTCCCAAATCGAATATTAATAAAAAATTATAACATTAAGTAAATTATGACCATAGTTGAATTCGCAATTTTCAACTTAATTTTTGCAATTTTTGTCGTTATTTGGAATTTATGTAACATTTTTGTTCCCCCTTTTTAAGAAACTGACTATTTTTTGGACCAAAATTAGCTATACTCAATAAAAGTGGTCATTCAAAACACCAAAAATTACACCTAATACAAAGACCAAAATTGTAATCAAAAACATTTTGAGACTAAAATTACAAATATCAGTTATACCATTAAAGGTGTAACTTCATTTTATTTATGTTAAAAGAAGTAAAAGTAAAAAATATGTGTTATCAAACTAGATTTTGATGTATCATACATGGAAGTCATAAATTTTGCGGACATGGATAATTTGACATTTCCGGTGAAATTGCTATCAAAATTTGATTTTTATTTATTTATTTATTTTTATTTATTTGTTTTGTATTTTAAGCACATATTAAAATCTTTATATATGCATCTAAAGCCAAATGTATCATGGTTGTGTTTCTCCAAAAGGGTAACAAACATAAACACATGACAAAAAAAAAGTGTCAACTGTTATATAAATTACATTAAGTAAAGCATTTATCAATTTCACAAGTACGTTTCTTGTTCCATGATATGGTACTAGGGGTACCCATGGTACAAATGCTACTTCAGTCCGACTTCATGCAACTTTTTGCTTTGAAGGTGGTGGAAAGATGTAACGGAAAATCCACCCTGCCGATATTGCCCCTATGAACGGAGAAACCCAATAAACAATAAAATGTTTTCGTGTATTGTAATGGTTGTTTACATATGCCCATCCAAACGCCTGTAGAAACACAACAAATGAAGAAAACTTATGGCTTCACACGTTTACATTAGTTTATAAGTTAACTTGTTTATTTTTTGAGTTTTCCTAAGTTAAATAGATTAAAAATGTTAGTTTTTTTAAATGTCAAAACTATAGCAAAATAAAGAAACAATGTCCCAAATATTCTTTTTGTGATATTGATCGTTTGAAATAAAAATAACCTTTTAAAAAAAAAAAAAAAAGGAAAGAATGAATTTGTGAAACTTACATTGGCAGGATTTAGTGAAGGACCTGTGTAGCTTCTACCAAAAGCAGCGAGTATCACGATAGAAGCAGAAAGCAACCAGTTTTTCAAAAGCCAGCTCTTAGGGCCACGAAGGATAATGTAGAGAACAAGAATGGAGCTCATGAATGTCAACATCCCTTCAACAATGGCGCCTGTATGAATATCAACTTTCAGATAAGGTCCTCCAAGCATGTGTTTGTACTCCAATGGCATGCATCTTACAATCGCCAACGCACCACCAACTCCACCAACAGCCTACCAACAATCGCCAAAACATTTCAAGATCATGCAGATTTGGAAGAAAAAGTTTCAACAATGGTGAATGATCGATGCTGACTGAATACAAGTTCGGTTGATTGATTACCTGAGCAGGAAAACGAACTGCGGCGGAGATAAGAGTGTCACCACCGTGGCCGACGGCGTAAAAGGCGGCAGTACCAGTAGGATTAAAACTAGCGCCACCTAACGCAGTTCCAATTATACCGAAAATAAACAAGAGGATGAAGACGAGTGAGATTGTGATCAACAGTTTAGCTATTCCTTGAACGCCGATAGCTTTGGCAATAATGGAAGTTCCGGCGCTAAGGCAGGAAGCACAGAATACCCACATGAAAGTCAACACACCATCGCCGACAGCCACCTTGACTAACCCCATATCTCCTCCTCCGTTTAACTACAGAGTCCGTTTCCCGATTCACCGGAAAAGTTGCAGAAAGGAGTGGAGTTGGGTTTGGAATTCCATGAGAGAGATGCACTTATATAGTTATATTATTTCCACACTTTGGAAGTGGACAATACGAGGGGTGTGAAATGATATTTATTGTAAATATTGGTGATGATGATGATGAGTGTGATCGAACAACCCAACCATGGATTAATTTGGAAGTTTGGTAGAGTTAAGTTGAGGTAAAAGTTATAGGAGTTGATCATGATGCCAATGATATGAGAATATTATGAGAGAGAAATATTTTTGCTATGATTCAAATTACTGTTTTTGTTAAAATAGAAAAATTACGATAGAATATGCTAAAAGTAAGTTGTGATGCATTGTTGACATTGGAAACGACTTAATTGGATAGCACATTCCGTTTGATGCATGTTTAGTAGTTGATACTTTATGTACAAGTTTTGATTGGATAAACTGTAGTTGTAGCCTTGTAAGTAGCCACATGCTATTAAACAAAGGAGTATCCCCGATCTAGTGGGTGTTGAAAGTGATTTTCAACTTTCTCGAGTAGGATTTCTCGAATTGTTTAATAACCAAGGGCACTATACCTCATAAAATTTTTCATTTTTTATAATTTGTTCTAAGATTTAACTAAAAGTTAACCAAAAGACCGAAATAGTAATCATGTTCATTTTCCGAAATAGTTTGCCATAGCCAGAGAAATGGGCCAAAAGGCTATGAAATGGGCCTATTTAAACCCCCAAAAAAATGAACATTTTCTATCTTTTATTTTCAGTCTCGTTAAAATAGCCAAAGATAATTACAATAGGCCAATAGAAATAAGTTTATTTATGATTTATTCTCATATAATACATACATTAACAATTACTCAACAAATAATAGGAAAACAGATTTTATTTTTTTTCTCTTCATGGCTCCATGTCTCGTCATGTATTAACATATATAATTAAAAGTTATATAAAAATTAAGTAATAGTAGAAAACATATAGTATATCTATATATACAATAATAAGTTATATAAAAAACCGACACATGTACATATTACCTAGTCTCTGGTGTTCAAGCAAGAGAGTTTATTGTATTTTGTGATATCTACACATATGTCATATTTAACTATTTAAATTCGTGATGATTATAACGAGACTTAGGGTTTTGGGGTTTTGTTTCCATCATGCATTGTTTTGGAGTTGCGATGTTTATAACAATGATTTTACATTATTTTTACTACTTTTCCCCCAACTAGATTTTAATGAAGGTTTAAATGAGTTAATTGAGAATATGACATTTGTATTGCAATGTGTTTATTCTTTTTTTTTTTTTTTGTTCAACTCCGATATTTCTCATTAGGCTTGTCATGTCTAACTTTATTTTTACATGAAGCACTTTCTTAGTTACTGTGGACTAATGGACTATGGAGATCGAGAAACATGTGGTATATTTGGAAGACCTTAAGATTGTGTTTGAAATAGAAACTATTACTTTACCTTGTCTATTGTAATAATTGGTATTGTCGGCAGCACCTATTTGTCGTTTCAGAAGTGATTGGCAATGGATTATCGGGATCATAATGAGATTTAATAGACATTTCACCTTTCAGATTTTTCTTCTGGAAAAAATTAATTACATTTTCTAATAGATGTTCGAGTTATATGGTTCGAGTTGAATCAACACCAAATAACTTGGACAAGTATTATTCATACTCCATAGATCAAGAAACTCGTCAAATAAAGTGTTTATTCGATTGGATTTTATCATAAAACGATCAAACACAAATATACAAAGACAAGAGAAGATATTCATAAACATTCAATCCAACATACAAAGAAAGCCATTATTTATTATTTTACCATTTACCACCACTACTACTCCAAATCCAATGATATCCATATCTTTAATCTTTTTTTTTTTTTTTATCTTTATTCAGTTGCTTTCCCTTTACGCCTGCTGCTAGTTTCAAGAAGATAACAAACCATGGAATCCACGTCATCACCAAATATACTATACGCCTCCATCGCCTGCACATAGCTGAACCCCATTGACAGCACCATCTGCATTCCATTACACAGCACTGTTCCTTCGCCTTTGCTCTCACTCCCTGATGGCCCACCTGCTTTTTTTTTTCAAATGAGAATAAATGACCATTTTACCCCTTATGTTCCAACTTTTTTTACAATATGAAAGGAGTTGAAAGAAAGAACAAAAAAAAAAGGAGAAATATGTAGAAAGGTTGGTGTCTTAATACAGAAACAGCCCAAAAGTTCTTTTAAGGGAAAAATGGATGGATGGGTAAAAATGTCGGTCTAAACTTGTCTAAATGACCATTTTACCCTTACATTCCAAAATTTAACAAATTGCATCATACTCATAAATTTTAAGATGAGAAGAAAAAGAAGGGAAAATAGTGTATTAACTAATAGATAATAATGTCTATATAAACCATCTAAATGAGAGACTAAATGACCATTTTACCCCGTCAATTCCAAAATTACATAGTATTCCTCAATTTTAAGATGAGAGGAAAAGGAAGGGTGAATAAAAAAAATGATTAGTGACTTAATTAATAGATAATAATGTCTGTATAAACCATCTAAATGAGAGACTAAATGACCATTTTACCCCTTCAATTCCAAAATTACATAATATTCCTCAATTTTAAGATGAGAGGAAAAGGAAGGGTGAATAAAAAAAATGATTAGTGTCTTAATTAATAGATATAATAATGTCTGAATAAACCGTCTGAATGAGACTAAATGACCATTTTACCCTTGCATTCCAAAAAACAAATTCCATAACATTAATCAATTTTCACACGAGAGGTAAAAGAAGGTCAAATCAAGTTTCATCTGTCTTAACCAATTAAGTCGTTTTTGTCAAGATTCACATCAAGTGCTTAACCCATTAAGCTCATTAAAAAAAAAAAAAAAAAAAAAAGGAATTAGTTACTTACTAATACTACCTCCAGAAGAGGATGGTTGAGCATCAGAAGTTGAAGATTCTGTTTGACCAAGTTGCTGTTTGAACTTATCATTAGCCATGTATTCAGCCCTCGATGCTGCCATCACCATATGCTCGATTTCCTTCTCAGTCAACTCCATATCTGAACAGAAACGTGCCTCTGCCATAAGAGCCTGTTTATATTTTACAAAAATTAGAACATCATGATCTGAAAAACCATCAAAACATGATCAAAGAGTAGCTTACATTATCAATCTGTTGATCTTGTTGAGCTTTGATTGCTGCTTTCACTTGATCTTTATCAACATTCGTCTGAAACAACAACAAAACCCAAAACATATATATTCAACAGCAACAAAACCGAAAAACATATAGAAAAAGGTGAAATGACTTATTTACCCCTTGCAGGCAGCTAAACCCAAGGCCAGCACCTATTGTGAGCCTACGTGGATCAACAAGAGAGTTGTAATGGTTGCCATGATGGTAACTTAACCGGATCGGAGGTGTATCTGTGTTATAGCTTCCATGGAATATATTTATAGGCTCTGTATTTATATAAAAAAATAAGTCAAGTCAACTGCACAAAAGTAGAGAGTAAAGACCCTATTATATATAGTTATATACCAGTGCTATATGAGTAGATATGAATAGGCCGATTGTACATTTCAGATAATGCTTGAATCTCTACATTGTTCCCATAGACCTGGATACACAAATTATAAAAGTTACTGAAAAGATAATTCAAGAAAAGACGTACATAAAGATAGATTCTTGAAATTTACATACTTTATCTCTTCGCTTTCTCTTGCAATAAGAAGTGAAACCCTCTGTTATAAACTGTGAGAAGTGGTCTCTCTCGCGTTCCTGAATCAAGATTCAAGAAAGAAATTGTTATAGTTGTTACTTCCATATTTTTAACATAAATAACACATTTTTTTCAAGTGGGGTTTGGATTGAATGAGATAAAAAGATTAACATACCATGTAATCGATGCACATTTGCCTAGCCAAATCGTATGCTTCAGAATCACCATAAACTTGATCTGCAACAGCACGAAACAGACAATTCCCATCTTCTGACATTCGTTTCACTTCATAACCTTGTGTGCGTCTAATATCAATCTCAAACTGTCGCTCCCTTTCCTGACAGAGAGATAATGTGTCATAATGTGATCGAAATTGAAGTGTAGATGTGTTGGTTTTTGTTTAAGAATGTAGAAATTGAAAACCATAGGGTGGAAAGTTTGTGATTTAATGGTTTACTGAAGGTGTATACCGTATTAGTCTGATTATTATTCAGTTCTTTGAAGTGAGTAAAACGACTAGAACTCACAGCATCATCATATGAGGATCCGAAGCATTGGTTTTGTTCATCGGCGCTGTTGTAGCCATCGTTTTCAGGATGAGACCTCGGAGATCCGGTGGAAACAACCGGCCAAGCGGTGGCTCTTCTAGATGAACCAATTCGTAGAGCAGCAGAATTACCAGGCGTAAATCTCCGGGAATTAGAACCTGTTGAAGATGGTTTTGGAGGTGGAGTAGGCGGAGCAGGTGGTGGAGGTGGATGTGGATGTGGATTTCCGCCGGTTGTTTGCGAAGGATAATCATCGGACTTTTTTACATCGTTCTCTTCTTCCTCTTCGTTTACTCGCAAGCCACCGATTCTTTTCGAAAGATCTTCTGAAACAGTTTCGTCTTCGCTTTTATCAGTAGTGGGTACATCAAGGCCATCGTTTCGATCAATTTCAACAGTTTCTACAGGAAGATCTTCAGAAAGAACGTGTTCTTGGACGTCGTCCCCTGTAACCTGAGCCTGAGGTGGACTCGATGAAGACGAAGAACTCGACCTATTTGTATTATTAGATGATGAAGAAGGCCCAGCGGCAGAAGAACCTCTCTGAACAAAAACACGAGTCATCCTTTCCCTTTTTTCGAGATGATTTCGATGCCCTAAAAACAAACGAATACAAAGTTCTTATTCTTGATGATTATTATAAAACCCTAGCTTTCGATTTGTCACGTGTCCTGGCCTTAGGCGACGTGACTCCAATTCCGCCGGTGAATGATTTTCTTTTATTGCTCCAACCAATATCGTCTTCGTCCACGAGCTGAAACGATCTCTGCATTCCCCTAACAATTCTCATGAGATTGAAGAACAACCAAACCCTAGCCCTTTCGAAAGTAACGCGAATTTTTACCTCCGATCAGTTCACCTCGGCGAACCCTAACAACAACCTGCAATCGCAATCAAATAAGCCCAAGAAAACAACCCAAAACGTACCATACCAAAATTCGAAATTAAAGATTCAAGAAACCCCTTAGATTCGAACAAAAAGGAAACCAATTGACCTAACAAAAGAGTTGATTCGAAATCGGAGCGTGGGGATGAAGTGGGTGTAGTGATCTGAAGAGTGTGTGTGATAGAGATTGAAGGGATTATTGGGAAAGTTGGTAGGGTTTTTGTGGAGCAGAAATCGATAAGGGATAGCTTGGCGACGAAGGAGAATATACATGGGTCTCTCTAAATACGCACGTACATGTTGAGATGAAAATGGGAGGCTGCGATTTAGCGGCGAAGGTTAAACAGGTGGCGAAATTTTGTGAAGCACGTGGGTGTCAGGCTTTGACGGAGGTGAGTTGCGAGACTCGGACACAAGCCCAGGAAGAGGATCTTGCTCTAAGATCTGTATGTACATATACATGACAAAGACAAGGACATAACACCACCAAACCTTGTGTTTAGAATACTTATACAAATATCATTTTATTTAGTTTTTTTTCATATGAATTTAGGTATTTTGGTAAGTGAAATGGAGAAGTAATGAAAAGCATTATTCCATTCTTGTAAAAAAAAAATTGTTGTTTCTTTGTTGAAATGGAAAAGAATGAAGCATTAACGAAGGAATAGCGTTACTTCAAAATTGTTGTTTGTTTTTTATTCTACGAAACACCGTCACTTGAAATTGTTGTTTGTTTGATGAGAAGGAATGTCGTTACTTCAAAATGACTGATTGTGATTCTACAGAACATCGGTTTTTTTATTCTTTGGTACAGAATGACGATACTCATTTTTACCCCTTGTTTTCGATGCATTAAATTCACAACCAGAATTAATTGAATCCATCCATTTAAAACAGGCGTGATAGTTAGTTTCTGCTTGTGAATCGGTTTCGCAACTGAAGATACATGAAAAATCGATGAAATGTGTCGTCGACAATCATTAGCAATTGAAAGTATCGTTTTTACTTATTTCGTTCCCTCTCGAATTCCAGAAGTCTGTTTATGTTCATTTATATAAGCTTCGTTTGTTAGAAGAAGTTATAATTTTATGTGCATGTTAAGTGCTTGATAAAATGTTTAAAAGGAATATATTTTGAAATTAAAGTCACATTTGATTATATTGTTGTAATTTGGTAGAGTATCCTCAATTTTACATTTGTTTATGCAACTTAAGAGATTGAAAGGTATTCTTTATCACTTCCTAACCTGTCTATCTATATTTTATAAATGAGGTCATTCAAATCAATATTATTCAAGATAAATCATTTATCTTGAACCACATTCATTTGAAACTCTTACCTTTTCAACTTATGCTAACTAACTACATGATTAATTGAAATATTTTGCATATATAAGAAGATTATTTCATGTTTAGTTATTTACATTGAAATAAAAGGTTTGAATGACCTAAAACCATAAAGTTTGGCCTAAAGTCAAACTTAGGCAAAAATTCAACAAAGTCAACTTTGGGTTAACCAGGAGCCATGCATTCTATAAGGGCGCCCTGTGCTCACTAGGAGACAAAATAACCAGGATTCCAATCTAAAACATACTCATATTAGAAACCTTTAAAAAACGCAATGCACTTAAGTGGACACGCTGCCTCTAGGCTTATTCCAAAAGGCAATACGAGTTAATCCATTAATTTGATCCCTCAAACTTCTAGATCTAGTCCCAAACCATGTATTAATGGATAAAGTTTCCAACTTTATCCATTCAAACACTTCAAGCCAACAAGATATAAACATTAAACATCTAAATGACCTAAAATGTCAACACCACTAGCATAGCTTAAAGAACATGCACAAGATACCAACTTTCCAAATCTAAATGGTCCAAATAACAACCATAAGTGCTTAAAAGGAGTTAGAGTCACCTCAACTCTAAGCTCACCACCAAAATTGGACCAAAAGTGTATAAAATGGACTATAAGCAAGATCTAGCAAACTTGAAGGAATGCTTGGAGTGTTTTTCTTATAAAGGTCCAGAAAAGGTGTGAAATTTATGGATCTACTCTTCACTTCTACGCTTCAAAGGAAATCTTAATCTTTAATATTAATGCACAAGACAAAGTAGGATAAACTCTCAATGAGGAAAACATGCTTAAAATGAGAGGAGATGGGTTAGGGTTTCTGAAAACACATTCTAGGAGTGATAGAGGTTGTAAATGGTCCAACCCTAGAGGCTTAAGTGTGTATAAATAGCCAAGAAACCCTAAAATCTCGTTAAGCCCATGGGCCAGAAGCACGTCGTGCATTATATGAGCGCACTGTTACCAATGAGCAAAAATAGGCCCCAAACGATATTCAAGGCCAAAATCGACAAAGGACCATCAATATAAATTCTATTTAAGAATACATATTGGAAATGGATATTATAATTATCCCCCACTTGAATCAGATTTCGTCCACGAAATCCACAACAATAAACAACTCGGGATAATACTTCGTCATCTCTTCCCCCGACTCCCACGTCCATTCTGAACCCTTACGACGTTATCATTGCACCTTCACTAGCCCGATCACCTTGTTGCACAAGGTCTTTGTCTTTTTTTCCAAAATACAAACCAACTTCTCAACATAGTTCAGACGCTCTTCGACTTGGATATCTGTAACATCCTAAAATTTACGACCAAAAATCTCGTTTTTAATTTATAAAACAGATTACTGGAAACATCTTCAAGGTCATATCATATCATAAAAACCCATAAGTCATATAACTCAAAACATAGCATAGTAAAATAAGGTCAGAGTATAAAATCCCAAGAATCCCATAATGCGGAAAATCATGTGTGATGCGAGGCAATCATTCCGGCTCCTTTCCCTTTGAAAAAGATGTACCTGAAACCAAAATTGTAAACCGTAAGCACAAAGCTTAGTGAGTTCCCCCATCATACCACATACAATACAATAATATACTGCCTAGCATATCTGGATGTTGGCCTACCCCTTCGGTCTCTTTCAACCGGTAACCGCCTAACATATATGGGTGTTGGCCTACCCTTTCGGTCTCTTTCAACTGGTAATTGCCTAGCATATCTGGGTGCTTGTAAGTCCCCAAATCTTCTTGTGTATCAACCAGATCTAATTGATCGTGCAGAATCCCAATCAATTGGATGATTTCAGATCAAAATAGAATAGAAGGAGAAGAAGAATAACTTGAATATATGATGTATTCAATGTCGGAATGAAGCTCCTTACACATAGATTCATACACACACACACACACACACTCTTCTCTCTAACTTTCTCTCACACCTTACGAACACACACTTAAGCACTTCGAGAAATCTAATCACATCACCCACCTAACACCTATATATACAAGGGCCACAAACTCAAGGCCGTACTGAAAACCCAATGGACGGAAAACCCAATGCTAGACCGAAAACTCATGGGTTTTCGGTCCAAGCTACAATTAATCCCAATATTAGTTTTTAGCCTAAATGATAAAACAATAAATGCTTAGAAAAGCAAAGTATAAACCAATTTTATACCCAAACAATCTCCCCCTAAAAAGTAGTTGGCACTTCTTGATAATCTTCATTGGGAGCTTGGCTTCAACTATTATCTTCAAATTTTTCACAGCATCAGGATGAATATACGAATCTTCTATGAATGACTTCATCTTGAGCAGTTAGGATTTCTGCAGAATTTGACATTGAACGCGCATTGGGTGAGGAGGGTTCTTGTAGAGATTCATGAAAGATGGTGCTTTCAGCTTGAGAATCTTCAGATAGAACGAATCTTCTGGATCACTTTCGCAGGTTTATAGATAGCAACAGATTGATTGAGGAGGCTTCAATGCAATTTGTCACATAATCTTTAAGCGCAGCTTGACCTTGCTTTTGGGGTTGAAGGATTGAATTTTTAAAGAATAATCTTCATTTCTTGCTCCTTCGAATGAAAATTCTTCGATGCTCACGGATGAAGCCGTGGCTCAGAAAATCTTCAATACAATCTCCACGAGTCTCATCTACGCCTGAAATCACTTTTCAAGACAAAACAAAACTAAAAGAAAAATTAGCACACAAAAAAATATATTTGGATTTTTTATATTTAAAAAAAAATAAAACAGAAATAACACTATTTTTTTATTTTTTATTTTCTATTTTTTTGTTTGATTTTTTTAAATTTTTCTGATTTTTGTTTGATTTTTGAATATTTTTTTTAATTCTTCCCCTTAATTTGTGCATAGAGAAAAACTATGAAAAAATTTAAAAAAAAAACAAAAATATTTTGGGATCAAAGTTGTTAGAGAGTCTTAATCCGTTTGTCACTACCTTCCCCTTCATGAATAGATCTGGTCGATCGCCGATATTGTGTTCCACTTAAGCACGAAAAATTGTGACAAATTTTGGACATTATATAAGTGACAAGACAAGTTGATCCTGTGTTCCTAGATAGAACTTCATAAGGACCATTCATCTGACGATAACCAAGGATATTGTTGTCCACCTAAGTTGAGCAGCGAGATCTACAGACAATCTAGAATTGTTCAGTTTTAGATGTACTACAACATGTTTCCCGCTTCCTGATATACCCCAATAATCAAGAACTTCCGAGATACTCCTTACTTTAGGTGAGCAGACTATTATTCATAGAGAGGATAGATTTAGATTATGATTAATTATAGTTTTTAGAGGGATTAAGAAGTAGAAGGTTGCATATGCTGTGTACCAGGTCGGATTGTTAATCACACAAAGGAGACAACATATGGCTAACAGATAGGAAGAATTTCATAGATATAAGATGCAGAGAAATAGATTTGCATATGTTGTAGTCCAGGTCGGATCTCTTCCAATCACGTAGAGGAGGCAACATATGACTAACAGTAAGAAAGAAAGAAAATAATTTTCTACAGACCTACTTTATCGGAATTCCCTAGTCGCTCCATCAATACCGGAATTAAGGACAAAATTTGTACATCGAGGAAAAGTAAAACCGCAGTTCTAGATACGGGTTCTTTAGTGTGACTGGTGGATTCTCATGTATATCTCCCTGCTTAACCTATCCAAGCGTCGTATTGTTAGGCTAAATGGATCTATCTAGGTCAAGATTTGTCAAGTAGTTTGATTTCTTAAGTTCATCTTTGCCTAGTCAAGTCCATTTAAATCCTTTATACCTACCAGCACATCGAACACAGGGCCTACACAATTCAGCTTTGGTACTTAACATAGACTCAGATTGCCTGTTATCACTTGTTGATATCACTTCCCAAACAATACCTACTAAATAAAAACTATAAGAAAATGAAAAATTATCTTTAAAATGAATCAGTGTAAGGTAAACTCAGGAGTATAGAGAAGAAAAAGCAAACCGTAATTCACCGATTGAATTTGCATCAAGAAGGTCTGAGAACAACACATTTAATCTCAGAACAGATCCGAAAATTCTTCACTTCGTTAAGCACAAACCCCATATGATCCTCTCCTTTCTTCCCTTCCCGCAAAGGACACATACTCTCAAACAAAATTTCGAGTGTTGTACAGTTGAGATATGCCTCCTATCATGTGCCTGGAACATCCACTATCAACAAACCGAAGTATGATGATATGCCTCCATAGATGCTCCGACACATAGCGGGATCAGTTGGTCTTTGGAACCCAGTCTATTTTGAAACTGGGTCGACCTTTGCCCTCTTTGCAAGGAACATTCTCCCACGACATGTCCTATTTATCACAAACAGAAGATGTTGAAATATTAGAATCATTAGAAGATTTAGGAGAATGGACCTTCGGAACCCATTTGTAGTTGGGTTTAACCCATTTCTTTTTCGTTCTGATGGGTGGCTCAATACTTTCTTTTGATCTTGATGTCGGCCATTGAGATGACTTTGATTTTGGCTTCACAGGAGCATCTCTTGGACTTGGATTCTTGCCTGACATTCACTTCTTGACCTTGGAATTTTGATTCTTGGCCTTGGGAGTTGAACTCTTTCCCTTCGTGGCATTCCAGTCGCCATTGTCTGAACGTGACCTCGAAGGATTTCTTTTATAGAATCTCCCACTTTACGCGTTTTGCCAACCTTGTGCGTAGTAGGGAACGTATGCGCGATTTGGACAGTTTCGGGCAATGTGTCCAGGTGTTCCACAGTGAAAACATGTCTTTTTCTTCACTGTTGACTTGTTTCTTCCTGCCCCTGTTGGCGTATCCTTGCCTTGTCTCTGGTTGTTCCCACATGCACACTTACAACAAGTCGTTGGCTTTGCTTGTTTTAGAGGCCTGTATTTCTCAATAGCAGGTTGATCAGAAGCAACTGAGTTCGAAGCAACAAATTCAGAGTTCAAGGAGTTATTAGATTGTTCAATAGTTTTCTCCTTGTTCTCATCTTCTGCTACTTTACCTGCACATGTAACAAAATCATTAGAAACGTTCACTTCATCCTTTTTTGGCACAACCGCAATAGGTTTCCCATATTGGAGATGTGCCTCCTTGTCAATTTCATCATGTGTCATAGGGATGGATGTGTAGTTATGATTGAAAGGTGGAGGAACACAATCATACCATAAACCCTTGTTTTGATTATCTTTGAATTTTAGTTGGTTTTCAAATAAGGACTCGACTATCTTACTTGACGCAGTGTAATTTTTGAAACTAATATCTATTTTTCCACACTTAATTTTCAAAGCATCAACTTCTTCAATTACAACAACAAGTTTTTTCTTAATGTAATCATAATTTTCACACTTGTTGCTGTAATCTTCTTGGAGTTTTTAGAAATCCTTGATTTTGGTTTCTAATTGAGCTTTCAGGGGTTTCTGTCATTTCATGAGTTGATATCCTTCGTATTTTAAGTCCTCATTCTCTCTCTTGATTAGATCTATTGATTCTCGTAAAAATTTAATAGTTTTAACAGAAGATGGAGTACATGAAACTTCATTTACCGGAATTGATGTGGAACTCATTTTCTTTTTTTTTTTATTATTTTTTAAATTGCCCTTTGACTTGAAAACAAAACGAGAAAGTCAACCTTAAAATTCAAATTTAAAAAATCAAACTTAAAAGTCAAACTTGAAAAGTCAAACCGAAAAGTTAAATTTGAAAATTTAAAAGTTAAACGAAAAAATCAAAAATTATAGTCAAAGGTCAAATTTGAAAGTCAAAAACAAAATTTTAAGGTCAAAAGTTAAAAATAAAGTCTAAAATTAAAAACTAAAATTTTTAGGATGAAAATGGAATTTAAAAATAAAAGAAATTGATTTTTGGGATTAAAAGTGTCAATTTTCGAAATTAATAACCGAGAAGGGAGTCTTTAAGAATTAAAAAACGGGAGGAGAACAACATCATGGTTGCTAGAGAAGTTGGTAGGGCGCGGGGTTGATGAACTAGAGGTCGCGGGTTTGAACCCCGGCACCCCCCAAATCCGTTTCCCTTTTTTCTTAGATGCGAAGGCGGCTGCTTGCGAAGATAGCTGCGAAGCGAGGACGAAGCCGTGAAGCCGAGAGCGATGCTGCTGAGCCGTGAACCAGAGGCGAGACCGAAAACGTGCCTGAACCGAACACGTGCGAGGCTTCGACCGAAAGCTCGGACTGAATACTCCGATGCAACCGAAAACTCAGACCGAAATCGGATCCGACAAAAAATACCTTGGAAATCGTTGTTTACGATGAAAAACAACGTTTTTGCCCTTTTTTGCTCCAAAACTCGATCAAAAACTCGTTTTTATCAAAACGCGAAGAGCAAACCCCCCTTATTTTGCCAAGATCTATCAAAAAATGCAAAAATCTCTTCAAAATGAGATCAAATAAGCTATAGATCTGAAAAAATTGATTGATACAACCAAGTTCTTATACCAATTGTAAGTCCCCAAATTTGCTTGTGTATCAATCAAATCCAATTGATGGTGCAGAATCCCAACCAATTTGATGATGTCAGATCAAAATAGAAGAGAAGGTGAAGAAGAATAACTTGAATCTATGATGTATTCAATGTTGGAATGAAGCTCCTTACACATAGATTCATACACACACACACACACACTCTTCTATCTAACTTTCTCTCACACTTTACGAACACACACTTAAGTACTTTGAGAAATCTAATCACCTCACCCACCTAACACCTATATATACAAGGGCCACAAACTCAAGGCCGAATCAAAAACCCAATCGACCGAAAACCCAATGCTAGACCGAAAACTCATAGGTTTTCGGTCCAAGCTACAATTAATACTAATATTAGTTTTCATCCCAAATGATAAAACAATAAATGCTTAGAAAAGCAAAGTATAAACAAATTTTAGACCCAACAGTGCTAGCCTACCCCTTTGCTCTTTTTCAACCGGTATCTGGGGACTATTTCACACCCTACCACTACCACATAATATCCTAGCATATATATATATATATATATATATATATATATATATATATATATATATATATATATATATATATATAATTCTCGTACTGCCTAGCATATATGGGTGCTGGCCAACCCCCTCGGTCTCTTTCAACCGGTAACCGCCTAACATATTTGGGTGTTGGCCTACCCCTTCAGTCACTTTCAAACAGTAACCGGGGACTATCCTACCCCTCTTACTACTATCACATAGTATCATAGCATACTAGCACATAAAACATAACAAATAGTGACATACTAGATAAGTATCACAAAGACAATCATCTCAACTATAATCAGCTACTAGTGGGCCGACATTAGTGCCTTCAACCCACTTCTACTGGAAGGTAACTCAGCTCGATAACTGGGAATAACTGCAAAAACTCCTGCTCTGAAATCAACCCCTCTTAGACTCCTACACACCCCTTAAGGGTCAACTTTGGTCAAAGTCAAAGTCAAAGTCAACACTCTGGTAAAATTCAACCTGCCAGGTTAACTCAACTCGCCGAATTCCATAATCCATAAAACCCTAGAAATCACGATCCAACTCGTCGAGTTACTCCCTATGACAGATTCGGGACTTTCCAATACAACTTGTCGAGTTCCTCGTTGGACTCGTCGAGCTCTTCTGTCTTCAAAACCCAAAAACCTTGGCCAACTCGCTGAGTCATCTCTTAGACTCGTCAAGTTTGCTCAGTAAACAGAAAAGGTCGGGGGACCACGATCCAACTCGCCAAGTTGGATGAATAAATCGTCAAGTTCTCTTAGTCTAAATCCATTAAGCCACTTCCAATTGAGTTCAATGCTTCCAAACCATAGATGTGGTCCCCTAGGGTTGATATATCACATAAAGTTCCTATATTTACTTACATGCATGGACTACTTGGCTCAAAAAGCTAAAAGGATGGTCCATAAGTTGCATGGGACTTTCATCGCCATAAAGTTGACACCTTTATGCCATGAAGTCCCCTAAATTCCCTAGATCTGAAGGATTTTCCCACATTGGATGTTCAATTCCCAAAGACTAACATTCTTGGACCAAAACATGGAGAAATCACTCTAAAACTATATATAAACATTGAATAGACAAGATAGGAGCTTTATACCTCAAATGAACCAGAAATGGAGCTCAACTTTCTGGATCTACTATTCTCCTTCACATCGTTGCTCCTTCTTCAAGAATCCTCTTCTTCAAATTCACAAAGAATACATAAAAATGGCTCAAAACACTCAAAAGTGAATTAGGGTTTTGTGGCTAGGGTTTGGGACAATTTAGGTTGAAGGTGGGGCCTGGTTAAGGTGGTTAAGGTGTTTAAATAGGGTGCAAAACCCTGAAAATTAGGGTTTCATTTTGTTGGGCCTACTCGTCGAGTTGAGGCTCTCAACTCACCGAGTAGACTTCACAACCCGCGTCCAAATTCCATCTCTACTCGATGAGTTTGAGGCCTCCAACTCGTCGAGTTTCTATAAAAAAATGAATAAATTTGAATTAAATACATATAAGGAACCGGGCGTTACAATATCATCCAAAGGAACAACAAAAGTCTTGTCTATTATGAATTTCCTCAACTAATAGACATGAAAATAATGTGAATATGACTATGCACCTCAGGAAAATCCAACTGATAAGTGAAAGACCGATACTTTCATATGATTGAGAGAACCACTTACAATAAAGCTTAAAACTACATCATATTACTCCAAGTTACTCCAAATTACTTCAAAACATGCTACATGCATATTTATAAATAATATTTTACATTGATAATTTGGTTACAAAAGACTGGATACAAACTGACTAAGTTTTTATAGATTACAAAACTACCCAGGATATTATAATTTTATATATACACGATCACTAAATAAAAAAGTAATAGTATAAACTCTTCTAAATCTTCCAACTATGACTATACTGGATCCTTATTACCTGAAATAGTTAAACACTAAGAGGAGTAAGTGGTAATGCTTATTGAGTTCAATAATAGTTACAATATAACGTTATGTCATATATATATACTTCAATATGGCAGAAGCAAAGAGGAACAATGAACAACAAATGCATATGTGAATCATGTGACAAGCTTTCCATATCAATCAATGATTTGATTTAAAGATATACAATCAATGATACATAACAATTTCAATACTTGATATACATCAATAAAGCTTCAGCCCAAATGGCACAGAAGACATATAATTTCTAATTAAACATTATGGTAGATTTCGGTCTTTTAGCCCTATCTAACCTCCTGCCAATGCCATAGGGGTAGAAGTCATTCTCTTACGAGGAATTCTCTACACGGCCAGAGGCTACATACCAATATCATCGTGAATATATGTCCTTTCACTGATCACATGGTCAGAGGTACAACTTTTCTACCATAATAGCATGAAATAATAACACGAGAAAATAACATGGAAAAGCACATATCACATATAACACATAACATACAATTGTTCCTATATATTGTACTCATCGTGAATTAACTGGAGGTTAAAATAGTAATTTGGGCAGCACTTCGTTACTATAATTAACTTTCAATCGATGAAAACCGGGAGCTTTATTGAAAACCGGGCCTTGCGAGGATTGAGCTTCAAACCGAAAAGATAAATTTCTCGGGCTCTTCGGGCACTTTGAAACGTATTTCGGGTGTTGGGTATGATCTCGGGGCTTCAGGGGATGCTAAGTAGCTTAAAAGAGGGTGTAAGGGTGAAAAATGTGAGAATTTCTAACCTTAGCCTGGAGATCTCGCACCTCCTTTATATAGGTGTGAGCCTTGGATCCAAAGGAAGGATAAGGCATGTGGCAGCTTCGCAGGCGAGGTGGGGGGCAGGTGGCACGCATCGGACAGAGGGCGAGACACGTGTCTCGGTTCGGAAGCCTCCACCACGAGGACACACATCGGTCTCGGACTGGGCCGTGCATCGGATGAGTCACCTACTCGGACACGGGTCACTTCGCGGGTGAGGTGACGTGGCCGAACCCTGGCCATGCGAAATTCCTCGGATTTTTTGATTTTCTCGAATTTTGTGCCCTGAACTTCAAAAATCCATAACTGTCGCATATGAGCTTTGTTTTTTCAGTTCTTTACATGCACGCATAGGTGAAATTATGCTCTACAACTTTCGTTTAGACTCTGTCGGCTAATTCTGACTTTATTTTTAATATTATTATTTTTAACAGACTGGTACAGGAAAATCAGTTAAAAATTCATAACTTCTTCATCCGATGTCTGTTTTTGTTTGTCTTTTTACCGATGTACTCCTATTGACGAGACTTTCGATTCTCGTTTAGGTTGTGTTGGCTAAAAATCCCTCGATCTTTATTTCGAGTTTTTAGATATCTATTGCTATTCCGAAACTTAGAAAAATCATAACTTCTTCATACGAAGTCAGATTTGGATGTTCTTTTTATGAAAATTCTCAGTTTAACGAATACTATGACTTTCGTTTAGTTCACTAAAGCTAAAAAGTAGTTTATCGAATAATCACTTTTTACGCTAAATAGTGTTTGTTGGTTTTGTCGCGGATCTTCGATTGGTTATAACTTCTTCGTTATAACTTGGACTTCGATGAGGGTTTTGCCTAAATGTTTCTAAAGAGATTCTTTACAAATTTCAATAATAAAATTATACTTATTTCAAATTTTATCTTTTCGTTATATTTCAATATTTAACTTTTGATCGGAATCTCATAAGACCTCCAAAACATTCTGAATGATTTTAAACATCATTTTACTTCAATTCAAGTAAAAACTATCTGTTAGAATTCAATACTCAAATTTAATATGATATTTCATAATATTATTCATTACAAACCACGATAACTAAATGTGCATGTTACAATAAGTAACCCTACTTATGCGAGCAAGTATCCTAAATGGTCTGATGAACCTATGGCCCAACTTTCCCCTCTTCCGAAAGCAAATGATGCATTTCCAAGGTGATACCCTCAACAATACCATGTCCCCAACCTGTAACTCTAACTCATCATGTTTCCTGTCAGCATAACTCTCATGCCGACTCTGTGCTATTAAACGTCTCTATCTAACCTGCTGTATAAGCGTAATAGTCTTGAGCACCACCTTAGTGCTTCCCATGACTCTATATCCGACCTCACCCTAACAGACTAAAATTCTACACTCCTCCCATACAACAGCTCAAAAAGAGGCATAACGATACTAGCATGGAAACTGTTGTAGTTAGAGAACTCTGCCAGTGGTAAATATGTATCCCAACTCCCACCGAAATATTGTGTTTTAAGCACTATAACACTTCTATGGTGCAAATGCAACCCTAGATGCTTTGGATATTTGTTTTCTAGTTATTCACACATTCTCATTTTCCAAAGCATACAACCTAACTAGCATACATGGAGGATATACAACATAAAACTCATAGTTAGATTAATACGTTTTATGTAGTTTGAAGTTCTTGGCCTTAAAAGCTTTAGCACCTCAAGTGTGATGCCTCTAATTTGTCACAAACACCAAATGCAAGAGGAGACTTGAGAGAATAGGCTAGTTAGTATAAATTCAATTATCACTCTCTTAGAATGAATGGGGCAACCGATTTTGGATCTATGGGGTTCCTTTTATAGTGTTACATAGGCTAGGGTTACATCCATACAAACCCTAATGCACCATGACCTTTCATATTACTTAGGATCCATGGGTTAAACCTCCATGGACTATCCATGGACTATCATATTGGTTTACCCCATCCCAATTTAACCATGCATCATTGGCCCACACTATATGAATCATTCATCACAAAATTAATTCAAAATTAACTCTTGATCAATACTAATTAAATAACATGATTTCTCAATTAATATATTATACTTATAATATATTAATAAATCACAAATAGCCTTATTCTTAAAAGTCCATCCTATCAAATTGCACTGGTGAAGGCAACCCAAAAGGACCATGCTACTATCAGGTCAAGTACATCGCAGTTATAGTTATGGGATTAGACACCAAATCCAACAAAAAATCCAAAACATAAGCCCTCAACATGTCTTCCAAGGTTTAAATCGTTCTCTCGCTGTTTTCCTCATTTTATGGATGATACGCAGTACTAAAATGTAACCATGTGTCTAAATCCTTATGAAATCTCTTCCAAGAAAAAGGTTGTATAGGGGCGCGGTAACATCTTAAAAATCAAGGTAAATTTAAAGTTTTCAAAAACAACCCATTAACCATAAAGTTTGTACAAAAACCATTGTTTCAAAAGTATAATCATAATCAGAGTATCCCAAGATCTAATATCAGAAAAAATAGGAAGATGTGCATGATCACGCCTTCGCTTTCCTGCGATCCTCTGAAGTACCTGAAATAATAAACTGAAATTGTAAGCCACCGTTTAGTGAGTTCCCCCAAGGTACCACCACACAACATAACAAACAACAACATGCATACATGAGCCTTCAGTATGACTGGACCACCTAGCAGGCCTACAAACTATGTGGACCACTCTTCGGGCCTTCGGCCTGGTTGAGCCGCCTTGCAGGACTTCATTCTATCTGGGCTGCCCTGGGTGTTTTGGTCTTCAGCACCAGCTGGTCTGCCTCAACCCATAAATCCATAACATGCTAACATATACAATAACAAACAATAATCAACAAACACAGATAGTCATACAGATCTACAAATCTAATCACGTAACCAGTAATCAACAAAGGGTCGGACTCGGTGCCTTCGACCCATAAGTACAGTAAGGGAAAACTCACATCTCAACCAAAACAAATAGTTGAATAGGTCTGCTCTGAATATCATCTCTACCCACCACCTATTCATCAAATAGTAATCAATCTCAAACATAACTCAAAATACCCAAAATACCCTTAGGTCAAACTTTTTCAAATCTTGGTCACAGCCAAAAGTCAAAAAGCCAACTGGGTCAACTCAGCTGAGTATGTTGGGTATACTCAGCCTGTACGCGGGACGTAAAATGGGCATTAACCAAAAATGGGGGTGTGCACGTGCTTGGCTCCTTTTCCATCTCAATAAAAGCTTAATTCTTATGCCCTTATGTCCAAATTACAGATCCAAACCCTAAATATTGTCTTTGACCATAAACTTTTCAACTTTATGGTCTTGCATGGCCATTAAGTGCTAAATACCAAAAACTCTATCCTCTTAACCCATTAAGACATTCAAACTCATGCATGGAAGGGAAATAATGAACAATACCACATTTTTATGCTTCTAAACACTCCAAAGTTTTTGAAAGAACAACTTAAATGGATTGGAGTAGCTCATACTCAAAATACCAAACTAATGGAACCAAAAGAACACAAACTTCATGGACAAACTAGATCTAAGCATAGCTTCATCAAGTTCAAAGCTTTTTTACCTCCAAATGATGTTATTCTCAATCCATAGAATGACACTCCTCCAAGATGATATTATCTTCTTCCTCTCTTCTTCAAGGTTACCAAAACACACACACAAACACTCAAGAATGCTCAAACAATGAATTAGGGTTTGCTTGGGGATGAAGGTCGGTTGGAGGCTAATGAAAGAAGGTAGGTTTGGTACTTAAGGATGCATAAATAGGATCCAAACCCTAAAAATTAGGATTTAAGGTTTTGAAACGTACACCTAGCATACGCTATGTACGCCCAACATACGTGAGCTACTCTCATAATTTACAAAAATTCCACTGTGGGAAAATAACAGATCTATGAGTAGTGTAGTCACTTAATCATAGAGTCGGTTCTACATCCAATAGTACATGAAAATTCTACTTGGAAGGCACACAGTGTATAAGGAAAATAAAATCCGTCAGCATAACGACTCTATGAGTAGTGTAGTCACTTAATCATAGAGTCGGTTCTACATACAATAATACATGAAAATATATATATATATATATATAAATAGAGAGAGAGAGAGAGATACCTATCGATAGGGGTGGTGAAGAGAGCAACTCATAGTCGCGACGTATGGAATCTGGTGGTACTGATGATGATGTGGATGCACCCTGAAGTCTGGCCAAATGATGCTCAGTGGCACGTAGCAGGGCCTCCAACGTTGTCTGTCTCTCCTAGTAGTCCCTAACCACCTCATGAGTCAGTCTCTCTGCTCGCTCAACCGCAACCCTCATCGTAATCATCTGTCGGGTGATCGCATGTGTCTGCTCACCTATATCACGCGTCCTCCTAACCATTACTGGTAGGGCTCGGTCTGCAGGTCCATTGTGACTAAGGTCGTAATAGTCCCAGTTCATGCCGAATGGGGGACGCACCCCCTCTATCGACTCCATCTCCAGATCTCATGTGCCCATTGGGGGCGTAGGGCCGTTGGGAACCTTCCTATACGGGGGCACCCTAACTACGTATGGTGGATTGATGACTTTGGACTCCGCGTCCGAGTCATCTGCATCATCCCCATCCGACTCCTCCTCCTCGAAATCTACCACTGGTTCTACTGGTCCTTCTTCAGGTTCCTAATCTGGTTCCTCTTCTGGTTCCGACTCTAGCTATCCTCCGTTCCCCTGGTTGGGGAAGAAAGGATCTCCGAGGAGATGAAATCCGGCTATAGAGTCTACACAGAGCTATATGAATGCAGAAAATGGATAACATGTAAGAATAGTCCTATAGTATTTTAATTGTTTATGTTTGAGTTTCTTAAAAGGTTTTGGATACGTGGTTGGTAAGTTTGTAGATTCATTTCCTACCATCATCACTCCCAAACACATTTTGGTTGTATTTTGAATAAATATAGTTTATCAGGCTATATTTACCCCCAATATGACAACATAATTGTCCGATTTTAACCATGATGTTAAATTCCTCCAAAGACTTTTATTGTTTCTTATCGTGACAGTACTCTAAAATTCACACATAGGTATGTATTTTATTTTTGTTCAGAGTATTTTAGTCCAATGTATTTATAGTTGCATATCTTGTATGATTAGATATGCCGGTTCACTATAAACATCGCTCTGATACCAATCTATCACACCCCCGAACCAGAACGACGGAAACGTCCGGGGGTTGGGTGACTTCATCTTGTAATATCATCACAGTGGAAATAATTGAATCTAGACAACATCATCATCACAAATACAATAATACAACCATCATTGTTTACATAAGTATGTGTTGGATTACAAATTACATTCCAAATAAGTAAGTGTATGATGATAACAAAATACAACAAAATCCATGTGTTTTTGATGACCAACCCGCTTAACCATTTCCTGAGAATACAAGTTATTTTGAAAACATCAACATATATAATGCTGATGAGTTCATAAGCATGTTTGTATGAAAAGTTTTGTACCACTTTGTAAACACAAGAAAATATGATATTTTCTGTAAAAATGGTTTGAAATTTTTGTACCAAATCTTGTATTAAAGCATGTGTGTTTCTATTTTGAAAATCTATAAAGAGAGTATTCCAGAAAACCCTATATTTTCTATTGCAAGTAGAAGATAATGTATAATGTTTGTTTCATAGAAAACCCGATATTTTTTGTCTGTAAATGAGTTGTAGTCTTTAAACCATAAGACTGAGTGTTGTAGAATCGAATAGCTTTTATGTGTATCAAAAGTATCGTATATGTATTACGTAAATTTGTATAATGTTTGTTAATTTCTATGTGAGTCCTTATAAACATGCTTGATATGACTGATCTGCCTGTCATGACGTTTTTCATGCGTTGACTTGTTTAAGGTAAGACATTTGTCACCCTAGACTGGCCTAGTCTAGCTGTAGCGAACAGGTTAGGCGCAGGGCTGACAACCCCGTATAGATCTATACACAAACTCTCACTCTCCCTCCAAGAGACTCTGGTTATCACTACAGGACTCAAGGTTGTACACTAGGTAGGTACAAATGAAAGAACGTCTCACAAGAACCTTAACTAAATTTACGCAAATAGTGTATCATATTGTTTACCGTTTTAAAATAATGTGCTCGAGTATGCATTTGATCACAAAACACTGATGATGAAAATACCATTTGTTTTTATCAAAGTGTCAAGTATTGTTTGTTATTGGCCTGATTAACATGAAATGTGACGTAAGGCCAAATAAGAAAATCAATGGGCCTATAAGGCCCAAATAACATGAAATGAGAGTATAGGGCCCAATATGCATATAAATGGATCATTAAGGCCCAATAAACATAAAATGTGTATACAAGGCCTAATAAAAGAATGAATAGGCTGTTAGATAAGGTGTCTAAGTCCATAACTATTTCTGGTATGTACTCGACCCGGTTTGGCATGGTTCATTTGGGTTGCATGGCATCATGCACTTGGGTAGACTAAAATGAGAGAAAGGACACTTATGGTTTATTAATATAATATATGTTATGATATATTAATAATATTATTCTATTAGTATTGATCAAGAATAAATTTAGAATTAATTTTGTGATAAAAAGGAGACTAATTAAATGTGTGGGCTAATTGTGTAAGCATCTATTTCTTTAGTAGTAGGCTTGTAGTCCATGATGTATTGAGTTGGGCTAAAACCCATGAGATGCTCCATGGTGGTTTTGAACCCATGGATCCAAGAAATGAAAAGTCATGTCATTTAGGGTTTACATGGTGTAACCCTACTTGTGACACACTATAAATTGGATGTGTTAGCTACCAAAATCGGCCACTAGTGAAGAACAAGAGGGCAGAGCCAATTTCTATGTGTGTTGCATTTCTTTCAAAGTTATTCCAAGTGTACTTGGAGCTGTGTGAAGCATTTGGGGCATCATATTTGGGGTGCTAGGCGCACAAGGTTCTCAAAGGAATTCCAGCAACAAAAGGTATGTATTTCTTACTAGCTTTTATGTTAAAAGTTCCCCATGTATGCTAGATAGGTTATGAACCTTTGAAAATCAAATTTTCATGTATCATAGTTAAACATAGATCCAAGGTTTCTAGGGTTGCATGTACATCATAAGAGTGTTAGAATGCTCAAAATTCATCATGGGTCTATAAGGCCCAAGTAACATGTAATGAGTGAAAATGACTTACTTAGCCCGTTTGATATTATAATACATTGTTTTAGCTCAATTAATATCAAGATGACATAAAAGGCTCATTTTTTATTGAAATTGGCAATCTTGGCCCATTAAGCCGAAAATTTACATTATAAGTCCATTTTTGATAAAAATGACACTTTAGGCCCATTAAGACCGAAAGTTTACATTTAAGGGCCCATTTTGAATAAATGACATTTTCAGTCCACTTTTGTTAGAAATAACATTTTTAGCCAAATTTTGTTAGACATAACATTTTCGGCCCAAAGAAATTGGAAATGACATTTTCGGCCTAAATTTAATAGAAATAACATTTTAAGTCCATTAAGACTAAAAATTACATTTTAGGCCCATGAAACTGTGAATTTCCAAATATGGCCCATTTTATGAAAACTGACCATTTTAGCCCATCAAAACCGTGAAGGCCCAAATAGAAGCCCATTTGTGAAAACTAACACTTTTGGCCCCTTTAAAACCTTGAATATCATAAAGATCCATTTTTATCCAAAAATGACTCTTTTGGTGCTCTCAAAACCATGAGTTAACATAAAGATCTCACTTTTTGTTTATTTGTCAAATATAGCCCCTTATATAGTTTTATTTAGTTTTCAAACATCGTTAGCATGTTTAATCCTTTCAACTTCATAGTAAGTCACATAAGGTGGTTTAGTTTACAAACATCACCAAGTATAGTAGATATTTCGAGTTTGGTGAAGGTTCGACATGTTTTCATAACATAATCACAACATATAATATGAAAACACACACATACATGTATAAACACTTAGATCTAACACAAAAGCAACTTGTATCCTCCCCCAAAAACATAGTAAAACCAAAAACAATGGGATATGAACTCAGTTTGGGAGATGGATTCGATTTTGGAGAGAAGTTTGAAGGAGTTTTTGGCCTAGCAAGCTCCTTTGAGAAGATCTTCGAACTTATGGAGTTCTAAGAAGCATGAATCAAGAATGGAGTGTTTACGAGGAATGATTTATCATAAATGGAATCAATCACTTTGAGTTTAGTTTAATACTTACCAAGTTATGTTCTTTGATGAAGAGTTCTTGATGCACACATACAAACTCACGAAAATTTGAAAGGATGAAGAAAGGAATTTCTTGTGCTAGAAAGGAAGAATGTTTGAAGAGATTTGAAATGAAGAGAGGTGGTGGATACTCCTATGGCTGAGATATAGTACCTGGTTCTTGGTACGTATTCTGTTATTAAATCTTTAATTATTTTGCATTTTTGGTCTTGGACTCGGTGAGTTGAAGGACCAACTCGCCAAGTAGAAGCGGGATGAGGCGCAGAGTTTAAGTCATGGACTCGCCGAGTCGGGTCCTGGACTCAGCGAGTAGCTGCTGTCTGGACTAAACCCCTAATTCAAGGGTTTACACCCTATTTAAACAACTTTATGCATCCTCCATTCCCCCCTTATGCTCCCAAACACTTCTCATCGAAACCCTAGCCGTTTGTGCTTTGTTGAGGCCATTTTTGGTGTTCTTGTGTGATAGTAAAGCCTGTAAGGAAGAAAGGAGCTTGGAAATTGAGTTGGGGACAGTAGATTCAGGGAGTTTACTTCATCTTCAGCAACTTCAAGGTATAATGCCCCTGTCTTGGCTCATCTATGTGGTTATTTATCTTTATCTTGGGATTTCTTTGGATTGCTAAGTCGTATTTCGATATTGGGAGTGTGGGGTGGGTTTTGACTTCAGATCTGGGCCTTAAGAGGGCTTTCATGGCATAAAGGTGCAAACTTTAGGGCCATGAAAGCCCCATGCACATTGTAGGGACACCTTATGTGGATTTTTGAACTAAAAACACCATGCATGTGCATCAAGTTTGGAACTTTACGTATGAAGTAGACATTAGGAGGCCATATCTATGGTTTTGGTGTGTTAGATATCATTTAAATCAACTATATGGAATTGGTCAAGACTAGACTCGGCGAGTGCATTCTCGGACTTGGTGAGTCCAAGGAAATCTCCTTAGAACTCGGCGAGTTGTTCATCAACTCAGCGAGTTGAGGACACATCTGGTTCATCAGATGAAGGCCAAATCGACGAGTTGTTCATCAACTCGGCGAGTCGGATGAGTTTTCATGGGGCGTTCGGATGAGAGAAGAACTCGTCGAGTTGACGACCCAACTCGACGAGTAGGGTCGTAGATGAGGACGAGTAGAGAGTGGGGGACTCGGCGAGTTGTTGTCCCAACTCGGCGAGTCGGGTTAACTGGAAGTTGACTTTGACATTGAATTTGACTTGACTTAGTTGGGGGTAAAATGGTTATTTTACCCTAAGAGTATAGAAATCAGTTTCTAACCGAGTGTTTGTGGGGTTTGTAGCCGAAGGATTTCCGGAGCAGCAGCGGACAGAGGTTTCCCGCACTGATTATCAGCAGCTACCTGTAGAGGTGAGTTACCTTCCAGTAGGGGTCGATCTAAGTCCACAATGTCGGCCCACCAATGAGGAGTATTTAGAAGATGATTGTCTTTTTGATAATTATCTTGGTCTGATATATGCTTGGTTATGAGTTATATCTGTGTGATATGTTACGTGCATGATAGGGATAGTTTCCCTGATAGTGGTCCTTAGGACCAAGGGGTAGATCAGTATCCGGATATGCCTGAGTGTATGCTTATATCTTGTTATTGTATGTTAGTGGTAAGGGGTGGAATAGTCCCCAGTTACCGGTTAAAAGATACTGATGGTATTGTATGGTATGTGGTATGATGGGGGAACTCACTAAGATTTGTGCTTACGGTTTCAGTTTTTGGTTTCAGGTACCTCTTTGTCTAAGGGGAAGGAGTCGGCGGCGTAGCATGACGTCACGCACACATATGATTTTCCGCACGGTGTTTTTTGGGATTGTACTATGATATGATATTTGTTGTGGGTTTCAAACATGATACTTGATTTTATGAGATGACGTGTTTATGCAATATTTTCTAGTGAATGTTTTATGAGTTAATGAATTAAAAATGAAATTTTTGGACTTGAATTTTGGAATGTTTCAAGTTGGTATCAGAGCCCTGGTTTGAGGGATTCGGACACACCCTCTGGGGTGTCTGGACTCAAACTGAGGGGCTAAAAGATTTTTACAATAAAATGGTTTCTAAAAATCAAAACGGAAGGATTTTAAGAAAGACAAGGTGTGTGATGCATGTGACCGGTCGGGCTCAAGTAATTTTTCCCCAAGATACCTATACTTGTTATGTTATGCTATGTAGCTTTGATTCAGAATTGCATGCTAGAATAGGACTAAGGATCTAGGAGGATGCCTTACATGACTGTTGTATGAGTTGTATGCTAGGACTGTTTAGTCAGCAGGAGGATGACCTGTATAGGTTATGCCTGATTTGGTTACTCGATGCACGAATGCTGCTTGCTTTGTACTATGGGGGTTCTGGCTATTCCAACTAACTAAGGAGCGGATATATAACAGTACCTGCAAGTTAGTTAGGGGAAGTAGTACGGGCTCTTGGTGCAATTGATGGCAGAGGGTAGGTCTGAGAGCACCCTAGGGAAGCCTAGGATAAGGTCAGTGGAAAGGGTATTGGTAAAAGGGACTTGGTGAAGCCGAAGCAATCCTTGAGGAAAGTGCAGGTAGATGTGGAAGGTAGTATGAGCCCGTACTACTGAAAGCAGAGGACCCGTACTCAAATCAAGGAGGGCCTAGATGAAACCGGGAACCTTGGAGAGTGTGTTAGATCCCTCGAGTATATATATGATCCTGACATTTATGCATGTATTTTCAGCATGTTGACCACACAATATGGAACAGGAGGTTCCAGATCAGGATCGGGATCAGGCTCGGGTGCGGGATCCGAGCAGGTTGATGACGGGTTGCGTGAGTTCATCGCGTCTGAGATCATGAGAGGCATCCTTGAGTCGACCCCTATCATTTTCGGGTCGATCAAGGAATGGATTGTTGAGCTGATGGAGGATCGCCTCCGAACATTCAGGAGTGATATGGCGTCTAGCCAGGTGGGTACGCACACACTGTCCATGCGGTGAAAGACCCCATTACCGCTAGGAGATGGATCACAGACATTGAGTCTACGCAGCTGACGAGCTTCTGGCCAGAGGGGTCGAAGGTGAGATATGCAGCAGGATGCTTGCGAGATAGGGCTAGAGATTGGTGGGAGTCTATTGGTGACTCATTGGGAGCCTCGACTGTTGAGGCTATGACATGGTCAAACTTTGTGACCAGATTCAAGGCAGAGTTTGAGCCAGCTGTGGAGCTTCAGCGGATGGCCAGGGAGTTCTTGGATATGAGGCAGACTACGGAGACTGTGGCGAAGATCACCGCCAAGTTCCAGGAAAGGGCATTGTTGGTGCCCCAGTATGTGGGAGATGAGGATATGAGGAGGACCCGCTACCACGACATGCTACGAGATGACATTCGGGAGCATGTTAGTTTTTTAGCTTGCCCTACCTTGGATTCCATGATTTCTAGGGCTAGGGAGAGGGAGATTGATCTAGAGCACGTCCAGAAGAGGAAGGCAGTGGAGGGGCTGACGACTGGGGCTTCGGGAAAGAAGCCCAAGGGATCTGATGGTAGGCCGAAAGGCCAGGCAGGACGGGACCGCTGTGGGAAATGTTGTCGGTAACACGAGGGAGCTTGTCGCAGTGGGCCAGGCTCGGGCTGCTATAAGTGTGGCAAGGTGGGGCATTTTGGCAGGGATTGTACTACCCCCGCCCTTGCGGTGCAGATGACAGACCTGATATGCTTCCATTGCAATCAGAGGGGCCATAAGAGGGCCAATTTCCCGAGATTGACAGCAGTGCCAACAGCGGCGCCAGTCTCAGCGACGGTGCAGGTTACAGATGGCCGTAAGGTCAAGGCAGAGGCTCCAGTGGTGCGGAGTTGAGCATTTCAGCTGACAGTCGAGGAGGCACGCACTGCACCTGATGTGGTGACGGGTATGATTCTTTCCCTATGATTTAATTTTTATGATGTTTATGTTGTTGATATGTGTTTTGTTTAGGATCGTTCCATGTGAACGGCATCCCAGTTCAGGTGTTGTTTGATTCGGGCGCTGCCCGATCGTTTTTTTCTCTTGCGCTCAACAAGAGATTTTTTGAGTCTTCGGGCATGTTGGATTGCCCTCTAGAGGTAGAGATTGCAGACGACCGATCGGTGCGAGAATCGACGATATTCCGAGATTATGTGTTGAGATTATTCAAGGAGCGCTAGCTGGTGGATCTGGTTCCCATACCTTTATGAGGGAACAAGGTTATTATTGGTATGGATTGGCTAAGCCCAAATGGGGCAGTAATTGACTACGCGCAGAAGTTGGTGCGAATCAGGACCCCAAGTGGGGGAGAGCTGGTGATTCAGGGCGAGAGGCCGTAGCGAGGACCAGCTTTATGTTCAGCAGCAAGAGCTAGACGTTACCTGCAACAGGGTTGCGCAGGTTATGTTGCGTATGTTATGGATACCCGGGAAATGGGTAGGGCGGCGGTGGGTGATGTTCCAGTAGTACGAGAGTTCGCGGATGTATTCTCCGAGGAGTTGCCTGGGATACCTCCATAGTGATAGGTGGAGTTCAGGATCGACCTAGCCCCCAGTGCGGCTCCGATAGCCAAGGCACCGTATCGGTTGGCTCCTTCCGAGATGCAGGAGTTGTCTACACAGCTGTAGGAGCTGTTAGACAAGGGTTTCATTAGACCGAACATTTCACAAAATTTGATGAACAGTATTCAATATTGTTTGGGCTCAAGTTTGGATTCGTGAACAAAAGCTAAACTAAAATTGAATTGAATCAAATAAAATTTGATGAACAGTAACAACATTATTTGGTTTTAGTCTTGATCTTAACAAAAATTTGTTGAATCACCAATGAGGTAAAAACAGATTAGATTCAACGAAACAAATTGATCAAAATTAAAAAAAATGTAACGCATGATTCAAATATTATGAGAGATCATAGAGAGATACTCACCAAAATTGTTCAAGATGCGACAAATGTTGCCAAACCGAGAATCGTTCTTCAAAAGTCACGTTGATCTTGAAAACCAAGCTCTGATACCAATTATAGAGACATAGAACATGGTTTGACATGCGGAATTAAAGCTTGCACAATTGAACATGGTGATTTGGGTGTTTAAGAGATATATTGAATGTATATGGTGTTTACAAAAAGGATCTAGATCTAGACTACATAATTAACACACACTTACACACTCACTTCTACATCTCTCAAGAACATCTCTACAAGTGGTATGAACCCACTATTTATAGAGGTGTTTACATGTCTCTCTCTCACTCTAACAAACAAATGGGTCTAAAGGCTAAAGCACCACATGCAAGTGGGTTTTACAAAAGTCAAACATTTACAAAGTCATGAATGAATAACTTTGCAACCCCAACAGGGTCGTTAGCCGAACGGGTAGGATAGGGCAACCTCATCCTCTCATTAAAAGTATAATATGAAATACAAAGTAACTACATGTTTTTCAAAATTTTCCCAATCCTAGTTACTTTAGGAAAAGTGAATTGATGCAATCCCATGAAATTACACTTTGCACCTTGCTAAGAAGTTAGTGGAGCGTGTGTGGTTTACCGACACACTAATTGGTTCTAAGCGAAGGTGGCAAAGGTTGATTCATTGTTTATCATAGTTCGATGGAGCATGTGTGGTTTACCGGCACATCGAATAGGTGATTGTTACAATGAAGACACCATGTGAATTTACATGGTAATTCACACCCACTTTGTGATCCTCGGTATCCCAGTCACAAACGAGAGGGGCATATCGAGATTTAAACATGCCATTGAAAGGTTTCAATGAATCTCATCCAAACCTAGGAATTCTCAATGCATTTAGAACTTAAAGTTATGGAGAATTGGTGAATCATCATTCACTTACCTTCAAATTGTTTTCATGTTAGATTACGGCATCCCTTTTCTAATATGTAAATATTGTTGTTGGATCCTAGCCCTAATTTTTCTTATTGGGTGATAATTAGGGATTCATATTCTAATCCATCTTTGTCCTTTCTATTTCTAGATGTCGAACGCTAACAATGCTGCTGCTAGTTCATTCACATTTATGAGACTTTGTCAAAAGGTCACCTTTGATGGGACGAACTTTAGCGAATGGATAATATACATTCGCACGATTGCTCGCTATGAGGATAAGGAGTATGTCCTCGATGAGAAGCTCGAGAAAATCAACCCTGAAATTGCTACTCCGGCTGAAATGACTGCTTTTGAAACTCACGAGCGTGATGCAATGAAGGTACATTGCATCATGATAGCCATTATGAACTCCGAATTCCAAAAGTCCTATGAGGACATGTACCCGTACGAGATGCACCAATACTTGTTGGAGAGATACCACCAAAACACGAGACAAGAGCGTTATGAGATTTTCACTAACATGATTTCCGCTAAGATGGGTCATGGAGAGTCTCTTACCGTGCACCTGCAAAAGATGCAAAGGTATGTCGACCGTCTTCGCAAGTTGAATGTTGACTTTGGGGAAGACTTGGCAATCGACATGGTGCTTCACTCTTTGCCTCCAAGTTATAATCAATTTAGGATGACCTACCACATGAACAAAGAAGAGGTCACCCTAAGCAAGCTCCAAGGTCTCTTGAGGGTCGCTGAAAGCAACTTCAAGGACAAGTCTGTTGCACCAACTCCCAATCCACCCGTTGCTCCTGTTTTGGCTATTGGACAAGGAAAGGGAAAGAAGAGGAAGGCTTTGTCTAAGAACCATCGCAAGGTTAAGCCCCGAGATGGTGCCTCTTCTAGTGGGACCAAAGTTGATCCTGCTAAACCCTGCCCTAACCCAAAGGAGGCAGAGTGCCACCACTGCCACAAGATAGGACATTGGAAGAGAAGCTGCCCAGAGTACCTGTAAGCCATCAAGGAAGGAATGATCAAGCCGTCTTTCACAAGTATATACACAATTAAATCTAACGATTCATCTCATGATATTTCTTGGGTTCTTGATACCGGTTGTGGTTACCACATTTGTTCTAATGTGCAGGGACTAAGAAGAAATAGAGACGTGGAGTCTGGAAGAATAAATCTAATCATGGGGAACAGAAGATCGTCGCCTGTGACCAAGATTGGAGTGTATTCTTTAGTGCTTAGGAATGGTTTATCTTTAGATTTGAACAATTGTTGCTATTCGCCAGAAATGGCTAGAAACATCATTTCATTTCATGGTTTGTTTAGACAAGGTTTTAGATTTTCTTTTAATAATGAGAATGGTTTTATTTTGGCTTATCTAAATGGTGTCTTTTATTTTGAAGCTATACCATGTAATGGAATTTATGAAACCGTTATGATTGTAGATAACTTAGGAAATGATGTTTTATGCATGGATTCTTCCAATAGTATGGATAAGGCATCCTTGTGGCATTGCCGTTTTGGACATGTTAACAAGAAATGTATAGCCCAACTCCAAAAGGATGGAGTGCTGGAGTCATTCGACCTTAGGGAAGATGACACATGCGAGTCTTGTTTACTTGGAAAAATGACCAAGTCACCCTTCGCTGGTACTTGCGAAAGGGGTGAGGGTCTATTGGACCTCATACATACCGATGTGTGTGGACCGTTTAGATCTACCACGAAGGATGGAAACCGCTTCTACGTGACTTTTACCGATGACTATAATAGATATGGGTATATCTACTTAATCAAGCAAAAGTCAGAAACTTTTGAAAAGTTCAAAGAATTCAAGAATGAAGTGGAGAATCAATTGGGCAGGAAAATCAAGATGCTTCGATTCGATCGAGGAGGAGAGTACCTAAGTCTTGAATTCCACGATTATCTCAAGGAGTGTGGAATAGTTTCACAATTGATGCCACCTAGGACACTGCAGTTGAATGGTGTGGCAGAAAGGCATAATCGAACCGTGTTGGACATGGTTCACTCTATGATGAGTCGTGCTTCGCTATCTATCTCTTTTTGGGGGTATGCCTTAGAGACTGCCGCCCATATCCTTAACCGAGTCCCTACTAAGAAGGTTGCCAAAACACCTCACGAGATGTGGACGGGGAAAGCTCCTTCGTTAGCACATATCAAGGTTTGGGGTTGTGAGGCTTTCGTAAGATGAGATACTCACGACAAGCTCGAACCTCGTAGTGAGCGATGTATTTTCATCGGCTACCCGCAGAAATCCTTTGGATATCTCTTCTATAGACCGAAGGACAATGTTGTCTTTGTTGCGAGGAGAGGAGTTTTTCGAGAGTGAGAAATCATAGGCCAAGGAGATAGTGGGAGGCAAATCGAGCTTGAAGAGATTCAAGAGTCGATAGATGAAGGAACGTCTACCGCTGGCACTCAACCCGAGGAGGAAACTCTGGTTGAACCGATTGGCGTATCATTACCTCTTAGACGTTCTGAAAGAGTTAGAGTTCAACCCCAGTTGTATGGTTTTCATATTACTACCGAAGGGGACATGTATATTAGTGATAGTACACTAATAAACCTTGATGAACCTAATAACTATAAGGAAGCCATGGCAGGCCCGGAGTCTGCAAAATGGAAAGAGGCAATGGATAGCGAGATCCAATCCATGGATGATAACCAAGTTTGGAATTTGGTTGATAATGTGTCCGGACGTAAGATCGTTAGGTGCAAATGGATCTTCAAGAAGAAGACCGACGTGGATGGAAAAGTACACACGTATAAGGCGCGATTGGTTGCGAAGGGCTTTACTCAAACTCTTGGAGTTGACTATGATGAGACCTTCTCACTAGTTGCGAAGATAAAGTCTATTAGAGTGATGCTAGCTATTGCCGCATTTCATGATTATGAGATTTGGAAAATGGATGTCAAGACCGCTTTCCTTAACAGGAAGTTGGCTGAGGATGTTTACATGGCTCAGCCGGAGGGGTTTGTGGATCCGAAGCATCCGAATAGAGTGTGTAAGCTTGAGAAGTCCATTTATGGACTTAATCAAGCGTCTTGCAGATGGAATCTTTGCTTCGATGAGAAAGTCAAAGAGGTTGGATTTGTACGAAGCGAAGATGAATCGTCTGTATATGTTAAAGCCGGTGGGAGTATAGTAAGCTTCCTCGTTCTATATGTCGATAACATATTACTCATAGGAAACGACGTCCCGACTCTGCAGGAAGTTAAGTCCTGGCTAGGGAAGTGCTTCGCTATGAAGGACCTCGGAGAGGCTTCCTATATTTTGGGAATAAGGATAGTAAGAGAAAGCAGTAAGAGACTAATAGGACTTAGTCAGAACACTTACTTAGAGAAGGTACTAAAACGTTTTAGTATGGAAAACTCAAAGAAGGTAGAATTACCGATACAAAGTAATGCCAAGTTGAGTAAGAATCAAAGTCCGAGTACCGAAGCTGAGATATCTGAAATGAGCTGAGTTCCATACGCTTCCGCAGTTGGCTCAATTATGTACGCTATGACTTGTACTCGCCCTGATGTAGCATTTTCTTTGAGCATGGTTAGTAGATATCAAGGGAACCCTGGCAGATCCCATTAGATTGCGGTGAAGAATATCCTTAAGTACCTTCGGAGGACGAAGGAATGGTTTTTAGTCCTCGGAGGGAGTGATGACTTGAAGGTGTGAGGGTATAGTGACGCCAGCTTTCAAACCGATAGGGACAACTACCGTTCGCAGTCGGGCTGGGTCTTTACCCTGAATGGAGGAGCAGTAACTTGGAAGAGTTCCAAGCAGGAAACCGTAGCTGATTCAACGTGCGAATCAGAGTACATTGCAGCGAGCGAAGCGTCGAAGGAGGCAATATTGTTGAAGAACTTCATCGGTGACCTTGGAGTTGTACCTGCCATAAAGGAGCCCATAGAGATTTTCTATGATAATAAAGGAGCGGTTGCCTTGACCAAGGAACCGAGGGATCATGGTAGATCTCGACATATCAATAGAAAATATCACTTCATCAGACATCGTGTAGAAGAAGGACAACTCGTAGTGAAGAGGATATCATCAGAAGCTAACCCAACAGATCCGCTTACGAAGGGAATGAGTAGGGTTAAGCACTTGCAACATGCTAGGAGTATTGTGCTGAAGGATGATATTAGCATAGATTAGATAGTAGTAGAAACGTGTAATGGATAAATGTAATTAACATTTGATGATTAAATAAAGGAGTTTTATTTATGAGTAATGTTACTGTCTTATGTTAATTGTTTAACTATTCTTTCACTTTGCATGTTTTGACTTCCAGAATAATTGAGTTTATTAAGAATAATCGAATTATTCAAATTGTTCACAATCGTTCATATGTCGGAAGTAGATATGAATGAAGATTGTCATGAATTGGAGTGTAGATTGTCTAAATGGTATTAGACATAGCAAAAGATTGCTGCAACGTTCATGAGTGCTTATGAACTTGTTTTGAGCATTGGAACAAACCCGCGCTTGCTGGAATCACCTTATGGAATATGATATAAAAGGTGATCGCAAGACGATAATATCATATAGTCTTAAAACCTAGATATATGGTTTGTTATTTGTTAATTGATTGTACATTGATAAAGCGAAAACGCATCAGTAACTCGGTGTTATAAAACACATTGTTGTGTATAGTTGATTAATGAATAAGTAAATGCGTATAAGTCAAAGTTTATCTGTTACTTTTATCCTAAGAAGGAAAAAGCGATATCTCGGCCGCTCGATGATTTGATTTGACTTATGTGCCGGGCCCGGTCAGAACTAAATTGATGTGTTCGATTAAGTTCTATGTCAAATAAATTTGAGATCGAGAAACCAAAATGCTAGACAATTGGTTCCATATAAATGTCAGCATGATATCTATACAGAGGACTGTACGATCCCTTATCTAAAGGACAAGATTGATTAGATCAGAGTTTAACAGTGTCTTTGAGAGCTACGATTGCAAACCGGATTGTGCTTGTGCATATAGTTACTAGACTTATCCAAGTGGGAGACTGTTGGAATAGTGTTTAAGGCTGCAACTATATTAGGGAAGTACTTGACCTGGTTGTGCATGGTCCTTTTGGGTTGCCTTCACCAAAGCAAATTGACTGGAGAAATAAATAGAGAAAGAGCCTATTACGATTTATTAATATGTTATAAGAATAATATATTAAAGGAGAAATCATATTTGTTTAATTAATAT
Source organism: Lactuca saligna (assembly GCF_052625555.1). Taxonomy (NCBI): domain Eukaryota; kingdom Viridiplantae; phylum Streptophyta; class Magnoliopsida; order Asterales; family Asteraceae; genus Lactuca; species Lactuca saligna. Next base: position 41,473,065 of record NC_136422.1, read on the forward strand.
TGGTCAATAATTAATTAGGAATTAATTTTGTGATCAAGTGTAATTAATTAAACTAGAGGGGCTGAATTGTAATTATGTGATAGTTGCAAAATAGGGCAATGGTTATCCTTGTTAAAGGATCGATGAATTCAAGGATAAGGATATCCTTAAAATCGTCCAAGGTCCAAGAGATAAGGGTTTTCAAGGCTTATCTTGTGGTTGCTTGGTGGACAAGTAACTGGATAAGGATAAGGACTGAAACCCTAATCCCAACCCTATATAAAGACCCCTAAGGCCTTAGGATTTCGTCCACTTGATCCCTGGAGCATCTAAGGACGATTTCTACCTCCTCCCTTCTCTCTCTATAGCCTCTCCAATTGCTTGTGGTGTTTGTGAGCCATTAGAGGCACCACACTTGTGGTGCTTGCTTTCAAGACTAAGGGTTTGAAGATTTAAGTTGTTATTGCAATATAACAACAAGAGGTATGTGATCTAACCTTATATATGAATTTTGAAAATAGCATGCTACATTAGGGTTTTATCCATGTGATCATAATGTTGTGTATCTAATAGTGAAAACATAGATCCAAATTAGGGTTGCATGCACACATAGGATTGTTTGTATAAAACCCATCACATAGTTCTGACCTACCCTCATCCTCACTCTGATCGTCGGTCTTCTCCTCTGATGGCGGACCAGGTTTTTTTTGGGAAAGATTCCCCTAAACTCGCCAAACAAGTTTCTTCCTTTTGCTTCTTATTTTGACCGATTTACTATAAACCAATGAAGTTTAAATTGATTTGATTTCAATATATAGAATTGATGTTTGGGTTGATTATTTGACAGAAATGAAAGAAATTTTGGATGTGTTTAGGTTTATTGTCTAATTCTTTCAAGGTGTAATATTCTTGGTGAATTGGGAATTTGTTCGGATTGTCTGATTTTTATAGGAAATTGAAAGTTGTTTTGATGCACACCAAGCACTCGCTAAAATGCTTCAACTGAATAGTATTTCTTTGTTATAGTATTCTATCAAAAAAGAGTGTTTTTTTATGATAATTATGAACATATTATGTTAGAATGCCCCGAATTAATATAATAATTGGTAAAATGAATTCCAATTCTATCATAATGGAATCACGAATTCCAATTATGTTGTAATGGAATATGAATATTTTCTCACTAATTTATTCATTGGATTTGTTTCCACAAAAACTGATGCTTGAAGAACGGACCACGAAATTTGAACGGCGCCTCTTAGTAACATTATTCTTTTAGAATGAATTAGTGCATTTGTTAGATTTTGATGTTTTTTTTTTCAATTTGAAAGTTTTTTAGTTTTATTCTTTAACATTAAATGTAATTCTTAGCAATTGTTACTTGTATTCTATAAGAATTAGTGTAAGTTTTGTTTTAATTCTTCAATTGTTGGTTCGAAATTTATTATTCTACAAGAAATATGTTCAAGAATATTTTTATTATTTTATGGTTCTAGAATATTTTTTTTTGAACATACTCAAACATATTCTGTCAGAATGTTCGAATTAAAAACCTTATAATTCGTAAAATCATATTTTTAAAATTAATAGAATCTTTGAACCCTTAAAATTTACAATTTTCCTTTATTAAATCTATATTAATTGACTAAAATACCATTCTAGTTAAATTAGATTGTATTTTTTGATTATATTTAATTCAATAATATGTATTAATCACTTTCTTAAAATAAGTAAAATGATTGGTCCATATTTATACATACAATAACACAATAATTGATTTGAATATAAACATATATATATATATATATTAGTATTTTTAGTTTTTTAAATAATTAATAATATATAAATGAATTAATGAGCTCTCAGACCACTTTTGAAAGTGTTTTTAATTACTGATGTGAGAGATAATTGAAAAACTGAAGTGACTTAATTAAAAGATGAGTCGGTATTATACTGACTTAATATTATATAATAACATTGTCAATTTTTTAAAGTTTTACATATCGTATATTTTTATAAATAATATACTATTGGGATAATTCAGATAGTTTTTTAATATTTTTTTCCATTTATTTACGATTTTATGCTTTTTGGGTCCTAAATGTTTGATAAAAATCACGACTCAATGTCTTACAAAAATACCAACCGTAGTTATATGATCATAGTTAAACATGTTTATCAAATTATTCATCATGTTGAATTTCAAAGTCTTCTTTAAATGAATAGAAACAATCACCACTAATGTAAATTTACGATGACAATTTACGAAAGAATAAATATTTGTAGAGGTGACAACTTAAATTAAACAGATTCATACACTATACCAAACATCAAATTACAGAACCACCCTTTCAATTCTTGATCACAAGAACACGACATAAAGAAACACAATCATAGTACGTATGTAACTATGTAAGTAGTCCAAAGTCTTCACTTACTTCCTCCTTAAAGCCACCGCAGAAACAATCACCAAAAGTACGAGAATCAGTGCTCCAATGTAAGACGCCACCACAGCTCCGCTGACTCGCTGACAGAAATCATCAAATTGCTGACAAATCGCCACCCAGTTTGCATTCGAGTTACCATTGTGTGCCAAGTAGACTATGGAAGCAGCCGCAGATGCAGCAGCAGTGATCAAAGGCACCGCTATCTGACATTTTTGACAAATTGAAAACGTTCAAAGAAAAAAAAAACGAATGATTATCAACAGTTTAAAACATATAGAGGATTTATCTAGAACTGAATAATAAAAAAAGACAGTTTAATTAATACCGTATCAAAAACGAGGAGCATCAACCTGGCTCCTATGATATGTGGACGAACGATGCAGACTATAGAGAATGGTAACGAGAGAACTAAGTAGGCAGCAGCCATGGCGTTTCCAATCACGAAAAACCTGTGAATCACACAAGATGATTGTTAAGAGAGAAGAATCAAGACATGAAATTACGGAATTACGCATTGGATAAAAAAGGTTACGTGAAAGCGGGAAGGTCAGTGTAGTCGGCTTTGAACTGGAAGAACTGGGTGAAAAACGGAAGCTGTTGGTTGGTGGTGCCCATGGCGGTTGCCGCCGCTAGAGTGGTGGCAATGGCACATATCCTTAGAATGAAGTCAAGAATGCCAAGAGCTCTTTTCCACCTTGACACTGGCGGCTGGTGGGCGGTTTTCTTGGCCGCAAAAGCTTTTTTCCACCTTGACACTGCCGTCACCGGAGGGGTTTTTTTTGATGACTTTGGCTCGGTGATTGGGATTGGGATATCGCCGGTTTCTTTGGTTGAATGACTTGAATCCATAGTGAACGTTTTTTTTGGAAATTGGGTAATGGAGTTGGGGTGTATATATGCATATAAAGATATGATGGATTGGTTAAAGAATTAATGAGTAGTTGTTGCAAACTTGCTCCACTTCAATCTGATGACTAATAAGTTTGGAAATTAAAATAGAAAGTGTTCGGATTTTAAATTTGTTATTTCAAAAGTCAGTAATCAAAATAAGATAATTAGTTGTAAGAAAAATGGATAAAGTTAATGATAGTTGTGTAATTTTGAAGTCAAAACACAATATTTAATACATGTTGTGGAAGAAATTAATCAGTTATCCTATTCAAAGTCTTCAAACTTACAAGAAAAGATGTTTGATAACTTATAATCCTTTGTAATTAGAAAGGATTATATGCAAATAGATTTATGTTACAATTTTTGGCTCATAAGATTCTTTTATTTCTTTTTTCTTTGGTGAATGATTTAAACATCTTCATGTAGTACAACACATATCAAGGTTAGACTTATGGAGTACGAACTTGTACAATACAAATCAAGAAAGACCAAAAGGTATCAATTTGAGGTGTTCTCGAGCCTATTCATGGCTCCAAACAATAAAGATAAAAATACTATATTAAAAACATAAAACCCACTTTTCTAGCAATTTTATTATAATCATTTGATTAACAATGGTCCCAAATCAAATGGCATCAAGTACTACATTGCCCATCATCTTGACCAAAGGAGCCGGACACTTTGTAACAATATCAAATTTCGATGAATTCGATGAGTGTCCAAACAATGACAAACTTAACATAGCAAGTTCCGTAATCGACAATCTTGATGACAAAAACCCATGCCAATATTCCGGATTCAAATCGAAAAAAGCATCAAAAAAGCTTCTTGTCCCTTCCAAATCAAGTTTCAAAAGTGTCTCCATTCCAAATGTATAAAACTCCCTTGTTAATCTCCTCTCAATAGGCCACAACCCATTCCACACTCTATGATAAAGCGGTTGCCCTCTAATCATCCGTGTCGAACCAAGACACTCAACAATGGACTCAGCCAAAATTGGGGCCAGAGCCAACGTCTTAGCCACCATATATCCTGTAGATGGGTGGGCCAGTCCAGCCGTTCCCCCAATCCCCATCACTGATTGGGGAATCTTTGGAAGTGGCCCACCCATTGGAATAAGACATTTTTCACTCTCGATCACTCTTTTGACTCTAATACCCATATGCCTTAACCTTGCCACCATTCTTGCTTTGACCTCTTTGTAAGATAAAACCGGCCGGCTAACCAAGGAAGTTTCTTCTAGAAAGACTAGATTCGAATCGAATGGCATCGCATATAAAAAAGTGGGGAATCTAGAATTGCTTACGCGTAAATTAGGCTCATTTCCTAAGTGGGAATCTCTCCAATCCATGAGTAACATCTTGTCTAGATCAAACGGGTGTTCTTCAACTTCTGCTAAAATCCCATGAGCAATTTGGTAACCATGGTTTCTTGGCTTATCGTATTCCACAAAAGAACTTGCAAAACCACTTGCGTCCACAATCAAACTTGCTTTCAACTCACTACCATCATCACAAACAATGGAGGATTCAAATTCTTGATGATTAACTTTCCACGCTTTCGCTTTATGGAATTTAACCCCATTTGATAAACACCCTGAAAGCAACTTCATCTTCAACGTCTTTCTGTTAATTCTACCATAAGGCCGATCGAGATACTTGGTTTTATGATCGTCGATATGAACAGAAGACATGGGCCATGTTTTATCAAAACAATCTTCAAGTCCTAAGCTTGATAGCTCATCGACCCAAGACCCGTAATTGTTAGGCCACATGGAAAGTGGGTCCGGATCAACACAACAAACCCGGATCCCATATCGAGAAACTCTTTCAGCCAAACAAAGCCCAGCTGGACCAGCTCCGATTACGATGAGGTCGAGTCGTGGTTTTTGAGATGGATCGAGCCAATTGAGGTCGAATTTAATCGGGTCGGATTTGTTTTCTGGGATCAAATCAAGGAAGTTGCCGTACTTGCTGTTTTGGATTCTGTGACGGAGATGTTTGTGGGGTTTAGGGAAGAAGAGAGGGGAGGTTGTTAATGGCGAGAATGAAGAAGAAGGTTTCTGGTAAAGTGAAAGCGGAGGGGATGATAATGGAGTGATGAGAGCTTCCATGGGAGATCGGAGATGACTGTGAATGGGTTAATTCTTGTTGCGGAAAGAGAGAGATGGGTTGGAATGTTTATAAAGAAATTAAACATGGATCTTGTTGAATACTAAAAAATGATGCTCTTTTAACCTTATTCTATGTTGGGTTTATTAAATTCAGGAAAAGATAGGATTGTTCCTTGTCATAAGAATCGAAAATAGTTATATATACAAACAGAAACCAACACTAACAACAAGAGCACTGATGCTTCCGTAGATAAAAAGAGCATTCCTCAAATACATGAAAAACAAAATTCTAAAATAGCATTCATATATAGTATAAAAATGGAAATGTTTTCAATAAAAGAGAAATCTTAAAAATAAAAAAAAAAAAAAAAAAATAAAAAAAAAAAAAAAAAACAACGATTAAGTCTTATTATTATTATTTTATTAAAATTAGAAAAATCCAAGAAAACTGCAATTATCTTCAATTATATATATATATATATATATATATATATATATATATATATATATATATATATATATATATATATTAACAGATCATCTCCGGTTTATAACCTTTAAAAAATGGCCATATTTTTAGCGAAAAAAGAAGGATAAGTGGCTCGAACTCGTGACATCTATCTTTCTAAACACACATTTTACCATATCGAGGTTGTGAGTTCAGACCCTCTATCACTTTTTTATTTGAAAAATATGTTTTTTTTAAAGATTAAAAATTTATCTCACATGACATGCTATATATTAGTTGCCACGTCATGGCACATTAACATCTTTTCCAGCTTGGCACGTCACATAAACGGATGACCTGCTGAACAGGTAAAAAATAACTAAATTAAATTGATATACTATCCGGATTCCCACGCAATGCACATGTTAATATTATATAGTTACGATTTTGAAAATTATATGTTGAAAATGATTTTGTTATTGATATTAATTATGAAATAATATTTCTTGTGCTAAGTTGACATGAAATTGTAAATATTTAAAAAAATAGTGCTATTTTTAACTATTATTATAATTAATTAATTTAAAAATTATTTATTTGATCACTTTTAGTTTCGATCATGATGATGATAATATAAAATATTAACCATTGTTTTTAAGGTAATGTAGTGTAATTTAGAACTTTATGTTGTTCTATATTATTATTAGGCAGAATTTCATATATGTCCCTGCTAAACATCTAAATATCGTATATGCCCGACCTAAACTTTAAATATCGTATTTACCTTTCTCAATGCTTTTAATATCATATATACCAAAATGTGTTTTTTTTTTTATAATTTTTATTAATTTATAATTCTTTTTTATAATCTTAAATCATTATAATTAAAAATACATTCTGAATGGACAATATTGCCCGTGGTGCTTACTACCTCAGATCACGTTGCCTAGTCCATCACAATTGACCATGCTCCTGTTGATACTTCTGAATTCCGATCGTTGCTTCTCCCCTCAGTGCCGCACACACTCGCACGTGGATTCTTTCCAATCGCAACCTCTTAAAACTTACATGCAGCCTCCTATTCCCCCTTCTGATCTGGTTGACGTCTTCTACACACATCCGACGCACACACTCTTCATTCAGGTGCAAATGTTCTTCGTTTATAGCATTGATTGAGGGGTAAATCGATTTTGCTTGTTTAAAATTGTTCATCTGAAAGTGATATTTGGGGTTAATCGATTCTGATTTTTGGGGTGAATTGTTTGGAATTTTTGGGGTAAATCGATTGGATATTTAGGGTACATCGATTTGGAATTTTGGTTCTCATCTTCAAAATGTTTTGGTTTTGGTACTGGCTATTCTTGAGAGTAGATGTATAATTCGGGTTTGCTTGTGAAAGTTCAATTCTAATGTTTGTTTCTGTTGGATCAAAATGAATTAATGCAAGAAACTTACTGCATAGATTACCCTTCAACAGTTTCAATTCATTGTTGTTATGTTTTACTTTTGATGTTATGGAGCTTTGGTTGGTTTTGTTCCTATAAATTCAAGCTTATATTAGTGATGTAATTGAATGTACAATTCTTTGACGTTAACAACACATTAACATGAACAAATCAAAGAATATCACATGAAATTAAAGAAAGGGAAATTAGGAATAGCCACATTTTATTTACCTGATGTGTGAGCGTGTGCGTCACAGGAGGAGAAGCAACGATTGGAAGTATCAACAGGTTGATCGTAACAAGGTGTGATCGACTAGGCAACATGATCTGAAGTAGTAAGCACCAAGGGCAATATTGTCCATTCAAAATGTATTTTTGATTATAATGATTTAAGATTATAAAAAAGAATTATAAATCAATAAAAATTATTAAAAAAAATACAATTGGGTATATATGATATTAAAAAACATTGAGAAGGGTAAATACGATATTTAAAATTTAGGTTGGACATATACGATATTTAGATGTTAAGTAAAGGCATATATGAAATTCTCCCTTATTATTATTGTTAATTATTTTCTGTAACGCCCGTAGATCCGGGCTAGTCAATTTAGAGATAATAGGGGTCGAAAACGAATTTTCGGCAAAAGATTATTTAGAATAATTTATCTTAACCAAGTTGTAGTATATGTTACAAGGTTTCCGTACATATAAAGAGCGCCGAAATCCGAGTTATAACGAAGAAGTTATGACCTGTTGAAGTTTCGCGACGGAACCGGCACGATACCGGGAAGCGTAAATAGTGAATTTATGATAGAGCGAGATTCAGCCTTAGTGATCTAAACAAAAGTCGTAGAATATGTTAAACCGAGAAAAATCCATAAAAAGAGCGCCCAAATCTGACTTCGTATGAAGAAGTTATGATTTTTCGAAGTTTCGGATTAGCAGTGTATAACCCGAAATTCGAATATTAGATCGAGCGGTTTTAGCCGACACGACCTGAACGAGAATTGAAGATCTCGTTAAGAGTAGCGTAACTAGAAAAAGATGGGCGAAAATGAACGTCGGATGAAGAAGTTATGAGAACTTAACGGACCAATCTTGTCCCGACCTGTTAATAATATAAATTTAATAATAAAGTCAAAATTAGCCGACAGAGTCTAAACGAAAGTTGTAGAGTATGTTCCTGCCTTCGCGTGGATATAAAGAATGTTAAAAAAGGAGCTCGTATATGGAAGATACGAATTTTTGAAGTTGGGACTCGAAAATGCGAAACCTGGTGCGAGATTGATGTCGTGGCGCGATCCCAGTCGTACCTTGCTCCCCACGGTCCTCGCTTCGGATCTTGACACCTGTCCTCGCATTACGCCCAACGTCCGAATTCAGTACGCCCCGCGTACCCTCGCCCTTATCTTCTTCCGGAGTGCAAGACAGCTGGTCCGAGGTAGCAGCCTTATCCGATGACTACGCCCCGCGTAGCCGAGGACTACGCCCAGCGTACGTCCGAGGCCTCGCAGCTATAAAAGGGGGCCGAGGGCAGCCTCATTCTTCACTCCAAAATTCACTCTCTCTAGTTTCTTTCTCTCTCTAGGGCTCCTAACCTCCCCTAAACCCTAGATAAACCCCCTAGCTCCCGAAGGAAGCCCTGAGGCTCCTGGAGTCCCGAGAAAAAGTATCTTTCGGTTTCAAAACGTTGCTCCAAATAATGCCCGATCTTCTTTAAAATCCGTTGTAAGTGAGCTACGCTTACACAATTTTTAATATAGCTTTCAAATAATTATAGGAATGTTATTAGGTCCTTAAAATAATTATTTGGGCTATTATTATGAGTTATATTGAGTGTTATTTAACGCTTATATAATAATAATAATAGTCAGACTATTAATTTGTTACGGTTGACGTTAGACTAAACCCTAGTGGTATTGATACTAGGTTTTATCGAAGGAAAATTGTTTTGAGAGTATCGAACCGCTGTCCGAGTACTGAGTCACCACCTTTCAGGTGAGTGCATAGTTACTTTCAGCTTACACATAGATATGAAGTATTTTATATAAATTACGTGCTATGTGTGCATATTATCTGAATACTTGCTATCTATGCTGGATGAACGTTTTTATACATGTTTTCAATGATTTAAACTGTATATGTATTTTATATCTACGAAAATGTTAGGGGTAAAACATGGGTAGATGTAATAGGTGATGTGTGATAAAATGATGAGAGGCCTCGATGTTGATGTTTTTGATTCTGTCATCTAGCGGAGTATGGATGACGACCACAGACTCTTCTAGACAGTCCAAGGGAACACTAGCAGGTTCGAAACCTGTAGGTTTTGTGAATGATGTGTTCACCGGTGTACTCCATCCCCTACATGGTTGCCTTAAGGATATTTATTGCTGAGGAATCCCCTTAGCAATAGTGTCTATCCCGATGATGATCCTTAGGCTAGGTCCCTTATGATAGGTGTTTAGGGACGTAAAGTGAGGATAACGGGAACGGGTAATCGGGTTATTGTTGATTGATGAAATTAATAAACTTATTTATTATGGGTTGAAAACCCTATGTGCTCACCAGGCTCCCCAGCCTGACCCACTCAGTTTCTTGTATTACAAGTAGTGGCGCATGAGCATAAATGTGATGTTTTGGATGAGGGATTACGTATATAGGCACGTAGATACGAAATAATGTAGTAAGGCTTATATTGTATTGTTTATGCTTTTGATCTGTATCGAACATGACATCCCAAGTCTTTTAATGAAATACATTTCCTTGGAAATGCTTTTGATAAATCTTTATCATATTTTGTTTTGGGACAAATTCCGCAACACTTTTATTTAAAATGTTACTATGATTTTCAAACAAAGCATAAACAGGTATTTTCTGGCCGTGAAAATAGGGCTGTCACAGTTAGTATCAGAGCATTAGTTTAAGTGAACTAGGAATTTGTAGGATTTCTAGACTTAAACTTAGAATGCTAAGCGATGATTGTGAGGTGTGAGCACTATCTTATTTTAGGAATTGTGCCTAAAATGCTTTTATGTGCTAAATGTTTTATGTTATAGCTATAAAGATGCCTTATATGCTATTATTTGTTCGGATCTATGGTCTGTTGCCGACCGTGTGACATCCCAAAATCACGGCCAGAAAAGACCGATTTTCATTTATGATTTTAAAATAATTTCAGAGTAAATCCTTTTGATTTGAAAGAGTTGCGGAATTTGTTCCCAAAAATAAAGTATGATAAAATAATATTTACCAAAGCATTTCATCAAGAAATGTATTTTCATTATATAATCAAAACTCGGGATGTCATGTTACGATACAGACCATAAAGCATAAACGATAACATTACAAGCCGTTCAACAAATATAAACATATACAGACTTGTAAAGAAAATAACTTGATGATTCATCCATCTTATGTCCTTGCGCCACTTCCTATAATACAAATAAAACTGAGTGGGTTAGGCTTGGGAGCCTGGTGAGCATATAGGGTTTTCAACCCACAATAAATAATTATATTTAATTCCACCAACCAACAATAACCCAATTACCCATTCCCGTTATTCTCACTTTACGTCCCTAAAACAACTAACACAAGGGACCTAGTTTTAGAATATTTCATCGGGACGACAACACATGCATTCGAGGGTTTCCCGGCAATATATGTCAAATAAGGCAACCATGAGGGGGATGGAGTCCAGCGAATGAACACCCAAGTTCATTAACACCTACAGGTGACGAACCTGCTAGCGTTCCACAGGACTGTCTAGAAAAGTCTGTGGTCGTCATCTAAACTCCGCTAGATGACTGAATCAAAAACAACATCGAGGCCTCTCATCTGTTTATCACACGTCAACTATCTACCCATGTTCTACCCGATATATTAGTAGATAAAAATATATATTTTTATACATAGTTTAAAACCTGTATAGCATTCTAATTCAATACATATTCCAAAACAACAGATGAGACACATACACATAATACGTATTTCATAGAGAATAAATCATATCTATGGGATAGAAGAAAGTGAATATACATTCACACATATAACACAAAATATACACATAACATGTATTTCGTATAAAATACTTCATAATTATGCGTTGAAAGAAAGTAACCACACACTCACTTGATCAAAAGATGATCGGACAACACTACGGCTTATAGAAGTAGTATTCTTCGGCAGATCTGGAAGATCTTCACAAAAACCGGACTCCTCGCGGGCAGAGCTTCGGCTTGGGAATCGCACTTATCGGGATCTTCGGGGCTTCGGGACTTGCTTCGGGGCTCGGGAATAATACCGGGGCTTCGGGGTATAAATGGCACGCAAATCGAGGGAAAAACTAGAGAGAAAGGAAGACTTTGGCAAAAGAATAAGGCTGCCCTCGCATGCCCTTTTATAAGAGGCTGAGGCCTCGCAGTATGCTGGGCGTACAGCTTTACGCGGGGCGTACTGCCTCGGATCTTCATTGCATGCGTCATCGGAGCACTCGAGTCCGAGGCGGTGCATGCATCGGGGTACGCTGGGCGTAGTTCGGATCAGAACGGTGACTCCTCCGCCCTTCGGATATTATCCGAAGTATATATATATATATATATATATATATATATATATATATATATAAAGATCTTAATCCCATGAAGATCCGAAGTTCCAAAAACGGATATGAGTCCTTTGAAGGGTCTTAACCCATAAAGTCGATTACTTGGCGGCTTGCATACCCCCAAATGGGCCCAAACTTGAAAAATAACAACCTACTCCCTTAAAAATGAACAAAACTCATAAATGGATGCTACAAGACTTCCAAGATGGATACTTTCTGACTTAGGGACTCTCATAACACCAAGGGTGGCAACCCTGAGCTTAGGAAACGATTTTAAACCATAAAGCTTCATTCTTTGGACCAAGGAGGTTCAAAAACTCAACTTAAGAGATCTAAGCATTCATAAGGCAAGTTCAAGACTTTATACCTTGAAAAGGTCTGAAATGAAGCAAGAATCCTAAATCTACACCTTCTCCTTTAAACCATCACCTTGCTTCAACCTTCACTTCTTTAGAGAAAGGATCAAAAATCAACAATGCTCTCAAGAGGCTTTCCAAACACAAGAACACACAATAAATGAATTAGGGTTTCGTGGGAGCTGCTTAAGGGTGAGAGGGAGACTGGTCTTCAATACATAATGTTCTTTATATAGGGCTCAACCCTAGAATTTAGGGTTTGGAGACTGCAGGCATATGTTGCGCGTAGTCTTTAGTACGTTGTGTGTATATGCATGGTATGCACGATCATCTCATACTAATACGTTGCACGTACATAAGGTGGTACACCCTGGTACGGAACCCTTAAGCCCAAATAATAATGATCCAATGGATCCAAGCCCAAATCAATAAAATAATCAAATAATACCTTGGAGAAATACCGAGCGTTACAGAAACACTGCGATACGATCCCTTTTCTGCACTATTTGCACCTACGCACATCAAGTTGAACAACGTCTGGATCTACAAGCTCCAATGCAACCAACACTTATCCAATGAGCTCCTTCTTCTTCAAGATGCACCATGAACACTAAAAAACACCTTCTTTTGCTCACAAGGCTCAAACTAGGGTTAAGGTTTCAAGGGAGGACGTTGGGGAGGTGGAGGCTAAGAATGGAAATGGTTTGGGGAAGTTAAGGAGCTTAAATAGGGCCCCCGAAATTAGGGTTTTGGCTCTAATTGCATACACCCAACGTACTCCTGATACACCCAGTGTACTAGGTTGAATCTCCACGAGCATCCATGCTTAGTACGCCCATCGTATACCCTGTACGCCCAGCTTACTAGACTAAACCCAAAACCTTCGTAGCTTATAAAGATTATAACTTCTTCATTGCAACTCCGTTTTCGATGATATTTATATCAAGGGAAATCTATTGAAGAGCCCTATAATATTTTCTAGATATCTTGGACTAAAAACTTATCGAATAAAAATCCATATTTCATGCAAGAACTCGGCCTATGACTTTCCCCTTTCTACCCTTCGGGCCAAAATACAATTCAAAGGTTAAGATCTCGCAACCATCATTGTCTCCTTCCAAAAGGTCTAAACATTACCTCCTTAAAGCCCAAATCCTTAACCACTTGGGTTGTGGTGACTTGGTAAGGCATGTGGAAGATATGGTGGATAACCTATTGACCCATGTTCAAATCCTGGCACCACTCAGCCTTTGTGGCCATGGAGGTTCGCCTGCAGTGACTCCAGGGCATGAAGCAAAGCTTTATGTTTGCAGCGGGGGATTAGTCGGTGCGCGAAAGCTGGCCCGGAAACCCTCGTTAGGGAAGATCCCTTTCCCCCCCCCAAAAAAAAAAAGCCCAAATCCTTTACACAATCGACTTTGGACACATGGCCCTGAAATAAGAAATGACAAGAAACAAGATGTTACATTTGGGTCCTCTTATCTACACATCGATTTATCTTTTTAAAGACTTCTTGTTCGATAATCGAACAGTTATGATGACTTATTCTTAGATAATTGAACAATAAACAAATATCACTTATCACTTATTCTTGTAACCCCAAAAATCTAGGGAAACTGAGTAATCTAACCACTTTCTAATGTTATTTTAAAAACAATAACCATAAGTATTTTTTATTTTGAAAAATGACCACAAAGTCAGGAATGGGTCATTTCGGACCCTTATATCGAAATCGATAAAGGGTATAAGATCTGACCCGGTATTGTGGTCCTCCTATAAATATACCATTTCAAGGTTCATTTCAAAGTTACTAGTTTCAGATTACATACCGGAAACCATTTCGAACTACTTATGACATCCCTATTTTCACGGCCAGAAAAGACCGATTTTGTTTATGCTTTATAAAAATCAGAGTATCTCTTTTAATAAAAACATTGCAGAATTTATTTCCAGAAAAACATGATAAATACGTTATCAAAGCATTTATGAAGAAACGTATTTTATTCATTTTAAAACATTTCGGATGTCATCGTCAATACAAAAACATAAGCATAAACAGAACTTACATTCATTATCACTAGCGATTTACATCTCCTTAATCTCTCAGTGTAATGTGACATCATAACAAAACATGTGATATAAATAAACTGAGTGGGTTAGGTTGGGAAACCTGGTGAGTACATAGGTTTTTCAACGCACAATATTATAATTACTATGTTTTAAACAATCAAGCAATCAGCCCAATTACCCATCCCCATTATCTTCTTTATTCTTAAGGATCCACCCTAAGAATCAACTATTCCTCGTTCATTCATTCCTAAGGATCATCCTAAGGAATCGGCACGAAGTCCATCATTACCACGGTTTACACAACGCGCACTAAGTCTGCATAGTTGCCAGGGTTTAGGCATCAAGTCTGCATGATCACCAGGGTTTAGGCATCAAGTCTGCATGATCACCAAGGTTTAGGCATCAAGTCTGCATGATCACCAGAGTTTAGGCACCAAGTCTGCATGGTCACCAAGGTTTAGAGTACACCGGGTGAACACATCGTTCACCACACCTACAGGTTGTAAGCCTGCTAGTGTTCCATTGGACTGTCTAGAATAGTCCGTGGTTGTCATCCATACTCTACTGAATGACGGGGCCATCATTTGGGAAAAAGGCTTCTCACATCGTCCACCTCTCACCCCCACCTCACAGTCTATTTCACCTCTCAACTCATCATCCAAATCATACTCCATCTATTACATCTAACCATGTTTTACCCTAATATTTTCGTAGATATAAAATACATATATAGTTTAAATCATTTAAAACATGTATAAAACTGTTCATCCAGCATAGACAATAAGTATTCAGATAATATGCACACATAACACGTAATTTATATAATATACTTCATATCAATGTGTAAGATGAAAGTAACTATGCATTCACCTGGTAAGGTGGTGACTCGATACTGTGACTCGGTACTCGGATAACACTTCATTACTCTTAAAACAATTTCCTTCGACAAAACCTAGTATCATTACCACTATGGTTTAGTTTAATATTCAATGACTAATTAGTAGTTTGGCTATTATTACTATTATATAATCGTTAAAAATACTTATATAACCCATAATAATAGCCCAAGTAAACCACTTGGGTTGTGGTGACTTGGTAAGACATGTAGAAGATATGGTGGATAACCTATTGACCCATGTTCAAATTCTGGCACCACTCAGCCCTTGTGGCCATGGAGGTTCACCTGCAGTGACTCCAGGGCATGAGGCAAAACTTTATGTTTGCAGCGGGGGATTAGTCGGTGCGCGAAAGCTGGCCCGGAAACCCTCGTTAGGGAAGTTACATTTCCAATAATAATAATAATAATAATAATAATAATAATAATAATAATAATAATAATAATAATAATAATAATAATAATAATAATAATAATAATAATAATAATAATAATAATAATAATAATAATAATAATAATAATAATAATAATAATAATAATAATAATAATAATAATAATAATAATAATAATAATAATAATAATAATAATAATAATAATAATAATAATAATAATAATAATAATAATAATAATAATAATAATAATAATAATAATAATAATAGCCCAAGTACTTATTATAAGGTCCTAATAACATTGCTATATTAAAACATAAGTTATACTAAAGATAGGTTAGGCGTAGCTCACTTACAGCAGGTTTTCTCGAAAACCGGGCTTCGCTGGAGCAGCATTCCCAAGTTGAAAGGCTCTTTTCTCGGGACTACGGGAGCCTCAGGGCTTCCTTCGGGTGCTAGGGGGTTTACCTAGGCTTTTAGGGGGGTTAGGGAGCTTAGAGAGAGTGTAGAGAGAGAAAGAAGGTTTGAGAGGTGTGAAGAAATGGCAAGACCCGACACCTCTATTTATAGGGTGAATTCCTGATGGACTCGATGAGTAGAGGATCTACTTGCCGAGTTGGGGCATGTGGCAGCCTTCTGGTGGTGCCACGTGTCCAATCTGGTGGTGCCACGTCACCCCCTATCGCGTATCAGCTTTCAAACTTAGAAAAATCACAACTCTCGCATACGAGCTCCGTTTTCGACGTTTTTTTGTCAACGATTAGGTAAAATCAAGACCTACAACTTTTATTTAGACTCTGTCATCTAATTCTCAACCGATCTCCAATTTAACAGTAGGAGGCGTTTAGACTGTTAAATGATCGCGAAGAATTCGTAACTCCTTCATACGGACTCCGTTTTCGTCTATCTTTTTACCATTGAGTTCCTATTAATGAGATCTTCAACTCTCATTTAGGTCGCGTAAGCCAAAAACCACTCAAACTAAAATTCGAGTTTTGGGACGTGCACTGCTAAGCCAAATCTTAGAAAAATCATAACTTCCTCATACGATGTCAGATTTTAGCGGTTTTTTTTTTTTTTTTTTTTTTTTTTTTTTTTTTTTTTTTTTGTTTTTTGTTTTTTGTTTTTTGTATGTTCTTGGTTTAACATATAATAAAACTTTCGTTTAGATTTCTAAGGCTAAAAGTCGCTCCATCGTAAATTTATGATTTACGCTTCCCGGTGTCGTGTCGGTTTTGCCGTAAAACTTCGACGGGCCATAACTTCTTCGTTATAACTCGGATTTTGGCATTCTTTATATGTATGGAAACCTTGAAAAATATTATACAACTTGGTTAAGACTATTTATTATAAATAATCTTTTTCTGAAAAGTCGTTTTCGACACTTATTGCCTCAAAATTAACTAGCCCGGATCTACGGGCGTTACAAATGGTATTAGAGCCAGGGCACGGGTCGATGTTTTCAACAGGGACGTCGAACCCTATAATGGGGGGGGGGGTGAAAGTGGGTTAGATATGATCCCACATCGGCTTGGAAGGAGAACTAAGCATTCCTTATAAGGGGTGTGGATACCTTCCCTATCACAACGCGTTTTAAAGCTGAGAGGGAAGCAGATCCCATAAGAACTTTGCAGTTAAGCTTGCTCAGGCGGGAGTAGTACCAGGATGGGTGACCCCCTGGGAAGTCCTCGTGCCGAGTGGCCCAAAGCGGACAATATTTTGATACGTGCCAGAGGGGGATGTTACACTACTAAATTCAACTCCAAATGTATTCTAGCAATGAAGAGTATCATTTTTTATATGTAAGTTTCCATTATCTCTTGAATTATGTATTTAATATAGATTATATGATAAAACCTACATTTAGTTAGTATCAATTATGTAGGTATTATTTGTTTTCCTATGACTTTTAGTGGTTTAAAGGCAATTATCGAATTACATTTGGTTATATAGGTATTGTAGATAAAAAAATCTTACAAATATCCTAATTTTGACTAGTTTGAAACGAGTCCAAAATCCATATAACACATCATAAATACTTATAACTCATACGAAATATGAGGAAAACTTTCGAAATATGAATCCAGAATGATTTTATCCGGAATTGTGCTCTGTAACATACATACAAAATGACTAATTAATGATTTTATTGGTTGTAGAATGGCAAAACATACAAAGTGGTTGTGACAAAAATCTATAGGCCTGACCTTGGGTGAGAAATCATGATCCTTTACAATCCCGACCATTTTGTGCTGAAATGCTTAGACAATCATGTTTTGATGATTATGTGAACATGTTGGTTGGTGTGAAATGTCACCATTTACTTTGTCACTATCTTATGTCCAAAGAGTATACTACTTTACCTCCAGTTGACCTACATAAGCTTCTATTTCCGATACACGACTATCAAGTTTGCTTCGACAGGGAAGCATTCTGCTTGATTATTGGCTTGTGGTTCAGGGACTATTTCCCTACTTCTGATTTTGAACAATTTGGAGATTGTGTATTTCCATTTGTGTCACCTTCACGTTCGGTGAGAATGGATGACCTTGTGCACGTGTTCAATGACTTACTTCATCAATTAGGTGATGCAAACATGGTGAGAGTCTCCTTGTTGCATATGCTAGAGCATGGATTATTGGGGAAATACCCTCGAAAACCAATTAATAATGAACTTCTTGTATTTTTCTATAAATTAGACGAATTTAACATGTATACAACTATTTACATGTATCGAGAAATCAAATGATACATATACTTATTAAGTGCAATTTTTGACACATGTACCCATGGGGCAGAGTGATATGAGATTTCACTTACAAACAACTGCATACTGTCTTTGATAAGATTGAGGGGCATTTAAACCCTAACGAGCCAAGAGTTGACAATACAAATACATTTACTTTGCAGGGATGTGATAGTTTTTAATCAAAAAGTATTGGAACTTCATTATTTTGGTTAGTTTTTTGACATCTAAATTTTTGTCGATTTGTATCATGGAGACATTTCCCAATAATAGTATAGCTGGTTCCCCTATACCGGATGTTATCCTTCAGGTAGTTGCATACCCTAGGATGAGGCGTTTACAAGCTCCTGATTGTGAACAAATTCTTGATGTGAGAAATGTATTTATCTTAGTTCACCTTATAATCTATAAGTTTCGATGAGAAAATAACATAACATTAACCTTTATATATTGTTTTAGCATCCACCCAACAAATTGTTGCAGCCTACTCGATAAGAGCATTTTACTTTGTGGTGGATTGAGAGTGCCCCATGGATATATGATGCACATTACCCTGATATTTGAATTATGATATATGTTTTAAACAATTTCTTGTGTATGTTTTAAACAATTTCATTATCACGATGTAGTAAAAACAAGTTTATCCTTCCGAACAACATTTTCTAGAATACTCTAATATCATACAAACATCACTACGAGTTTTTTAGATCAACAATATCATACCGTTGATTACTTTTTTGACTAGTTTTGACGTTATATCTAATCTTTGACTTAGTTTTACTTTTGACACTTGACTTGGTCCTACTTGAAGATTCATTTTTTGTTAAATTAGCAAGAAATTGAGTGTCACAGTTTCTGCTTGTGTGACCAATCATTAGACACCGACTTCATTTTTTCTAAATAAGACCTTCATCTTGGGAAGGGATACGGTTATGGTTTTGTGGTCGTCTAACTTGTCATTTGTCCATCAATGATGGTAATACAACCATGACTTCAACCAGTTCTTTGTATTTGGCTTGAACTGACACAAGAAATACAATCTCTATATATGCTTATCAAATATATTTCCATTGTGAAGTATGATGAAACTCATGTAATGCAATGTTGATATCTCAGTTCATTGAATACTTCCATAGCATGAGAATAAGGTATACCTGACAATTGGCATCTCTAACACGTGCAACAACGAGATTCCAATTTTACTATACCTTTCTCATTTGGTTAGTCACCTCATATCTACTTTGATCAATCTAGTATACCTAAAAACAAGATGATTTGTTGATTCTCCTAACGATAACCTTCTCAGCATACTCAATAATATCTTTTTTGTTTTCAGATATACAAAAGATTTACATATATCTTGGCATGCACAATAAATTATAGCACAATTCTCATGGAAGTATTATAATACAAATAGTTACCTCCAACATTATGCCGTTAACACCACCATTGTTGCATAGTTGCTCGAAAGAAATCAATCAACATTGTTATTGTTAGTTTTTGTACATCTCTTGATAAGGCATTGATGGACTCGATGCTATTTGATGTCATAATATTAGACTGAACCACAAGGAAACACACCCTTGCCCAGTTCTCATAACCGATTGTGTCTATCCATGTACAAATATCTTCGTTTAGGGAATGATGTAGCCTACCAAATATTTTTTTGAAATCAGACTGTCGGTAAGCTTTTGCAGCCTCCCAAAAAGAAAAATATTGGTTATCTCTTGTTTACCGATCTTCATTCTCATATTCATCAACAAATGGCGATAACAGAGTTTGTGATATGCATTCGGAAACATAGCTTGAATGATCATTTCAATTGAATTGGATTTATCTGATATGATAGCCAAAGAGGACATGTCCCCAATATATGCTTTGAGTCTTGATAAAACCCATATCTATGACTTCCCACTTTCAGTATTCCCAACCCCAAATGCAATAGGGAGGATTTTGTTATTACCATCCATGTTTAGTGCTAGGAAGATCGTGCCTAAGTATTTCCCTTTAAGGTGTGCTTTGTCAATGATAATAATAGGATACAAACATGTTTGAAACGCTCAAATCTACAAAATAATTATTATTGAAATATTATTAGTTAAAGTGAACACATGTGTAGCGACAATAAATTTAAAGAACTCACTGTACAAGAAAATATTACCACGCAACCGATAGCCATGAAAACGTATTCAAATTTGTTGTCATAACTTAACTTTATATGTGCAACCGTCCCCAGAGTCTTCTTCTCCAAATTGTAATAATATAAAGGAAGTATTTGAAAGCTTTCTTTAGGGGTCATTTTCAACAAATTTAAAGCATACATTTAGCACTCTATGCTTGCCGGTATGAAATATGTACACTACTAAGATGGTCATATAAAGTTTGTTGTATATGTTTTGTCCACAACATATTATATGTACTATTAGCTAATATGCAATTCAAGAAGTAACCCAATTCCTTTTTGCTGGCTTGCCGGTGATGAGGACGTAGTTGTGTGTTTGGGAAAGTGTGCCTCTCCGATAGTTTGACCACTTAAAATGTATCAATATTTTTACTTTTTGCTGTCCGTATCCGACAGTCACAATTTTCCATAAAGCAAATAGCTTCAAACCTGTCTTTTGTAGATTTTGTCACTTTATATTGGAAGCCTACAGTAACACTTTTGAATCCTAAGTTAAGCTTAAGTTCTTTTTTGCTTTCGAAGAATTGATAGTTCTTCACATAGGAAGTATAACTGTGGACCGTGACACCTTTACATTTTTGTTGAACTAATTCGGGCAATGGTAAAGTTCAGGCATACCCCAATGAGTGAGTGGTTTGTGTTTCTTCAAAATCGGAAAAATAATAAGGTAACTTTCCTTTTGTGGTTTTTAGGGTTTTAAGGGCTCAGTTTGCTCTCCTTCATCTTTAGTATCATCACCATCAAATTCAGTTTAACTCTAAAAATGTTCAGTTGGCACTCCATATGGAATTATTACCATTATCAACCAACAACATTAGTTTTTGCTCATCATTGTAGATTCATCAACATCAACTACCGGAGAAGCATCATCAACAACCTTACCTTTAGACCTATAATCACCCTTATCTATAGGGCCATTGTAAGAAATAACATGATTGGTTGTCATAAATAATAAATCACAAATTTGCTTAGTTCGAGCACCGGGAGACTCATTTCCACCATAATGATTTCCCTAGCTAATCAATGTATATCACTTTCCATAACATTATTAACAACAAAGAATTGTACTATGTTAGGAGATATACTACTAACAAAGCTAATAAAATATTTGACACCACTATTGTCAATAATCCGCATAATGTACGATTGTTAGATTTCGGACCAGATACATTTGAATGACCTCAACTCTGGAATAGCTGTACCTACTCCAAAATACGATATTCCGGAGAAATGATCATTTAAAAAAATCATTGTGGTTATATTGATTTAAATACTACGGTTAAATTACTTAATTTCCCCAAAATCTATTATTCTGGATATACCAAAATTAAGATAAATAGTTACAAGAAGAAACCGACTGTTAAAAACAACCAAACAATAAACAATACGTATTTTAAATACGATATTCCGGAGAAAATGATCATTTAAAAAAAATTATTGTGGTTATATTGATTTAAATACTACGGTTAAATTACTCAATTTCCCCAAAATCTATTATTTTGGATATACTAAAATTGAGATAAATAGTTACAAGAAGAAATACTAAAATTGAGATAAATAGTTAGAAGAAACCGACTGTTAAAAACAACCAAACAATAAACAATACGTATTTTAAACATATTAACAAAAAAAAAAAAAAACAATTGATAGAATGATAGCATCCTTATCACTGTGCAACAAAACTAAGAAACCGACTACTAAAAACAATCAAACTATAAACAAAACATATTTTTAATTTAAACATACTAACAAAAAAAAAAAAAATTATAGAATGATAGAATCCTTATCATTGTGCTGTGTGCAACAAAACTAAGAGCAACTTTACCTACCATACCACCAAACTTTAAAACAGTCAATGATGTACATATGAGAGTAAATCTGAATACTTTACCGATTATCAAGTGAGATTAAAGTATAAATCCCAAATAAGCTTTTTAAAAACGTTAGATGGAAATTGAAATTTGGACTCTATACAATAAATCCTAATTCTATTAATTTACTGTTGTTCCAAACTACTACTTACCAAATCAGTGATCTTATAAAATTTAGAAGCAATAAACAGTTAGAAAATCTACCTTAATAAATGAAAATGATTTTATCACATGTCATTCTCTCATAAAATTAGTCACATGTAATTTTATCATAATTTTGAGATATATATTTATTTTCCACTTATCATTGCTTCAATTTTCATTTTCAATCTATTATTAATTTACTTTCCATAAATTAAATCTACCATAATGACTATTAATTTTAAATTTTAAATTTTAAATTCAATTTCAAATAAATTTACAGTTTAAACCTTTATGTTTAACATTTTGTTATAATTAACTCGGTTAATACACTAAACATATAATTTTAATTAATTTATTTTTTGCATGTTTTTTTACATAATTTTCACTTATTTCAATTTCAAATTCAAATAAAATTTCTATTTAATCGTTTGTACTTAACATTTTGTTTTAATTAACCCGTATAATATACGGATCTTACAACTAGTAAACGAATAAACCATTGATCTTTTTAAGGGCTTTAAATTGAAATTATAAAAAAAATACTACTCTCTAGTATCTAGTAGGTAAAAATAATGAACCGTGGACTTTTCAATAAAGGGCTTCAAAAATTAAACACAAACACCTCTATTTCAGAATTCAGAAAACCTTATTAGCTTAATCACTGCACAAACAAGAAAGTGACTCATGGATCGTTTTTTTGTTTGTTATTCATATGCTAAATCAGAAAATAATCAATAAAAGTTTAGAATTCATATGCTTTTACTTGAATAAAAAACCACTCAAATCAAAAAATCGACAAAAAAGGGGGGGGGGGGGGGGGGGGGGGGGGGGGGGGGGGGCTGCTCATATTTCCAATCGACCCTTGTACTCACTTCTCAGACCAGCTGCTGCCCTCTTAAACCTTAATCCAACTTAATTAATTTTGGGCCTAATAATATGTACACCAATAACAGTTTGTATAAAACTTGATGCCTTATTCTTCATTGGTATATTGGGCCTTGGCCCAGGTTGACTGTCTTTAGGCTCAATTTATTATGTTTTGATATAGATAATCTAATTCATACATATATTTTTAAAACTCCATTTCTCATTACAAAAAGCTAATGAATGCTTTTACAAATAAAGCATAAGATGTTTTAAATCAGCAATCTCAAACACACCCTTAATGGTCTTGTTTGTAATGAAAAATGGAGATCTATAT
Organism: Lactuca saligna; assembly: GCF_052625555.1. Lineage (NCBI taxonomy): Eukaryota > Viridiplantae > Streptophyta > Magnoliopsida > Asterales > Asteraceae > Lactuca > Lactuca saligna. The sequence goes on from NC_136422.1 coordinate 41,496,851, forward strand.
AATTATGAATGCTGAAGTTTAAGATAGATGACTCGAGGTTTGAGAAAGTGACCAACACCCCTCTTAGAATGTAATCTAGTTATATTGAATAGCTTATTGGATCACTATTAAAGTCCAATAGATAACCAAATCGATCCGATCCAATGTTTATTTAGTTGGATATTCAATTTTACCCAAATACCATCTAATACTATTATCAAATTAATATTAGATAAATTTACAAATATAACTAATTCTCTTAATGATTTTGCATGTTTGAATTGTGGTCGTTGAGGTTGAAGACTTGGGTCGGTTCGGTTTAGTTGCATATAAAGAGTTGGATTTGATCGGTTGATAAAATCAACATCTAATATATAATTGGATTGATTCAGTTCTATCAAAGTCCATTAATCCATTAGATTCCGATGAACACCCCTACTTATAACTTCTAATTATTGCCTGTTTTTCGTTCACATCAATATTTTAATACTTATTAACATTGATGAGACGTTTTTTTAAATATTTGTTTATTAGAACTTTAATTAATTTTATAAATGTTGAAAACTATACCAATAAAATTTAAATAATACGTTTCTGGCCTTTTAAATTTTATGATATATGTATATTATTTTCTTATTAGCCCTTTTATTTTTATTTTAGTGTCATATGAATATTTTTTTAGATATTAATGGTATATGATATTTTCATCTGGTAAAATGCATGTTTTATCATTGTATGAACTTTTTTTTTTTTTTTTTTTTTTTTTTCATTTTGTATTTTTAGTATAAAGAAAAAATCTTGCTCTCTCATAGTTAACTGTTATCACATTTTAATGCTTATTTTTTTTAAAAAAATATACACCGTTATTAAATTTATTTTAAAAATAGTAACGAGATTTTTTAAATATTATATATAGAAAAAAAATAACAAAAAATATAAAAAATATTATTGAAATTTATTAAATTATCATGTTAAAATATAACTTTGGATGGGTGTTCGTTTTAACTGATTAAAAGCAACCTGCGTTAAATTTTATTCGAATCGACAGCCATGAACATTGACGATAAAATTAATTGTACGATTTACGTATAATAAAATTTTACAAAATATTGAGAGAAAAGAAAAGAGGCGGAGAAGTAGAAAGAACAATAATCTTCATATTTCATCACTTTCAAATTAACAAATTGAAACTAACAAATCAAAATAGACCAATAGAAACATTGAACTCTTGGAGACATAACAATCATATAAACATTGATTGTGTGGACCCCCTTAGTCAAGATTGTTATGTTGTGTAATGACTTGGTATTTATTATTTGGACAATTCGAATTGTTGGTGAGGCAGTGATTCGGGATTTCGATTCTTCAGCTCAGATCAACATTTCGAGGTGAGTTATCCTCACTATACTCAAGGGTCTAAGGCACCAACGCCGACCCTTTGATTTGATATTTGGGATTATCACTGGTATGATATGTTAGTTTGCTATCCTGGTAGATAGGATGATTATATACTTTTATGATTTGTTAGATCGGTATCCTGGTAGATAGGATGATATATATGCTGTTATGATCCGTCATATCAGTATCCTGGTATATGGGATGTTATATGTTGTTATGATCCGTTAGATCAGTATCCTGGTAGATAGGATATTGTATGTTGTTATGATCCGTTAGATCAGTATCCTGGTAGATAGGATGTTGTTATGCTGTTGCGATCTGTTAGATTGGTTTGTCCGTCTATAGACTGTTATGTAGTTACCTGTTATATGTGCACATGATTGATTGATAGTTGAGGGTATTCCACCCCGAGGATGATAGGACCTTAGTATGTTGTCTTCTAGACTGTTATATGATTATCTGATATAGGTGCACATGTTTGATTGGTTATGTTGGCATTCCAACCCGATGGTTGACTGGACCCATAGTGTGTTGGCATTCCAACCCGATGGTTGAGGGCCTGGGGTATTCCATCCCGATGGATGATTGGACCCATACTATCAGTTATATATATATATATATATATATATATATATATATATATATATATATATATATATATATATATATATATATATATATATATATATATATAGTATGTTGGCATTCCAACCCGATGGTTGAGGGCCTGGAGTATTCCATCCCGATGGATGATTGGACTCGTAGTATGTTGTTTCTCATTCTATGTGTATTGTTGTGTATATGGGTATTTTGGGGTAACTCACTAAGCTTTCAGGCTTACAGTTTCAGTTTATTGTTTCAGGTTCAACGGATGGCCGCGGGAAAGGTGAAGGCGCGACCATACACTTCCTCGATTGGCGATTATAATCTCTGGGAACTCTGATGTTTAAACTATTTTAAAAACAAATTGTAATGACTTAATGGTTTTAAACGATTTAAAAATTTTAAATTGGCTCGAATTTTATGGATGTTACACTTCTTAATATTTTGGACTGGTCCATGGTCTCGAGTTTCTCGTTTACTGAAGCTAGTCCATCAGATTCGTCTATCTCTAGGCGAATGCCATTCTCGTGAATGTTTCGACAAGTTTTTGATAATCTCCTTGCAAGCGGCCAAATTTCTTTTCATTATCAGACCTTGTGAATTAATAAGTTGCCTTGTGTACACGTTTACACCATTATAGAATGTTTGAATTTCTTTATACAAATTTAAATCATGTTGTGGATAGTTGAGCAACATGGTCTTGTAACGGTCCCAAAATTCAAATAATGTCTCTCTTTTTATTTAAGCAAAGCTCATAATTTTGGCTTTCATCTTGGCAATACGGGAAGTTGGGTTGAATTGTTGTAAAACAAATTCACCTTTAGTTCATCCCATGTTGTAATTGACTGGACCACTAAATATTTGACCCAACTTTTTGTAGCATCATTCAAAGTTATTGGTAGAACTCGTAATATAAATACATCTCTTTATACTTCCGGAATGTTAAAGTAGTCCGCAATCTCTATGACTTCATCACTATGTTTATTTGCATGTTCATGATCCTTTCCAAAGAATGACGTCTCTTTGAGCATATTTAAAAATTGTCCTTTTAATTTGAAATTGGTTGTTGGTGGGATAACAAGTCGAACCAATCTTGAAACGGTACCTTCACATGTCCTAATGGCATACTTTTCCAAAGTTAGTGCATCTGTAATATCTTCCTGATATTCTCCTTCGATTCTTTGCTTTGATTTTGGTTGACTTTTCTCCAAAAGATAACTGTTTACGTGCTTAACTTCTTTTTCGGCCTCTTTTTGTCCTTTGTCCAACTCACATTCTAGCTCTTCGAATGGGGAAGCAAGACTAGAACTAAATCATTTGGTCACTAAATGTTACTAATAGTACAAAAACAAACTAAAACAAGCGTAAAATTGAACAAAAGCTAATTATAAACATAATATGGAATTAGCGATATTTACCGCGCGATAATGAGGTTTTTACGTAGTGAAAGTTGCAAATTTAGACAAAACTGTCATATAGCAGTTTCGTAAGCATCAATTAACTTCCATAAAACCTGGTCTACATGTAGGATAATAAAAAACCGGGTTTGCGACACAATTAACTTCCATAAAACTACCTTGATCCTAGAAAGGGGCTCTACCCCTTGGACCCCGCCAGGGGTTGCCACCTGTGCACCCTGCTGTCCTTGGACACCCACGGTTCAGGGGTTTCACCCCTCAATAACAATGTAGTTTAAATATGAATAAATAAAACAAATATACATTCCGCACCACCCTTACTTGTTCAATGTTTATCAAGGTTACATCGGTCAATATGTTCATTCCAGTACAGTTAAATAATATTGGTGATACAAATCAACAACAACATTCATTGGTCTTTGTGCACAACTTTGATGGAACTATGTCCACCGACATCAAAAGTTTAAGACCAAGTTCAACTGAACGTTATATACAAGTATTTGAGTTTCAAGTGGTAGATGAGGAAGAGATTTCGATCCTAACTGATACTATGTATTCAATAGCTTAATCTCATTTTAGCCTCGTAAATAAGGTAAAATAATTGATTGAGGGTGCCAAGAAAAAAAAAACAGTGGTTGTATAGGAAATAACAACCAATAAAAAAAAAACCCTCACATCACAACAAAGCCCAAGTTGCAAATTGCATTTTTTACAATGATCGCTATTGACAATGTTAGACGCTAAAAGCCATAACTATGTGTTAATTGGGTTACAATGATTGGAAGTAGTAAAGGCCTCATGTAGTAGTTTGATGACCTTGTTCTTTTGTTGGGAATCTAGTACTGAATAAGGATTATTATGTGTTGTTTTCTAGGTTTTCTTTTGAACTTACTAGTTTGAACATGAATAATGATATGCTTATGTTATGGTCTTTTATGTTACTAATGGTTAATGTCTTTTATGTTATTTGTAATTGGTTATGGATCTTTGGAATATTTGTATATTTGACATGTCATTAACGATGGTTACTCCCTGGTATCGACCTCCGTTTTGGTGTGGCATTGTATGAGAATTCTGATTCTATGATAAAACTATTCATAATGGTCTAAATAAGTACCAAGGAAATCATATTTGGGTATGAAATGCCATCAAGGGTTCATGTGATATGGTGAAGTTTAATCAAGAATTGATGTTATATGAATGATGTACAATCAAGAGTGAAAAATGGTTATAATATATGCAGTTCTTTTAGGCCGATAATATAATATATTAATACCAATTACTTATTTTATCATTGAGGTTCAAACTATAACATAAACAAGGAATGTAGAATACAGAGCAAAATAGAGATGTTTGAAGTGATTGAAATGCTCATACAATGGTTAAGGTAGGAGCTCATATGTATGAGGAAAATTGGTATAGTGTTAGGATCTAAACAACTGTCATTTATGTAATTTATCTTTGGGATACATTAGCATATTTTTTATGAAACAAATGACTAATAGTGTTTTATTGGTAAAAACGTTGATCTTTATATAATTTATTTATTTTTATACAATAACTACAATTATTTATCTATTTACCACACTACTTTATTACATAGAAAATATAAACTTTTTACTGGATAATGTTGTAAAAAAATTGTAAATTATATGCATTTTATTTTATAAGGGTATTTTTTCATTGTCAATTATTAAAATACAAACCATTAATTCGTCTCTTCTAATCTATCAAACAACATGGATGGATTAATGAATTATTTCATTCCAAGATAGTGATTTATGGTAATTATAATAACTTGGAAGGAAGATTGAAGGACATAATGCAAGATGAAATTGCAAGAGTTGAAGCATGCACATATAAAAGATCATAAAACGCATAAACATAGACTCCATTAACAAGTTAAAATCACTGGAGATTCGTTTATAGCATACCTCAAGATACGAATTCAAGATTTGCATGATGACAGAGTGATCCCTCCACAAAAACTCGCGACTATCATGTACAAGAACATAAATGCCAAGAATGTCAGCAAAGCCCTGTCACGAATCATCATACTTGTCTAAGCAAGATTATCATTTTCATTAATTAAGATGACGAGTTAGCCTTATGCAAAATGTATAACAATAATCACAAAAAACAAGTTTTGTAAATATATGGGCATCAGATTACTTACAGAAGTTTAACATTTTTCATCCAAAGAGCTCTATGAAGTCTCTGCGATTGTTTCTTGAACTGGAAAGCACTATCTTGCATTGTAGCAGTTTTGTCAACAAGAAGTTCAAGCCGATTACCTCTTTCTAATATCTTTTCAATACTATTCACCATAATGGTGTGCACCTGTACATATATACATATGAACATGGTATATATAATTCAAATGTCTAAACAAATAAGAGCAAAGAATCCTTCGTGTGGTATTAACCAATGAAAGTAAAACCAGTTCATATATATAATACTTGCCTCACCAACTTCATTCTTAACACGGTTGAGTGTAACTGCACTGTGATTACTCGAAAAAAACTCCATTTGCTGATGCAAGACCCTTGAAAATTCATCATTCATAGCATAAGCAGGAGCATGTGATGCCACTTTACCATAATTTTTCATGAACCTCATCTCAATGTCTTCCAAGTATGAAAACGGGATTCTTCCTGGATGAAATCACATATCAATACATATACAATTTCAACTGAATTAAAAAAAAATCAAGTTATAACTCATAAGTAGCCAGCCATTCATGGTGACTTTTGTACTAGATGAATCAACAACTAAGAATTTAGTAAGTAATAGAACATGCAAAGAGGAAGAGGAGGGAGACTGACGTTCGAGTGTGTCATTGGCCATACAAAGAAAGGTGAGAGAGTCGGATCGGAGTATATGGAAGATGTAATGATCTTGGGAGAAGCAAAGCCTGGACTCGGCCTCCGCCGGCAACTTCTCCAGAATCCGGCGGACAATGGCTCCGGTGTTACCCGTCACAGCGCTGAACTCCGACAACACCGTCATGCCCCTGGCAACCGGAGCGTACAGAATCGCCATTGATTTTTGCAACTTTCACGATTTTTCCCTCAAATTACACGTTTACGCCTACTGTACAAGAAAATATTACCTACTTCGTGTTCTCAATGATCAGGCAAGGAGAGATAGGGTATTTGCAGCACCGTAAATGTGTTGTTTGTTCGTGGATTTGGCCGCATGTTACCTACGATAGGCATCGTTTATTCGTGTACCGATTACATAACATAAGAAATAGTACATAACAAATTTAATCACCGATAATCCTTGGTTAATGTAGGGCTAAGGGTGGTGTGAGTCTAATGAGGGGCAGCAAATCGACTCGAGTTGAAATAGTTTGATTACCTCTTTAATTATCGAGTCGTACCATATATATATATATATATATATATATATATATATATATATATATATATATATATATATATATATATATATATATATATATATATATATATTGAAAGTGTAAAAGTTGGAGATGTAGGAATGAAAAATAAAAAATAAGTAGTAGTTTGGAAGATCAAGAATATATATATATATATATATATATATATATATATATATATATATATATATATATATATATACACACACACACACACAAATGGGATGTTCAAGGGTAGTGCTGAAAGCACGACCCACGGATACATTTAGAGAAGATACAGTAGCTATAAAAATATGATGTTACAGTAAGCAAATCAGTGGTGAATTAAAACAACATTCATTTGAAAGTAAATTGCTATTATATTTTCCAAAGTACAACTGCTTAATACAAAAAAGGGTGTTGTAGCTAATCTTTTTTTCTCAAAAATATAAAAGGCTAAGTATCTATGAAAAAAAAATTAAAAAGCAAGAGATAATGGATAGTAACCTTCACTTGGATAGAACATGGTGATCTTGTAGATTTATTGTAGGCAAGGTATTTATTGAATCTTGATGATTGTAAGCATATGAAGTGGCATGAAGAACTAACTGATTTGTACCACTTGAGCATGAATGTCCATGGGTTACTGAACTTGCTGGTTCATAATGACAACATTATTTAAAAAAAATTCAGGGTCTGGTTTATTTTATTTTATGAATAGCTTGATTAATAGCTTCTTGAAGACATACAACTCTTAGTTGATCAAACTATGATGTCATTAAAATACTTACTCCTGGATAAAATGCGACATGTCAATGAAACTATCTTCCGCCGCTTGACCTATATGTTGTGAACTTATTCTGGTAATCTGAAAATTAGAATCATAATGAATACTGTAATTTGGTTCATAAGGTTTTTTTTTTTTTTTTTTTTTTTTTTTTTTTTTTTTTTAATTATAGTTTTTTAGCTTATTAGTAGACTTCATTATAAAAACATTTCTTTGATTAATCACCGTTAAACCGATGTAGAAATATTCTATTATTATGTAACTGACCACACCATATAAATGGTTTTAATAAAGTAGAAAATGTTTAGTATCCAAAAACATCACCTAACTTTAGGGCAGTATAGGAAAAGGATTTGGTACCTGAAGGCACACCTAAAAATTTGATAATTACCCCATCACTTATAAAATCTTAGAGGATTTGAAAGGAGGGATCTGAGAAAATATCAGATACCTCCAAGAGAACCAACTATACATGAAAAACAAATTCAACATTCCAATACTACATGAAAAACAAATTCAACATTCTAATATTGGCTAAAGAACACAAAATTTGGAAAAACAATGTGAACAAATGAGGTTCATGACACCGAGATTCTCAAATTAAGCTTATTTGAAGTAAATTATAATGTCCTGAACCAACAACAAAATATTTGAAGTCATTGAATCTCCCAAAAGCAATATCACCCCATACACATACAATTTTACCAAAATGGTTATAGATTAAAACAATGTTAACTCACATTCAACATGCCAACAGTGTATAATAAATATGATGAGGCATATATTTTTTGTCATGGATGAGTTACCACTTGTCTTCTGTTTATCTGTTTACACACCTCCATAGTCAGTACCCTTAACAAAATGAAACACAAATCAACAAAGTTAGTCCCAAATCAGGTAATTTGGTCGAGAAGTTTGCATGCACGATTCTAAGAACAAGAATTGTTTTCTTAATAATTAATTTAAAACCTGTGCTCTCCACAGTTGATTAGCATTTCTCTTGTTACTTCTTCAATCTAATTAAAATTACTTGCAATGATCACATCCGGGCAGTGGTAATGAAACTACAGATGGATCAGGAAATCAAAACATATATCAACCAAACAAAGGCATGTCTAAATGAGCAAATATCAAGCATCCTAAAACTTCACAAAAAAAATCTAAACAATGTTAGCTTCTGCTCAAGAACGTTTTACTTAACAATACAATTGTTTTAGTTTCGGTCTTATTTAAAATTGCTTATAGATTTTTACATTACTTATATATACCAAGATCTTCCAAACGATTAATAGCTCATAGTATTTTATTTCCGTCCTATATATGTAAAACATATGCCCCGGTTGGGGTTCTGATCAAATGTTGCCACTATTATGCCTCTTGAACTTCCTTATTGTGAATGCGGGGTGGATTGGATTATCTAGACATCAGAATTTATTATAGAAAAATATTAAGTAAACTACCAATTACATTCAAAAGCTATGGTTAACAAATTATGATAACTTTTTACCCAAAGAACAGTTGTATAGAGAAAAGTTTCACAGAATCAACAAATGAAATATACACGAACATTCAAATTGTAATTACCAAAAGTTAATTTGAAGATAAAAGAAAAGATTACTTGACCTTTAAAGGAATAAGTTCAGATATTATTATTTGAGCAACTCCCAACTTTATTCCGTAGAGAATTAGATGATTCTGAAATCAAAATCCCCTAAAAAACAAATTAACCAGTTAAAGGTTAAGAATTTAAGATACGTGATTTTGAGAAAAATATTAAGTGGGTTTTATAACACCGTAAAAATTTACAACCAATTTAAACTTTTCAAAAACAACTCATATTCATTAAGTTATTACAAAAAAGTTTTCAATTCTTTTATTATCAGAGTATCCCAGAACATCAACATAAAAATGAGGAGCGGTACGATCACGCCTTCGTCTTGCCACGGTCTCCTAAAGTACCTGAAACAATACATTGAAACTGTAAGCCCGAAAGCTTACTGACTTACCCCCAAAATACCAACCACATATCATAAACAGAACAACCATGCATATCGAGTCTACAGTGTGACTGGTCCGCTTGCACCAGTCCTTCAGTCCACCCGGTCCACACTCTCTCCGAGTCTACAGTATGGCTGGTCCGCCCGGACCGGGCCTTCAGTCTGTTTGGTCCACTCTCCAAACCTCGGCATGTCTGGCCTGCTCTCTTGGGGCCTACAGCCTATCCGAACCGCTCGTCGGGCCTTCGGTCTAACCGGTCCGCCTTGGGTATGTTGGCCTACAGCACAAAGCAGGACCCGCCTCAACCCAACCCCAATCCAGCAACCATGTGCACATAAACATGTAATCATATAACAATTTACAACTAATCAACCGATCTAATAGATCACATAACATAGCAACATCCTAACCAGGATACCAACCTAACCGGTCACTAACATAGCATCATCATATATACCAGGATACTGGCCTTAACCAGGTCTCTAACATATACCATCCTAACTACCAGGATGCAGACATTGTTGGATTAGTGTCTAAGTCCATAACTATTTTGGTATGTACTTGACCCGATGGTGCATGGTCCTTTTGGGTTGCCTTCACCAAAGCAACTTGATAGGATGAATTATGGAGAGAAAGGATTAAATATGATTTATTAATATATTATGGGAATAATATATTAAAGGAGAAATCATATTTGTTTAATTAATATTAGTCAATAATTAATTGGTAATTAGTTTTGTGACTAAAAGAGATTAATTAAACTTAAGGGACTGGAATTGTAATTATAAGATAATTGCAATTTGGGCCATGGATTGCCTTGTATTAAGGGATGGACGAATTCTAATGGGAAACCCATAAGGAAATCGTCCATGGGCTTAATAAAAGGAGTCTATGGGTTGCTTAGGGCTTAAACATCCAAATTAGGGTTTCCTTGTTAGATAACCCTAATAGCCCAACAATATAAAGACCCCTTAAGGCTAAAAAAAGGGGCTAAGGTTCTTGTAAGGGTTTACACACGTTTTTGGCAGCCTCCAACCTCTCTCCTCTTCATCCTCTTGCTTATGGTGTTTGTGAGCCATTAGAGGAGTGACACTTGTGACTCTAAGCCTTCCAAAGTCAAATCAAGGAGGAATTGGGATTGTTATTGCTACATAACAATCAAGGTATGATCTTAAACCTAATTATATATTAATATGATTACTTGTATGTTAGAATTAGGGTTTATAGTCTTGGATTTAAAGCATTTACAATAGAGAAACCTAGATCCAAGCATTAGGGTTTGTATGAGCACATAGGATGTCTTATGACCAAAACCCATCAGTGGTATCAGAGCCTAGCTTGGTTTCAATTGTATTGATGCATTGTATAACCGGAAAATCGTTTTTTTTGGGCTTTATGGCTGATGTACTCGGCGAGTAGACCTCAACTCGGCGAGTACAGTGTGGTACTCGGCGAGTTCGAGCATCAGATAATGCTTATCTCGAGATTTCTTGCTGTTTTTGCATATGGATAGTTACCTTATCATGTTAGATCAATATAAATCCGATTTTATGATATATATGACTATATTCTTGATCTAATTAAAGATAATTATCAATTAACAAGATACTTGTTTCCTTATAAGATAATTGATTAATTATTTTGAGTAAATTGATAAATTGTTTTGCAAGAAATCATTAAACAAATCAAATATGGATAATTATGTGATTAAATGTTAATTTAAAATTATTTGTTATTTGATCATTGTTGTTATGAAAAGTTTCACATTTTCCCCTTTAGATTTTATAGTTTAAATTTGAACCCAAAAGGTTTTGAAGTTTTGAAATTTAAATAGTTAAAACCCTAATGTTTTGAAATGTTTCAAAACTTGCCCTCAAGTTTTGGAATTTAAAAGTTGATTAAAGGTTTAATTAGAAATGTTAAATTTTAAAACTCTAGTAATGTTTTGAAAAGTTCAAATCACACCCTTATGGTTTTATTAATTAATTAAGGAGTATAATTAAAAGAGGTTTAATAAATCCATAAAAGTTTAGGTTAACCTTTTAATTGAATTAAAAGTGTAATTGTTAAAGTTAACCATATAGTATTTTAAAAGTATAAAATACACTCTATACTGTATATAACATTAAAAGTCTAACATTATATATATGTATGAGTAAAAGTCAGTCTTACCGTTAGTAGACCTCATTCACGAAACTGGTCTATAAGGGGTGTTTAAGGAAATTGCCTATAAAATGGCGATTGAATGGGTATCCACTCTTACCCACCGCACTCTTGACTAGTGGAGGGTCGTTAGCCGAACGGGTAGAATAGGACGAAACCTTCCATTATAAGTATAATGAAATACAAAGTAACTAAATGTTTTTCAAATTCCCAATCTTAGTTACTTAGGTAAAAGTGAATTCATGCAATTCCATGAAATTACACTTTGTGCCCTTGCGAAGACGTTAGTGGAGCGTGTGTGGTTTACCAGCACACTAAATGGTTCTAAGCAAAGGTAGCAAAGGGTGACTCAATGTTTGTCATAGTTCGGTGGAGCGTGTGTGGTTTACCGGCACATCGAATAGGTGATTGTAACATGTGAGGGCACCATGTAGTTTGCATGGTTATTCACACCCGCTTTGTGATCCTCGGCATCCCAGTCACAAACAAGAGGGGCATATCGAGATTTAAACATGCCATTGAAATGTTCAATGAATCTCAAAGGATCTAGGAGTTTTCATAGATTTAAAACTTAAATTTCTTTTTCGTTTTTCATGGTGGAAATTAGTGAATCGTCATTCACTTACCTTCAAATGTTCTGCAATTTGGGTTACGGCATCCCTCTCCCGAGTTGTAGGATATTGTGTTGGGTCCTAGCCTTGGAATTTCATTTGGGTGATTTACCAAGGACTCAATCAATCAACTAACTTGAATTCGTTTTTCTCCCGATGTCAAAGTTCGACAACTATGGTCTTCTCAATCCCGTGGAACAAGCATTCCACATGAAGATGATATTCCACGATTCGATCGAGGAACAAGAAATCATGCTTCACTTCCTCCTCCTCCTCCAATTATTCTCCCTAACCCACAAGATTGTAAAATTGAAAAGTTCAATATCACTCAAGCCCTTTTGGCAAGTCGGTGTGTGCACATGTCTTAGGGATGAAGTCACACATTGATAGGTTAAGAATGATGGGATCCGTTGTCGATGAAGAGATGGCTGTTGATTGGGTTCTTCAGTCACTTCCTAACTCGTATAGTGAGTTCGTAAGAGAGTACTATATGATGAACCACGACGTGACACTTATAGATCTCACCTACATGCTTATTGCTGCTGAATCAACAATGGTTTGGCACAATAGAAAAGCAAAGTTGATTAGAGAATCTGCCTTCAAGACCTCTATGGATTTAGACAATGGCAATGGAAGACATCCAATGATCGAAAAGTTTGATCATAAGTGAAAGGCGATGTCTGAAGTAGTTCCATGTGTTGTTCCAAAAGAATCAATTTGCTTTTATTGCCAAGAGAAGGGGCATTGGAGACGAAGTTTCCCTATTTACCTAAGAGATCTAAGAGATGGGAGAGTCAAAAGTATGACTACGCTTTAGGTAAGAATCCACTATCTAACTCCATTAAGTTCCTATTCATTGATTCTTAATACATGATGTGATAAGATTGCATTTGAATGTTTTGAAGGATCGGTGAAAAGAAAGGAAGCTTGATAAGAGAGCAAGATGAATCTAATCACAAGAGATGGATCTCGATCTCATGGACTTGAAGATTGGATTTTGAGCTTAGATAGTTATGATAGAGTTGTTAGAAATTTTCTTTTTACATAGTTTTCAATAGATTTTGCATTGTAAGGACAAATGTTTTTCCGCTGCTTTTATAAATAAAATAAATTTTGTTTGACTTATTTATTTGTTTGTTTACTTCCTTGCAATGAAATCGTTATGTGAAAATTGATGTTTGCATATTTCTACAACGAATGGATATGATTCTTAGTTATGTTATTTATGGAAATGTCAAGAATTTACCAAATAGGGAGAGTTTCTCATCACCCAAAGTTTCAATTGGACAGAAACTTGGAATCATGCAACGTGGATGCACGATGAATGAGAAATTTCGTATTTGGAAATTGGACTAATTCATTGACAAAGTGTCAAGTGAAGGACTAGGAGATCGAGTACACAAAGTTGTGTGTTGATCCAGTTCACCATAAGAGTAACAAAGATATTCGTCATGATTTACTAAAGGTTTAGTAAATATGATTATGCTTATAAGATTAAGTGTAATTCTGAATTGATTGAAAATGTTTAAATCAATAGCGGAACGAATAAGAAGAGTCAAGTAGGCAGAAAGATAAAAGTTTCTCCATTCTAAGAAGAAGGGAGAGTACCTTTTATGCTTTATGATAGGTCTTAATGATTAAGAACCATATCTCAATTGATCCTCTAAGTGAGTCTTAGTACAATTGTATGTTTAAGAAGAGGAATCAAGGATTGAAGAAATGGTTAAATCAAGAAGTCTATCATACTTTGTTCCAATAACAAGTCTTAAAGTTAAGATTGTGACAATGAGTGAAAAGTATTAAAGGTTTATAACATTCATCAAATGTGGAAAGTTGTGATGTCTTGAATAAGACAAAGACCAACTTAGACCAAAATTATGAAGTGTTTTGTTTTGATAAAAGCTACACTAACTCTTGAATGTTTGTTTGTCAAGAAATGTTTATTGACAAAAGAATCTTATATGTCAAGGAGTCAGTGGGAGTCTTAATGGTCTTGAAAGGTTTCAAGAACAAATCAAATAAACCTTATCGATCATCACTAGCACACGAGTTGAGGTTTACAACCTATCGTGAAGACATTATTTTGTTTATGTGCCAATCCAATCAAGTTAATTATGCATATGAGTCCTATGAGTTCTCATTTGAATGCATAAAAGGCAAGGACCTTGATCAATGGAAAGTACAATTGATAGGAAAGGGTGAGCTGCTTAACTACTTGGAAGACGTGGTGGGCAGCTGTGCTACCATAAGGCAAGAAATCAAGATTAAGAAAGTTCGATCCATATGAGTTTGAATTTGTCGTAAACTTTGGTTTTAACAAATTCACATGGATTGGAACACATACACCGTTTAAATCTAAGTGTCATAAGATTTCCTCCTTCATGAAAATGATTGTGAGAAAATGCTTTCACTAAGAAAGATTTTAAAAGATAGTGGTTGTAAAATTGCATTCTCGAATTCGATCATGGTTACGGCATCCCTTTCCATAATTTGAATTGTGAGGTTTGGCAATTAGTCTTAATTGTTAAGACACACATATGAACTATCTAAGGCAAAGGTGTATAAGTTCAAGAAGCCTTGATAAAAGATTATCAAAGCACTAAGTATTAGAAACATGGACTTAAGAAATTCAATAGGTATTGTTTTTTTTTTTTTTCTGAAAGTTAAGATGTTTATGAATACATGTCGAAGCTAGTGGGAGCATAAGTGTTATATTTTATAATAATCATCATGATAGTGGGAGCATAAATGTTATGATTGTATGATTATTAAGGCAAGTATTGCATAGTTGGCAATATTAATTATAGAAAACAAGAGTCATACTTTGCAAAGTTGTAAGAGTTGAAAGGTTGTTTTGCTATAATTAAGGGAGACAATATTATGCTTCATTTCAAATCTAAAGGATTAGGTTGTGAAATGTTAATAAATTTAGTCAAAGGTACATAGTGTGTTCTTAAAATTTCGATTATGATTACGGCATTCCTCTTCACAATTCGAATTTTGAGAACATAGCAAATAAAACATTGTGCATCATGTCCCATACGCTTCGGGTATAGGATCGATTGCAAATGCTTTAATGTTTGACCATTCTAAAATTTTCCAAATGTCTAGCGCATTGAGAGGGAAAAGGGACTAGAATCGGTTTTGACTAAAATAATTAAACAACTATCAAAGGACAATCCAAAGTTCGACGAGGATTGGTCGCTTGTGAGTAGTTGGAAGTATAGTATTGGAAATTATGGAAATGTTTCCATATTGGATGGACCATATCGACATTATTAGGAATAGATAAGATTCTATTAAAAATAAGTTGTCATATGGAAAATATGGAAATGTATCTATATTGAATTGAATATTGAAAATCTATGTCTAGATTAGAAACTTTTATGCAAAAGGATGTTCAAAGGAATGTGCTTTGAGTGAGAGACATCGTATCTAAGGAATTGTCTTGTAACAATCTCCGATAGAGGACTTTGTAATATCATTGGCAATAGTCTTTGAGACTTTGGTGCAGTGACATTACAAAAGGATCGTTGCATAAAGTGTTAGAATCTAGTATATTCTATAAGTAACAAGAATTTGATATTCTTACACTTAAGAAAATGGATTTGGAGTTGTAAAATGAGAATGATTGGAAATGTGTTCAATTTGTCTATTTCACAAAAGTAAGAACCATAGGTAAACATTGTGTGCATGCTAGGAGCATGGGACAAGTGTTGGAATTCAAGTAAGAAGTTGATTACCCGAAACGACAAATAATGAGTAATCGATATGATGATCAATAAAACGTGTTTTGTTTATACTCAAAGGTTGAGGCCATATGGGATTAGTATTATTCTTGTGTTTCACCTTACATGTTTTGACTTCCAGAATAATTGAGTTTATTAAGAATAATCGAATTATTCAAACGGGCCACAGTCGTTCATATGTTGGAAGTAGATATGAATGAAGATTGTCGTGAACTGGTGTATGGATTGTCTAAAAGAGTATTAGACATAAGCAAATGTTTGCTGCAACGTTCATGAGTGCTTATGAATATGATTTGAGCATTGGATTAAACCCACGCTCACTTGGATCACTATCTCGAGTGATTAGTGAGACGATAACATCTTATATTCTTGAAACCGAGATGTGTGAGTTGTATCTTGCTGATCGGTTGCACATTGATAATATGTAAACGCACCAGTAACTTGGTGTTATAAAACATATTGTTGTGTGTAATTCGGTGAGTGAGTGCAAGCGAGCATTGTATCAAAGTTTATCCGTTCCTTTTATCCAAGGTAGGATAGAAGCGATATCTTTGGGCCCCTCGATGGTTTAGTGATGACATACGTAAATGCTTGGCCGGGCTAGGGCTAATTTGATTTGTTCAATTAGTCTGTCGTCATAAATCAGAAATCGAGATATAGTACAAAGAGAATGATTTGAAATCATATCTCATACGATATCTAGAATGGAGGAATATATGATCCCTTATCTAAGGACACGCGTATCTGATAGGATCAGAGTTGACAACGGCTTTGGAAAGCTACGATTGCAGATCGGGATCTGAAGTCATACGCAGAATAGTTGTTAGACTTATCCAAGTGGGAGACTGTTAGATTAGTGTCTAAGTCCATAACTATTTTGGTATGTACTTGACTCGATGGTGCATGGTCCTTTTGGGTTGCCTTCACCAAAGCAACTTGATAGGATGAATTATGGAGAGAAAGGATTAAATATGATTTATTAATATATTATGGGAATAATATATTAAAGGAGAAATCATATTGTTTAATTAATATTAGTCAATAATTAATTGGTAATTAGTTTTGTGACTAAAAGAGATTAATTAAACTTAAGGGACTGGAATTGTAATTATAAGATAATTGCAATTTGGGCCATGGATTGCCTTGTATTAAGGGATGGACGAATTCTAATGGGAAACCCATAAGGAAATCATCCATGGGCTTAATAAAAGGAGTCTATGGGTTGCTTAGGGCTTAAGCATCCAAATTAGGGTTTCCTTGTTAGATAACCCTAATAGCCCAACTATATAAAGACCCCTTAAGGCTCAAAAAAGGGGCTAAGGTTCTTGTAAGGGTTTACACATGTTTTTGGCAGCCTCCAACCTCTCTCCTCTTCATCCTCTTGCTTATGGTGTTTGTGAGCCATTAGAGGAGTGACACTTGTGACTCTAAGCCTTCCAAAGTCAAATCAAGGAGGAATTGGGATTGTTATTGCTACATAACAATCAAGGTATGATCTTAAACCTAATTACATATTAATATGATTACTTGTATGTTAGAATTAGGGTTTATAGTCTTGGATTCAAAGCATGTACAATAGAGAAACCTAGATCCAAGCATTAGGGTTTGTATGAGCACATAGGATGTCTTATGACCAAAACCCATCAGACATAGCAAAGCAATAACATAACAAACAACTACCTGGATTCCCATCCGATAAAGGGTCGGCCTTGGTGCCTTAGACCCTGTCGATATAGTGAGGATAACTCAACTGAAACTGCCGGTTTGAAGAAATAAGACCACGCTGCTCCGACCATCAGCACGAACTCCACCACTGATCCTTACCAAATAACCAAAACCAATAAACACCAATAATTACCAAAATACCCTTGGAAGTCAAACTGGTTAACCCTTGGTCCAAGTCAAATTCCTTAGTCAAAGTCAACCTTCCTGGTTGACTCTACTCGCCGAGTCAACCTGTTGACTCATCGAGTTCCTATGCTCAGAAACTCCCATGACACAACTCAACTCGTCGAGTCGCCCCAAGACTCGTCGAGTCCAACAAACTCTGAGTCCCTTCCTGCTCAACTCACCGAGTCATCCCTCGACTCACCGATTCACAGCTCCACCAGAAAAAGTTAGGACTTCACGACCAGACTCGCCGAGTCCAAGCATAGACTCGCCGAGTCCAAGACAATCTTCAACCGACTCGTTGAGTTGTTCCTCGAACTCGCTGAGTCCAGACGTGACATCTTCATCCAGGCGATTTCAGGCCATTCCATTGCTTCCAATGCATTGATCTGGACTCCTAGGGCCAGATTCACACGTAAAGTTTCCAACTTTACGTGCATGAAAGGCTCAACAAGCTTCAACAAGCTAAAAATGAACGTTTTAAACAAGGACACTCTCAATCACCCCCCAAAGCTATCACTTTCTGATCACATGGCTCCAAACCAACCTAGATCTGAAGTTGCAACTGCAGATCTAGTCTCGAAAACTGAAATAGATCCCAACCATGCTAAACAACCCTAAATCACACACCATGGATGAAATAACAAGGAAATAGCTTAAGGTAAGGTCCTTTTACCTTTGAAATGAGTCTAAACTGATGTAGACTTCAGATCCACAAACTCTCTTGATGCTATCCTCAAATTCCTCCAACTTCTCTTCACCATTTTCTTCTTCCAAGCTCCAATCTTCTCAACAACGGAGTACCTGACGATTTAGGGTTTCTATGGAACACTCAGGGAAGATAGAGGCTGAAATGAAGACATATGATTCTTTAAATAGGGTGCAAACCCTAGGAATTAGGGTTTCTCATTCTAGCACATAATCATCGAGTCCAACGTCCGACTCAGTGAGTCCGGTCACTTAACAAGTGCCTGACACACACTTAGACACAACGAGTTGCAGCTCCTACTCGCTGAGTTCCTCTTTTCCAAACTTACACTTTACCCCATGAACTCTTGATTCTGACTTGGGATGTTACAATTCCCCCCCCCCCCCCCACTTAAATTCGGTTTCGTCCTCGAAGCCTGCTGCAACACATAATTCCAGATAATACTCCCACAATGCACCTCCAAGTATCAATCGACCTAGGTTCCTCCGAACACTGCTATCAAACCCATATAAAGTCCAACTCTTCCTTCCCAGAGTTACGACAACTGATTCAAGCCGACCGCCGGCTTCTTTCTCTGTAAACAACCCCTATTAACCAATGATCACCCGATGATACTTTCATCACTCAAAATCACAACAATCACTTGCCTCTTACAAAGCTAGACATCACCCTGAACCATCGAGTCCTGACCCGGTACCAAGCTGCTACCCCTTTCCTCAACTAGCATATCATTTATCGAATTCACTTATGGGACTTATCCTGCTTTCCTTTCCGAATCCAACTCATTTCTTTCCGAGCTGACATGATGGCACATCCTTCAGCTCCTGAGCAACTCCCATGAGCTCTCCCCTGCAATCACATACGCATGTTGAACCTGCTCTAACATCGTCGGGCTGGAGAAACCCGACACACTGACAATACCACCAGACATCCCCAGGATGAATTACCGATACATACATAACCTCCTGATGATAACCATATAGAAAATCCAAGGCTCCATCCTTGCATCCCTTCCGAACTCCTCTGTTTCTACATTACCGGAAATTCTTTCGCAACCTCAACAGACACCCAATCTGGATGTGCTTCCATACCACTGGCACAATCACCGAGCTCGACAACCATAATTGAAATACTCTTAATCATCCATTCTTACTTCTGCTTTAACTTTCGTGAACTAACACTCCCTCCCGGAGTTACATACCTTTCCCTTTTCTTATCCAAGGAAGTCTACTTGAATATCTCGTTACTTCAACAAGTGCCATGGTGCTCACACCCACTCTACACTATTCCCTCGTAGAGTAACCGCTATTCCATGCATCACACACACTCTGAATTTGCTCGCAAGGACTCTCGGGTCCATGCACCACCTTCCACTAACATGATCAATAACCGGGGCCAGACCTACTATTTACTATTGCATCGCAACATACTCAATCCATCTCGTCATATAGATCTATCAACACATACAGAGTCTTTAGCATGACTGGACCGCCTTACCAGACCTTCAACCAATCTAGACCACTCTCAGAAACTTTAGTATGTCTGGATCGCCCTCCAGGGCCTTCAGCCTATCTGGACCATTCTCTGAGCCTTCGGCCTGATTGGTACGCCCACCGGCCTTTAATCTCCCCGGACCACTCAGACTTATCATACATCAACCGAACTATCCTTCTAGGGAATCTCTCCCGTACATACTGTTGGATAAGGTGTCTAAGTCCATAACTTATTTGGTATATACTTGACCCGACCCGACATGGTCCATTTGGGTTGCATCTCATCCAAACTATTTATGGATAGTTTTATGAGAGTTATACACGTATGTTTATTGATATATTATAAGTTATAATATATTAATATGAGATTATGTTATTTAATTAGTTTTAGTCTTAAATTAATTATGAATTAATTTAGAGATTAAAAGGAAGACTAATTAGATTATGGGCTATTGGTTTTATATAGTGTGGGCTGATACTCATTTGTTAATGGGCTAGGCTTATATGGAAGTCCATGGATGATCCATGGAGCTTTTAACCCATGGATCCTTGGAAAGGAAATGTCATGGGTTATTAGGGTTTCACCCTAACCATGCACACTATATAAGCATGCTTATGGAGCATGAAATGGTGCCTAAAGTGTAACTAGTGAACTAGTGTGTGTGAGCTTGTGTGTGGCCGAAATATACAAGTGTATACACTCTCTCAAAGTTTTCCAAGAGTTTGTGGTGTTTTGTGATTCCATTTGAGGCATTCACACTATTGGTGCTTGGCCCTCAAACTCCTCAAGAACCAAACTCATCAAAAAGGTATGTAATCTCTTCTAACTCTTTATGTTGAAATGTTCCCCATGCCATGTTAGATAGGTTATAAACCTTGGAAAATTATTACTTTGCATGTATTTAGACAAACATAGATCCAAGGTTTATTAGGGTTGCATGCACACTTAGGAAGTGTTAGATTGCTCAAAACCCAACAGTGGTATCAGAGCCTAGGCTTGCTTGTTTGAATACTTGATGCAAATTGCTGAAAATCGAAGATTTTATGCTGTCTGCACAGCTGACTCGCCGAGTCCATGAAGGGACTCGACGAGTCCAAGGCAAAACTCATCCAACTCGGCGAGTTGGTTCATGCACTCGACGAGTTGGACCCCAGACAGCATTTCTTCGAGTTTTGGTGCTGGAATTGGTCTAGAATCATTACCTTAAACTGTTTTGGACTCATAAAACCTGTTTTTGATGTGGTAATGAGGATGGTGGACCAATTTCAAAGTTATAATCAAAATTTCAATTTTATATGTGTTCATATGATTCTTGAAATTGTTGATGTGGATGTTCATGTTCATATGAGTTTTGTTAGATCATAGGAATTATTTGAAAATTGTTTGTTAGTTAATTCTTGATCTTAATGTGTTTTAATGGAATTCTTAATTTTCCTCAAGTTATGGAATTCCAAAAGGTTTTCTTTTAAATGTTTTTTTTAAGAAGTTGTAGGTTACATTTTCTTGAAGAGTTTTTCCCATAAATGTTTTTATGGACTTCATAACTTGTCCTCAAGTTATGGATTTCCAAGAGACTCTTCATTAAAAGCTTTAAAACACTTAATTAAAACTCATAAGTTATGAATATCCAAAAGTTTATGAATTGTTCCAAACTTGCCCTCAAGTTTTGGAAATTGGAAAAGTTTCACACACTTTAATAAACTTTAATTCCAACACTTAGAATTTTAAAAGTTAAAATTTTACACTTATACTATTTATAACATTAATGGTTAATTATTATATATATGTATAAGAACAAGTCGTTTTACCGTTAGTAGGCCTCATTCACGAAGCCGGTCTATAAGGTGGGTATAAGGTTGTTGCCTATAAAATGGCGACTTAATGGGTGTCCACTCTCACCCACCGCTTGCTTGATCGGTGGAGGGTCGTTAGCCGAACGGGTAGGACAATGACTTTAAATTCTCATTAAAAGTATAATGAATATTATAAAGTAACTAAATATTTTTTATGTAATTCCCAATCTTAGTTACTTTAGGAAAAATGTGAATTTGGTGCTAGGCCATGGAATTCACACTTTGTACCTTACCAAGTCGTTGGTGGAGCGTGTGTGGGTAACCGACACACTAACTTGGACTAGTAAGGATCACGAAGGGTGACTTAATGTTTGTCATAGATCAATGGAGCGTGTGTGGGTAACCGACACATTGATTAGGTGATAATATTAAGGGTGCCAAGTGAATTGGTATGGTTATTCACACCTTGTTTTGTGATCCTCGGCATCCCAGTCACAAAATTTGAGAGGGCACACTCGAGATTGAAACATGCCATTGAAAAGTTCAATGAATCTCAAAAGATCTAGGAATTTCAAATCCAATTAAAAAACTAGTAAATTATTTCGTTTTTCATTGTGGAAATTGGTGAATCGTCATTCGCCTACCTTCAAATATTTTATAGTTTGGATTACGACATCCCTCTTCCAAATTATAAAATATTGTGTTGGGTCCTAGCATTAATATTTCATATTGGGTGTTATATTAAGGACTTTGAATCAACTAACTTGATTTTCTCCCATTATAGATGTCTGGTTCAGACAACTATGATCTTCCCAAATATCTTGAAGATGGTGTCACTCAACATCATGCTTCACTTCCTCCACCTCCTCCAATTATTCTCCCTCACCCACAAGTTCTTGAAAAGTTTAAAGTCACTCAATCCCTATTGGCAAGCATAGTCTATGTGTGCTCACATCTTGGTGATAAAGTCACATATTGACAAGCCGGGAGAGCTGGGTGTCAAAGTCTCGTGAAAGTTGAATGTTCAATCGCTTTCCTAGTAACATAGTGAGTCTCTTTGGGACTACTATGAGACAGAGTATGACATGACCCTTAATGATGTTATCTATTTGCTTGGTGTTGTGGAATCAGCAATGATTTGGAACACTAGTAAAGCAAATTTGATTAGAAGATCAACTTCCAAACCTTAAATGGACATTGACAATGGTAGCATTGGATATCTAGAAAAGCATTTCTCTTCCCAATGGAAAGGGACCGGCCATAGTCAACTCGGTTGACCAAATGGTAAAGAGAAAGGCTAAGTCTGCGATATTCTCATGTGCCATTACCAAAGGGACTATATGTTTTCTTACCAAAGGGAGGGACACTGATTGCGAAGCTGCCATATTTACCTGAAAGATCATACGATTGATCAAGTAAAAAAGTGCGACTCTACCTCAGTTAAAGTAAACTGACTAACTCTATTAAGTTTCTATTTGGAGATTCTTATTACATAATGTGAATGGGTCACATGTTGATGTTTTTAAGAAAAAGAAAAGATAGGAAGCTTAAAGAAGTATATGTTAATTCTGATTGCGAAGATGGGTTTCAATCACATGGTTCGGTGATCAGAATTTTGAGTTGTTGCTTAAGAGTTATAATATATTGCTTATGAATAGATAACAACAAGGTTTTCATGTGGATTGTAAGGATAAGTTTTTCCGCAAAGTTTTAAAATAAAAGAAAAAAAAGGGTTTTAATTTTATTTATTACAATGGCATCTATGGAAAATTGTTGCTTATATGGTTCCAGTAATAGCAATATTGGAAAGTGGATTTGATTCTTTCATTTGTTGTAGTGTCTGAATTTACCAAATGAAGAAAGCTTTTCATCACCCAAGTTTCAATTGGACTGAAACTTGAAATCATACAAGATGTATTGTATGATGAATGAGAATTTTCATCTTTGAAAATTAAGACTAATTCTTTGATCACATGTATATGTGAGTCAATTGAAGGACTAAGGAATTAGGTACACTGGGTGTGCACTGGTCAAGGTCCACCACAAAGATTGATTTATCATGATTTACTAAAGATTAGTAAATATGATTATACTTATGAGGTTAAGTATAATTCTGTAACATTGGAAAGGTTACAATGTATGACAAAACAAATGAGAAGAATCAACTTAGGCAGAAAGATAAAAGTTTCTCAAATCTGAAAGGATGGGAGAGTACTTTAGTATCATATTTCATGATCATCTTAATGATTATGAAACCATATCACAAATTCATACTCTAAGGACGTCTTAGTGCATTGTTATGGCTAAGAAGAGAGGTCATGAATTGTTGGATTGGTTAAGATCAAGAAGATGAGTCATACGTCGTTCCAAAACAATTCTTAGAGTCATACTCCAAGATTGTAACCTTGAGTGACATAAAGGAAGATTTATTAACACTAGTCAAATGTAAGAGTAAAATGTTTGAGATTGGTAAGTTGTGATGTCTTGGATGAGACAAAGACCAACTAAGACCAATTGTGTGAAGTGTTAGTCTTGATAAGAATCTGCACTATTCCTTGTATATTTGTTTTGTCAAGGAATGGTTCTTGACTGGGGAAACTTATATGTCAAGGGGATAATGAGAGCCTTAAAGATCCTGAAAGAGTTTCAAGATTTAATCAAGAGTAAGACCTGTAATTTATCACTAGCACACGACTTAAGGTTTGCAACCTATCGTGTTGACATAATTCTTATTTCTGTACCTACTTCAAATAAGTTGAATTTGCATGTGAGTTATCAGAGTTCAACTTGGAAGCATTGGTGGGCCTTGTGCTACCAAGGTGACAAGAAACTAAGATTGAACAAGTTTAATCCATGTAACGCTGAATTTCTCACTAACCTTATCTTGTGATTATGGTTTTGACAAATTCACATGGATAGGAACTCATACACTATAAAATCTAAGTGTCATAAGGTTTCTCTCCGATTCATGAGAATGATGGTGAGGAAACGCTTTCACTAAGTAGATTTTAAGTAGATAGCAATTGTGTTATTTGCATTTTCAAAAGTCGTCAGTGGAGCGCGTGTGGTTAACCGGCACACTAACATGGACTTGTGAGAAATGGCAAATGCCTAAGAAATTGAGACTATGATTACGGCATCCCTTTTCATAGTTCTGAAAATTGTTTAGACACACATGTGAGCTATCTAAGAAACCGTATATGAATCTAAATTTCAGAAGTCCAGCAGATTTCTGGAAATATGTCAGAGCTAGTGGGAGCATAAGTGTTATGCTAATAATCATCATGTTAGTGGAAGCATAATAATTATGAGAAGTATTGCAAGTTAGCAATGTTAATTATAGAAAACAAAGTTTCAATTCATGAAGTTGCAAGGGTTGAAAAGTTGTTTTGCTATAATTAAGGGAGAGGAAATTATACTTCATTTCAATTCTAAAGTTTAGATTGAGATTTTAATCATCTTTAGTCAAGGACATATATATGAATTTTATGTCTGAATGGTTCGACTTAAGGAAATTCTATATATATTGCGTTCTCAAAATTCAATTATGACTACGACATCCCTCTTCATAGTTAAATTTTGAAAACATGGCAAATAAAAAAAAATATTGTAGCAAAAGACTGGTCTAGTATCATGTGTTTATGTGAGACATCATGAATCGTGTCCCATATGCTTCGAATATAGGATCGATTCCATGTGCTATAATATTCATCTTTTCTAAATTTTCCAAATGCTTAAGGCATTGAGAAGGGAAAAGTCTAGAACTGGATATGACTAAAGTGATTAAGCAATTGTCGAGGACAATCTGAGGTTCGCCAAAGATTGGTTGCTCAGGGACATTTGGAAGTATAGTGTTAATTTTGGCAGGACCATATTGACATTTTCTGAAAAGAAGTAACTCTTGTTCGGAAATGATAGTCAAAATGGGACTATGGAAATGTCTCCATAGGTGGAAGTTATTCAATCTATGTAAGATTAGAAAACCTTAATGCAGGAAGGATGTTCAAAGCAATGTACTTTGAATATGAGACTTCTGTTCCATAGAAGTTGACCTTTTTTGGAATACTCTATAATGACTGGTGACACGGTTTTGGTGACTTTGTGAATAATCATTACAAGAGGAACATTGCATAAAAGTTTAAAATATAATAGATTTTTTGGTAAATGATAGGAATCGGGGATTCTCACATTTACAATAAGGATTTGGGATTGTGAAATGAGTATCATTGGAATCATGTTCAATTGATCCACATCGCAATGTAAGGATCATAGACAAATATAGTGAGCATACTTGGAGTGTGGCATAACTATTGTTTAGAAAAACAAAGTGTACATGCTAGGAGCATGGGACGAATGTTGTTTTTATTCAAGTCTTAAGTTGATTGTTTGAAACATTATACAATGAATAATGTGTAATCAATATGGTGATAAATAAAAGGTGGTTCTATTTATATTAAAAAAGGTTCTGAAACCATAATGGATATGATTATTATTGTGTTTCACTTTGCATGTTTTGACTTCCAAAATAGCTAGGTTATTCTTTTCGAATGACTAAGTTATTTAAACACTCCACAGTCGTTCATATGTTGGAAGTAGGTATGAATCAAGACTGTCATGAATCGGGTTTGCAGATGGCTAAATGGATTTAGTCATAGCAATGGTTGCTACAACATTCATGAGTGCTCATAAGTTATGAGTATTGGAATAAACCCACGCTCACTTGTATCACTTCATGGAATTTATCTCGAGTGATCGTGAGACGGTAATATCATATAAATCTTCAAACCTAGAGATATGAGTTGTTACCTATGAGTTGGTTGTGCATTGATTGCACGTAAACGCATCAGTAACTTGATGTTGTAAAACGTGCCTTTGTGTACAATTCAACAATTAGTAGAACAAGCATATGAGTCGAAGTTTATCTGTTCCTTCTAGAAATAGAAGCGATATCTGGGCCCCTCGATGATTTTGTTGTGATCTATGTACCGGCCGGTCAGAACTAAATTGACGTGTTCGATTAAGTTCTTTGTCAAAAAAATCGAAAATCGGGAAACAAACTGCTGGACAATAAGTACGACGTTGTTCCATGTATTTGTCTGGCTGATATCATGAGGACAGAGGATAATATGATCACTTATCTAAAATGGCGCTTCATAGTTCAACAGAGTCTTCATAGTTCAACGGAGTTTTCGAGAGCTACGATTGCTGGTTGGTTCCTGAAGTAACATACGCAAATATAGTCATTAGACTTATCCAAGTGGGAGTCTGTTGGATAAGGTGTCTAAGTCCATAACTTATTTGGTATATACTTGACCCGACCCGGCATGGTCCATTTGGGTTGCATCTCATCCAAACTATTTATGGATAATTTTATGAGAGTTATACACGTATGTTTATTAATATATTATAAGTTATAATATATTAATATGAGATTATGTTATTTAATTAGTTTTAGTCTTAAAATAATTATGAATTAATTTAGAGATTAAAAGGAAGACTAATTAGATTATGGGCTATTGGTTTTATATAGTGTGGGCTAATACTCATTTGTTAATGGGCTAGGTTTATATGGAAGTCCATGGATGATCCGTGGAGCTTTTAACCCATGGATCCTTGGAAAGGAAAGGTCATGGGTTATTAGGGTTTCACCCTAACCATGCACACTATATAAGCATGCTTATGGAGCATGAAATGGTGCCTAAAGTGTAACTAGTGAACTAGTGTGTGGCCGAAATATACAAGTGTATACACTCTCTTAAGGTTTTCCAAGAGTTTGTGGTGTTTTGTGATTCCATTTGAGGCATTCACACTATTGGTGCTCGACCCTCAAACTCCTCAAGAACCAAACTCATCAAAAAGGTATGTAATCTCTTCTAACTCTTTATGTTGAAATGTTCCCCATGCCATGTTAGATAGGTTATAAACCTTGGAAAATTATTATTTTGCATGTATTTAGACAAACATAGATCCAAGGTTTATTAGGGTTGCATGCACACTTAGGAAGTGTTAGATTGCTCAAAACCCAACAGTGGTATCAGAGCCTAGGCTTGCTTGTTTGAATACTTGATGCAAATTGCTGAAAATCGAAGATTTTATGCTGTCTGCACAGCTGACTCGCCGAGTCCATGAAGGGACTCGACGAGTCCAAGGCAAAACTCATTCAACTCGGCGAGTTGGTTCATGCACTCGACGAGTTGGACCCCCAAACAACATATCTTCGAGTTTTGGTGCTGGAATTGGTCTATAATCATTACCTTAAACTGTTTTGGACTCATAAAACCTGTTTTTGATGTGGTAATGATGATGGTGGACCAATTTCAAAGTTATAATCAAAATTTCAATTTTATATGTGTTCATATGATTCTTGAGATTGTTGATGTGGATGTTCATGTTCATATGAGTTTTGTTAGATCATAGGAATTATTTGCAAATTGTTTGTTAGTTAATTCTTGATCTTAATGTGTTTTAATGGAATTCTTAATTTTCCTCAAGTTATGGAATTCCAAAAGGTTTTCTTTTAAATGTTTTTTTTAAGAAGTTGTAGGTTACATTTTCTTGAAGAGTTTTTCCCATAAATGTTTTTATGGACTTCATAACTTGTCCACAAGTTATGGATTTTCAAGAGACTCTTCATTAAAAGCTTTAAAACACTTAATTAAAACTCATAAGTTATGAATATCCAAAAGTTTATGAATTGTTCAAAACTTGCCCTCAAGTTTTGGAATTTGGAAAAGTTTCACACACTTTAATAAACTTTAATTCCAACACTTAGAATTTTAAAAGTTAAAATTTTACACTTATACTATTTATAACATTAATGGTTAATTATTATATATATGTATAAGAACAAGTCGTTTTACCGTTAGTAGGCCTCATTCACGAAGCCGGTCTATAAGGTGGGTATAAGGTTGTTGCCTATAAAATGGCGACTTAATGGGTGTTCACTCTCACCCACCGCTTGCTTGATCGGTGGAGGGTCGTTAGCCGAACGGGTAGGACAATGACTTTAAATTCTCATTAAAAGTATAATGAATATTATAAAGTAACTAAATATTTTTTATGTAATTCCCAATCTTAGTTACTTTAGGAAAAATGTGAATTTGGTGCTAGCCCATGGAATTCACACTTTGTACCTTACCAAGTCGTTGGTGGAGCGTGTGTGGGTAACCAACACACTAACTTGGACTAGTAAGGATCACGAAGGGTGACTTGATGTTTGTCATAGATCAATGGAGCGTGTGTGGGTAATCGGCACGTTGATTAGGTGATAATATTAAGGGTGCCAAGTGAATTGGTATGGTTATTCACACCTTGTTTTGTGATCCTCAGCATCCCAGTCACAAAATTTGAGAGGGCACACTCGAGATTGTAACATGCCATTGAAAAGTTCAATGAATCTCAAAAGATCTAGGAATTTCAAATCCAATTAAAAAACTAGTAAATTATTTCGTTTTTCATGGTGGAAATTGGTGAATCGTCATTCGCCTACCTTCAAATATTTTATAGTTTGGATTACGGCATCCCTCTTCCAAATTATAAAATATTGTGTTGGGTCCTAGCCTTAATATTTCATATTGGGTGTTATTAAGGACTTTGAATCAACTAACTTGATTTTCTCCCATTATAGATGTCTGGTTCAGACAACTATGATCTTCCCAAATATCTTGAAGATGGTGTCACTCAACATCATGCTTCACTTCCTCCACCTCCTCCAATTATTCTCCCTCACCCACAAGTTCTTGAAAAGTTTAAAGTCACTCAATCCCTATTGGCAAGCATAGTCTATGTGTGCTCACATCTTGGTGATAAAGTCACATATTGACAAGCCGGGAGAGCTGGGTGTCAAAGTATCGTGAAAGTTGGATGTTCAATCGCTTTCCTAGTAACATAGTGAGTCTCTTTGGGACTACTATGAGACAGAGTATGACATGACCCTTAATGATGTTATCTATTTGCTTGGTGTTGTGGAATCAGCAATGATTTGGAACACTAGTAAAGCAAATTTGATTAGAAGATCAACTTCCAAACCTTAAATGGACATTGGCAATGGTAGCATTGGATATCTAGAAAAGCATTTCTCTTCCCAATGGAAAGGGACCGGCCATAGTCAACTCGGTTGACCAAATGGTAAAGAGAAAGGCTAAGTCTGCGATATTCTCATGTGCCATTACCAAAGGGACTATATGTTTTCTTACCAAAGGGAGGGACACTGATTGCGAAGCTGCCATATTTACCTGAAAGATCATACGATTGATCAAGTAAAAAAGTGCGACTCTACCTCAGTTAAAGTAAACTGACTAACTCTATTAAGTTTCTATTTGGAGATTCTTATTACATAATGTGAATGGGTCACATGTTGATGTTTTTAAGAATCAAAGAAAAGATAGGAAGCTTAAAGAAGTATATGTTAATTCTGATTGCGAAGATGGGTTTCAATCACATGGTTCGGTGATCAGAATTTTGAGTTGTTGCTTAAGAGTTATAATATATTGCTTATGAATAGATAACAACAAGGTTTTCATGTGGATTGTAAGGATAAGTTTTTCCGCAAAGTTTTAAAATAAAAGAAAAAAAAGGGTTTTAATTTTATTTATTACAATGGCATCTATGGAAAATTGTTGCTTATATGGTTCCAGTAATAGCAATATTGGAAAGTGGATTTGATTCTTTCATTTGTTGTAGTGTCTGAATTTACCAAATGAAGAAAGCTTTTCATCACCCAAGTTTCAATTGGACTGAAACTTGAAATCATACAAGATGTATTGTATGATGAATGAGAATTTTCATCTTTGAAAATTAAGACTAATTCTTTGATCACATGTATATGTGAGTCAATTGAAGGACTAAGGAATTAGGTACACTGGGTGTGCACTGGTCAAGGTCCACCACAAAGATTTGTCATGATTTACTAAAGATTAGTAAATATGATTATACTTATGAGGTTAAGTATAATTCTGTAACATTGGAAAGGTTACAATGTATGACAAAACAAATGAGAAGAATCAACTTAGGCAGAAAGATAAAAGTTTCTCAAATCTGAAAGGATGGGAGAGTACTTTAGTATCATATTTCATGATCATCTTAATGATTATGAAACCATGTCTCAAATTCATACTCTAAGGACGTCTTAGTGCATTGTTATGGCTAAGAAGAGAGGTCATGAATTGTTGGATTGGTTAAGATCAAGAAGATGAGTCATACTTCGTTCCAAAACAATTCTTAGAGTCATACTCCAAGATTGTAACCTTGAGTGACATAAAGGAAGATTTATTAACACTAGTCAAATGTAAGAGTAAAATGTTTGAGATTGGTAAGTTGTGATGTCTTGGATGAGACAAAGACCAACTAAGACCAATTGTGTGAAGTGTTAGTCTTGATAAGAATCCGCACTATTCCTTGAATATTTGTTTTGTCAAGGAATGGTTCTTGACTGGGGAAACTTATATGTTAAGGGGATAGTGGGAGCCTTAAAGATCCTGAAAGAGTTTCAAGATTTAATCAAGAGTAAGACCTGTAATTTATCACTAGCACACGACTTAAGGTTTGCAACCTATCATGTTGACATAATTCTTATTTCTGTACCTACTTCAAATAAGTTGAATTTGCATGTGAGTTATCAGAGTTCAACTTGGAAGCATTGGTGGGCCTTGTGCTACCAAGGTGACAATAAACTAAGATTGAACAAGTTTAATCCATGTAAGGCTGAATTTCTCACTAACCTTATCTTGTGATTATGGTTTTGACAAATTCACATGGATAGGAACTCATACACTATAAAATCTAAGTGTCATAAGGTTTCTCTCCGATTCATGAGAATGATGGTGAGGAAACGCTTTCACTAAGTAGATTTTAAGTAGATAGCAATTGTGTTATTTGCATTTTCAAAAGTCGTTAGTGGAGCGCGTGTGGTTAACCGGCACACTAACATGGACTTGTGAGAAATGGCAAATGCCTAAGAAATTGAGACTATGATTACAACATTCCTTTTCATAGTTCTGAAAATTGTTTAGACACACATGTGAGCTATCTAAGAAACCATGTGTGAATCTAAATTTCAGAAGTCCAGAAGATTTCTGGAAATATGACAGAGCTAGTGGGAGCATAAGTGTTATGCTAATAATCATCATGTTAGTGGGAGCATAATAATTATGATTAGTATTGCAAGTTAGCAATGTTAATTATAGAAAACAAAGTTTCAATTCATGAAGTTGCAGGGGTTGAAAAGTTGTTTTGCTATAATTAAGGGAGAGGAAATTATACTTCATTTCAATTCTAAAGCTTAGATTAAGATTTTAATCATCTTTAGTCAAGGACATATATATGAATTTTATGTTTGAATGGTTCGACTTAAGGAAATTCTATATATATTGCGTTCTCAAGATTCAATTATGACTACGACATCCCTCTTCATAGTTAAATTTTGAAAACATGTCAAAAAAAAATATTGTAGCAAAAGACTAGTCTAATATCATGTGTTTATGTGAGACATCATGAATCGTGTACCATATGCTTCGAATATAGGATCGATTGGATGTGCTATAATATTCATCTTTTCTAAATTTTCCAAATGCTTAAGGCGTTGAGAAGGGAAAAGTCTAGAACTGGATATGACTAAAGTGATTAAGCAATTGTCGAGGACAATCTGAGGTTTGCCAAAGATTGGTTGCTCAGGGATATTTGGAAGTATAGTGTTAATTTTGGCAGGACCATATTGACATTTTCTGAAAAGAAGTAACTCTTTTTCGGAAATGATAGTCAAAATGGGACTATGGAAATGTCTCCATAGGTGGAAGTTATTCAATCTATGTAAGATTAGAAAACCTTAATGCAAGAAGGATGTTCAAAGCAATGTACTTTGAATATGAGACTTCTGTTCCATAGAAGTTGACCTTTTTTGGAATACTCTGTAATGACTGGTGACACGGTTTTGGTGACTTTGTGAATAATCATTACAAGAGGAACATTGCGTAAAAGTTTAAAATATAATAGATTTTTTGGTAAATGATAGGAATCGGGGATTCTCACATTTACAATAAGGATTTGGGATTGTGAAATGAGTATCATTGGAATCATGTTCAATTGATCTACATCACAATGTAAGGATCATAGACAAATATAGTGAGCATACTTGGAGTATGGCATAACTATTGTTTAGAAAAACAAAGTGTACATGCTAGGAGCATGGGACGAATGTTGTTTTTATTCAAGTCTTAAGTTGATTGTTTGAAACATTATACAATGAATAATGTGTAATCAATATGGTGATAAATAAAAGGTGGTTCTATTTATATTAAAAAAGGTTCTGAAACCATAATGGATATGATTATTATTGTGTTTCACTTTGCATGTTTTGACTTCCAAAATAGCTAGGTTATTCTTTTCGAATGACTAAGTTATTTAAACACTCCACAGTCGTTCATATGTTGGAAGTAGGTATGAATCAAGACTGTCATGAATCGGGTTTGCAGATGGCTAAATGGGTTTAGTCATAGCAATGGGTGCTACAACATTCATGAGTGCTCATAAGTTATGAGTATTGGAATAAACCCACGCTCACTTGTATCACTTCATGGAATTTATCTCGAGTGATCGTGAGACGGTAATATCATATAAATCTTCAAACCTAGAGATATGAGTTGTTACCTATGAGTTGGTTGTGCATTGATTGCACGTAAACGCATCAGTAACTTGATGTTGTAAAACGTGCCTTTGTGTACAATTCAACAACTAGTAGAACAAGCATATGAGTCGAAGTTTATTTGTTCCTTCTAGAAATAGAAGCGATATCTGGGCCCCTCGATGATTTTGTTGTGACCTATGTACCGGCCGGTCAGAACTAAATTGACGTGTTTGATTAAGTTCTTTGTCAAAAAAATCGAAAATCGGGAAACAAACTGCTGGACAATAAGTACGACGTTGTTCCATGTATTTGTCTGGCTGATATCATGAGGACAGAGGATAATATGATCACTTATCTAAAATGGCGCTTCATAGTTCAACAGAGTCTTCATAGTTCAACGGAGTTTTCAAGAGCTACGATTGCTGGTTGGTTCCTGAAGTAACATACGCAAATATAGTTATTAGACTTATCCAAGTGGGAGTCTGTTGGATAAGGTATCTAAGTCCATAACTTATTTGGTATATACTTGACCCGACCCGGCATGGTCCATTTGGGTTGCATCTCATCCAAACTATTTATGGATAATTTTATGAGAGTTATACACGTATGTTTATTAATATATTATAAGTTATAATATATTAATATGAGATTATGTTATTTAATTAGTTTTAGTCTTAAATTAATTATGAATTAATTTAGAGATTAAAAGGAAGACTAATTAGATTATGGGCTATTGGTTTTATATAGTGTGGGCTAATACTCATTTGTTAATGGGCTAGGCTTATATGGAAGTCCATGGATGATCCATGGAGCTTTTAACCCATGGATCCTTGGAAAGGAAAGGTCATGGGTTATTAGGGTTTCACCCTAACCATGCACACTATATAAGCATGCTTATGGAGCATGAAATGGTGCCTAAAGTGTAACTAGTGAACTAGTGTGTGTGAGCTTGTGTGTGGCCGAAATATACAAGTGTATACACTCTCTCAAAGTTTTCCAAGAGTTTGTGGTGTTTTGTGATTCCATTTGAGGCATTCACACTATTGGTGCTTGGCCCTCAAACTCCTCAAGAACCAAACTCATCAAAAAAGTATGTAATCTCTTCTAACTCTTTATGTTGAAATGTTACCCATGCCATGTTAGATAGGTTATAAACCTTGGAAAATTATTATTTTGCATGTATTTAGACAAACATAGATCCAAGGTTTATTAGGGTTGCATGCACACTTAGGAAGTGTTAGATTGCTCAAAACCCAACACATACTATTCTAGCCCTCTAAGGGTTCCGAAATCTAACTCCATTTCATCTACTCAGATCCTGGCCTAATCCTAGGCCTCACAACAACCAATCACCTTTTCAGAAGCCTTGGTCTGTATCCCGCCTCATTTGTCTGCCACTTACTCATACCAGCCCACACTCTTGGCTGACTGAAACACTGTTGAATCCCAAACAGCTAATCAACCTCTAATGCTTGTCGATCCTCCTGAGAATTTTCCAATTCTCCACACTTAGAACACTGACTACCAACCACCAGTGACTCAACCAGCATAAACAATCATCCCTACTCAGTATACTCCTCTTATCCATGAACTAATTTCCTCTGAAACGAGAAACCTCCACAAAATCACTTCCCAGCATCGCACATTATGAACTCTAAGGGAGTTCAACTCTCTGCTGAACACTTCTCAAATCACAATTGTTTTACCTGGCGACAAGACCATACAACCAAATTCTAACCATTAATCCCTTGGATGCTAACTGTCTGCAACTCCTAGATACTAACACTCCCAACCCAACCATGAAACACACAGAACGACAAATAAAATACAACACCACATAAATACCAAGATAACCAGGCAACAATGAAACGAAAACATACTCGCAACTGCATCCGGCCCTGCCATGACCTCCTCTGCTGTAAGCTGATAAGCGCGTCCCTGAGACCTCGAAGGCTCCGCTCCATCCTGACCCCCGCCAGTGATCCTCAAAGTGGTCGGTATTGGAACCTGCACCGGTCTGGAAACTAGCTGTGGACAGTTGGCCCTCATGTGACCAACCTGATGACAATGATAACAAATCCTCATATCCTGAGTCGGGGCTGACTGTTGACAATCCATCCTATAGTTCCCCTCTCTCCCACACTTGCGGCATGCACCACCATACCTACAAACTCTGGTATGACCCTTCCCGCACTTCTCACAAGTGCGGCTGCTCTGACTTCCCAACCTGGAATCAACGATCTTGGACAGTTTCGGCACCGACTGCGACTGCACCGGGGCCTGCCTCTACTCTCTCAACTGCAACTCAATCTCCAACTAACACCACCGAGCGGCCTCCTGCAACTCCAGTAAGGTCTCGCACCTTTGCGTAGACACAAACTGTTTGATATCCCTCTTGAGCATACTCAGTTATCGGGACATCTGGGCCTGCTCCGAAGCAAACTCAGGGAAAAACATCGCCCTCTCAGTGAACATCCTGGTGATCTCCGTTACCGAATCTGAATCCTGTTTCGGCTCCAAGAACTCTTGAGCCAATGTATCTCTCTCTTTCTCAACCCTCGGAACATATCGAGTACTGAACATCTCCCGAAACTGATCCCATGTAACCGTAGCTTGCTGTGCATCAGAATACAATCCCGTAGTCAACCTCCACCAATCTTTTTCCCCGAGCCTTAAAAGGTTTAGACCATACCTCACCCTCCGATCCGCAGGGCATGAACACATGAAGAAACAACCCTCCACATCCGAAAACCACCTCATAGTAATGATCGGATCCTGAACTCCATCAAAAGTAGGGGGCTTTGTATTATCAAAGTCCCGATACTGAAAACCCCAACCGGCTCCTCTACCTGTCGCTGCTACAGCCGTTGCAGCCGCCGCGACAGCCGTCTCTGCAAGATCCACATAACGCTCATCAAAATACTCAACCATGGCGGTCTTGATCGACCCAAACATCTCCGGCATCTCCGCCCTGAACATACCAGCAATCTCATCATGTAGGATCTCACGAATCCTGGCATCCAACTCATCCGTACTCATCTGACCGATGATCCTGGGTGGCACCGATCCACCCTGACCGCCCTCTCATGATCCCTCTCCTGACCTAGATCCACCCCTGGCATGCCTCGTAATCACCATACTAAAAGTACACCGCAAGGAAATCAGATGCTTCCCCAGTAACCCGGGAACCAACTCCCAACCCGACCCTAGGTGTTGTGACTTCCTTGATACGCGTATAGGTCCTGTGCTTTCAGTAGTACAGGCCCATACTACCTTCCACACCTACCCATATTTATATCAAGTATCACTACAACACCCTAGCGATAAACATATACATGGCAATACTCAATCCTCACATATAGAGGAACTGCTAACTACCTCACATAACAGGGAACCCTAGGCTAGCAGGCATTATATAATCAGGCAATTCTATCATGCAATTCATGTAGATCCCTAGCCTAGTACTAGCATGCTGTTCTAACATATCACATAATTAAATTACTTGTATGGTATTTTGGGGTCTACTTACTGGCTCTGGCTGATCATACCTCCGCATCCTCCTCTACTTATTTTTGAAAACCATTTCAATTTCACTTTAAAAACTCTCTTTGATTTGAGACTGGATTCACACGAATGTTCCTCCAATTCAATCAAACCAAGGCTGTGATACCAACTTGTAACACCGTGAAAATTAACAACCAATTTAAACTTTTCAAAAACAACCCATATTATAAGTTATTACAAAAAGGTTTTCAATTATTTTATTATCAGAGTATCCCAAAACATCAACATAAAAATAAGGAGCGGTACGATCACGCCTTCACCTTGCCACGGTCTCCTGAAGTACCTGAAACAATACACTGAAATTGTAAGCCCGAAAAGCTTAGTGAATTACCCCCAAAATACCAAACACATATCATATCATATCATAAACAAAACAACCATACACATTGAGTCTATAGTGTGACTGGTCCACCTGCACCAGGCCTTCAGTCCTCCCGGTCCACTCTCTCTCTGAGTCTACAGTCTGACTGGTCCACCCGTACCGGGCCTTCAGTCTACCCGATCCACTCTCTGAGTCTACAGTATGACTGGTCCGCCCGTACCGAGCCTTCAGTTTGTCTGGTCCACTCTCCGAGCCTCAACACGTTTGGTCTGCCCTCTTGGGGCCTTCAGCCTATCCGGACCGCTCGTCGGGCCTTCGGTCTAACCGGTCCGCTTTGGGTATGTTGGCCTACAACACAAAGCATGACCCGCCTAAACCCAACCCCAGTCCAACAACCATGTAAACATAAACATATAATTATATAGCAATTTATAGCTAATCAACCGATCTAACAGATCACATAACATAGCAACATCCTAACCAGGATACCAACCTAACCGGTCACTAACATAGCATCATCCTATATACCAGGATACCGGCCTTAACCAGGTCTCTAACATATACCATCCTAACTACCAGGATGCAGACATAGCAAATCAATAACATAACAAACAACTACCCGGATTCCCATCCGATAAAGGGCCGACCTTGGTGCCTTAGACCCTATCGATATAGTGAGGATAACTCACCTGCAACTGCCGATTTGAAGAAATAAGACCACGCTGCTCCTACCATCAGCACGAACTCCACCACTGATAATTACCAAATAACCAAACCAATAAACACCAATAATTACCAAAATAACCTTGGAAGTCAAACTGATCAACCCTTGGTCCAAGTCAAATTCCTCAGTTAAAGTCAACCTTCCTGGTTGACCCTACTCGCTGAGTCAACCCGTTGACTCGTCGAGTTCCTATGCTCAGAAACTCCCATGACACGACTCAACTCGCCGAGTCGTTCCAAGACTCATCGAGTCCAACAAACTCTGAGTCCCTTCCTGCTCAACTCACCAAGTCATCCCTCGACTCACTGATTCATAGCTCAACCAGAAAAAGTTAGGACTTCACGACCAAACTTGCCGAGTCCAAGCATAGACTCGCTGAGTCCAAGGCAATCTTCAACCGAATCGTTGAGTTGTTCCTCGAACTCGCCGAGTCCAGACGTGACATCTTCATCCAGGCGATTTCAGGCCATTCCATTGCTTCCAATACATTGATCTGGACTTCTAGGGCCAGATTCACATGTAAAGTTTCCAACTTTACGTGCATGCAAGCGTTAACAAGCTCCAACAAGCTAAAAATGAAGGTTTAAGGCAAGGACACTCTCAATCATATCCTAAAGCTATCATGTTCTGATCACATGGCTCCAAACCAACCTAGATCTGAAGTTGTAACCTCAGATCTAGTCTCTATACCCAAAATAGATCCCAACCATGCTAAACAACCCCAAATCACACACCATGGATGAAATAAGAAGGAAATAGCTTAAGGTAAGGTCCTCTTACCTTAGAGATGAGTCTAAACTGATGTAGACTTCAGATCAGAAGCTCTCTTGATGCTTGATAGTTCATTTTATTTACTTCTTTTAATAGTTTATTTTAACATATTTCATTCATAATTTAGATAATGTCCATGCATATTTTCCTTTTTGTTATTTTATGGCCAATTTCGGGTACTTTCCAGTTTTGTGAGCTTTATTGCAGATTTCATGGAGACTAATGTAGAGGGAAACTTCGAGATGTATGGAAAGCAATTGGAATAAGAGGACGTCAAGGATTTTGGGCTTGATGGGTAATGGAGATGATGCATGGAGTGATCTTGATGATTATTTAAAGGCTTGGAGAGAAATAAACTTTAAATTTGCAAGATGCGGGGGAATATTCAAGCGTTTGTAAATTATTAATCGGGCGAGTTCACGAGCTTTGGAGGATTTGGAGAGGTCAAATTGGGCTTAAAATGAAGAAAAACTTGAAGAAAATGGGCTAGGAGGTGATTGGATTCGATCTGGGCCAAGTGGGCTAAGCTATGAAGGCCCAAAACCTCAAAGATGCTACATCCAGGGACCACCCGCGCAACCCACCTGCACAACAACACGCGGGTCGCGCAACCTCTTGCAGGGGCAGTTTCGGAAATTCTTCTTTTGAGCTATTTGAGGAAGGTTGGTGCCTATCTTTTGCATACTCTTGGACATCCAATTTTTGAAGATTTTCTCTGGAGTTTTGAAGACTTTTGAAGGTCAAAAACACCTCAAGAACATCATCTTTTTACCTCTTGATTCTTGCTTAATGTTTGGTACAATCTTCTCTAACTTTGTTTCTTTGAGTTTAGCCATGCTTGGCTAAACTAATCTTGGTTGACTTTTTTTTGAATCCTTTGAGCTTTTGTTGAATGTTGAAGAATACATGAACTTGTTGTTAAATCTTTATGGGAATGTTTTGTGTTTTAAAATCTTATCACTACTTGTATGTTTTTAGTTCGTGAGTTTAAATGTGTTTGTGGTGATTAGTTGGCTAATTTCTTGATTAAGTAAAGGATCCTCAAATTAGCAAGCAACAAATGATTTTTGTGTTGTTTTTGCTTCGCACAATCATATAAACATTTCTTCCAACATGTGGTGAAAACATTTGACCCCTCTTGGATTTTGTGACTTTTTGGTTCTTAATGCTAGTTAACTTTCACTAATCACATGCTTAATGGAAATTATGACTTTGACTAAGGATATTGTTATGAGCTTTTCTAACCATTTTAACAACTAAGAAAAGTCTAGGTAATCTCAATCTTCTTGGATTACTATAGCCAAATTGAGGATTTAAAACAAGTATTGCACCATTGAATTCTAATGATATGTTCATCAAAAGTCAAAGTGAGGAAACCTTAAGTTAACCATCCTTCTCTAATTGATTTTACATCAAACTCTTATTTTTGTTGCAATTGTCTATTTAAATCATAGTTAATTCTAGTTTGTTTCAAGTATTTCAAAACATCAAAACCCCCATTTTAAATTATTGTCATATTCCAAGTATTTTTACAAAGAGATTTTCATAGAGTTATCAAATTGAACCAATCTCCGTGGATTCGATCCCTTTACCGCTATACACTATCTTATTGTGTAATATTTAGGGTTATTATTTGTGTTGGCCTCGACAACCACCAATGCTATCCTCAAATTCCTCCAACTTCTCTTCACCAATTTCTTCTTCCAAGCTCCAATCTTCTCAACAATGGAGTCCCTCACGATTTAGGGTTTCTCTGGAACACTCAGGGAAGATAGAGGCTGAAATAAAGGCATATTATTCTTTAAATAGGGTGCACACCCTAGGAATTAGGGTTTCTTATTCCAGCACGGACTCGTTGAGTCCAGCCTCCGACTCGGAGAGTCCGGTCACTTAACATGTGCCTGACACACGCTTAGACTCGACGAGTTGCAGCTCCTACTCGTCGAGTTCCTCTTTTCCAACCTTACATTTTACCCCCTGAACTCTTGATTCTGACTTGGGTTGTTACAGGTTTCCAATGGGATTTACATACGTAAAGGCATATCCAGAAGTTAAGACAACCCTAAATTTGGAAGAATGACAAACCTTGTCTAGTCACAATAGAAGAACAAAACCTTCAAGATAGAACTAGATGGTGGTGTATTATTTCATGGGGGGAGAGAGAGAGAGAGAGAGAGAGAGAGAGAGAGAGAGAAAGAGAGAGAGAGAAGGCGCTGGTGGTGCTTATAGCGGCAACTCCAATTAAGGGTGGAAGCTCTTTAGCATCGTCTCTATAGTTAGGGATTAAGTGAAATAGGAAAGAAAAAGAGAAGAGGGGATCGAGCGGTGGTGACAACTGCGATAGAAATCAGACCTGTTTCAATAGGAGCCGCTCTTCTCTTCCTCTTCAACCCTTCGTTGGAGTTGTGAAACCATAGAGAAACCCAAAATATGGACCTCCAAATGATAATACCTAAACGATGTTTTAATCTCTTTATGGGAACGGAGTGGCGGTGTATTCGGAGTTGGGAAAACATTGAAAGCGGTGGAGAAAAAACATGGAAAAGAAAAATAAAGGAGAGAGTCCAGAACCAGGCCATGTTGATGCCATCTGCTCTTCTCTAAATTATTCAGACTCGCTACGTCTCTTCCTTAAAATGAAACACATATGAATCACCTGGAAGAAGCATGCCTTCAAATCCTATGCGCACAAGAAGAAGAAGGAGAAATCTATACGCGCCAAAAAATACATATGCGTGTAAAACATGAACTCATTCCAAGAAAAAATCTTTTTGTATGTATATATATATATATATATATATATATATATATATATATATATATATATATATAGAGAGAGAGAGAGAGAGAGAGAGAGAGAGAAAGAGGGGAGAGGGAGAGAGAGAGAGGTTCAAATGTTTTTACTATCTATTGCGTGCATGTACGATTGATTCTAGTTCAATTATTTTTGTTATTTTAAAAAAGTAACTAATGCATATTAAATGCTGAATATTTAATTAATACATATTATATCGTCAACATGTAATGTGCATTAATTAATTTCTTAAAATAATTAAAATGATTGGTTCATAATCAATCCTACATGCATACAATAGATAGTTAGAACACAATAATCTAACCATATATATAAAAGATTCTTATATTTCAAAATCTATTGTTTGCTAAAATATACAAATAAAAATTTAGTAAAAAATTAAATTATTATTAAATCAAATAAAACTAGATATTAAATGATTTCAATAATTTTATGTATACTAAATGATATTCATATTTATAATCTTTTTTTATAAAAACTAATTAAATTCATTATTAATGTCAACAATAATATTCATTAAGAATAAATCCGTATGTAGGTTTTCATGTATGGGTTGTACTTACTTAAAATACAACAAAGTTGTCTAAAACATAGAGAACGAGAGTGTATTCTACTA
The DNA here is from genome assembly GCF_052625555.1 of Lactuca saligna. Lineage (NCBI taxonomy): Eukaryota > Viridiplantae > Streptophyta > Magnoliopsida > Asterales > Asteraceae > Lactuca > Lactuca saligna. The sequence goes on from NC_136422.1 coordinate 41,539,257, forward strand.
GAATATAATCTCACTCTGTTAGAATATACTCTTATTATGCTAGAATACAATCTCATTATGCTAAAATATACTCTTATTCTGCTAGAATAACTCTCATTCTGCAAGAATACACTCTCCTTCATCATGTTTCAAGCAATTGTGTTGTATTTTGAGTGAGTGTGTTTATAAACAAAATACGAACCCACGCATAAAAACCTAATACGAATTCATTATGAAAAAATATTATTGATGACAGTAATGACGAATTTAATTAGTTTCTATAAAAAACAATTATAATTATGGATATCATTTAATATACATACAATTGTGAATTTTTTTTAATATCTATTTTTATTTGATTAAATAATAATTTAATTTTTGCTAAATTTCTATTGGTGCATTCCAACACACAATAGATATGAAAAACATATGAACCTAGCTTTTATATATATATATATATATATATATATATATATATATATATATATATATATATATATATATATATATATATATATATATATATATATATATATATATATATATATATATATATATATATATATATAGTGAGAGAGAGATATACACACAAGAGTGTTGGTTCTGTGAATTTTCATTATGGAGGCACTAGCAGTTAACTTTATGGCCGCATCTTAGCCAATATAATTTTTTGTTACAAAAAAGCTAAGCTTTCATACATATCAGTATATGACGGATCAAGTGGTGAATCAAGAACGAAAATCAATTGGGTCCGTCGTACATATAAATTTATATAAAAATAAAAACATTAATAAAATTCAGAAAATTTGAGAATTTTTGAACTTTGTAATAGAAAATAATATAAAAATAAGTTGGGGTGCAAACGAGCCGAGCCAAGCCTGAGCCTGTCCAGGCTCGACTCGGGCTCGTTTATGTTCTAAAAGGCTCGAACTCGTTTTTTGTCTGACTTGTCTAAATAAACTTAAGCTCGGCTCGAGCTTGTTAAAAAACTCGTTTACTAATACCCTAAATTCCTAATCCACAAATATGTTTTTTATTTTAACATATAAAAAAACTATAAATTATATTATATAAAGGCTCGTTTAGACTTGCAAGCCTAATCGAGCTTAGTGACATAGGATAAACGAGCTTAATATTAAGCTCGAGCTCGGCTCGGGCTCGTCTAAAATCGGTTTCGAATCGAGATTTTAACGATTCGATCTCGAGTAGTTCACGAGTAGTTTGGCTCGTTTGTACCCCTAAAAATAAGTATTTAGCGGGTGTCAACTCCCACCCCTAGGGTGTTGCGAAGAGGATTATTTTACCAAAATATAAATATTTGGATAGTGTGTTTAGTAAATTTGGTGGGGCATTTTAGTTTTTTTTACTTGTTAGCGGGTCCCCCAACACCCCATCCGGCCGTGTGCCCAAATTCAACGTTTGAAGAATTAGTCCAATTATTTAAGGAGGGCCTACATGTATATATATTTTCTTTAAATCATACTAAACATATAATTAATGCATAAAGTTACAGATAATTAGCAGCACCTCTTATTTTCTCTAAGTTTTGGGTCCCCCTGCACATGTTAGTTGTTGCAGATACGATGTAACAGCGATTAATTTACTTTTTACATGTTATTTTGAGTTGAAAATTTGATCTAACGACGACTAATTTATTTTTGACATATTATTTTGAGTTGAAAATTAAAAGTACATTGGTTTTTTAAGTTAACAAAGGCAATTGTAGTTGTGGTCTTCCAAATAAACATAAAAAAGAACCTTGAATGTTTTTTATTAAAAAAAATTGTGTTTTTAGATTAGAATAAAATTTTGTTGTTATTAGCATAAGTATCATGATATCATATTGTTTTCTTGAAAAATATACTAATAAACAAATTTTTATTTTGATCCTGAAATAATATATATATATATATATATATATATATATATATATATATATATATATATATATATATATATATATATATATATATATATATATATATAGCTCCGATAAGAATTTTTTTTTGGTAGGAAGGTAAGGAAGTTTTTTTCGACTTATTCTTTTGGCGAAAAAAACAAATGAATCACCAAATAAATCAATAATAACATGATTTACCAAAAAAAATCCCAAAAAAACATTTCGATGATTCATTCTTATGATGATTTGGTTGATATTCATTAAAGTTGTCATAAAAGTGACTTTTTTTTTTCTTTATTTACTTAAAAATGAATCATGAAAGTGTTTTTTTTTGGGAATTTTCTCTTGTGAATCATCTTACTTTTCAATCATATAATGATTCATTTCAATTTTTACTAAGAAAATATGCGTATAAAAATGTCTTGCCTTCCTACCAAAAATTTCCTTCTTATTTGATCTTGACTCTCTCTCTCTCTCTCTATATATATATATATATATATATATATATATATATATATATATATATATATATATATATATATATATATATATATATATATATATAGAGAGAGAGAGAGAGAGAGAGAGAGAGGGGGGGGGGGGGGTTATGAACAAATATTTTTGGGTGGTGACATTTATTCCCCAAATTTTCTATCAATTTGACATATACGGTCTCTTTTTTGGTATTATCACTGTTTGTCTTTCACTGCTCTTTATTGTTGACGACATAGTGGACAAATTGACATTGTCATCACTTTCTCTTACCCTTTGCTGCCACATGACTTTTCAAAAAAAAATTGTTTTTCTTTTTTTTGAGTCTTATTTGTAAATTTATTTTACCTGTGTTTCTTTGTATGTTGTGTTTTCTTCATATGTTGTTGTGTTTTGTACTTCTCTGTCATTCTTGTAACGGTTGTTTAGATTTTTTGCTCTTCTGTTGTTTATTTTCTTTCCTTTGTTGCTCTTCTATTGTTGATTTTCTTTCCTTTGTCTTCCTGTTATTGCGTTTCTTGCTCGGCGTTGGTTTTGAGTTTTGCATTTGTTGTGATTTTTCTAATTGAATGTGGGTGTTTTTTTTGGTTGTCGTTGTTCATGGGGTGTCAGGGTAAGAGACGTCCTGCGTCTGAAATTGTGGAATCTAAATCCCTCTTAAAACTCGAATTTCTCATGATTTGGAGAAAACGATGATTTTATTCCCAAAGTGTGAAAACCTTTCGTCGCCTCCAAAATTGAATCCTCAGACCCTTGCTTTCCCGTTTCCTTTTACAATTTTAGTGGAGTTTCAAATTAACAGGTGTCAGCCGCCGCCACCATAATAACTCATCGCCGCCACTACCATGATAACTCAACGCCACCACGAGTCTCATCCACCAACTTAAGGTAGCATCCACTTCTTTTTGGTCATTTTTAGCTAATTTATCGACTCAACTGCCATTTTACTTCTGAAAATTCAATCTTTTTTATGTATCTCTATTAAACTTCAACATTGTTTTTATAAAATGGAGCAAAAATAAATTATTTGATTTAACTAATCAAAGTGATACATGAGGTAAGTTAGTGGCCTTCAAAAGAAAAGACATGGGTTTAGAAGTAAAAAATCCAATTACACTTGGCTTGAGAAGAGTTTCAGGGACTTATTTAATCATCATTTATGCATATGAGGCTTGTGAATGCACATGATGAACTAAGAAGTAAACCTTATTTATGTGTTTTAAAGGTAGTATAATTGTCAATTTCTTAACTCAACATTGTTTTTCAATAGATTCTTTCAAACTATGACATCTTCTCTATTGTTGAAGCTAACAAAGCATTACAATTAGTTGACTCAAGACACTTGCGCAAACCTGGCGAGCCAACAAACTATTATAGTTAGTTGATTCAGTACTCTTGTTCAAACCTGGTGAGACTATCATAATTACGTTTGAAGGATTCACTGATAACCCATTGGTTAATTGAATTGTAACACCTATTTTCCAAGATGAGTTTATTTAGGGTTTCAAGGAATCAAAAGGCCAGGTTTTGGAAGAAAGGGAGGCTCACGATGTGGTCTTTGAGTGGTCACAACGTGAGATGGGCTAATATGAAAACTTTTGTTTAGGATTGGTCTCACGACGTGAGGCATAGAGGCTCACGACGTAAGAACTTTTGCAGCCCAAGCCCATAATGTTCTAGGGTTTCCTTCGAATTTAAGTCCCTCTAAACCCATTATAGGGTTCATTATCATCCTCCAAACCCTCTTTCACCTTTGAAAACTCTAACATCCATCTCTTGCTTGATTCTTGGCCATTTTGGAGCAATTCTTGGTTTAACAAAGCAGAAGAAGAAGAAGGTGATCTTTTGAAGAAGCTTGCAAGGAATCATCATCATCATCACCACCTTACATTGTTCCTGGACCCTTGTAGCTTCCACCTTTATTGTTGTTTGTGGCTAAATCTTAGTTTTGTCCCACTTTTCTCATTGGTTAAGAAAGTGTGAATGAATGGAAACAATAAATTTGGCAACTTTATGGCTTATAAGGTTCTTTAGAGTGTCATGAAGTTTAGATATAGTGAATGGTTGAGTTTTGGAACCCTACATGAAAGTTGGATGATCTTTTCTTTTGTTTTGGTCCTAAATGAGATCTAGACATGTATTGGACATACATGCACGTAAAGCATCGCCTTTTAATATAAAGTAATAAGTCCTTTTGGAAAGTTAGAGTAAAAGGATTAATGGATTATGGACTTTAAATGTTGGATATTTGGCTTCAGACTGTGCTCACGACGTGGGATATAGGGTCTCGGCATGTGAGGATTAAATGACCCTATTTTCTGTTAAGTTTCTTGGAGCTCGCAACCTAATAAAAACGTGCTCATGTCGTGAGGTCAGCTCCAGTGACTTTTCATGTCTGAGTTGAGTCGAGATGAGTTGGAATCGGATCGAGTGAGCTCTCGTGATGTGACCAAGGGCTGGTCAAGATGTAACGCCCGCAGATCCGGGCTAGTCAATTTAGAGGCAATAGGGGTCAAAAATGACTTTTCTACAATAGATTATTTAGAATGAATAGTCTTAACCAAGTTTTAGAATGTGTCACAAGGTTTCCGTACATATAAAGAACGCCGAAATCCGAGTTATAACGAAGAAGTTATGGCCCGCCGAAGTTTTACGGCAAAACCGGCACGGCACCGGAAGACGTAAATAGTGAATTTACGATAGAAGACTTTTTAGCCTTAGCAATCTAAACAAAAGTCGTAGAATATGTTAAACTAAGAGCGTCGATAAAAAGAACGCCCAAATCTGACTTCGTATGAGGAAGTTATGATTTTTCTAAGATTCGGCTTAACAGTGTACAGCCCGAAACTCGAATTTTAGTTCGAGCGGTTTTTGGCTTACGTGAAATAAATGAGAGTTGAAGATCTCATTAATAGGAACTCAACGGTAAAAAGACAGACGAAAACGGAGTCCGTATGAAGGAGTTACGAATTTTTCGCGGTCATTTAACAGTCTAAACGCCTCGTACTGTTAAATTTAAGATCGGTCGAGAATTAGCCGACGGAGTCAAAATAAAAGTTGTAGATATTATTTTTACCTACGCGTGGATATAAAGAACGTCAAAAACGGAGGTCGTATGTGAAAGTTACGGATTTTAGAAGTCGGAAGTGTGTTGTGCGAAAATGGGTGATGTGGCACAATCTTGGCCATTGCTTTCTCCCCAAGTCTTGCCACTAGATGGTGACATGTGGCACCAAGTTCAGCCATTTTCACCCTATAAATACCACCTCTCCCACCCTCATTTTCTTCACACCTTTCCCATTCTTTCTTCTCTTTACTCTCTCTCTAGAACCTCTCTCTAGCCCCGAAATCCCCCGAAAAGCCTAGGGAACCTCCCTAGCACGAGGCGGAAGCCCTGGAGTGCTCGACGGCTCCGAGAAGAAGAGCTTTTCGGCTCAGAAACACTGCTCCAAGCAAAGCCTGGTTTTCTATAAAACCCGCTGTAAGTGAGCTACGCCTACGCTATTTTTAATATAGTTTTTATTTAATTATATTAACGTTGTTAAGAACATATAATAAATACTTGGGCTGTTATTATGGGTTATATAAGTAATTTTTTAACGCTTATATAATAGTAATAATAGCTAGACTATTAATTAGTCTCGGCGAATAATAGACTAAAATCTATTGGTGATAACACTAGGTTTCGTCGAAAGAAATTATTTTAAAGTAAACGAAGCGCTGTCCGAGTACCGAGTCACCACCTTCTCAGGTGAGTGCATGGTCCCTTTCATCTTACATATAGATATGAAGTATTTATTATATAATTTACGTGTTGTGAGTGCATAATCCCTTTCATGAACATGATTTTAATACAAGTATTGATTGAAGTATTAATTATATGTTTATGTGCAAGTTAATTGATGTTGCTTAAAATTCGTGTTAAAGAACATACCTGATTATATTTGATAATTTAGGATAAAGAGTAGACCTAAATTAAATATGAGGAATATTGGGTAGTATATTCTTACGAGTACAAGTGAGTTAAACTCAGAGAATAGAAGTTAGTATATGTCACTTATCCGGGAGTATGGATTAGACATAGTCATTGTCCCTAGTCCGAGAATATGGATTAGGCATAATCATTCGTCGTTAATCCGAGAGTATGGATTAGCTATTGTCCCTAGTCCGAGAGTATGGATTAGGCATAAGCATTCATCTTTAATCCGAGAGTATGGATTAGTCATTCGTCCCTAGTCCGAGAGTATGGATTTGGTAAATTCGTTCATTTCTGATCCGAGAGTATGGAGTAGGTAAAACGACTAATCTTAGGTCCGAGAGTATGGATAGCCTCGTTGCGAGGATCGACGGGGTGGGATAAGAGTTGTTTATATATATGTATGGTGAAATTGTATATTTTGTGAATTTTAAACTATATATATGATATAACATTGTGGGATTGAAATCCCTATGTGCTCACCAGGTTTCCCAACCTGACCCACTCAGTTTATTTATATCACAGGTGTTGATATGAAGTGACATTACACTGAGAGATTTAAAGAGATGTAGACCACTAGTGTGAATAATTGTAAGTTCTGTTTATGCTTATGTTCATGTATTAACGATGACATCCCAAACGTTTTAAAATGAAATAAATACGTTTCTTCAAAAATGTTTTAATAACGTATTTACCATGTTTTTCTGGGAACAAATTCCGCAACCTTTTTATAAAATAAAGTACTCTGATTTTTATAAAGCATAAACAAAATCGGTCTTTTATGGCCGTGATTTTGGGGATGTTACAGTTGGTATCAGAGCATTAGTTTAAGCGAACTAGGAATATGGATTTATTTCTAGACTTAAACTTAGAATGCTAAGCGATGATTGTGAGGTGTGAGCACTAGCTTATTTTAGGAATTATGCCTAAAATGCTTTTATGTGCTAAATACTTGTGCCTGATATGCTGTTAGTTGTTCGGATCTATGGTCTGTTGCCGACCGGATCTGGAAACCTTATGTGTTTAGGATTCTAAACGTACGACTACGATATTAGAACTAGCATATAAACGTTTCGGAGTGATAAGGATGATTTAACCGTCAATCCTAAGTAAAGATCTAGATTCACCTTATTCGGTGTATAGATCAAGATGGCAAGAACCCGTAGCGGAAACGTGAATGCAAATGGGAACAGAAACCAACCCCTAGTGATTGAGCAAATACCGGTGATGGAAGCCGCCGCTGAGCCAGTCACAATGGCCGGAGTGCAAGCGATGATCCAAGCGATGTTGGATCGTCAAATGGAGGAAACTAGACGTTTGCTCCAGCAAAATCATGAGGAAGCCACTATTCAGATCGAACAGCCCGAGTTGAATGAAGGGCAGACTGAGGAAGGAAACTGCAGTGGGACTGTTGGTCAAGTCAACCCACCAATAGTTCGACAAAACAACCAAGATGACGAGGTCGAGAGGAATGGATGCAAGTACAAGGATTTTCTGACTTGCAAGCCATCGACTTTCACTGGAAAGGAGGATCCGATCGGGGTCATGGATTGGATCTCGGAGATGGAGTTAGCCTTCATGACATGCGGTTGTAAAGGGAAGCTACATACCACATTTGCAGTGCGTCAGTTTCGAGGAGGCGTTGTACGTTGGTGGAATACCTTGGGGAAGACTTTAAGCCCTAATGAGCCTCTACAACTAACATGGGCGGAATTTCTGGTGCGATTCAAACGAAAGTACTGCTCAGCTCAAAACCTGCTTGAGCTAGAGAACCAGTTTCTAACCCTGAAGAAGGGAAGCATGTCAATCGATGAATACACCAACAACTTCACGGAGAAGATGGAGTTCGCCTTGCGTCTTGTTCCGGATGAGCTGACGAAAATCGACAAGTACGCAAAAGGACTTCCATGGGAGTACGCGGTGCCAGTGCGTCAAGCACCTACTCTAGAGGCAGCTATCTGGGCTGCCAAGTCTGTCGAAGATATGATCAAGGGAAGAGCCTCCAGCAAGATGGAGGTTGGCGAGAAGAGAAAGTTTGAAGGATCTTCAAGGTCCAACGAGAAGAGAAAATTCTCAAAGTTTGAAGAAGGAACGCAATGGTGTGACAAGTGTAGAAAGAAGCACATCGGGAAATGCTCTAAATATACGACATGCTTTAAATGCGGGAAGACTGGTCATTACGCCAGCGAATGCACAACCAAGAGAGAAGTCTGCTTTAAGTGTGGAGAAGAAGGACACTTCAAACAAGACTGCCCAAAGAGAGAAGGGGATACAAAGCCAAATGTGCCACCAAAGCCAAAGGCGAGAGCATTTCAAATGATCCTTGATGAAGCAGATGACAATGCAAGGATTCAAGAGTGAAGGCTTGACATCCGAGGATCGAGTTATGGAGTAATCGTGTAGATAGTACCTCACGATGTAGCCCGTTAGAGGCATAGTCTAGGGTGAACTTGAACACCTATGTAAGAGTTTCAAGAAATAATATAAAACCTTTGTTTTGTTATCTGATGTGTTAAGTTGTTGTATGGTTTTCTTGTATGGTGACTTGGAAAAACTGCGGGACAATACTTGGGACGAGTATGAGTAGGTGTGAATGGTAGTAGAGGCCTATACTACCGGAAGCACAGGACTCACAGTTAGATCAGGGAAAGTCACAAGGTTACCAAGAAGCCAGTAATTGATTTCGTTTTATTCAAGTATGCCGTTACCATTGTTTCGGTAATGACTAAGAAGATTGTTGTTATCCCGACCCTAGTGGTCATATCACCTTGAGTCTGACTACGATGAGTAGGTTACGTGGTTTAGAGAACCAAGTTTGATATAGCGTCCGACTTAAACCAAACGATTAAAAATCAAAGCGATCAATAGAAGTATCGTGCTCGTTGGTAGCTAGAAATGCTACATGTTAAAGTATGATTATATCACATTAGAACATGAAGGAAGGCTTAGTCTGTTTTAGAATTTAAGAGACCTGAGTCTAAACGTACATCACATGATGATAGGTCATAATTTGGAGTCTAATATGAGGTAGAGAGCAGGTGCACGATCAAGTACTGCTTACAGTCAATAAGTCTAAGAGATAGACTTGAAGGAATAAAGACATTATAATTATTACCTAGGATGAAGAGATGACGTATGGAGTCATTATATGATCCTTGTTTCGTTGATGATTCCGGGACGTAATCATCCTAAGGGGGAGATAATTGTAACGCCCGCAAATCCGGGCTAGTCAATTTAGAGGCAATAGGGGTCAAAAATGACTTTTCGACAATAGATTATTTAGAATGAATAGTCTTAACCAAGTTTTAGAATGTGTCACAAGGTTTCAGTACATATAAAGAACGCCGAAATCCGAGTTATAACGAAGAAGTTATGGCCCGCAGAAGTTTTACGGCAAATCCGGCACGGCACCGGAAGACGTAAATAGTGAATTTACGATAGAAGACTTTTTAGCCTTAGCAATCTAAACAAAAGTCATAGAATATGTTAAACTAAGAGCGTCGATAAAAAGAACGCCCAAATCTGACTTCGTATGAGGAAGTTATGATTTTTCTAAGATTCGGCTTAACAGTGTACAGCCCGAAACTCGAATTTTAGTTCGAGCGGTTTTTGGCTTACGTGAAATAAATGAGAGTTGAAGATCTCATTAATAGGAACTCAATGGTAAAAAGACAGACGAAAACGGAGTCTGTATGAAGGAGTTACGAATTTTTCGCGGTCATTTAACAGTCTAAACACCTCGTACTGTTAAATTTAAGATCGGTCGAGAATTAGCCGACGGAGTCAAAATAAAAGTTGTAGATATTATTTTTACCTACGCGTGGATATAAAGAACGTCAAAAACGGAGGTCGTATGTGAAAGTTACGGATTTTAGAAGTCGGAAGTGTGTTGTGCGAAAATGGGTGATGTGGCACAATCTTGGCCATTGCTTTCTCCCCAAGTCTTGCCACTAGATGGTGACATGTGGCACCAAGTTCAGCCATTTTCACCCTATAAATACCACCTCTCCCACCCTCATTTTCTTCACACCTTTCCCATTCTTTCTTCTCTTTACTCTCTCTCTAGAACCTCTCTCTAGCCCCGAAATCCCCCGAAAAGCCTAGGGAACCTCCCTAGCACGAGGCGGAAGCCCTGGAGTGCTCGACGGCTCCAAGAAGAAGAGCTTTTCAGCTCAGAAACACTGCTCCAAGCAAAGCCTGGTTTTCTATAAAACCCGCTGTAAGTGAGCTACGCCTACGCTATTTTTAATATAGTTTTTATTTAATTATATTAACGTTGTTAAGAACATATAATAAATACTTGGGCTGTTATTATGGGTTATATAAGTAATTTTTTAACGCTTATATAATAGTAATAATAGCTAGACTATTAATTAGTCTCGGCGAATAATAGACTAAAATCTATTGGTGATAACACTAGGTTTCGTCGAAAGAAATTATTTTAAAGTAAACGAAGCGCTGTCCGAGTACCGAGTCACCACCTTCTCAGGTGAGTGCATGGTCCCTTTCATCTTACACATAGATATGAAGTATTTATTATATAATTTACGTGTTGTGAGTGCATAATCCCTTTCATGAACATGATTTTAATACAAGTATTGATTGAAGTATTAATTATATGTTTATGTGCAAGTTAATTGATGTTGCTTAAAATTCGTGTTAAAGAACATACCTAATTATATTTGATAATTTAGGATAAAGAGTAGACCTAAATTAAATATGAGGAATATTGGGTAGTATATTCTTACGAGTACAAGTGAGTTAAACTCAGAGAATAGAAGTTAGTATATGTCACTTATCCGGGAGTATGGATTAGACATAGTCATTGTCCCTAGTCCGAGAATATGGATTAGGCATAATCATTCGTCGTTAATCCGAGAGTATGGATTAGCTATTGTCCCTAGTCCGAGAGTATGGATTAGGCATAATCATTCATCTTTAATCCGAGAGTATGGATTAGTCATTCGTCCCTAGTCCGAGAGTATGGATTTGGTAAATTCGTTCATTTCTGATCCGAGAGTATGGAGTAGGTAAAACGACTAATCTTAGGTCCGAGAGTATGGATAGCCTCGTTGCGAGGATCGACGGGGTGGGATAAGAGTTGTTTATATATATGTATGGTGAAATTGTATATTTTGTGAATTTTAAACTATATATATGATATAACATTGTGGGATTGAAATCCCTATGTGCTCACCAGGTTTCCCAACCTGACCCACTCAGTTTATTTATATCACAGGTGTTGATATGAAGTGACATTACACTGAGAGATTTAAAGAGATGTAGACCACTAGTGTGAATAATTGTAAGTTCTGTTTATGCTTATGTTCATGTATTAACGATGACATCCCAAACGTTTTAAAATGAAATAAATACGTTTCTTCGAAAATGTTTTAGTAACGTATTTACCATGTTTTTCTGGGAACAAATTCCGCAACCTTTTTATAAAATAAAGTACTCTGATTTTTATAAAGCATAAACAAAATCGGTCTTTTATGGCCGTGATTTTGGGGATGTTACACAAGACATGAGGCTAAATAGTTGACAATCTGAGCTGCTGACTTTGACTTTGACCATTGAATTTTGACTTGGGTTGACTTTTGGTCAATCACTTTTTTTAGAAGGTAGACTTAGGGTTTGCCGTGTATGGATTGTCAGGAAGTGTAAATGTTCGGGTGCAAAATTCTCCTTGGATGTGGCGTACCCTCTTGTATATGTAAATGGGTTGAGTCTTTCCTATAATTAGGAAGTGAGTGACTCCTATTATGAAATGAACCATTTGGAGAGCATTAGTTTTAGAGAGAGAAACTAGCAAACCGATTTGTACTCTTTCTAATTCAACTAATGAGAGCTTAAAAGATTTATTTACTCCATTTGTTCATGATTTGTATGATGATTCAATAAATCTTTTCTTATTCCGCACATGCTATCATAATCAACACCACTACAATTGGTATCAAATCAGGTATTCTTAATTAGATCAAGAATTGATCTATGGTGGCATTCAAGATTTGGTGATTCTTATTTTTTTGATCTTTGATCTTCGTGTTTTAGAGAGTTTGGATTCAAGAAATCGAATTCATCTTTGATTTTATTCATAATTCGATTTTCTTCACTAGAATTCAAGTGAAATTTACTTTCTCTCTCTCTAGAAAACCCATTTCAAATCACTTTCTATCTCTACAAAAACTCAAGATCTTATTGATTGATCAAAGATGGTGTTCTTGGATTATGATTCTTGGGTTGTGATCATTGAAGATGTGAAATACAAAGTCAACAAATGTTAATTCTATGGATTGTTGTTGAAGGTGGGTTGATTTCATGGAGTAACCTGATTTCTTATGGACGTTTGAAATATGATCATAGAAGATTGATATTTCAACGACTTTTGAAGATTAAATGATTGTATGATCTTTCCATGTTCATGTTAGCTTGTAGCGAAAATCAAGATAGGGAGAAGAAAGAGATTTGTTTAATAAGAGATACATTTCTCTTATTGAAAACCCAAGTGATCTTCATGCTCTTAAGTTTGTTGAAGATGTTCTTAATGTTCTTGATGTTCTGGAAATTCATGATAAGAAGATTCAAGTTGATTCTCATGAAGATGCATAAGTTTTTTACTCGATTGGAGTTCAAACCAATGATATATTGTGTTCTTGTGATTCGTTTGAAGGAATGAATCCTTATCGAAAGCCGGTAATCCAAGAAACTCACAAGTATCAAACTCTAAAAGATTTGATTCTAACTTGTAAAGTTGAAGTTGTCAAGAATGAAGTGGTTCTTGAAATCAAATCTTCAAGATGCAAAGATATGAGAAAGAGAAAGAATAAGAAGATCAAACAGAAGAACAATCGGGTTTATTCACAAAAATTGTCAAATGTTGTTGTGAATCTGAAATTCGTGAAGCGAATTTGGGTTCCAAAGCAACAATCTCCAAGTGTTGTATTGAATTTGAAGTCAAAACCCAAAATTTCTGGTGGTTCTTATGATGATGTTCTCAGATCATTGAAGAACATGAAGAATGAGTTGTACAACATGTATCGTGGTTGGTACAATGTTCAAATTGGAGATTTTCTCCTTCCAACAAAAGAACCAAGATCTTCTAAATTTGATTTGTTCGTTGAAAATGGAGCTTGATTCGTCAAAAAGGTATCTCAAATTCTCATATTTTGCGTTTTTCAATTTTTGATCGATTTGTCTCATATTGAAAACCTACATTTCTCTTATTGAAAACCCAAGTGATCTTCATGCTCTTAAGTTTGTTGAAGATGTTCTTGAAATTCATGATAAGAAGATTCAAGTTGATTCTCATGAAGATGCATAAGTTTTTACTCGATTGGAGTTCAAACCAATGATATATTGTGTTCTTGTGATTTGTTTGAAGGAATGAATCCTTATCGAAAGCCGGTAATCCAAGAAACTCACAAGTATCAAACTCCAAAAGATTTGATTCAAACTTGTAAAGTTGAAGTTTTCAAGAATGAAGTGGTTCTTGAAATCAAATCTTCAAGATGCAAAGAGATGAGAAAGAGAAAGAATAAGAAGATTAAACAGAAGTACAAGCGGGTTTATTCACAAAAATTGTCAAATGTTGTTGTGAATCCGAAATTCGTGAAGCGAATTTGGGTTCCAAAGCAACAATCTCCAAGTGTTGTATTGAATTTGAAGTCAAAACCCAAAATTTCTGGTGTTTCTTATGATGATGTTCTCAGATAATTGAAGAACATGAAGAATGAGTTGTACAACAGGTATCGTGGTTGGTACAATGTTCAAGTTGGAGATTTTCTCCTTCCAACAAAAGAACCAAGATCTTCTAAATTTGATTTGTTCGTTGAAAATGGAGCTTGATTCGTCAAAAAGGTATCTCAAATTCTCATATTTTGCGTTTTTCAATTTTTGATTGATTTGTCTCATATTGAAAACCTACATTTGTCTTATTGAAAACCCAAGTGATCTTCATGCTCTTAAGTTTGTTGAAGATGTTCTTGAAATTCATGATAAGAAGATTCAAGTTGATTGTCATGAAGATGCATAAGTTTTTACTCAATTGGAGTTCAAACCAATGATATATTGTGTTCTTGTGATTCGTTTGAAGGAATGAATTCGTATCGAAAGCCGGTAATCCAAGAAATTCACAAGTATCAAACTACAAAAGATTTGATTCAAACTTGTAAAGTTGAAGTTTTCAAGAATGAAGTGGTTCTTGAAATCAAATCTTCAAGATGCAAAAAGATGAGAAAGAGAAAGAATAAGAAGATTAAACAAAAGAACAAGCAGGTTTATTCACAAAAATCATCAAATGTTGTTGTGAATCCGAAATTCGTGTAGCAAATTTGGGTTCCAAAGCAACAATCTCCAAGTGTTGCATTGAATTTGAAGTCAAAACCCAAAAGTTCTGGTGGTTCTTATGATGATGTTCTTGGATCATTGAAGAACACGAAGAACGAGTTGTACAACACGTATCGTGGGTGGTACAATGTTCAAATTGGAGATTTTCTCCTTCCAACAAAAGATCAAAGATCTTCTAAATTTGATTTGTTCGTTGAAAATGGAGCTCGATTCGTTAAAAAGGTATCTCAAATTCTCATATTTTGTGTTTTTCAATTTTTGATCGATTTGTCTCATTGGATCAAATTCGTTTCAACCCCTTTGATTGATCCAATTATTTTTGTTTAAGATCAAAACCAAATTAAACTCATTTTGTTTAATCTCAAATTTTACTGTTCATCGAATTCAAGTATTGTTCAAAGCCTAATCCTAAACATTTTTTGAAAATTTCACTATTCATGTTCAAATATCAAGCCCACTTTTTGATCTGGTATCTTAAAACAATATGTGGAAATATCATGGCATCCATTTTTCAATAATTGAATCCCATTGATTCATATCTTCCAATTAACGTATGTTGTTGTTCATTAGTAGCCTTGTACATCAGCCTTATGTGATTGTACCATTGCATACGGTCTTCATCGATTCTTCATCTGGGCATCATATAATCAAATTCATTTCATTTAAATTCTATCGATTTCTTTGAATGTTTTTAATAATTGATTTCGAATGAAGGAATTGTTATTGTGTTTTGATTTTTATTTGAGAATGATGATTTCATTATGTGTCGATGAATCGTTCTGATGGTCAAAGCTAATAGTCAAAATTGAAAATTGATTTGGTTCGCATACTAAAAATGTAATTTGCAATTGGAATCGACATGTGAAAGTATTGAAAAAGAAAATTAATTGGGAATAAAGGAGAATCGAATGGGCCTGAGAATCGAGTTTCGTTAGTGGTTCAAGATGTTAACTGGAACTTGATGGTTGGAAGTTTGTTTAGGAGTCAGATTGATGATAGTCTATTTTTGAGAATCGAAGTATCGTGGTTGATAGTTGTGAACAACTTGAGAATCGATATTTGATAGTTTGATGTCGTGTTTGGTTAAATGAAAGCGAAGGTCTCAAAAATCAAATTGACGAATTTGATGTCGATGTGATGAAAAAGAGAAGGGTATTCGATTTGGAGTCGCGAAGTCGAATTTGTTTCAGTTTTGATGTCGATTGATGGGAACGAACTGGGGAAGGTTGACTTGGTGAGGAATTATGTTTTGATGTATCGATATCTAAACTGGATTCGATGGTTTAGGGGACGAACAAACCTTGAATTGAGAACTGTTGGAATCGATTTCTAAGGGTTAATGATTTTGGAAGTCCAATTTTCGAAGCATGGATATGTTGATGGTCAAGGTTAACTCGTTAACTGATATTGTTGATTTTGGGTTGTTGATGATCTAATTGTAAGGAATTGTTGGTGATTTGATTATTCGTTGTTGATGGTATATGTCAACGTGCGAAGGTTCCCTGTGTTATCGATGAAATTGGTTTACTACTTTCGTTGGTACCCAGTTGATATCACTTTTTGGATATCGACAAGAATGTGTTGATAATCGAAGGCTTGAGTTACTCGATATTTGACATCACAGATTTGTGGCTGATTTGGTTTTGATAGTCGATTTTAGGGAATGATGATTTGGGAACGAATTAAATGGTTAATAACTTGACTTCACTGTTGATGGTCAAAATTGAGTCGATAGTCGAAGCATGAACGAAACATGTTAACGAAGTGTACTTCGCTCACTATTCAATGATTTACATGGCTTCATTTTCATTATTCCTTTGAATGATTAAGAAGAAACTTCGTGTGACATCCCTATTTTGACGGCCAGAAAAAACCGATTTGGTTTATGCTTGTTTGAAAATCAGAGTAACATTTTACATAAAAGTGTTGCGGAATTCGTTCCCAAAATAAAAATATGATAAAGATTTATCGAAGCATTTCCGTATAAATGTATTTCATTAAAAAGACTGGGGATGTCATGTTTGATACATATCAAAAGCATAAACAGTACATTATAAGCCTTATAACAGTTATTTATAACTACTAGCCTATAATCCAAAAATTCCTCATCATCATCCAAATTACGCTTTGGGTCCACTACCTATAAAACAGAAAGCTGAGTGGGCCAGGCTTGAGAGCCGGGTGAACATATAGGGTTTTCAACCCACATATAATAATAAATTTATTAATTTTATCGAACAACAATAAATTTATTAATTTCATCAACAAACGATAACCCTGATTACCCATTCCCGTTATCCTCACTTTACGTCCCTAAACACCTATACAAGGGACCTAGTCTAAGGATTTTATCATCGAGATGTACTTTACTGCTAAGGGGATTCCTCAATCATATATTTCCGTAAGCCAACCATGAGGGGGATATAGTACACTGGTGAACATCAAACCCAAAAACACCTACAGGTTGTGAGTATGCTAGTGTTCCAATGAACTGTTTAGAAGAGTCCGTGGTCGTCATCCATACTTAACTAGATGAATGGAACAATAACAACGTCAAGGCCTCTAATCATTTTATCACACACCAACTATTTTATCTACTCATATTATACCCAACATATTTGTAGATAAAATATATATACAATTTAAATCATTTTAAAACTTGTATAAAACATTCATTCAACAACCATCTCAAATAAACAATCAATATATATACACATAGCATGTATTTATATAAAATACTTCATATCTATGTGTAAGACGAAAGTGACTATACACTCACTTGATTTAATGATAATCGGGCAACACTTTGTTTCTTAAAATGATCGTTTTTGATAAAACTGGGGGCTTTAATGAAAAACCAGGCTCTGCGAGGTTGGAGCTTAAAAACAGAAAAGATAAATTTTCCCGAGTCTTTGGGCACTTCAGGATGTGTTTCGGGTGTTTGGTATGATACCGGGCTTTGGGGGAAGTAGAAATAGCTAAAATATTGATTTAGGGGTGAAAAATGCCAAATCTCTAATTCTAGACGGGAAATCTCGCAGGCCTCCCTTTTATAGGGCTGAGGTCCGGACCGGAGAGGGCAGGTGGCAGCAGGTGCGAAGGAAGGTCACGCGACAATTGTAAGGCTCGAAGGTGGCTCAGATGCGAAGCAAGGCTCGGATGCGCGTCGGAAGCTTATAGGCGAGACGTGGCTCGCTTCGGACATGCCACACATGCGACACGTGTCGGACAGCTATTGGACCAAAGCTCAGACTCAGAAGAACGCGACACGCATCGCTCCTCGGACGCGCCATGACTCGGATCACGCAGCTGCTTTAGACACAGGTCAGCAGCGAGGCGAGGGTGACGTGGTCGGCTCCAATCCATGCGAATTTCTCGGAAATTGCACCCAAACCTTCGAAAATCCATAACTTTCTCATACGGGCTCCGTTTTTGACGTTCTTTTTATGTACGCATAGGCGAGAATATATTCTACAACTTTTGTTTAGACTTTGTTGGCTAATTGTGACTTTATTTTTGATATTATTATTTTTAACAAACCGGGACGGGAAAATATGTTAAAAATTCATAGCTTCTTCATCCGACATCCGTATTCGTCTGTTTTTTTACCGTTGTACCACTATTAACGAGACCTTCAATTCTTGTTTAGGTTGCATCAGCTAAATATCGCTCGATCTTAAATTCGAGTTTTTAGTTGTCTACTGCTAAACTAAAACTTAGAAAAATCATAACTTCCTAATACGAAGTCAGATTTGGGCGTTATTTTTATCAAAATTCTCGGTTTAATGAATACTACGAATTTTATTTAGATCACTAAGGCTAAAAAGCACTTTATCATAAATTCACTTTTTATGCTTCCCGGTGCTGTGCCGGTTCTGTCGCGAAACTTCGACGAGTCATAACTTCTTCGTTATAACTCAGATTTCGGCGTTCTTTATATCTGCGAAATCCTTGTTTCGGCCACTACAACTTTCTTAAAAGATATCGGCTTTAACTAATATTTATTTTCAACGTTTATTTTTATTATTAATTAATTAAATCATAATAATTAAGCAAATAAGTACATAATTCACATAATATTCACATAATTCCTCATTATAACTTCAAAATGAGTTACAAAGGTTGATCTAGATTATTACACCATTATTAATGCTTTAGCCCAGAAACATGGGCGTTACACTTCGTTGACAAGTTCTTGAACCTAAAAGCGAAGTGTGAATAGCGCTTTGTTACTTGGTTAACGAAGTGAAAAAGAAGCACATGAAATGTTTCGAAACTTATCCCTTAACTTTTAACGAAGTGGCAGAAAAGGTCCAACTTCGACATTGGTGTAACAAATTGTGAAGAATGGCAGAATTTCTCATTTAGCCCCTACAGTTTTTGAAATGTTGGCAGAACATACCTAAATTTGAAAATTAGGGTATTAAAGCTGAGAAATTGAAGATTTTACATGTTCAGTCCCGACAGTTTGTGTGAATTTACACTTTATGTCGAGTTTCACAAATGGGGTAGAGTTTCGCATATTAAGCTGTTTTTGGTGCAACGGGCCCCTGCAGAATTCAGAAAGTCACAGTTTTTACCTAGATTTTGGAAAATCTTTCAACTCTCACCCAAAAATTGAAAATTTTCACAAATTTGAAATTTTTTCGAGGCTTTTTCATGATTGTTTTTCCATGCAAGTTTTCCGGTGTTTCATTTTTGGCACACATCAATAGGGATTTATGTGAAGATTAATCCTCGGGAACTTCTCACCCTTAATGGGGTTTATAATCATTTTATGATTATAAAAAGGGGAGAATGAAGCGTGGGTATTCGAAGCTTCGGGTATTAATTTGCGGATTTGAAGACCAGTATCATTTCAAAGGGGAGTTTAGTCTTGATCGCGTGAGCTCGTTGGATATTGAAGCTGAGACATCAATTCCTAACTTTGAGGGGGACAATGTTAGGGTGGAAAGTTCTCCTTGGATGTGGCTCAACCTCTTGTATGTGTAAATAGGTTGAGTCTTTCCTTTAATTAGGAAGTGAGTGACTCCCATTATTTAAGGAACCATTTGGAGAGCATTAGTTTTAAAGAGAGAATCTAGCACACCCATTTGTACTCTTTCTAATTCAAACTAATAAGAGCTTAAAAAATTTATTTACTCCATGTATTAATGATTTGTATGATGATTCACTAGATCGTTTATTATTCTATACATGTCATCATAATCAACACCACTACATAGCACCCATCGTTTGGCGGTGAGAGCTGTTGGTAGTGATCTATAGATCTGCATGTTGCCTGTTGACTAGTTATATGGTTTTTCTGTTTGCTGAATATATGTTATTTGTTATATGTCGATATAGTGTGGTTGGGTTGAGATGCACTGCTTTGTGCGACCAGTTAACAAACCTGGGGCAATCTAACCGGTTTGTTGTGGGCCAGGGTAGTCCAACCGGGAAGTTGGGGACCCAATATGTAGTATGTGTGGCAAGCTAACCGGGAGGTTGTAGGCTAGGGCAAGCCAACCGGGAGGTCGTGGGCTAGGGTAATCCAACCTGGAGGTTGTGTACCTAGCATGAAGTATGTATATTTGCTTGGTTGTATATGATACTTTGGGGGAACTCATCAAGCTTTGTGCTTACAGTTTGATTGTTATGGTTTCAGGAACTTTAGATGATCGGGAAAATATAAAGGTGTGATTGTACACATCCTTCGATAACATGTTTCTATAAGATTTTGTGATACAATGATATTGGGATATTTGTAGTTGATACTTGGTTTTGTTTGAAAACGATGATTTCTCTTGATTTAAAAATGAAAATTTTTACGGTGATTTTGGGATGTTATAGGAATCTATATCAGAAGAGTTGTTTGTCGGCGTATTTTGACATCTTATAAAGGTCTGCCTTTGTTTGATGCTAATTTACCTTTTCAATTGTCAATTGTAGCTCACCTTCTTAATTTTTAAATCCGTTAGTGACATACTAGATTTTAGTATGATGCTACACACTACACATCATAGGCACATTGGGGGAAAATTAATCTAGTTTTTCCTTTTGACTCAATGTAGGAAGAAGGAATTAATATAGAAAGTTAGGAAATAAGCTGAAAAAAAGATGGTTGTTTTATGAATGGACAAAAATGGACATACAACCTGTATGCCTTCAGTTGTGCCTCACACAAACACCTCCACTGAATTACCTTCTTTTCCAATTAAATTCTCCAATAACACTGAAAGGTTGCAACATATTAATTGAATAAGGATTAGTCTAGTTTCATCCTAGATTAAACGAGTGGTTGATCTACTGTTTAAATCTGAATCTTACATGTTCTTGTATGTGTTATTCTATTTATGATGAAATTAGTTATAATGTTTGATAAAAATCGACTTTATAAATTATTATATTGCTTTCTTATTTTTCTTTCTTATCATTTTAATATAATTCGAGGGTAGTTTTGGTTGTTTTGAGAAATATTCCATTAATATTTTAGGCTGATTTCACCACTCTAATGTCCATGCGGGAAAGGGGTTTAGGCTTGAACATGGATTTAAGAATCTATAAATATTAAAGATTCAAATTAGGTTATGCACTCTACATCTCTATTCAAATTAGGTTTATTTCACCACTTTAATGTCCTGATTGATTTTTTACCCTTTCATTTTAACGCATTTGGTTTTTAGTCAATAGAAGTTTGTTTTAGGTTAAGATTCTTTAACTGCTCTGACTGTTAAAGTAGAATGGTCAAATTGAGGAAAGTTAAAATGGGAAAAGCTAATAAATTATGTTCTTTTCACTAATGGCCTTATTGTATTCGAGTAGATTTTTTTAGGGTGCAAGGTTCTCCTTGGATGTGACTTACCCTCTTGTATGTGTAAATGGGTTGAGTCTTTCCTATAATTAGGAAGTGAGTGACTCCCAATATGTAAGGAACCATTTGGAGAGCATTCATTTTAGAGAGAGAAACTAACATACCCATTTGTACTCTTTCTAATTCATACTAATGAGAGCTTAAAAGATTTATTTACTCCATGTGTTCATTATTTGTATGATGATTCACTAGATCTTTTCTTATTCCACAAATGTCATCATAATTAACACCGCTACAATTGGTATCAGAGCTTATAATTCCAACTACAATCAGTATCAGAGCGGGCGTTCTTAATTTGATCAAGAATCGATCCATGATGGCATTCTAGATTTGGTGAATGTTAATTTGAGATCTTCATGATTTAGAGAGTTTTTGGATTCTAGAAATCGAATTCATCTTTGATTCTATTCATAATTCGATTTTCTTCACTAGAATTCAAGTGATTTTTGCTTTCTCTCTCTAGAAAACCCAATCAAAATCAGTTTTTCCCTTTAAAAAATTTCAAGTTCTTGTGATCATGGTGTTATTGGAGTATGATTCTCGGGGCAGTGATCATTGAAGATGTCAAATACAAAGTCAACAAAAATCAATATTATGGGTTATTTTTAAGCGGGTTGATTTCATGGAGTAATCAGGTTTCTTATGGAGGTTTGAAGGATGATCATGAAAGCTTGATATTTCAGTCACTTTATAGGATTGAATGGTTGGCTAAAATTGCCTTGTCCATATTCGTTCGTAGTACAAATCAAAAGGATGGAGAAAAAAGAGACTTGTTTAATAAGAAGTACATTTCTCTAATTAAAAACCCAAATGATCTTCTTGCTCTTAAGTTTGTTGAAGTTCAAGAATATGGAGTTCAATGTGATGTTCGTGAAGTTCATGATAAGAAGATTCAAGTTGATTCTCATGAAGATGAAATTGTTTTGCTCGATTGGAGTTCAAACCGATGATATTTTGTGTCCTTGTGATTCGTTTGAAGGAATGATTCCTTATCGAAAGCCGTTAATCCAAGAAGTTCACAAATATCAAACTCCAAAAGATTTGATTCAAACTTGTAAAGTTGAAGTTGTCAAGAATGAAGTGGTTCTTGAAATCAAATCTTCAAGATGCAAAAAGATGAGAAAGAAAAAGAATAAAAAGATTAAATGGAAGAACAAGCAGGTTTAATCACAAAAATCATCAAATCTTGTGAATCCAAAATCCATAAAGCAAATTTGTGTTCGAAAGTAACAATCTCCAAATGGT
The DNA here is from genome assembly GCF_052625555.1 of Lactuca saligna. Lineage (NCBI taxonomy): Eukaryota > Viridiplantae > Streptophyta > Magnoliopsida > Asterales > Asteraceae > Lactuca > Lactuca saligna. Next base: position 41,562,051 of record NC_136422.1, read on the forward strand.
GTATTGAATTTGAAGTCAAAACCCAAAGTGTTGATGGTTCTTATAAGATGTTCTTGGATCGTTGAACAACACGAAGAACGAGTTTTACAACATGCATCGTGGGTGGTACAATATTCAAATTAGAGTTTTCTCGTTCCAACAAAAGAACCAAGATCTTCTAAATTTGATTCGTTTGTTGCAAGTGGAACTCGGATCATCAAAAAAGTATCTCAAATTCTCAAATGGATTCCAAAACGTTCATAATTTCGATTCGTGCATTTTTGTTTTTCAATTTTGATCGTTTTGTCTCGGTCGGATCGAATTTGTTTAAAGCCCAATTATAGATCAAATCAGTTTTCTTTCATAGACCAATTCCTAACCATAATCAAAATAAAATTCATATTCTAATTTTTTTACACTTCGAAACCAATGTCCGATATTTGTTCATTGTTCAAATTTCAAAGCCCAATACAAATTACTTTCACTGTTCATGCAATTCAATGTGTAAGCCTATCTTGTTGATTCATATTATTGAGTCCAAATCAAAGTGATCCACTAATATTCATTGATTGTTTTAATCAAGTCCAAATCCAGAGTAGACGTCATTTTACACTTTTATTTAGCTCTTTTTCATCTAAGTTTAATTGTTCTTGAGGCTTGTGGATGAAGATTGAATTTCGAAGCAAACTTAAATTGTTCTTGAAATCATTTGAGATTATTATGTTCGAATTTATGTTTTAAAGCAGAGGTCAATTCTATTTTACTCTTGATTTCATTGATTTGTAATCCTTGTGGTTTTACTCTTTCTTAAATCCTCTTTTCATTGATATTCATATGATCAATCTTTGTCTTGTCTTTTGATTTGTGTCGTCTTTTGATCTTGATTTGGAAATCGAAGGACTGAAGAGAATGGTTTATATGAATATCGACTTGTTTGTATTTCAAAAGTCAACCATGAAAAGTCAAAATTCGAGTTCTTAAAAAGCTGGAAATAAGATGGAAGGGTTATAGTCTGGTAATTAGTATTGAAGGCTATGAAAATCACGAATAGATGATCAATTTTGAATGGTTACAGGTTGTGAGTCGAGGATTGAACATTAAAATCGAATTCGATTGTGATGATTGTTCAAGTTAAGCATTGTAATTTTGTATCTAATGTTGAATTATGGAAATCAATGGTTTGGGGATGAACAAATATTGATTGGGATTTAAGGATTGAAGGTTGTGTAAGAATTGAAGTCTGTTAATGAAAAGTGAAGAGTAGGTGTCGATGATATGGATTTTGTCAACGAAGTTTGCTTGATTTGGAGTCGTGAAGTCGAGTTTATTTTAGTTTTGATGTCGATCTATGGATTTTTGATTGAGTGGTTCTATTTGGGAATGAATTGAAAATGAATAGGAATCGAAGATTTGGATTGCTTGTCGAAGGCTATGAGATGAAGAATTACATTTTGTGTTCATTGTTCATATTGGTCGAGGGAACCTATGATGAAAACGAAGGATGTTTGAGATCGTTTGCATCGATCATTTATGGTTGGATATTGATGTGAAAAGGGTCTGAAATTTCAAAGGCGTGGAGTCTGTATTCGTTAGTTTGGAGTCGAAGGGTTAGTAAATGTTTTGATATCGACTAATGATTTGAAGTCGATATGCGAAGCATGAGTTTTGAAGGATTCGTTTATGATGTGTCAAATTTAAATTTTGTGTTGATGTCGACTTTAACATCGATGTTTCGAAGTCTGAGTATTGGAATCAATGGTTGAATAGGTTTGACTCAGTTTCGTTGTCGACGGTCTAATGCTTGTTAACGAAGAATTGTAGTTCACTAAAAGCAAAAGGTCGTTACCTGCTAACAAAGTGAATTGAAGAAGAAAACAGAAGTTTGGAAGATATGGCAAAATTGGTCCAAATTCGAAATTGATGTAACAAATTGTGAAGAATGGCAAAATTTCTCTTTTAGCCTCTGTAGTTTCGAAATTTTGGCAAAAAATACCACAGTTCGAAATTGGGCTAACAAAGCTAAGAAATTGAAGAATTTATAAGTTCAGTCCTTGCAGTTGGTACAAACTTACACTTTATGCCCAGTTCGCAAATAGGGTAGAGTTTCACATCTTAAGCTGTTTTTGGCAAAACGGATCGCTGCAGAATTTAGAAAGTGATAGTTCTTACCCGGATTTTGGAAAATCTTGCAACTTTCACCAAAAAGTCGAAAATTTTCATAAATTGGAAAATTTTCAAGGCTTTTTCGTGATTGTTTTTCCATGCAATATTTTCAAGGTTTCATTTTTGGCACACATCAAGGGGGAGTTTTGTGAAGATTAATCCTCGGGTGCTTCTCACCCGTAATAAATTTTATAATCATTTTTTTATTATAAAAATGGGGAGAATGAAGAGTGGGTATTCGAAGCTTCGGGTATTCATTTGCGGATTTGTAGTTCGACATCATTTTGAGGGGGAGTTTAGTCTTGATCGTGCAAGCTAGTTGGATATTGAAGTCAGGACATCCAATCCTAACTTCAAGGGGGAGAATGTTAGGGTGTAAAGTTCTCCTTGGATGTGGCTTACCCTCTTGTATGTGTAAATGGGTTGAGTCTTTCCTATAATTAGGAAGTGAGTTACTCCCATTATGTAAGGAACCAATTGGAGAGCATTAGTCTTAAAGAGAGAATCTAGCATACCCATTTGTACTCTTTGTAATTCATACTAATGAGAGCTTAAAAGATTTATTTACTCCATGTGTTCATGATTTGTATGATGATTCACTAGATCTTTTCTTATTTCTCACATGTCATCATAATCAACACAACTACAGATTTTTAAAGTAGAATACCAAAATATGTAAAATTAATATATACCATTTAATGAATACGTTAATATAACCATTTTTTTGTTATGCAGGTGTGTGTCGATCGAATACACTTCAAGTATAACGAAGAAGAACAAAATTACTAAGTGATTAAAGAACTTAAAAGTAAATAACATAGAGGATACACCAAATTGTCTTTCACTAAAAAAAGGGGTTGCCACAAAGACGGTGACCAACACGATTCGGACACCAAGCTGTAGAGTTACATAAGGGTTTCACCCTAATGTTGAGTATATACTAATCTATACAAGTATATCCCTTGTTTAAAGGGATTGTATCTTATCTATACTATGAACCGATCCTCATTACAAAGATATCGGATCTGCTATCTATTATATATATATATATATATATATATATATATATATATATATATATATATATCTGTATCATTACGTAATATACAAAAGATTACATAAAATAACTATAAGCTGATGCTGAAGGACTTCATACATTGGCGTTGATGGTGGTGTACGTGCTGACGCTGATAGATAACATGTATAGTGTTTGACTCATGAGATCATATGGTGTGACCTTACAATCCCCCCTATCTGATGATGTAAAAACTAATCTTCTTCACTAGAGTCATTAGAAGATCCATTGTAGAACTTGTTAGATTCTTTGAAGATCTTAGGGTTAACCCATCTGAATTCATCAATTTGAAGCTCTTCCAATAATTTACTAAGCTCCAGTGATATCAACACACTATATCCTCTTTCTAGTTCAAAATGACGTAGTCCTTCCATGTGAAGATGAAGCAAGTGTTCAGTGAGCTGATGGCGCAAGGTTCAACTTCTTGACTTTGTTGAGTAGTTGTTAGATTGCCAACTTCATCTCCTGAGCATGAATACCCTTGTGTTTCTCAATAATCTCGTGAATTTTCATCCACTCGTTGTAGCTAAATTTGACAAGCTCACGAACAAATACAACCTTAGTGTATCCATATTTAGTCTTCTTCTTGAATAAGTGAAACTTCAATGACTCATTCCTTGGCTTGGTGCATCTCACTTTGATAATGGGATCATGCTTTGTTCTATTAGTCAAAACATCTCCAAACTTCTTCGTATGATTCGGTCATTTAGGTCTGAAACCCTGTGTTGTTTCTCCAAACTATTATTGAAGAATTTAATTTTCTTGACTTGATCATTACTGCTTTCACCAACATAAGCAAAAGCTTGAGCTAGTTTGCAAGACATACGTTCTTTTTTTTTTCTAGCTTCTTTTTTTTGTTGAATAGCAACATTATTCTCTATCATGACCTCTCTTACTTCATCAATAGTTAAACTCCATAATTTAGCGAATTCATTCAGATAAAAAATGAGCTTGTTTTTCTTGGAATTGGGAGGTGTTGAAGGATCACCAGCCGTAGAAGAACTTTCAGCTTCAGTGTCATGAGTTCTCCCTGAGAATGAAGCCTTCCTGTTTCGAGTATTGAGTTCTCCCCGAGCATTGATCTGACCAGCTTCAATTTCATTATTCGTTCCTTGGGGAATCTCCCCCTCAAAATATGAATCGGGGTAGATGACATTCAAAGGAACAGCAGCTGGTGGCATGAATCCTATATAAAGAAACCCGTCATAGTCATCAGTCTCTGATTGATCACCAAAGTCTAGATTGGGCTGATTATCAGTTGTTTCACCAATGTCTTGAATGTTAGCAACAACAATATTCTTTTAAAGGTCAGCTTCTACCCTTCCAGTTTCAGACATCTCAGGCTGAGATGGAGTTGGTGCAATCACCACCATTTGCATTTGATGATCAAGACTCTCTTGATTTTTCTCCCCCTTTTTGGTAATATTAGATTGGAGAGGACAAATAGATGGTCGAGGAATATTCGTAGATGGTAGGGGAGGTGGACGTAAACTTGATGATGGAGGTAGAGCTGGATTTGATGATGGAGGTGGAGGAGGAGGAGGATTATCACCTAGAGAATTTGGTGGGGGTGTCATCAACAACCATATCATCAACATCATCATCAACCAAGGCCATAAAATGCTTCATATCAACCACCTACTTTTCTACTTTAGCCAACCTTTTCCTAGCGATTGAGTTAACTGCACTATTAAAGAGAGTTGAGAAAACATTGCAGTTTGAAAGTTGAATTGTATTCTTCTTGATCATCCTGATGAAAAGCAGGATTTGTAATATGTGTTGGCATAGGCGGAATAGTCTCAAATTAAGGAGAAGGGGACCTGCCCTTCATCGAGCCCCACTCGGTATACATATCTGTCAGTCAGTGGGCCCCACCCAGCATCGGGCCCCGCCTGGTATGCATATAAACATATAAATATATAATCATACAAACACATGCAATAATCACAAAGATAAATAGCATACATGATAGTCATTGAGCCCCGCTTGGTAAGCATACAATCACATAACACATTCAAGAGTCACGCATACATCTAGCATCCTAACATAACAAACCATGGGAAGACATTGTTTCCTTTGACCCACCAAACACAGTAAGGAAACTCACCTCTATCTGCAGAAATATGCAAAAGAATATCTATATGCTTGTCCAGAAAATCCCCGCGTTAACATAATCAAAATAGTATCCAATTATTAATTGGATCTCGAACCAGCCAAGAATCTAATCTAGTTAACCCATAACAAGGGTAAAAGACCATTTTACCATTTTTCTTACTTAGCCCAAAACCAAGGCCCAACCCAACTACTAAAAAGGCCGAAATCCTAAATGGTAACCCAAAGCCCAATTATGGCATAATCTTCCAAATTGGGCCCCAAACCCATCATGGGCCTAAATCCAAGGAAGCCCAAAATACTAGTCAAAAGCCTAAATCAAAAGTCTAATGGCCCAACAACGTGCACACTTAGAAAGCCCAAATTAAGGCCTACACGAAGACGGCCAAGCCCAAACGCCCCACTATTGAGTACGCGGGGCGTACTTAGCTCATACGCCCAACGTACTCCCCTGATTACTAGATCTCTTCATTAGGCACTTAATCAGTTAAGACCTTTTGCTATACTCTCAGATATGGTTCCTAAGGGTGACTTATCACGTAAAGATGGCAACTTTACACACATGCATGGCTTAATGGGACCCAATACTAAAAAAGAAGCATAATAGAGATCTTAATACATGCATGGACCAATATCCTTCATAAAGTTTGAATTTTTATGAACATGGGGCCTAAATGGAGCTAAAATCTAGCATCCATTGCTTCTGGAGTAGATCAAAAGCTCAACTTTAACTCAAAAGATTCAAAATTGCACAAATAAAACCATAAACTAGATCTAGTACGGAAGACCATCAAGGTGATAGCTTTTTACCTCAAAAGGCTTGCAAATGAGAAAGTAATTCTAGATATACTAGCACAAGCTATCCCGCCAAGCAATCACCAAGAGTCTTCTTCTTCTTCTTCTTTCACTAAAACACCACCAAAATCACACTTACAAGTTCAAAAATCACAAGAGGCACTTAGGGTTTCGATTTAAGGGTAAAGGGAGTTAGAGGCTAGTCAAACATGTCTAAGAGGTGTTATAATGAGGTTTAAATAGGGTGCAAACGCTAAAAATTAGGGTTTTCCCAAACTATGTGTATGACCAGCATACGTGGGTGATGCCCGCGACTAACAAAGGTTAGTATACTAAGCGTACTCATAGAGTACACCCCACGTACTAGCCAATGACCAAAATGAAAGAAATTTGCTTAAAATGGCTAACAGGAAACTTACCAAAAACTTGAATGTTACAATTTTCCCCCACTTGAATAAGACTATGTCCTCAAAGTCCACCGCCTCAAATAACTATGGGTAGTGCTCCCTCGTATCGTCTTCTGACTCCCATGTCCATTTTGAACCTTTGCGGTGCTGCCACTGGACCTTCACTAACTTAATGACCTTGTTCCTTAAGGTTTTTGTCTTCCGGTCAACAATTGCCACCGGTCTCTTGATATAATTCAAGCGATCATTCACCTGAATATCCTCCAATAAAACCACCACATAATCATCTAATAACCACTTCCGCAACTAAGCGGCGTAGAATGTGCTATGGATCTAAGTAAGCTCTTCAGGAAGATCCAAGAGATAAGAAACCATGCCTACCTGCGCCAAAACCCAGAAAGGAGCGATGCACCTTGGGCCCAATTTGACACTCTTCCTAAATCGGATGAAACTTTTTCAAGGTGACTCATTCAAAAGAACCAGGTCCCCAACATGGAACTCTAAATCTGATCGGCGCTTTTCTATATAGCTTGTCTGCCGACTCCAAGCTATCTGGAGTCTACTCCGAACTTGCTCTATCATCTTAGTAGTCTTGAGTACCACCTCGATACTACCTATGACCTGCTACCCGACCTCACCCTAACAAATTGGGGTCCTACATTTCCTCCCATAGAGCATATCAAAAGGAGGTCGATCGATGTTGTAACAACGTAAATTTTTAAAACAAAATTTTCATTTTTGCAACATCAAAAACCATCGTTTAATATTCCAAATTCAAACGTGAACAATGTTATCATAAACAAATACATCCCATGATCATAAAAACAGTTTCTCCGACAGTGTGTACAATCACGCCGGTGCCTTCCCATGGTCCTCACTAGTACCTGAAACACATAACACAATAATTGTAAGCATAAATGCTTAGTGAGTTCCCTAAAATACAACTTACGCACATACGCCTTTCCAAGCCCTGACCTTCCGGTCCATGTGTCTCAGGGGACTTCCGTCCCGACTAGGTAAACCTTCCGGTCCTACTTGCATCAACCTTACGGTTCACATCACAGCCCCTTCCGGCCCATAACATATACGCCTTCCGGCCCATAACATAATGCCTTCCGGCCCATATCAAGCATATCATACATGGAACATATAAACGATTAACTTATCACATACAATGCATATAACTCATAACATATCCGACCTTCCGGTCACACAATAAAACCCTTCCGGGTACAATATAGTGAGAAAACTCACCTCGTGGAAAGTCTAAGATCTCGCGTACTCGCTATCTCCAAATCCCAACGACGACTCTACCTCGCCTAATCATAAAAATATCATTTCAATAATTAAAGACTTCCACAACTAAACTCTACCCCTTATCATCATTCCTCAGAGGGTAAAAGACCATTTTACCCCTCCTTGACCCAAAGTCTTCATATTGACAATAATCCTAAAAGTCAACAAAAGTCAACCCTTTTTAGTACGCGGGGTGTACTGCTTGATGTACACGGGGCATACATCGCCAACCTAAGGATCGGGGTTTCCACCCAGTACGCTGCGCGTACTGGGAGTTACGCCCAACGTAACCATCAGACTTCAACATACATCATTTCTGGTCTTAATCGGTGAAGACATTGCACCAGCTTCTAGATCCGACTCTGTTTATGCGTCTATACCCATAAAGTCGAGATCTTTAAGCCTTGGCATGGCTGTAAAGGCTCCAACACTTCTCAACATCATTCTATTCCAACTCAAGGACCTAGATCTCATGCATGGTGCAACATTCACGTCCAAGATATCGTTTTTATGAGTCTACAACTCCAATAGACCAGAAATATGATGGATCTAAGCTTATGGAGACCATTTGCACAAAAAGCCTCCACCTTTGGGACTAAAACCCTAGAAAATGGTACTTGAAGCATATAACATGAACCATATGACAAGATCCAAACTTTTTACCTGATAATGAAGCTTCAACCCTTGCAAAGCTCAGATCCACACTTGAACACCACTTCTAGCCTTCCCAATGAGCTCTTCTTCTCATTTGCTACCTTGGAATGGCACCACCAAGCTTAGAATACTCACAAAATGGCCTAAGAACGAATGCACACTCTCTTTAGGGTTTCTCTCTGAGGGATGGTGGCTGAGAAGTCCAACCACACATTCCTTTTATAGCCCTCCAAATCAATTAGGGTTTTTAGGTCTGGACCGGTTACGCCCAACGTACCTGAGGGTGAATGCGTCCAAATGAAGTGCGCGAGTATGCGCAGCGTACACCTTGTACGCCCAGCATACTCGCCTAACATGAAAGCCCTAAAATGACAACATATCAAAGATGCAGGGCCAAATAGAAGGATACCTGGATTTCGGGCTGTTACAATTCCCCCCACTAGAAGCAGTCTTCGCCCCCGAAGTCTCATACTGAAAAAACTCCGGATACTGATCCCGCATCTCAGACTCGGACTCCCATGTCAGCTCGGACCCCTTCCGATGTTGCCACTGCACTTGTACCAAGGGTACTTCCTTGTTCCTCAGAACCTTAACCTTCCGATCCCTGATCGCCATTGGTCTCTCCACGAGTTCAGCCCTGCATCCACCTGAATATCATCTAATGGCACCACTGCTGACTCGTCGGCAATACATTTCCTCAAATGCGAGACGTGAAAGGTATTATGGATTTGTCCTAACTCAGCAGGTAGATCCAACCGGTAGGCTACACTGCCTACCCTAGCAATTACCTTAAAAGGTCCAATATATCGGGGTCCTAACTTGCCCCTCTTCTTGAATCGTATCACTCCTTTCCAAGGAGAGACCTTAAGGAGCACAAGGTCACTAACCTGAAACTCGAGCTCGGAACGACGCCTGTCCGCATAACTCTTCTGGCGACTCTGCGCGGTCAACAATCTCTACCTGACCTGCTGAATCTGCTCGGTTGTCTGGAGTACAATCTCCATGCTACCCATCACCCGCTGCCCCACCTCTCCCCAGCAGATGGGGGTGCGACACCTCCTCCCATACAACAGCTCAAAGGGTGGCATACTAATGCTCGAATGATGGTTGTTGTTGTACGAAAACTCCGCTAAGGGTAAATAGGTGTCCCAACTCCCTCCAAAATCCAAAACACATGCTCAGAGCATATCCTCAAGCATTTGAATCGTCCGCTCGCTCTGTTCGTCCGTCTACGGGTGGTATGCGGTACTAAAATACGGCCTCATACCCAACTCCTCATGAAACTTCTTCCAAAACTTGGAAGTAAATCGTACATCCCGATCTGAAAAAATCGACATCGGAACCCCATGTCGCGATACCACCTCCCTCACATATAATTCTACCAACTTCTCAGCAGAAGAGCTCTCACTGATGGCTAGAAAATGAGCACTCTTCGTCAATCTATCCACAATCACCCAAATCGCATCAACTCCCCTCGCAGTCCTCGGCAATTTGGTGATAAAATCCATGGTAATCTGTTCCCACTTCCATTCGGGAATCTCCAGCGGCTGCAATTTACCGTGCGGATGCTGGTGCTCGACCTTAACCCGATGACAAGTCAGGCACCTCTCGACGAACCATGCAACATCCCTCTTCATACAGGGCCACCAATACTCCTTCTTTAGGTCCAAATACATCTTAGTAGCCCCAGGATGAATCGAGAATTTCGATCGATGCGCTTCCTCCATCAAAATAGTACGCGTACCTCCTACAAACGGTACCCAAATCCGACCCTGGAAAGTCATAAGTACCCGACCATCCGTAACGAATTCCGATACCTGACCGACAACCCGCTCCCTCTTCTGGTTTTCTGGTCTCGCAGCCTCAGCCTGAGCTCCTTGGGTGGTGTCCAAAATCGGGGTCATCACCGTCAACCTCATACAAATGTCTCGGATCGGGGCGCTTTCCGTTCTACGGCTCAATGCATCGGCCACCACATTAGCCTTGCCTGGGTGGTACATGATCTCACAATCATAATCCTTCACCACATCCAACCATCTCCTCTGTCTCATATTCAGATTTGGCTGATCCATCAAGTACTTCAGACTCTTGTGGTCCGTGTAAATGGTACATCGAACCCCATAAAGATAGTGCCGCCAGATCTTGAGGGAAAACACCATAGCCCCTAGTTCCAGGTCGTGGGTGGGATATCTCGACTCATGAGGCTTCAACTGCCTCGAAGCGTACGCTATAACGTGTCCCCTCTGCATAAGCACCGCCCCTAATCCCAATATAGATGCATCACAATATACCACAAAATCCTCCATCCCTTCCGGGAGTGCAAGTACCGGGGCCTCACACAATTTCTGATGAAGGGTCTCGAATGAGGACTGCTGCTCCGGTCCCCATGAAAATGCAACACCCTTCCGGGTCATCTTAGTAAGCGGCATGACGATCTTGGAGAAATCATTGATAAACCTTCGATAATATCCGGCCAATCCCAGAAAGCTGCTGATCTCAGTGGGTAATCTTGGCACTTCCCATCTCATCACCGCCTCGATCTTGGCCGGATCGACCAATATCCCTTTATGGTTAACAAGGTGCCCTAGGAACTGGACCTCTCGTAACCAGAAATCACACTTGGAGATTTTGGCATACAGCCTCTCCGATCTCAATACTCCAAGAATTTCCCTCAAATGCTCCTCATGCTGCTCCCTAGTCCTCGAATATACCAAAATATCATCAATGAATACGATCACCGACCGATCCAGCATCGGCCTGCACACCCTGTTCATGAGATCCATGAACGCAGTCGGGGCATTGGTGAGCCCAAAAGGCATCACGACAAACTCGTAATGTCCATAACGAGTTCTGAATGCAGTCTTCTGAATATCTTCATCCCGAACCCTCATCTGATGATAACCCACCCTCAAGTCTATCTTAGAGAACCAAGATGCCCCCTGCAACTGATCGAACAGATCATCGATCCTAGGTAACGGATACCGGTTCTTAACCGTCAACTTGTTCCACTCCCGGTAATGGATACACATCCGGTGTGAACCATCCTTTTTCTTGACAAATAGAATCGGCGCTCCCCAAGGTGAGCTACTCAGTCGAATAAACCCCTTTCCCAACAGCTCTTGAAGCTGCGAAGATAACTCCTACATTTCTGGTGCAGCGAGGCGATAAGGGGCCTTGGCGATGGGCGCCGCTCCCGGAACCAGATCGATACGGAACTCCACTTGCCTTTCCGGAGGCACACCTGGTAATTCTTTGGGGAACACATCCGAAAAATCACATACTACTGGAACCTCGTCAACCGAATTGGGCCTCCCCGTGGCCACTCGAGTGTCCATCACGTAGGCTATTAATCCACTGCAGCCCTGCTGCAAACTCTGCCTCGCCCTGGCAGCCGAACAAAACGCTGACCCACACCGGGTCCCCTCGCCATACACAGTAAGTACTCCCCCACTAGGGTTTCATATAGTCACCAGCTGTCTCTCGCAGTCAATGACTTCCCCAAACATACTCAACCAGTCCATACCCACGATGATGCAGACATCCCTCATCGCTATAGGAATCAAGTCTATAGGGAACTTGACACCAAAAATATCGAGCACACATCGTCAAATCACGTCAGTGGTGTATACCGCTTTCTCATCCGCTATAGAAATCCGCAGGGGTCGACTCATCACCTCCCGATCAATACCGATGTGCTGGCTAAAAACCAAAGATACAAAAGACCGACTCGCACCCGAGTCAACTAAGACCAAGGGAGGTACATAATTCACAAGAAAAGGACCTACGCATATCATAATATAAGCACAATATCTTAGCATAAAAGTAAATACACGAAAGAATACGTACCAGCTACGACATCGGGTGCCGCGCGGACCTCCTCCGCAGTCAACTGAAAAGCTCTCCCACGAGCCTTCGGAGCCTCGGCTTTCACCAGCCGAGTCTCGGTAACCCTAGCAGCAGGCGCAGATCCCTGGTGAAGCTGAGGGCACTCGACCTTCCAATGGCCGGTCTGGTTGCAATGAAAGCAAACCATAAATCCCTTTGGGCAATCCCTAGCAATGTGCCCCTCCTTGCCACACTTGTAGCAAGCACCTGATCGACATGCCCCCTCATGACCCTTGCCGCACTTTCTGCAAGTATGGCCCTTCTGACCTCCCGTCCTCGAATCGGCGGACTTGGTCCGCTTGGCTGCCGGTAGGGATGGCAAAAAAACCGAACCCGATGGGGAAACCCGATCCCCGAAGTTTTCGGGCCGGGTTGGGTCGTTCTTATCGGGTTTCGGGTCGGGTTTCGAGTCCTTATCGGGTATTTTTTTCGGGTTCGGGGCAGGGAGTGGGGAGTGCCTACCCCGACCCGACCCGCCCCGAATATATATATATATATATATATATATATAATTACACTTCTGCCCCTGAAGACTAACCCTAAAATCACACATTCAGTCATTCTCGCAGTCACGCTCCTCTTGATCTCTTCTAGTTCCAGCCGACTTCAATATTCCAAATCAACAAAATCAAATGTTCACTTTTTCAGCTATGGTCCGAGGGTGATGATCGATCGATCGTTTCCAAATCCATCCTTCATTTTCATCGAGTGAACCATCGCAATCAATAGGAAGCTATTCAGCTATTGTGACCATCATCATTCGTCCAGCAGGCAACGTCTCGACTCCTGAAGTTCTGTTTCATCGAAGACTCGAAGCTCGTTCCCGTCCCGTCGGTTTCACAGTTTCAATCGTTGGAGAATCCTAGTAATTTCGAACTCATCTATTCGGTAAAAATAATGCTTAATTGAACTTGATAATTTCGAACTGTGATGGATTTGAATATGATTTATGATGAACTTGATACTCTCGTATCCAATTACTGTTTATGATGAATTGATTTTGGATTTCGAATATGATTTTTGTATTGATTTTGGATAATGTTGAATACAGCTGATTTGTACCGATAATTTGATTTCTGATATTTAAATGCATATATTATTTGATTTCTTTTCAAATGAACATAATATTTGTTGAGTATGATACTCTGATATGACATTGGTTTGAGTTGGATATATGGTTTCTGATTTCTAATCTGTTTCTGATATGCTAAGACTGATCTATTGAGTGAATTTGATCTGTTCTGATTTCTAATTTATATAGACAGATTTGTTGAGTGATTTTGATTTGAGTTGTTTTGTGATTTAAGAACTTAGTTGGTATTTTAAGCCTATGCAACTTCTTAATTTATCATTGTATTTATAGTTTTTCCTTCTTTTTTTTTCTGCCATATTTCGGGTTTTAGGGTTCGGGTCGGGTTCGGGTACACATTTAAAAATCGGGTTCGGGTTTGGGAAGCCATGCCCCGCCCCGAACCTGCCCCGTTGCCATTCCTAGCTGCCGGCTGGGACTGAGCCGGCCGCCGATCCACCCGCTGAGACTCGGCCTCCTCCCTGGCCTGGGTCTCCAACTCGATCTCTCCCTTCCTAGCATTTGCCTGGAGCTCAGCAAAGGTCTGGTATGACGAGTTCGATACGAATTCCCGAATATCCCTCCTCAGTACACCCAAATATCGGCTCATCCTAGCCTGCTCAGTGGACACTTGCTCAGGGCAAAACATCGCCCTCTCATGAAACTTCCGAGTGATCACCGTAACAGAATCATTACCCTGCTTGAGATTCATGAACTCCTGAACCAACCGTTCCCTCTCCACCGGGGGAACATACTCATCTTTGAACATAGCAGTAAATCTCTCCTAAGTCACGGCTGAAACCTCGGCAAGAGTGAAGTTCGCCATCACGAACTTCCACCAATCCTTTGCTCCCAGGCGGAGCTGGTTCAAAGCGTACCGTACCCTCAGATGCTCCGGACATGAACAAGTGTAGAAGCATCCCTCAATATCAGCAATCCATCTTATCGCAACGATCGGATCCTGCGTCCTGTCAAACTCGGGTGGCTTCATGTTGCTGAACTCCCGGAACAGCAACGAGTCACCTCCCTGTGGTCTGGCAGCGGCCACAACTGCGGTAGCTGCAGCTGCTGCGGCCTCAGTCACCGCGGCGTACCGCTCATCAAAAGTCTCCATCAATGTGGTCTTAATAGACCCAAAAATCTCCGGAATCTCAGCCCGGATCGCCACAGCCACCTCCTCGTGAATCATCTAACGAAGCTCCTCGTCACTCACACCGCTTGTACCAGGTCTGTGGCGTGGTCCAACCATAATGCCTCTGAAATACAACATAAAAATATCAGAGACTCCATCGAGCATAATCACACTCGATAATGCAACCCTACTCGGTCTCCGATACCCAAGGATTCTTACTTGGGTTGCCCACTAACCCGGTGTCTTCAGTAGTACGGGCCTAATGCTACCAACTACACCGCATCAACATTCACCCCAAGTCCTCCTCCCCAAACCCCGGATCATGAGTACTCTATTCTTGCTATGCACTGGCTACCCACTCGCTCTCAAAGCATCTCATAGCATCAATTTCCCCTAGACTAAGGCATCACAAATCAGACCACTCTAGTCCTAATATAAATACCTAGTCTACTAGCATGCGTATCATATCAACATATCTCATAACACATATTGTAAGAGTATTTTGGGGATTTTACCATTCGGGCGCTGGCTGACCGTACACACTGCTTCTCCTTTGGTTGTTTCGAAATCTCTTATCAAATTTTTATTGCTTTTAATTAAAAAAAAATTCCTCAAATCCCCGGTTTGAGTCCAGTTACGCCCGAAGGTGTATCCGAATCCCTCAAACCAAGGCTCTGATACCAACTTGTAACAACGTAAAATTTTAAAACAAAATTTTCATTTTTGCAACATCAAAAACCATCGTTTAATATTCCAAATTCAAACGTGAACAATGTTATCATAAACAAATACATCCCATGATCATAAAAACAGTTTCTCCGACAGTGTGTACAATCACGTCGACGCCTTCCCACGATCCTCGCTAGTACCTGAAACACATAACACAACAACTGTAAGCATAAATGCGTAGTGAGTTCCCCAAAATACAACTTACGCACATACGCCTTTCCAGGCCTTGACCTTCCGGTCCATGTGTCTCAGGGGACTTCCCTCCCGACTAGGTAAACCTTCCGGTCCTACTTGTGTCAACCTTACGGTTCACATCACAACGCCTTCCGGCCCATAACATATACGCCTTCCGGCCCATAACATAATGCCTTCCGGCCCATATCAAGCATATCATACATGGCACATATAAACGATTAACTTATCACATACAATGCATATAACTCATAACATATCCGACCTTCCGGTCACACAATAAAACCCTTTCAGGTACAATATAGTGAGAAAACTCACCTCGTGGAAAGTCTAAGATCTCGCGTACTCGCTATCTCCAAATCCCAACGACGACTCTACCTCGGCTAATCATAAAAATATCATTTCAATAATTAAAGACTTCCACAACTAAACTCTACCCCGTATCATCATTCCTCAGAGGGTAAAAGACCATTTTACCCCTCCTTGACCCAAAGTCTTCATATTGACCAAAACCCTAAAAATCAACAAAAGTCAACCCTTTTTAGTACGTGGGGCGTACTGCTTGATATACGCGGGGCGTACATCGCCAACCTAAGGATCGGGGTTTCCACCCAGTACGCGCAGCGTACTGGGAGTTACACCTAGCGTAACCATTAGATTTCAACATACATCATTTCTGGTCTTAATCGTTTAAGCCATTGCACCGGCTTCTAGATCCGACTCTGTTTATGTGTCTATACCCATAAAGCCGAGACCTTTAAGCCTTGGCATGGCAATAAAGGCTCCAACACATCTCAACATCATTCTATTCCAACTCAAGGACCTAGATCTCATGCATGGTGCAACATTCACGTCCAAGATATCATTTTTATGAGTCTACAGCTCTAATAGACCAGAAATATGATGGATCTAAGCTTATAGAGACCATTTGCACAAAAAGCCTCCACCTTTGGGACTAAAACCCTAGAAAATGGTACTTGAAGCATATAATATGAACCATATGACAAGATCCGAACTTTTTACCTGATAATGAAGCTTCAACCCTTGAAAAGCTCAGATCCACACTTGAACACCACTTCTAGCCTTCCCAATGAGCTCTTCTTCTCCTTTGCTACCTTGGAATGGCACCACCAAGCTTAGAAAACTCACAAATGGCCTAAGAACGAATGCACACTCTCTTTAGGGTTTCTCTCTGAGGGATGGTGGCTGAGAAGTCCAGCCACACATTCCTTTTATAGCCCTCCAAATGAATTAGGGTTTTTAGGTCTGGACCGGTTACGCCCAGCGTAACCTTGGGTACCACCAGCGTAACCTTGGGTACGCCCAGCGTACTTGAGGGTGAACGCGTCCAAATGAAGCGCGCGAGTACGTGCAGCGTACACCTTGTACGCCCAGCGTACGCGCCTAACATGAAAGCCCTAAAATGACAACATATCAAAGATGCAGGGCCAAATAGAAGGATACCTGGATTTCGGGCTGTTACAGATGTTGGTGTGATAGCTATTATTATATGAAAAGTTTGCTAACGAAAGATACGTATACCAACTCACACCGAAATCCAAAACACACACCCGAAGCATATACTCCACGGTTTGAATAGTCCGCTCGCTCTGACCGTTAGTCTGAGGATGGAAAACTGTACTGAAATGGAGACGAGTACCCAACTCGTCATGGAGTCTCTTCTAAAATCTGGAAGTGAACTGGATGTCCCTGTATGAAACCGCCAAAACCAGCACCACATGCCGTGCTACAACCTCCCTAATGTATACCTCAGCCAATTGCTCTACAGAGATACTCTCCTGAATTGGGATAAAATGCACGCTCTTGGTCAATCGATCCACTATGTGTGCAGTCCAAGGCAACTTCGTAATGAAATCCATGGTAATCTCCTTCGATTTCCAAATAGGAATATCCAACGACTGCATCTTTCCGTGATGTCGTTGATGCCCGACATTGACTTTCTTGCAAGTCAAACACCTCTCCACATACCAAGCTACATCGTGCTTCATGCAAGGCCACAAATAATCAGGATGAAGATCTCTATACATCTTCATTGCCATTGATTGGATGGAGAACCTCGATTTATGTGCCTCCTCTAATAGAACCTGATGCACACCACCCCAATACGGAACCTATACTCTCCGATGAAGAGTCAATAACCATCGGATATCATAATCAAACCTGACCCACAATACACTCACTCTTCCGATGCTCTTCCTTCATAGCCTCAATCTAAGCCACACGGATCCACTCCAAAAGCAGAGTAATCAAGGTCATCCTCAAAAAAATATCCTTGATTGGAGCAGCGACCGCCTTGTAGCTAAGGCATCGACCACCACATTGGCCTTCCTCGGATGGTAAAGGATCTCACAATCATATTCCTTTACCACATCCAACCACCGAAGCTGTCTCATATTCAAATTTGGTTGATCCATTAGATACCTTAGGCTCTTGTGATTCATTTAAATGGTAAAAGAATGTCGCCAAATATTGAAGGCGAAAACCACAGCCCCCAGCTCTAAATCATGCATCCGTTAATCTGCATCATGAGGCTTCAGCTGCCTCGAAGTGTAAGTGATCACATGACCCCTTTGCACCAACATTACACGCAAACTTATGATCAACACATCATAACATACCACAAAGTCCTCAACACCCTACAGAAGGTTCAAAAGTGACGCCTCACACAACGTCTGCCTCAGGGTCTCAAAAGCTGCCTTCTGGTCAGGCCCCCAACAAAAGTGATGGTCTTCTTCGTCAACCACGTCTAAGGAACTGCTATCTTGGAGAAATCCTAAATGAACCTATGATAAGAGATTCCCAACCCAAGGAAACTCCAAATCTCGGATGGAGACCTCGAAACCTCCCACCTCATCACGACTTCGACCTTGTTGGATCGACCAGAATACTGTTCTGGTTGACAAGGTGCCCCAGAAACTGCACCTCACACAACCAAAACTCGCACTTGGAGAACTTTGCAAAATGTCTATCCCTCCTCAAAGTCTCTAAAACCTCTCTCAAGTGCTCCTCATGTAGCTCCTGGGTCTTGGAATATACCTGGATATCATCAACGAGTACGATCACAGACTTATCTAACATCGACCTGCATATGTGGTTCAACATGTCCATAAATGTGGCTAGAGCATTGGTGAGCCTGAATGGCATCACCACAAACTCGTAATGGCCATAATGAATCTGAAAGACCATCTTCTGCATATCCTCCTCTCGAACCCTCATCTGATGGTAACCCCGAATACCGATCAATCTTGGAAAACCAAGATGCACCCTGAAGCTGGTCAAACAAATCATCAGTACTCGGGAGTGGATAACGGTTCTTCACCGTTAGCTTATTCAACTCCCATTAATCAATAAACATCTGATGAGACCCATCCTTCTTCTTCACAAATAGGATCGATGTTCCATGACGAACTGCTTGGTCGAATGAACCCATTGTCTAATAACTCGTGTAGCTATGTAGACAACTCATGTATCTCTGGATGAGCTAATCGATACAGTTCCTTGGCTATCGGAGCCACACCTAGAACCAGGTCAATCCTAAACTCCACCTGCCTCTCCGAAGGCACTCCAGGAAAATCCTCCGGAAACACATCTGTGTACTCCCGTACAATTGAAACATCATCCGTGGTTTCCATACCCTCATCCCGGGTTTCCATAACATAGGCAACAAATCCGGAACAACCCTAATGAAGATAGCAACTGACCCTAGCTGCTGAACATAGAATCAATCCACACTGAGCCAGTCGATCCCTACGATAACGTTGTTCCAGTGTAAAGGAATGGGAACCAAATCAATCAGATACTGCTCACCAAACATCTAAAGAACACAACCCTGATGAACCTTCAATTCTCGGACAGATCGATCATTCACAATATCAATGTCTAAAAGACAATCCAGCTCCCCCAGAGCCCCAACAAACCTCTTGCTAAGTGCAAGCGATACAAAAGATCGGGTAGCCCCCGAAACAAACAATACCAATGCAGAAATATAATTCAGAATGAATAATCCTAAAATAAAACACACAAATATAACCATGAAATTCAGTATAAATAATAATAAGGAGAATATACATACCCGTCACTACATTAGGTTTTGCGCGAGCCTCCTCTGCTGTTAGCTGGAAGGCCCTACTCTTCACCACATGCGCATCTGCCTTGCCTTGGCGGCCATCAGTGATCCTCAGTGTCGCTGGAGTAGGTGCTATCACTGGTCCTGCCGTTGCCAAACTCAGACAATGAGCCTTCTTATGGCATCACTCATTGCAATGGAAGCAAATCAGATCAGATACTGAGGCGGTGGTGGTAGTGGCAGTACAATCCCTACTAATATGACCCGTGCGGCCGCACTTGAAGCAACCAGACCCACCTACCCTGCACGCCCTATCATGCGTCTTTCCTTACTTGCCACAACGGCACCGACCCTGTTACCCTCTCGACATAGAATCAAATATATTGATCCTCTTTTTGTCGATCCCCCTGAAACCTGAAACCTGAGCCTAATATGGCTTCCTCTTCCTCTCCATTTCAAGATCAATCTCCCTCTCTCTGGCTCTCGCAATCATCTCCTCCAGTGTCTTGCAACTGGATTGGCTCACAAATTGTTGGATATCACTCCTCAACATCTCATGGTACCTCTCCTTCTTCATCTAATCATCCACCGCATACTACTGAACCAATAAAGCCATCTCACGGAACACCATGGTGATCTCAACCACCATCTCAATATTCTGGCGAAGGTCCTAGAACTCCCTCACCAGCTGCTACACTATAATCATTGGTGCAAAATTAGCTTGGAATTTGGTCACAAAATCATCCCATGTCATCAAATCAACCGCCTGATCACTAAGGAAGCACCTAACCTCCTTCCACTAGTCTTAAGCTCTGTCTTTCAGGAGATAAGAAGCAAGTCTGACATTTTCCCTATCAGGGAAACTTCTAGTGTGGAAGGCATTAACAACATCCACTAACCAACGCCTACTCACGATTAGGTCCTTCTCCTCAAAGTAATCTGGATCCCCACATACCCAAAACTCCTTGCAAGCGTGTGAGCTCCCATCAATGCCACGATCTCAATCCAAAAAGCGCTCAAATGCTAATCCAAAATCTCTAGAATGCCCTTATTGATTATACCAAAGATCATAGGAATCTTCTCAAGTATGTTGCGGGTAATTTCAGGAAAAATGAACTCCCACGTCTGATCATCCAACTGCCCGGTTCCAAAATCCAAGCCTAAACCCTCACCAGCACCAGAACCACCAACCAGTCTTCCTTTAAGAGTCACCATACTGAAAATAGACCATATACACCATTAGAATACACACCAATATATATATATATATATATATATATATATATATATATAGAGAGAGAGAGAGAGAGAGGAGTCTCATACTCTAGAGGTTTCCTGGTTTCAATGTAGTTCCCCTTAACTCGAGTATGGATCCTATGCTTCCAATAGTATGGGCCCATACTACCTTCCACATCTATCCCTAGTATCCTCAAGGATTGCTTTGAATCCTCTAAGTCACTCCTTATCCACACATACAATCCTCCACAAGACAAGGCTCCCAACACTAAATCTTTTCCTAGGTTCTCCTAGGGAAAACACCATACCACTCTCCGCCATAAGCTGCAGAAGGAACTTCTACTACCACCCTCTAATTAGCTCACGGGCAATTACAAATCACTGACACCAGATAATTCTTCAAATGAAAGGTCTCACACTACAACGGTTGGACTCAAACAAGAGCTGCACAATAGAGTTAAAACCTAACATTCTAAAATTATTTAGTTTCTGTAATATGTAACTTAGCATATTTTCTTACTAGTTATATGAAGTTAGTGAATACTCCAAAAAAGCAGAAAGCAAGCAACATTCGAGCGTTGAGTAATCGGAATCAAGCATAACCTAACCAAGCCATCCTATCACTAAATGATCAGAACTACCATGCAAGTCTACAAGCTCATACAGTAGGCATATAAAGACATCTCTCCTAGCATTCTATCATGCAAATGTTGAGCAGATCCTTAGCTCTAACTAGCATAAGATTCACGTATTCAAATATCAAAGCATATCATACACATGTAATGGTATCTTCGGAAAACTTACTTGAGCTCGTTCGATTGCATGCACCACACCCTTTTCTTCTATTAAATACATTTTTATAAAACATTTCTTTTTGAAAAATTTTCTACCAAATCCTCAGTTTGAGTTCAGATACACCCATGTTTGAATCCCAAAATTAAGACCAAAAGTTTTCATTTTCAATTCATAAAACTATTATCGAAAACATCATCATAAAACCATGGTGGAACCAAGTGTATCAAATACATCATAAAATATCATAGTAATCATAAAATGTGGAACGAGGTGATGTGTGCACTAAAATCATCCCAAGCTATTCACCATAGAACCAGAAGTACCTAAAAATATAAACTGAAAACCGTAAGCACAAATCTTAGTGAGTTGCCCAAAGTACCATATACCATACATAATAAACATATAATGGGCCCCGCCACACATCGAGCACCGCTTGGTATACAGATCTTTCAGTCATCGGGACCCGCCCGGTAAAATATAAACGTATAAACATATAATCATGCAAACATATGCAATAATCACAAAGATAAATATCATAAATAATAGTCATCGGGCCGCACCCGATAAGCATACAATCACATAACACATGCAAGAGTCATGCATACATCTAGCATCCTAACATAACAAACCATGGTTCGACATTGGTGCCTTCAACCTGCCAAACACAGTGAGGAAACTCACCTCTAGCTGCTAAAATACGCAAAAGAATCTCTGCCTGCTGGTCTGAAAAATCCCCATGCTACCATCATCAAAATAATATCCAATTACTAATTTGATCTCGACCCAGCCAACTATCTAAGCAACTTAGCCCATAACCTAAATACAAGACCATTTTACTCTAATTCTTACATGACCCAAAACCAAGGCCCAACCCAACTACTCAAAAGTCCCAAATCCTAAATGGCAACCTATGTCCCAATTAGGGCCCAATCTTCCATTGTTGGCCCAAAACCAAGGCCCAACCCAACTACTAGTCAAAAGCCTAAATCAGAAGTCTAATAGCCCACACCGAGAAGATCAAGTCCAAACGCCCCACTGTTGAGTATGCGGGGCGTACTTAGCACATACGACCAACATACTCCCCATATTACTAGAGCTCTTCATTAGGCACTTAATCAGTTAAGACCTTTTGCTATACTCTCAGATCTGGTTCCTAAGGGTGATTTATCACGTAAAGTTGGCAACTTTACACACATGCACGACTTAATAGGACCCAATACTAAAAAAGAAGCTTAATAGAGATCTTAATACATGCATGAACTAATATTCTTCATAAAGTTTTCATTTTTATGAAGATGGGGCCTAAATGGAGCTAAGATGTAGCATCTATTGCTTCTAAAGCAGATTAAAAGCTCAACATTAACTAAAAAGATTCAAAAGTGCACAAATAACACCATAAACTAGATCTAGCACAAAATACCATTAAGGTGAGATCTTTTTACCTCAAAAGGCTTGTAAATGAGAAATTAATTCTGGATCTACTAGCGCAAGCTATCCCACCAAGTAATCACCAAGAGTCTTCTTTTTCTTCTTTCACTAAAACACCACCAAAAATGACACTTACAAGCTCAAAACTCACAAATGGCACTTAGGGTTTCAATTTTAGGGTAAATGGAGGTGAAGGATGGTAAAACATGTCCAAGAGGTGTTATAGTGAGTTTCAAATAGGGTGAAAACCCTAAAAAATTATGGTTTTCCCAAACCATGCATACGCATAACGAAATCCCACGTACGCCCAATGTACATGAGTGATGCTCGCGACCAACAATAATTAGTATGCTAAGCGTACTCATAGAGTACACCCCATGTATTAGCCACAAAACATAATGAAAGCAGTTTGCATAAAAGTGCTAAAAGGAAACTTACCAAAAACTTGAATTTTTCATACTCATCTTGGATAATTGGCTCAACAGTTTCCACTAGAGGTGGAGTTGATCCGTGTTGTACAACATTATATGTAAAGGGAGTGGATGAAGAGGTGGATGAGAATAAAACATGCTTGTTCATCCTTGGAGGAGAGTGTTGGATTAGGTTTCTAAGCCATAACTATAATTGGTATGTACTTGAATTGATAGCAGCACAATCCTTTTGGGTTGCCTTCAAACCATGCAACTGGACAAGGATATTATAAAAGGGGAGAGATTAATTTATTATGAGATTAATATATTAATATAAATGATTTATTAATATGTTATGAGATTAATATATTAATTAGAAATCATAATATTTACTTAATAGTTAGCTAAAAATTAATTGGAATTAATTGTAGGGCTAATTGTATTAATTATAAAGTACAAGGACTAGTTTGCAGTTATTGAATAGTTGGAAGGAATGTTCAAAACCTCCTTAGAGGAGGTAGATGAAATCTATAGGGAAAGCCTAATGATTTCATTTAAGGGCCTTGGATAAGGCTTGTTGATAAGCTTGAGCCCTAAGCAAAGGAACATTAGGGTTTCCCCTTAAACCCTAGATGCCTCAGCTATATAAGGAGCCTCCTGGCTCCTGGATTTTGTCCATCCCTACACCTAGAAAAACCCTAGCCGAAAATTGCATACTCTCTATTCCTCTCTCTCTCTTTATAGTTTCCTTCTTGTTAGTTCTTGGGTGTGATTCCATTAGAGACATTACATTTGTGGTTCTAAGCTTCCAAGAAGATCAAGATCAAGGATAACCAATTGTTTACTATAAAGATTGAAAGGTATGTGATTCTAAAACCCTAATTAGTTGTTTTTTCGAAAATAAGCTCCTCCTTAGGGTTCTTGTTTTGCAATTCAAAGTTATCGTAACGCCTGTGTTTCTGGGCTTGTCGTTAATGTTGATATAGTAGTCTAGGTTAACCTTTGTAACTTATTTTGAAATAATAAAAGTGTATTATTTGAGTATTATGTGTTTTGTGCTTAACTGTGTGACTTAATTGAATTAAGTATGAAAATAAGCGTCAAAATGAAATGTTAGATAAAGCTGATATCTATGGATAATGTTGTAGTAGTTGAAACGAGGTTTACGAATATATAAAGAATTCCGAAATCCGAGTTATAACGAAGAAGTTATGACCTGTCAAAGTTTCGCAATAGAACCGACAACGCTGAATGACGTAAAAAGTGAAATTGACGTTAGAGCGGTTTTTAGCCAACACAATCTAAACGAGAATCGAAAATCTCGTATATGGTAGTGCAACAGTAAAAAGACAGACGGAAATGGACGTCGGATGAAGAAGTTATGAATTTATAATAGAGTTTTCTTGTCCGGACCTACTAAAAATAAATAATAAAAAATAAATTCAAAATTAGCCGACGAAGTTTAAATGAAAGTTGTAGAGCGTAGTCTCACCAACGCGTGGATATAAAGAACGTCAAAAACGAAGTTCGTATGAAGAAGATATGAATTTATGAAGTTTTTAAATGATTAAAATTTATTATTTAATCTTTAATTCGGATGGATATCCGAAGGAGTCATCGATTTGATCCGAACTACGCCCAGTGTAGTTGAGTACGCCCAAAGTACCCCGATGCATGCACCGCCTCACACTCAAGTGCTCCGATGACGCATGCAGTGACGTTTCGCACTACGCCCCGTGTAGAGCATTACACCCAACGTAATGCGAGGCTTCAGCCTCTATAAAAGGCATGCAAGGGATGTCGAGGTATTTTGCTCCATTCTTCCTTCCTCTCGCGTTTTACCTTGTTTTACGTGCTAGAAATATCATCAAGCCCATGTATTAATCCCGAGCCCCGAAGCAAGTCCCGAAGCCCCAAAGATCCCGAGAAGTGAGATTCCCGAGCCGAAGCTCTGCCCTCGAGAAGCCCGGTTTTTGTGAAGATCTTCCAGATCTACCGAAGAATACTACTTCTACAAGCAGTCGTGTTGTCCGATCATCTTCTGATCAAGTGAGTGTGTAGTTACCTTCTTTTAACGCATAATTATGAAGTATTTTATACGAAATACGTGTTATGTGTATATTTTGTTGTTATATGCATGAATATATATTCACTTTCTTCTATCTCATAGATATGATTTATTCTCTATGAAATACGTGTTATGTGTATGTGTCTCATCTGTTGTTTGGAATATGTATTGAACGAGAATGCTATACAAGTTTTAAACTATGTATATAAATATATATTTTTATCTACTAATATGTTGGGTAGAACATGGGTAGATAGTTGATGTGTGATAAACAGATGAGAGGCCTCGATGTTGTTGTTGTTGATCTAGTTATTTAGCGGAGTATGTATAACGACCACAGACTCTTTCTAGACAGTCATGTGGAACGCTAGAAGGCTCATAACCTGTATGTGTTGTGATCGATGTGTTCACAGGTGTACTCTATCCCCCTCATGGTTGCCTTTAGGACATCTATTGTTAAGGAAACCCCTTAGCAATAATGTCCGTCCTGATGAAAATCCTAGATTAGGTCCCTTGAGATAGATGTTGTTTTAGGGACGTAAAGTGAGGATAATGGGAATGGGTAGTCAGGTTATTGTTGGTTGGTGAAATTAAATATAATTATTTATTGTGGGTTGAAAACCCTATATGCTCACCAGGCTCCCAAGCTTGACCCACTCAGTTTTGTTGTATTACAGGTAGTGACACGTGAGCATAAGTTGGATAACTTATCAAGATCTTTTGATATTAGACCAGTTGTTATATGTAACTATTGTATGGTCTATCTTTTGTTGTTTATGCTTTTGTTCTGTTTATCGGAATATGACATCCCGAATAGTGTTATATAATGAAAATGCATATCTTGATGAAATGCTTTGATAAACTTTATTTTATCATATTTTGTTTTTGGAACAAATTCCGCAACTTTTTTAAATCAAAAGGATTTACTCTGAGATTATTTTAAAAGCATAAATGAAACCGATCTTTTCTGGCTGTGATTTTGGGGATGCCACAGTTGGTATCAGAGCATTAGTTTAAGCGAACTAGGAATTTGTAGGAATTCTAGACTTAAACTTAGAATGCTAAGTGGAGATTGTGAGATGTGTGTCTGTTATGTTATAGACACGAGCACTAGTATATTTTAGGAAGCTGCCTAAAATGCTTTTATGTGCTAAATGTTATATGTTGTCATATATGATATTATTTGTTTGGATCTTTGGTGTGTTGCCGACCGGATCTGGAAACCTTATGTGTGTAGGATTCTAAGCGTACGTCTACGGTATTAGAAATAACATGTAAATTTTTTGGAATGATAAGTATGATTTAATTATCTATCATGGATGAGGATCTAGTTTCACCTTATTCGGTGTGTAGATCAAAAATGGTAAGAACCAGGAGTGGCATTGGAAACGCGGATGAAAACAAGAATCAACCGCCAGTGATTGAGCAAATACCTATTGTAATAGCATCACCATAACCAATAACAATGGTTGGGGTGTAAGCCATGGTTCGGGCTATGTTAACTGAACAATGGGAAGGAATACGACAGATGTTACATGAAAATATGGATGAACCAATCATGCCTATTGAGGAACCCGAACTGATTCCCGAACAATCGGAGGAAGGAACAATAGTCGCATTATGAGTCAAGTTGGGAATCAAGGAGAACGAAGGAAAGACATCGGAAGGAGAAACAAAAAGGATGGGCGAATGTACAAGAATTTCTTGGGCACCAAGCCGCCAAGTCTTTCTAGGAGCCCAAAGCCTGTTGAGATTATGGATTGGATCTCCGAAATGGATATGGTATTTGAAAGTTGCGAGTGTAGCAACAAACAGAAGACTGTCTTTGCAGTTAGACCACTGAAGACTGGAGTCTTGAGTTGGTGGAAGTTGTTGGCAGATACTATGCCACGAGGAGAAGCCCTGAAAATGTCATGGGAGGAGTTCTTGGAACAACTAAGGGTGCAATATTGTTCAGAGATAGATCTGATTGATCTAAACAATGAGTTCCAAAACTTGAAGAATGGGAGGATGAGCATAGATGACTATGCTAATGCATTCACTGAGAAAATGAAGTTATTTCCATACCTATTGCCAACGGAACTCTCCAAGATTGAGAAGTTCGCTAATGGACTGCCTGCCGACTTTGGCCCGACAGTCAAGATGGGAACTACTCTGAAAACAGTTGTTCGAGTAGCTAAGAATGTGGAGGCCCAGTAGAAGGAAAAGGGTCTGGAAAGGATAGATGTTGGTGAGAAAAGGAAGTTCGATGGACCTTCAGGGTCCAACAAGAAAAACAAGTTCTCAAAGTCTAGTTCAAGAGGAGGAGGAGGCGAAGCGAAATGGTGTGACAAATGTAAGAATAAGCATCATGGAAAATGTGAGGTAGTGGCCAATTGTTTTAAATGTGGAAAGCCAGGGAACTATGACAATGAATGCACCCTCAATAAGAAAGTTTTCTATGGTTGTGGTGAGGAGGGACACATGTCGAGGGACTGCCCGAAAAAGAAGGAGGCAGCAAGACCCAACATTCCGCCAAAGTTGAAGGCGAGAGCCTTCCAGATGACACTGGAAACTGCTAAAGATGAAGTTGATGTCGCTTCAGGTACCTTTCTCGTTAATGAATTGCCTGCCCAAATTTTATTTGATTCTGGAGCCAACTACTCCTTTATTTCGCATGAATTTGGTAGAAAACTAGCTTTGCCTGTCGATACACTAGATAAGGCTTTATTAGTCGAAGTTACTAGTGGAAAGTTTGTACCTGTTAGCTATCGTATGAAAAACATTTTAATTTACTTGAATGGGAATAAGTTTCACGAGGAATTACTGCCTATCGAACTTAATGATTTTGACATCTTATTGGGAATGGATTGGCTTATCGCCAATAACGCCGAGATATTGTGCAGAAAGAAGATAGTCAAAGTAAACCTTCCAGGGAAAGAGTCATTTATGGTGTATGGGGACAAACGCAGAGTAAGTTCTGGGATCATTTCTGTAATAAAAGCCAGAAAGTGTTTGGCCAAAGGATGTATATCATATTTAGAATTTGTTATTGATGCAAAGAAGGAGAAAAAGGAGATGCAGAGCATTCCTATCGTGTGTGATTATTCGGAAGTATTTCCCGAAGATCTTCCCGGATTACCGCCTGATAGACAAGTGGAGTTTAGAATAGACTTGTTACCAGGGACGACACCAATAGCAAAGGCACCTTACCGATTAACACCGATGGAGATGAAGGAGTTGATGATGCAACTTCAGGAGTTATTGGACAAAGGTTTCAATAGACCTAGTTCATCACCCTGGGGAGCTTCGATGTTATTCGTGAAGAAGAAGGATGGAAGTATGAAAATGTGCATCGATTACAGAGAGCTGAACAAGGCAACAGTAAAGAATAGATATCCGTTACCGAGGATTGATGATCTGTTCAATCAACTTCAAGGTTCGAGCTATTTCTCAAAGATCGATCTTAGGTCAGGATATCATCAGCTGAAAGTAAGAGAGCAGGATATAGAGAAGACTGCATTCAGAACATGATATGGACACTACGAGCTTTTGGTGATGTCATTTGGACTAACCAATGCTCCAGCAGCATTCATGGATTTAATGAATCGGGTTTGTAATCTGTTCCTAG
Source organism: Lactuca saligna (assembly GCF_052625555.1). Lineage (NCBI taxonomy): Eukaryota > Viridiplantae > Streptophyta > Magnoliopsida > Asterales > Asteraceae > Lactuca > Lactuca saligna. The sequence continues at coordinate 41,591,173 of NC_136422.1, forward strand.
ATAAATCTGTGATAGTGTTCATAGATGACATTCTGATTTATTCAAAAACCCAAGAGGAGCATGGCAGACACTTGCGAGAAGTGTTGGAAGTCTTGAAGAAGGAGAAGTTGTATGCTAAGTTCTCCAAATGTGATTTTTGGATTCGAGAAGTCCAATTCTTGGGTCACGTGGTGAACCAAGAAGGGATAATGGTTGATCCAGCAAAGATTGAAGTTGTAATGAAGTGGGAACAAGCTAAAAGTCCCACGGAGATATGAAGCTTTTTGGGATTAGCCAGATATTACCGAAGGTTTATCCAAGGCTTTTTTTCGATCGCTACTCCATTAACACCTTTGACCCACAAAGGAGCTACTTATGCTTGGAATGATAAGTATAAAGAAGCATTCGAGAAGCTAAAGAAGAAGCTATGTGAGGCACCGATTCTTTCTCTACCGGATGGAGTTGAAGACTTTGTTGTTTATAGCGATGTGTCTTGGGTTGGATTGGGTTGTGTTTTGACCCAAAGAGATAAGGTGATTACATATGCGTTTTGACAGTTGAAGGAGCATGAAAAGAACTACCCGACTCATGATTTGGAGTTGGCAGCGGTAGTTTTCACTCTGAAAATATGGAGGCATTACCTCTATGGCACGAAGTGCAAACTTTTCACTGATCACAAGACCATGTACTCGATTCATCCCGGTAACACTAAAATGTATAGGGACCTAAAACCCTATTATTTGTGGCCGATGATGAAGCTCGACATTACAAAGTATGTGGCCGAGTGTGTGACTCGTGCGAGAGTTAAGACACAACATCAGAAACCGTATGGGAGTTTAGAACCTTTGCCTATGCCTATGGGTAAGTGGGAAGACATTGCTATGGATTTTGGCACTAAACTGCCCAGAACGAAAAGTGGTCACGACATGATTTGGGTGTCGTTGATCGATTCACTAAGAGTGTGCATTTCATAGCAGCCAATGAGAAGTGGTCAACGGAAAAGCTTTTGAATTCTTACATGAAGGAAATTGTGAGGTTTCATGGTGTTTCGTTAACGATTGTGTCAGATCATGACAGCTGTTTCACCTCGCGATTTTGGAAAAGTATACAAGAGGATTTGGGTACCAAGTTGTGTTTAAGTACAACTTACCATCCACAGACTGATGGTCAGAGCGAACGAACGATACAAACAATTGAAGATATGCTGAGAGCATGTACCCTGGAATTCCAAGGTAATTGGGATGAACGTTTACCTTTGGTAGAATTCCTACAATAATAGTTTCCACTCGAGCATTAAGATGGCACCTTATCAAGCTTTGTACGGGCAGAAGTGTCGTACGCCGTCTTGTTGGCTTGAGGCTGGGAAAAGCAGTTTATGGGACCAAAGATAGTCCATCAAACTGCTGAAAAGTTGAAAATAATTAGGGAGAGAATGTTAGCAGCTCAGGATCGTCAAAAGAGCTATGCTGACAACAAGCGAAGACCGATGACTTTTGAAGTTAGAGATTCGGTTTTACTTAAAGTCTCGCCGTGGAAGGGACTTATAAGATTTGGTAAAATTTGAAAATTAAGTCCAAGGTTTATTGGACCATTTAAAGTACTTCAGAGGATTGGGAACCAAGCTTACAAGCTCGAACTACTAGAAGAATTGAATGGAATTCATAACACATTCCATGTGTGTTATTTGAGGAAGTTCACCGGGGAAGTTCCCAACATGATTCCACTTTCGGAGTTGAGAATCGATGAGAACAAAAGTTTGATTGAAGAACCAGAGGCAATCATTGGCCGAAAGACTAAGAAGTTGCGATGCAAGATGGTCGAGTTAGTGCTTTTCCGATGGAAACACACGAATGGGCCGAATCTCACCTGGGAGACGGAGAGTGACATGATGAGTCGCTACCCGCATTTGTTTGTTGATGTGTGATTCTGGGGACGGAATCATTCTAAGGTGGAGAGAATTGTAACATTTGTGTTTCTGGGCTTGTCTTTAATGTTGATATAATAGTCTAGGTTAACCTTTGTAACTCATTTTGAAATAATAGAAGTGTATTATTTGAGTATTATGTGTTTTGTACTTAACTGTGTGACTTAATTGAATTAAGTATGAAAATAAGCATCAAAATGAAATGTTAGATAAAGCTGCTATTTATGGATAATGTTGTAGTAGTTGAAACGAGGTTTCCAAATATATAAAGAATGTTGAAATTCGAGTTATAACGAAGAAGTTATGACATGTCGATGTTTCACGATAGAACCGAGAACGCTGAATGTCGTAAAAAGTGAAATTTACGTTAGAGCGGTTTTTAGCCGACACAATCTAAAAGTGAATCTAAGATCTCGTATATGGTATTGCAACGGTAAAAAGACAGATGGAAACGGACTTCGGATGAAGAAGTTATGAATTTATAACAGAGTTTTCTTGTCCCGGCCTACTAAAAATAAATAATAAAAAATAAAATCAAAATTAGCTGACGGAGTCTGAACAAAAGTTGCAGAGCGTAATCTCACCTACGCATAGATATAAGGAACATCGAAAACAAAGTTCGTATGAAGAAGATATGAATTTTTGAAGTTTTTAAATAATTAATAATTATTATTTAATCTTTAATTCGGATGGATATCCGAATGAGTCACCGATCTGATCCGAACTATGCCAGCGTGGTTGAGTATGCCCAGCGTACCCCGATGCATGCATCGCCTCGCACTCAAGTGCTTCGATGACGCATGCAGTGACGTTTCGCACTACACCCCACGTATAGCATTACGCCCAGCGTAATGTGAGGCTTCAGCCTCTATAAAAGGCATGTGAGGGCAGTCAAGATCTTTTGCTCCATTCTTCATTCCTCTCGCATTTTTACCCCGTTTTACGTGCTAGAAATATCCCAAAGCCCCGGTATTAATCCCTATCCCCGAAGCAAGTCCCGAAGCCCCGAAGATCTCGAGAAGTAAGATTCCCGAGCCGAAGCTCTGCCCACGAGAAGCCCAGTTTTTGTGAAGATCTTCCAGATCTACCGAAGAATACTACTTCTACAAGCAGTAGTGATGTCCGATCATCTTCTGATCAAGCGAGTGTGTAGTTACCTTCTTCTAACGCATAATTATGAAGTATTTTATACAAAATACGTGTTATGTGTATATTTTGTTGTTATATGCGCGAATGTATATTCACTTTCTTCTATCTCATAGATATGATTTATTCTTTATGAAATACATGTTATATGTATGTGTCTCATCTTTTGTTTGGAATATGTATTGAATGAGAATGCTATACAGGTTTTAAACTATGTATATAGATATATATATTTTTATCTACTAATATGTTGGGTAGAACATGGTAGATAGTTGATTAGTGATAAATAGATGAGAGGCCTCGATGTTGTTGTTGTTGATCTAGTTATTCAGCGGAGTATGGATAACGACCACAAACTCTTTCTAGACAGTCCTGTGGAACGCTAGCAGGCTCATAACCTGTAGGTGTTGTGAACGATGTGTTCACCGGTGTACTCTATCCCCCTCACGGTTGCCTTTAGGACATCTATTGTTGAGGAAACCCCTTAGCAGTAATGTCCGTCCCGATGAAAATCCTAGATTAGGTCCCTTAAGATAGATGTTGTTTTAGGGATGTAAAGTGAGGATAACGAAAATGGGTAATCGGGTTATTGTTGGTTGGTGAAATTAAATATAATTATTTATTGTGGGTTGAAAACCCTATATGCTCACCAGGCTCCCAAGCCTGACCCACTCAGTTTTGTTTTATTACAGGTAGTGGCGCGAGAGCATAAGTTGGATGACTTATCAAGATCTTTTGATATTAGACTAGTTGTTATATGTAACTGTTGTATGGTCTATCTTTTATTGTTTATGCTTTTGGTCTGTTTATCGGAACATGACGTCCCGAATATTGTTATATAATGAAAATGCATATCTTGATGAAATGCTTTGATAAACTTTCATTTATCATGTTTTGATTTGGGAACAAATTTTGCAACTCTTTTAAATCAAAAGGATTTACTTTGAGATTATTTTAAAAGCATAAATGAAACCGGTCTTTTCTGACCGTGATTTTGGGGATGTCACAATTATATGTTCAATAGTTAAAACATAGATACAAAGTAGGTTGCATGTGAACTTAGGAATTGTTTTCTTGTTTATTTGTTTTATATAAACCCATTAGTGGTATTAGATCCATTGTTTTTTTAATTGAATTGCTATAATTGAATTTAAAATTATGGTTTATATTTATTAAACCCTAAAGACCATGTTTTTTCGTTTTTAGGGTTTTGGTTTGAGGGGTTTTCGAAAAAACCTAGCCTCCATAAACCCTAATCAAAATCAGGGTTGGGGTTTTGAAAAACCCTATCCACCTTCCTTAAATTTCGAAATTGCCTTAGGTTTCTGGGGTTTCTTATTTTGATAATTGTTACTTAATTGGATTAATTAGATAATTATCCTATACCCTAGATTTTCGAAATTTAAAGGGTTTAGGATTAGGATTAAATTATTGTTTAATTTATTTAGATAATCCTCCCAAGATTTAATAAATTAATTAAAAGTTAATAAATAATCATTAAATCTAGCTTTTGGTTTATTTTGAATTTAAAATTAATTGTCTAATTTTTGAAAATTCCTATAAACCCTAAGGTTTTAGAAAGTTTAAAACACACCTTATATATATATATATATATATATATATATATATATATATATATATATATATATATATATATATATATATATATATATATATAAAATAACTAAAACTTCAATATTATATATGAATAAGAATTGGTCAGTCGAGTTGCTAGTATGCCTTATTCACGAAGCTAGTGTATAAGGGGGTATAAGGAAACTACCTATAGAATGGTAGTTGAATGGGTGTACACTCTCACCCACCGCTTCCTTGATTAGTTGATGGTCATTAGCAGAACGGATTTGATAGGAAAACTTAATCTCATTAAAAGCATAATGTATCTCAAAAGAATTAGGAATTTTACTTAATTTTGTTTCTTCTAATGGTGGAATTAGTGAATCGTCATTCACTTACCTTTATGAATTTCACATGTGGATATTGGCATCCCATTTCTAAGTTGTGAACCCTCATAGTTGGATCCTAACCTTATTATTGTATCTTTTGGTTATTATATTGAGGTATATTGAAATCTAACTGAAACTATCTTTGTTTTTAGATGTCTACTCCTGGAAACACTTCTGCTTCATCATCCTCCAACCAAGGTTTCTCTTTGCTCTCCATTTGCTCTAGGGTCGTTATGGATGGCACAAACTATAATGACTTGATGCGTAAGATAAAAATGGTTCCTCGCTATGAGGAAAACGAAATCCACTCCAGAAGAATATGCTACCTACAAGAAGCATTATGATGATGCAACCAAAGTGGCTTGCATCATGGTCGCAACCATGTATCCCGAATTGTAGATGTACTATGAGGACTACTAGCCCTTTGAGATGAACAAGGACCTTATGGAAAAGTACAATAAGCGAGTTCTTTAACAGAAGTTCAAGGTAGTCAAATTACTCATGGCTTGCAAGATGAAGGATGGGGAGTCGATTGTTAGCCATATGCGAAGAATGCAACGCTACATAAAGAGTTTGGTCAAGCTCAACATACACTTTGATTGTCTTCTCATTCTTTGTTCCTTAATTCAGGATGTGGTTTTCACATATGTTTTTATTTGCAGGGGCTAAAAGAAAGTGAAGAGGTGGAGCGAGGGAGGATAAACTTGATCATGGGAAATATAAAGTCTTCACTACTATCTAAGATCGGAGTTTATCAACTTTTTCTTAATAAGGATGTTAGATTAGTTTTGTTGAATTATTTATGTTCGTTTGAGATAAAGAGAAACATTATTTCATTTCATGCTTTGTTCAAACAAGGTTTCAAGTATTCTTTTAACGATTTGAATGGTTCAATTTCTTTTTATAAGAATGGCTTTTTATGTTTAAAGCTTTACCTTGTGATGGTGTGTATGAAACAATGACTTGTATTGATAGCTTAGGTAATAGTGTGTCTAATATTGCCTTGTCTAATAGTGTAGACAAGGCATGCTTGTGGCATTGTCGTCTTGGATACCTTAACAAGAAACGCATAGCCCAAATCCAGAAGGATGGAGTGTTGGAATCATTTGACCTAAAATAAGATGATATGTGTGTCTAATATTGAATTGTATAATAGTGTAGACAAGGTATGCTTGTGGCATTGTCATCGTGGACACATTAACAAGAAACGCATAGCCCAAATCCAGAAGGATGGAGTGTTGGAATCATTTGACCTAAAATCAGATGATATGTGTGAATCTTGTCTTTTAGGAAATATGAAAAAATTACCTTTCACGAGATCCAATGAAAGAGGTGAAGGTTTGTTGGACCTCATACATACTGTAACGCCCGCAGATCCGGGCTAGTCAATTTAGAGGCAATAGGGGTCGAAAACGACTTTTCGACAAAAGATTATTTATAATAAATAATCTTAACAAAGTTGTGGAATATGTCTCAAGGTTTCCATACATATAAAGAATGCCGAAATTCGAGCTATAACGAAGAAGTTATGGCTCGCCGAAGTTTTACGGCAAAACGGCACGGCACCGGGAGACGTAAATAGTGAATTTACGATAGAAGACTTTTTAGCCTTAGCAATCTAAACAAAAGTCGTAGAATATGTTAAACTAAGAATATCGATAAAAAGAACGCCCAAATCTGACTTCGTATGAAGAAGTTATGATTTTTCTAAGATTCGGCTTAGCAGTGCACGACCCGAAACTCGAATTTTAGTTCGAGCAGTTTGTGGCTTACGCGACCTAAATGAGAGTTGAAGGTATCATTAATAGGAACTCAACGGTAAAAAGACAGACGAAAACGGAGTCCGGATGAAGGAGTTATGAACTCTTCGCGGTCATTTAATAGTCTAAACGCCTCCTACTGTTAAATTTGAGATCGGTCGAGAATTAGCCGACGGAGTCCAAACGAAAGTTGTAGATCTTGATTTTACCTACGGGTGGATATAAAGAACGTCTAAAACGGAGCTCGTATGCGAAAGTTATGATTTTTCTAAGTTTGAAGGCTGATACGCGATAAGGGGTGACGTGGCACCACCAGAATTGGACACGTGGCACCACCAGAAGGCCACCACATGGACAAACTCGGCGAGTAGGTCCCCCCTACTCGGCGAGTCCATCAGATTTTTGCACTATAAATAGAGGTGCCGGGTCTAGCCTCTTCTTCACACCTCCCAAACCTTCTTTCTCCCTCTAAACTCTTTCTCTAAGCCTCCCTAACCCCCTAAAGCCTAGGGTAACTCCCTAGCACGAGGCGGAAGCCCCGGAGCGCCCGACGGCTCTGAGAAAAGAGCCTTTCGGCTCGAAAAACGCTGCTCCAGCGAAGCCCGGTTTTGCGAAAAACCCGTTGTAAGTGAGCTACGCCTACGCTAGTTTTAATATAGCTTCTAATTAATTATAGTAACATTATTAGGACCTGAAAATAATTATTTGGGCTATTATTATGAGTTATATTGAGTGTTATTTAACGCTTATATAATAATAATAATAGCTAGACTATTAATTAGTCACGGTTATCGTTAGACTAAACCCTAGTGGTATTGATACTAGGTTTTATCGAAGGAAATTGTTTTGAGAGTATCGAAGCGTTGTCCGAGTGCTGAGTCACCACCTTTCAAGTGAGTGCATAGACCCTTTCATGAACATGATTTTAATACAAGTATTGATTGAAGTATTAATTATATGTTTATGTGCGAGTTAATTGATGTTGCTTGAAATTCGTGTTAAAGAACATACCTGATTATATTTGATAATTTAGGATAAAGAGTAGACCTAAATTAAAAATGAGGAATATTGGGTAGTATATTCTTACGAGTACAAGTGAGTTAAACTCGGAGAATAGAAGTTAGTATATGTCACTTATCCGGGAGTATGGATTAGACATAGTCATTGTTCCTAGTCCAAGAATATGGATTAGGCATAATCATTCGTTATTAATCCGAGAGTATGGATTAGTTATTGTCCCTAGTCCGAGAGTATGGATTAGGCATAATCATTCATCATTAATCCGAGAGTATGGATTAGTCATTCGTCCCTAGTCCGAGAGTATGGATTTGGTAAATTCGTTCATTTCTGATCCGGGAGTATGGTGTAGGTAAAACGACTAATCTTAGGTCCGAGAGTATGGATAGCCTCGTTGCGAGGATCGACGGGGTGGGATAAGAGTTTTTTTATATATATGTATGGTGAAATTGTATATTTTGTGAATTTTAAACTATATATATGGTATAACATTGTGGGATTGAAATCCCTATGTACTCACCAGGTTTCCCAACCTGACCCACTCAGTTTATTTATATCACAGGTGTTCATATGAAGTCACATTACACTGAGAGATCAAAGAGATGTAGATCACTAGTGTAAATAAATGTAAGTTCTGTTTATGCTTTTGTTCCTGTATTGACGATGACATCCCAAACGTTTTAAAATGAATAAAATACGTTTCTTCGAAAATGTTTTAATAACGTATTTATCGTGTTTTTCTGGGAACGAATTCCGCAACATTTTTATTAAAAGAAGAACTCTGATTTTTATAAAGCATAAACAAAATCGGTCTTTTGTGGCCGTGATTTTGGGGATGTCACACATACTGATGTGTGTGGACCCCCCCCCTTCACATCAAGCACAAGGGATGCTAATTGATTCTATGTGACTTTCACTGATGATTATAGCGGATATGGTTATATCTACTTAATCAAGCATAATTCAGAAACCTTTGAAATGTTTAAAGAGTTTAAACATGAGGTCGAAAATAAATTGGGCAGGAAAATAAAGGTACTTAGATCCGATAGAGGCATAAAGTATCTTAGTATCGAGTTCAACGACTATCTAAATGAATGTGGAATAGTTTCATAATTAACTCCTTCGAGGACACCACAGTTAAATGGTGTGGCTGAGAGGCGTAAGCGGACCATGTTAGACATGGTTTGTTCTATGATGAGGCATGCTTCACTTCCTATTCATTTCTTCGGGTATGCCTTACAGATAGCCACTCACATCCCCAATCTTGTCCCTACAAAGAAGGTTGCCAAAACACCTCTTGAGATATGGATGGGGAAAGTTCCCTCGTTAGCACAATGGGAGTAACATTGAGCTTAAAGAAATTAAAGAGTTGGTCAATGAAGGAAACTTAGATGACATTAGCACTCAACCAGAAGAAACCGTTCCTATTGAACCAGTTGATAACTCATTACCTCTTCGAAGATCCAGTAGGCTGAGTGTGCCACCTAAGTTATATGGTTTTCATATTACTTCAGATAGTGATACATGTATCAGTGATAGGATACTGGTAAATTTAGATGAACCAGTTACTTACAAAGAAGCAATGGCAGTCCCAGAGGCTTCCAAGTGGAAACAGGCAATGGACATCAAGATAAAGTCCATGTATGATAACTAAGTTTGGAGTTTGGTTGATAATGTACCAGGTCATAAGACAGTTGGGTGCAAATGGATATTCAAAAAGAAGACAAACATGGATGGAAATGTGCACACATTCAAGGCTCGACTGGTTGCAAAAGGTTTCACTCAAACCACGGGGGTTGACTATGATGAGACCTTCTCGCTAGTAACCAAGATTAAATCTATTAGTATATTGCTAGCCATAGCTGCATTTCATGACTATGAAATCTAGTAGATGGATATCAAGACTTCTTTCCTTTACGGGAGGTTGGCTGAGGATGTTTACATGAATCAGTCAGAGGGTTTTGTTGATGAGAAGTTTCCCAATAGAGTGTTCAAGCTTGAGAAATCCATTTATGGATTGAAACAAGCATCTCGCAGCTGGAGTCTTTGCTTCCATGAGAAAGTCAAAGAGTTTGCTTTCTCTAGGAATGAAGATGAGTTCTACGTGTATATCAAGGCTAGTGGGAGTATAGTAACTTTTCTGGTGTTATGTATCGATGACATATTACTCATTGGTCAAGACATTCCAACCTTGAAAGATGTTAAGTATTGTCTTGGAAGTTGTTTTGCCATGAAAGACCTTGGAGAAGTTGCCTATATCCTTGGGATTAGAATATTGAGAGATAGAAAGAAGAGATTAATTAGACTTAGTCAGAGCACATACTTGGACAAGGTACTAAATAGGTTTAGTATGGAAAATTCCAAGAAAGGAGAGCTACCTATCCAGAGCAGTAGCACATTGAGTAAGCTCAATGTCCGAGTACAGATGAGGAAATAGCTAACATGAGTTATGTACCTTATGTTTCTGCTGTCGGATCGATCATATACGCTATGACATGTACTCGCCTTGATGTGGCTTTTGATTTGAGCATGGTAAGTCGTTATCAGGGAAATCCGGTTAGAGCTTATTGGATAGTGGTTAAGAATATACTCAAGTATTTATGAAGGATAAAGGACTGGGTCCTTGTACTTGGTGGCAATGATACTTTGAGAGTAGATGGTTACATCGATGCCAACTTTCAATGGGACAGAGATAACTTCCGATCTCAATCTGGCTGGGTATTTCTACTGAACGGAGGAGCAGTTACTTAGAAAAGTTCCAAGCAAGATACTATGGCTGATTCTACTTGTGAATCAGAATACATAGCAGCGAGTGAAGCATCTGAAGAAGCAGCTTGGTTGAGGAACTTCCTTGGAGGGGGTGGATGAAATTTATAGGGGAAACCCTAATGATTTTGTCCAAGGGCCTTGGATAAGGCTTCTGGATAATCTTAGGCTCTAAGAAAAGGAACATTAGGGTTTTCCCTTAAACCCTAGATGCCTTAGCTATATAAGAAGCCTCCTGGCTCCTAAATTTCGTCCATCCTTACACCTGGTGAAACCTTGGCCGAAAATTGCATAATCTCTCCTCCTCCTCCTCCTCCTCCTCTCTATCTATAGTTTACTTCTTACTAGTTCTTGGGTATGATTCCATTAGAGACATTAGATTTATGGTGCTAAGTTTCCAAGAAGATTAAGATCATGGATTACCGATTGTTTACTATAACATTTGAAAGGTATGTGATTCTTAAACTCTAATTAGTTATTTTTTTGAAAATAGTCTCCTTCTTAGGGTTCTTGTTTTGCAATTCAAAGTTACATGTTCAATAGTTAAAACATAGATCCAAATAGGTTGCATGTGAACTTCGAAATTATTTTCTAGTATATTTGTTTTATCTAACACCCATTAGAGAGTTCATTCCTTGAGCAAGATCTTCTCCCTTATCAGTGGCTAGTTCTTTTTTATCATCATCAATGTCTTCTTTTTGATCAGCCCTTTCTTTATTACCATCACCTTCTTCATTGTCATCCTCGTCATTCTCTTCTTCAGAGTAAGAGGATTCAACCAAATAGGGTTTGTAAATCCATTTTTGCATCCCCACAGTAACATGCAAATCATCTTTAGTATGAGCAATATTAATGATCTTTGAAGAGAGGGAAAGAATTGGAATGATAATCCTATGAATTTCAACATAGCCTTCCTTACGAGCGAAGATCAATCCTAGTCTTGTGTCTAAGACATTTTCCAATAACCTTAGTTAAATGCTTCCATCCTACACTAAAACACTCACGATGGGTGTATCTATAAGGATCACGAGTGGTGCCATGAATATTAAAATTATACCCTAATCTTTCATGAACAGACTTGCACCTTTCTTCCAAGGGAGTTTCATAATAATGTTCTAATTAAGGAAGATGAAGAGTAGTTCGAAAAGATTCCACATCCATAGTAACCCTATATTGACCATCTCTAATGGTTCCTGTAAGGTCAAACCTTGAAATATGATAATGTTTAAAACAGACTCAGCATCAGCGCATATCTCAGTATCAGCACTAGCGTGTCAGCAGTTCAGTTTGTAATGGTTTAATTTATTCAATGCATTGTAACAAATCTTGTATTTATCCTGTTTCCATAGTTAGCTTAATTAGTTAGCTAGCGTATCCCTGATTTGAAGGGATTGTCTAGAATCGCAGTATATAATCTTTTGTATAGGTTTGTGAATGAATACGCCTTTCACAAACCCTAATCGCTGCTTTGTGCACACGATAATCTCTTTGTGAGATTATCTTTCTTAGTGAAAGTTTTTCTTCGTGAATTCCTCTTGTTCTTGTTTTCTGTCATTGTTTGATATATTGATTGATCTAAAGGCCTCTTCAATTGGTATCAGAGCAGGCTTCTCTTATCAAACAAATGGCTTCATCTTCTTCTTCGTCGAACTCATCAAATCATCCTTTCGCTAAAATTCCTCCTTTTGATGAAACAAACTTTGCTATGTGGAAAATAAAGGCTCTATATGCCTTAGAGTCAGTAGATGAAGACATGTTGGACATCGTCGAAAATGGTCCATATGTCCCGATGTATCAGCCTCTAAAAAATAATGTTCCTGATGGTACTATGAAGAAAACTCCTAAAGAAAACTGGACGGCAGATGATAAAAGAAAACATGGTCTAGATGTTCGTGCTCGTGCCGCAATCAGCTACGCTCTGCCATACAACATTTTTGGGCTAGTTCAAAATTGCATCTCAGCAAAAGAGATGATGGATACTCTGACTGTATCCTTTGAAGGCACTGAAGTAGTCAAGGCTACTCAAATAAATGATCTTAATCGAAGGTATGAACATTTTTTTGCTAAGAAAGGTGAAACCTTGACTCAAACCTTTAACAGATTCAATACTCTTGTTAATGATCTTCGGAGATTAGATCAGTTGAAGCATAGAACTGTTCTAGTGCAGAAGTTTTTGGATTCTCTGGGTGCAGGTTGGGAGAACCATACTAATGTGCTGAAAAATAGTGAGAAGATCAACTCTATGGACTTACAAAGTCTGTATGGAAATCTTCGATACTATGAGGAATCCAAGCTTCAAAGAAAAGAGCTGATGAAAGACTCTCAGCGTGAATCATCTGTAGCCTTGTTCTCTAACAAAAGGCTAGTGTCAGATTCAGACACTGATAGCCATTCAGACATTGATTCCTCTAAAAGTGACACTGATGATCTCGAAAAGGTTGTGGCGAGTGCAGCTTTGATTGTAAAGACCTTTGAGAAATCTGGCCGAAACTTCTCAAAGTTTCAAAAGAAGATGGGTGGAAAGTTTTCAAAAAGATCAGAAGTTGATAAAAAGTATGGTACTGATAAGAAAGAGAAGGCTCAGTGCTTTAACTGTGGGAGCACTAATCATTTTGCAAAGGAGTGTAAACAAAAGAAACAAGGCTTGGATGAATACTGGAAGCAGAAGTACAACAAGCTGATTGAGAAGCTGAAAGCAGAGAACTTGGAACATAAAATTCTTGTTGCTGAAGAAGAAAAATGGAAGACTGATGAGGAGTCATCAGATGATGAAGTGAAGTGTCTAATGGTAAAGATAGAAGACACGGATGTTTCTAAAAAAGGCAAAAGTACATTTTATGCTGATATGTCTGATGCTGTTGAAAATTCCAGGAAGCACAACACTGACTCTTCTTCAATGTACCAGGTTAAAAAATTTGTTTCCTATTCAATGAATGAAAAAATCAAAATGTTTGAGTATTTGGGCGTCATTAATTCTAAGAAGAATCAAACAATAAGAGATTTGCAAAATCAAATTGATCTTCTTGAAACTGATATATCCATGAAAAATAACATTATTGAATCCACTCAGGAAAATCTTAGAATCACTAGTTTGTCAGATTCATCTTTGTCTGCTGAAATTGACAATGTTAAAAATCTTTTGATCAAAGCACAAACTGTGCTTCATACTTGGGCAAAATCTTATAAGAATGAAATTATATTATTTCTGCTCAAATTCCACATTCATGTGAAAAAATTCTTGGGGGTAATTTTGCAGAAGCTAAAAAAGTTTTTAAATCACAAGAAAAGGAATCTGAGTTTTATTCCATGAATGAGATGAAAAACAATTTCAAAAATAAGTTTGTCAGTAACTCTTTTATCAATCAGAGTTTAATTGATGAATACTGTATTACTAATTCTGATGGTATTACTGAGTGTAATGTTGAAATTACCGGAATTGATCCAACCTCTTACCCTGCACATCTTGTAAGACCAACTCCACTCACTGAGAATATTATTGCCTTTCCTATCTCAAATGGAGTGTTTCATGCTGTTCATGAACAACTTAAGCATTTTCCTGATTGCAATTCATCTATGAATAAGTCAAAATCAGACACTAATAGCTTATTATCTAACACTGATCAAATTCTTTCTGACACTGAATTCAGTTGTGACTCAATGATAAACAAAAGGACTCAAAGCTCTCTTGGTGAATCTTACATGTCGAAATGTGTTAAATCTAAAAATTTGCTCACCAAGAAGAACTTTGGTACTAGAGTTTGTTACAGATGTGGTGATACCTCTCACAAGATCAGTGAATGTTCATTTGATAAATCATCCTCAAGATCTGATAATATTAAAGTTAGAAATGAAAAATGGACTCTTAAGTCAAATTCTTTAAACTGTCTTCCTAAGGAGTGTTATAATTTATTATCAAATAACTTTGTGAATGACCCATCCTCGAATGGGTCAGTGTGTTCTAACTAGTTTCTCAGCACTGCAGGGTCAGGAGCATCTTTGGTACTTAGATAGTGGTTGCTCAAGGCATATGACAGGATCAAAGTCTCTCCTGGAAGACTATGTCAAGAAAACTGGTCCTGCAGTTACTTATGGAGACAATGGAAAGGGATTCACTAAGGGCTATGGAAATATCAAATGCAATAACGTAGTTTTTCAAAACGTTTCATATGTAAAGGGTCTCAAACACAACCTTATCTCCATCAGTCAATTGTGTGATGCTGACTATGAAGTTCACTTTACAAAGAAGGAAGGCAAAGTTGTAAATACTGACAAGAACATCGTACTTTCAGCAAGTAGAAAAGATGATATATATGTTCTTGACATGTTCTCGAGTGACAAGGCACTGATGCAATGCTTCTTTACAAAATCTCAGATGAATCTTAGTTGGATTTGGAACAAAAGGTTTTCTCATCTGAACTTCAAGAACCTATCCAAAATATCCAATCAAGATCTAGTTAGAGGGCTCCCAAAATTCAGCGTTGTGAAAGACAAGATGTGCTCAGCTTGTGAACAAGGAAAACAAACCAAGTCCTCTTTCAAACCCAAGTCATGTTCCAGTATATCAGTCCCTCTTCATTTACCCCACATGGACTTGTTTGGACCTATTCCTGTCTGTTCTCTAGGTGGAAATAAGTATACTTTAGTGGTTGTGGATGAGTTCACTCGATTTACATGGGTGGTTTTCCTGAAGAAGAAAAGTCATGCTGCACAAGAAATTATCTCACTGATTTGTAAAAATGAGACACTGACAGGTCTCAAAGTTAAGCAGCTAAGAAGTGATCATGGTACTGAGTTCCGACACTCAACTCTTGAAGAATTTTGTGATCGCAAAGGAATTGGGCAAAACTTCTCAGCTCCTTGTACTCCTCAACAAAATGGAGTTGCTGAACGAAGAAATAGAACACTGATTGAGGCAGGAAGGACCTTGATGATCCATGCTGGTCTTCCTATGTTGTTTTGGGCTGAAGCTGTCAATACAGCCTGCTTTACTCAGAATCGATCTCTAATTCACAGGATTCATAAGAAGAAACCATATGAAATGCTGAAAGATTGAAAGCCAAATGTATCCTTTTTTCATGTATTCGGATGTATTTGTTATATTCTAAATCAGCGTAACCCAAGATCCAAGTTTGAACCTAAGGCTGATAAAGGTGTTTTCGTTGGGTACTCATCCATTTCAAAAGCTTTTCGTGTTTTTCATGTGAACAGGCAATGCATTAAAGAATCCATTCATGTGAAGTTTGATGAGGAATCATACACTGATGAAAAGGTCACTCATTCTTCTTCTATTTTTCAAGAGCTTCTCTCTTGTCCATTTGACGAAGTCCCTCCTGCTGGAGATGAAGCTGGTTCTTCTGATTCTATTGTTCCGGTTCCATGTTCCTCGAATCAAGATACTGCAACCAGATCAGCAGATAATTCATTAGGTACTGATGAAATCCTTGAAGCTGAAGACTCTCCTGCAACTGATAACATGTCAGTGTCAAATTCTTCGGAATCAGCATCAGTCTCTGAACATCGATATCATCCTGTTGATCAATTTATAGGGAATATTCATGATGGTGTCCATACCAGATCTCGTGTATCTAATAATTTTTGCATGTATGTTAACTTCGTTTCAATGATCTTACCTGACAAGATACACACAGCTCTTCAAGATGCCGATTGGATCAAAGCCATGCAAGAAGAACTGAATGAGTTTGAAAGGCACAAAGTTTGGACTCTTGTCGCAAGACCATCCGGGAAAACTATCACTGGAACTCGCTGGGTCTATCTTAACAAGGTTGATAAAGATGGAATCATCACTCGCAATAAGGCAAGGCTTGTAGCTCAAGGGTTTACTCAAATTGAATCCATCGACTACGGGGAAACTTTTGCTCCAGTTGCTCGCATTGAAGCAATCAGACTGTTTCTCGCATACGCATCCTACATGAATTTCATTGTCTATCAGATGGATGTGAAAACAGCATTCCTCCATGGTGTGTTAGAAGAAGAAGTATTCCTCAATCAGCCACCAGGCTTTGTGGACAAAGATCATCCTGATCACGTGTACCGATTAGACAAAGCTGTTTATGGTCTGAAGCAAGCACCCAGGGATTGGTATGAGACGCTGACATCGTATCTACTTGAAAATGGATACAGACGAGGAGCACTCGACAAAACTCTCTTCATCAAAAACAAAGGCTCATATATGGTTCTTGTTCAAACTTATGTCGATGACATCATTTTTGGCTCTCCAAATGAGACACTGAGCAAGGAATTTGCAGAGATCATGTCTCAAATGTTCGAAATGAGCATGATGGGGAAGATGACCTTTTTCTTAGGTCTTGAAGTTCAGCAACAGAATTCAGGTATTTCCATCTACTAAAGTAAATATATTTCTGACTTGCTTGTTAAGTATTCTCTCAGTGACTGCAAACCAGCCTCTACTCCAGTGTCCAAGACTGATAAGATACACGCTAATCCAACTGGAACTGATGTCAATCACTCTCTGTATCGAGGAATGATTGGATCTCTCTTATATCTCATAGCAAGTCATCCTGATATCATGTTTGGAACCATTCTTTGTGCTCGATTCCAAGCTAATCCCAAAGAATCTCACCTCATGGCTGTCAAACGTATTTTTCGATACTTGAAAGGAACTCGAAACCTTGCACTGTGGTATCCTCGCGACTCAGCATTTAAACTTTATGGATACACTGATTCAGACTATGCAGGATGCAATTTAGACAAAAAGAGTACGTCTGGTGGATGTCACTTCCTTGGAAATCGTCTCATCAGCTAGTCTAGCAAGAAGCAAACATCAGTAGTCTAGCTGATGAGATGATTCAGACTATGCAGGATGCAATTTAGACAAAAAGAGTACGTCTGGTGGATGTCACTTCCTTGGAAATCGTCTCATCAGCTAGTCTAGTAAGAAGCAAACATCAGTAGCCATCTCAACTGCAGAAGTTGAGTATGTTGCAGCTGGGAGATGTTGTGCTCAGCTCTTATGGATTCAAAATCAGCAAGTTATCAAAGACTCCCATATATTGTGATAACACCAGCGCCATTCAGATCACACAAAACCCTGTTCAGCACTCAAAGACGAAGCATATCGAAATCAGACATCATTTCATCAGAGATAATGTTGAAAAGGGAAAGGTTGTTCTTGAACATGTCAAAACTTCGGAGCAACTTGCTGATATCTTCACTAAGGCACTGGATTCTCAAACAACTGCTTACATTATTGGAGAACTTGGAATGATTACCTTGTAATTAATTTTGCTGTTTAATTGTGCTACTGTTTGGTATTGTCTTATAAGCTGATGTACATTGTGCTGATGATGACATACTGGTGATATTTGCATACTGAGTACTTTGGTTTGATCTCTTATCCTTCTCTCTTCTTCAAGACTTCTAAACTAAAGTTGAATGATTCACTGTATTAAACCATACACTGATAACAACTTGAAACTCTTTGCCGATGATTAAATCAAAACACCAAGATCTATCACTCGCAACTATCCCTTCTTACCAATCTTACTCTGATTCAATGATTCAGTGTGACAAAACACACGCTGATGAGAATCCGAAAATCTTTGCCGATGGTTAGATCAAAACACCAAGATCTATCACACGCAACTATCCCTTCTTACCAATCTTACACTGATTCTGTGATTCATTGTGCCAAAACACCAGCTGATGAGAGTCTAAAATCTTTGCTGATGGTTAGACCAAAACACCAAGGTTTATCACACGCAACAAACTTTCTCTACCTTCTTCTTATTCAGTGTCTAATGATTCAGTAAGATAAACCACTCACTGATAAAGTCACAACACTCTGTGCCGATGGTTAGATAATGTAACTAGTATCTATCACATGCACCAATCTCCTTGCTAGCCCCGATTAAGCAAGTTGTACCTTGAATTGACGGAGAAATACTTTCAGCATGTAACTTTTGTGACACTGATCTCAGCGCTTCCGCAAACACTGATTGACGTTTCACCTTCAGTCAACGACTCTTTTATCCAACGGCTATTTTCTGATCTGACAGGTTGTTACGATACTCCGTTCTTTTTAATGAACATAATCATTACCTTTTTAAAACCCCCTTTTCATTCCATATTAAACCTCTCTCACCCTTGATTTAAACTTTCTTTCCACGATTTTAAACTTCCCTCAAAACCCTAGAACTCTAAAAACTCTCTAATGGCGGCATCTCTATTCACTTACTCCTCCACCTCTCGAAGGGTAGTTCTTGCCCCAAACTCTCCTCCTCTTCCAATTCACATCAAGGCTACAAATGTTGTTTTCAACCCTGATATTCAAGAGGTTCATCGAGGTCTTGGACTCGATGATTTTGTCAATTTCTTAGCTTCCTGCCGCCTATGATATGCAATCAGTGATGTTCCATCCGAGTTCTTCCCTGAACAAGTATGTGAGTTCTACTACACTGCAACTGTCAATGACGACAACAATGCCATCACCGGGACCATTAGCCATGGAAGACACTCTGTCTTCATCAACGCAGAACTTCTCAGTGCTTCCCTAAGTTTACCTATCTTTGAACCTTTCTCTGAAACTCCCACTATTGAACGGTGTCGACGTATGTTTGATCAACAGGTTTATGATCACTCAAAGGCTGGTACTCGATCAGCTCTTATCTTGCGCCAATGTAAGACCCCAGGTTGGAAATTTTTCACCGGTGCTCTATGCAAGTGTGTGGGTCATAAGTCTCGAAGTGGTGATCAGTTGAGTAATTATGAGCAACAAGTCGTCTGCTCACTTCTTCTCAACAAAAGACTGGATTATGGAGCTCTATTCTTTGATCAGCTTGTTCAGCTTCTTCGTGCAAATGTATGCGCTGATCATGTTCCGTTTCCATGCTGGATTGCTCTTGTGTTCGACAAATTCTTTGCTGCAGACTACTTCTCGCATTCTGGAAATCCCATCTAATTCCCTCGCATGTCTGTTCGCATGTATCAAGATGATCCTCTGGATACTGACATTGGAATCTCTGATAGGATGAGAGAATGGATTGCAAATCCATACCCTGTTCCTTCTCTCACCGCTGACACTGATGAAGGAGGTGCTGATGGTAATCATGTAGATCAAGTCGGTCAAGAGGATGAACCATATGATGGTGGTCATTTCTCTCCTCAACTTTCTCATCATATCGACTTAGTTGCTAATGTTCCCTCAGCTCAAAAGGATTCACTGAGTCAGGGGGAGCAACAATTTCAGGAGGAGCAACTATCCCAGGGGGAGCATTCCTCTCCGGGGGAGAATCCACCTCATGGGGACCAATATTCTCTGGTAATGCCTCCTAGCTCTCCAGCAGCTCCAGCTACTTCAGTTGTTCAGATTCCGCCCTCAGCATTTACTGAACTTCTGACACTGACTCGGGACATGAATCAGCGTCTTCTACGCATTGAGGCTGATGTTCACCAGCTAAAGGAAGTTCTCCGGCAAACTCCCCCCTCTAGTCCCCGATCTGATGATGCTCAAAAAAGGGGAGATACTGATGATGATGCTGATGTTGATGATAATGCTGACCGTGAACCGAATGAGAGAGACACCGAACCTATTAACAACACTCTTGTTCAGCCTGAATCATCAACGCTAATGCATGAGTCTGACTCTGCGGGGCACAATAGTCCAGCAGCTACTGAAAAGCTGATTGAAGATAGTGAGCATGATGAAGAGCATGATGAACCAGATGATGAATGTCAAATACTGGATATGAACTTCATTAATCCGCTATCAGTCGATCCTGGTGCTGATCCCATCATTTCGGTCCAAGGAGAGGATTCAGACGTTGCCAGTGAAGAATCTCATCCGCTATCTCAAAAGCGTAAGGTAGTAGACACTGACTTGGCTCATTCTCCAACTGATACTTCTCTGCCTGGGAAGAAACCCAAGTCCATAGTCAGTATTTCAAATCTTGCCTCTGAATAGAACATGTCTCCTGATCAAGTTAAGCAAATTCTTGATGAAGCCAATCGAGCTCAGCTTCTAAAGAACATTGCTCAAGCTGATGAATCTCTTATTCAGCACAAACTTCAGGCCAAGGGATCTTTTGAAGCTCAGATGCAGAAATTCCTGGAATTTCAGTCCAAGGCTCAGTCTTCTCAACCTCTTCCTGGCCATAGTAAGCCTAAGACTGACAGTGTTCTTGACCGGATTGATCGGAAGAGGTTTGAAGACGTTCTTAATCGGCAAATGTGTGGTGATAAGATCATCAAAGTCAAAGCTTCCAAACCACGAAATGAGAAAATCCTTACGTTGTTGATCACTCGTCAAGGTCCTCAGCATTCATACACTGAAGTTGTCAAGAGGGATGAGCTGATCAGGTATGGATATTCTGAATGGATGGAACTACTTGAACTAGCATCCAAGCAAACCTCAGCTCACTCTTCGGAACTGACTTGTGCTCTTCATCTGCTGATCAAGAAAGTTCAGCGTTTGGATCTTGTTCCTAAATAACGACCTCATCATCAATGCCAAAGGTTGTCTGTTCCTAGAACTCGAAGAACCAAGTTTCAAGTTGATGGTGAAGATATATTGGTTCTGGACTTTGGTGCTGGTGAAATTAACAATTCTCTTCCTATCAGTGTTGATCCGGTTCAGCATAAGTTTATCTCAGCTCCTGAACACGGGATGTTCTATCTTGATAAAAACAGGAGGATGTGTTTTCAGCGAACTGCTGAGATCCCAAAGGCTCCAACCACTCATCTTGTTGGCTTAAGGCAAATGTGCATGAGTCATCAAGATCTATCCGGAGAGTTTCACATTCTTATTGCCATGGAGCTGCTGAACAGAAGATAGGAGTTGCTGGATGGTCCTTACTGGCTAGTCAAAATTGAAGCTGAAGCTGAGTATGAAGAGTTCCTTTCCAGAGGTGTTTTAATTTAGTTTGTTTTGAACATCATCATATTGGGGGAGATTGTAAGGTCAAACCTTGAAATATGATAATGTTTAAAACAGACTCAGCATCAACGCATATCTCAGTATCAGCACCAGTGTGTCAGCAGTTCAGTTTGTAATGGTTTAATTTATTCAGTGCATTGTAACAAATCTTGTATTTATCCTGTTTCAATAGTTAGCTTAATTAGTTAGCTAGCGTATCCCTGATTTGTAGGGATTGTCTAGAATCGCAGTATATAATCTTTTGTATAGGTTTGTGAATGTATACGCCTTTCACAAACCCTAATCGCTGCTTTGTGCACACGATAATCTCTTTGTGAGGTTATCTTTCTTAGTGAAAGTTTTTCTTTGTGAATTCCTCTTGTTCTTGTTTTCTGTCATTATTTGATATATTGATTGATCTAAAGGCCTCTTCAGTTCCATTAATGGTTTGAGAGTTAGTATCAATAGAACATAAATAGTAGAACTCACATACTTGTTTAGGGTATAACGGAGTTGGGAAGTCGCAGAATACATATCGAAAAGGACATCTCTTGACATAGTTGACAAATTGTTCGATTCCTGAGTTTGCGAACTACTTTGAGATTTCATCAGAGAACGCCACATTGCTCTCTTTAATGATGATGGAAAGTGAGGGTCATGAGGACCTTTGACAACATTACCACTAGGGACAAAATCATACAGAGGCTTTGACATAGTGAAAGCTTGAGAAAGATGGTTGAGAGAGCCTTTTGAGAGAGAGAGAGAGAGAGAGAGAGCCAATTATTTGAATAGATAGTAAAAGTGACCTAGGACGGAGTACTACCAATTTATACCAAAAAGTTTCTTCATTTTACTTAATCATGACTGAAGAGATCTTCGCCGTAAAAGTATCGTATCCCAAAATAATGATAGACCTTTTAATCGTCATCCAAAAAGCTACCGTCAAGATAAGGACATTACATCAATGAGACATGTAATCAGCGGAAATGGACATCAACATAAGCGATTAGCAAGTGACTTGTGATGGTCACCCAGTGAGTTTGTCATGTCTCCTGATAGTGTGGGCTTAAACTACCATTCAATGACATAATATTGCGAGATCTCATTAGCGTGTGATTTCATACGTTGACTCATTATTCACTTTTATTAGAAAAAAAGGGAAAGGGTGGTATGATGTGTGTAATACATTCCGGTATGAAATATACCCATCGGCAAAGAATGTCGAAGTTTTATCATTGTATGGATAATACTGTGAATCATTAACTTTTTAGATAGAAGAATTGTTCGGAAAGAGTGGGTTGGTGCATGTAATATATCACAAACAATGATATACCTATCGGCATAGATTTTTTGAATTTTCATCAGTGTCTTGTCTCATATGCTGAATCATAAAATTCTAAAGAAGAATTTAGGGAGAGAATAGATTGCTTCAGTCATGCTGAGTTGGAATCAGCATGAATCATCGACTGCAATAACCCATCAGCAAGAGATGGTTCAATCCTTGTATTATAGAGTTAGTTATAGTCTAGAATCAAAGAATCACCATCAATTCATTATGGTACCATTTCATACCTCAAACTAGGAGGTCATGAACATGAATAACCCTTTGTGTTTTAAGGACCAAACAAGTAGCTCTTATGTTGATGACTATGCAATCAGGGTAAGCCATTGGGTTATGCTCAATGTTTCAGCAGAACATGACACATGATGCATATGGCATGCATGCTTCCAAGGATGGAGTCATGTAAGAGATGATTAACCAAGAAAATAAACCCCCAAGACTTATAATCATTTTTTATTGGGACTAGGTGTAACGTCCCAAAAATAAGACCAAAAATTTTCATTTGTAAATTAATAAAAATGTAATCCAAAACATCATCATGAAACCAAGATGGAACCAAGTGTATCAATACATCATTAAATATTAGAGTAAATCACAAAATGCAAAATAAGGTGGTTTGTGCTTTGCAATCATCATGGGCTCTTACCTTTTGAACCAGAAGTACCTAAAACATAAACTGAAAACCGTAAGCATAAAACTTAGTGAGTTACCTAAAATACCACATACCATACAAAATAATCACATATTGGGCCCCGCCCTTCATCGGTCCTCACCCGACATCGATCCCCGCTCGGTATACAGATCTTTCAGTCATCAGGCCCCGCTTGGATTTGGGCCCCGCCCGGTATACATATAAACATATAAACATGTAATAGTCATGCAAACATCTAAAATGGGTTTTGAGCCTTACCTAGTCCCAGAAGTACCTAAAACATCCCAAAAATCATTTTTTATTGGGACTAGGGCCCCGCCCGGTATACATATAAACATATAAACATATAAACATATAAAAGTATGATGATCCAATTTATGGGTTTTGAGCATAACAAACAAAAACTTATGTGTGCATGCAACCCTATTTCTTGGATCTATGCTTTCTCTAATTGAACATACAAATATTGAACATCAAATGAAAAACCCTAGGAGATCTATATTATTTTTGAAAATCATAACAAGGGTTAGTAAACATACCTTTGATTGTTATGTAGTTATAATAATGAAAATCCAAGTCTTCTTGAACCTCGAGAGGAAACGTCACAAGTGTCACGCCTCTAGTAGATCACACCCAAACTTAGCAAGAGGATGAGAGACGAGAGAGGAGGAGGGAGCTTGAAATTTTTGGCTGCTCTTCTAGGGTTTTAGGTGGCTGAAAATGTGAAGGGGGTGAGGCTCTTTATACATGTGAGGTAGCTTAGAGCCAAAGTTAGAGTTTTAGGAGGAAACCCTAGTTCCTTAGCTTAAGGACCAACCAGCCTAAGAATTCCTATCTAAGCGCTCTTGGATGAAAAATTCTAGGGCCTTCCTAGAAGTTTTCGTCCAACCCTTTTCTAGGGAGGTTCTAGAGCCTTTTTCCTCAACTATCAATAAATTGCTAAACAACCCCTGCACTTTTAATTAATTCAATTAACTCCAATTAATTTCTAATTAATTTTTAGTTAAATAATATGATTTCTAATTAGTATATTATTCCCATAATACATTAATAAATCATTTATGTCAATTTATTAATCTAATAATATGTAACACCGAGAAAATTTATAACCAATTTAAACTTTTCAAAAACAACCCATATTCATTAAGCTATTACGAAAAGGTTTTCAATTCATTTATTATCAGGGTATCGCAGAAACATTAACATAAAACTGAGGAGCGGTACGATCACGCCTTCTCCTTGCCACGGTCTCCTGAAGTACCTGAAACAATACACTGAAACTGTAAGCCCGAAAGCTTAGTGAGTTACCCCTAAAATACCAACCACAATACCATACACATATCATATCATATCATAAACCGAACAACCATGCATATCGAGTCTACAGTGTCACAGGTCCTCCTGCACCAGGCCTTCAGTCCACCCGGTTCATTCTCTCTCTAAGTCTACAGTATGACTGGTCCGCCCGCACCGGGCCTTCAGTCTGTTTGGTCCACTCTCCAAGCCTCGACATGCCTGGTCCACCCTCTTGGGGCCTTCATCCTATCCGGACCGCTAACCGGGCCTTCGGTCAACCGGTCCGCCCTGGGTATCTTGGCCTATAGCACAAAGTAGGACCCACCTCAACCCAACCCCAGTCCACCAACCATGTGCACATAAACATATAATCATATATAAATTCACAATTAATCAACTGATCTAGCATATCACATAACATAGCAACATCCTAACCGGTCACTAACATAGCATCATCCTATATACCAGGATACTAACCTTAACCAGGTCTCTAACATATACCATCCTAATTATCAGGATACAAACATAGCAAAGCAATAACATAACGAACAACTACCCGGATTCCTATCCGCTAAAGGGTCGGCCTTGGTGCCTTAGACCCTGTCGATATAGTGAGGATAACTCACCTACAACTGCCGACTTGAAGAAATAAGACCACGCTGCTCCGACCACCAGCACGAACTCTACCACTGATCATTACCAAATAACCAAAACCAATAAACACCATTAATTACCAAAATACCCTTGGAAGTCAAACTGGTCAACCCTTGGTCCAAGTCAAAGTCCTCAGTCAAAGTCAACCTTCCTGGTTGACCCTACTCGCCAAGTCAACCCATTGACTCATCGAGTTCCTATGCTCAGAAACTCCCATGTCACGACTCAACTCACCAAGTAGCCCCAAGACTTGTCGAGTCCAACAAACTCAGAGTCCCTTCCTGCTCAACTCACCAAGTCATCCCCTCCCGACTCACCGATTTCACAGCTCAACCAAAGTGGTTAGGACTTCACAACCAGACTCGCCGAGTCCAAGGCAATATTCAACAGACTCGCCGAGTTTTTCTTCCAACTCGTTGAGTTCCTGCCCATCTTCATACAACTCGCTGAGTCTACCCATGTGACTCGCTGAGTTACTATGTGACTCAAGACTGATATCAAGCCCGACTCGCCGAGTCATCTCCCAGACTCACCGAGTCCATACGTAATATCTTCATTCAGATGATCACAGGCCATTCAATTGCTTCCAATACATAGATCTGGACTCCTAGGGCCAGATTCACACGTAAAGTTTCCAACTTTACGTGCATGCAAGGCTCAACAAGCTCTAATCAAGCTAAAATGAAGGTTTAAGTCAAGGAAACTCTCAATCAAGCCCCAAAGCTATCACTTTCTGATCACATGTCTCCAAACCAACCTAGATCTGAAGTTGCAACCTCAGATCCCAACCATGCTAAATAACCCCAAATCATACACCATGGATGAAATAATAAGGAAATAGCTTAAGGTAAAGTCCTCTTACCTTAGAGATGAGTCTAAAATGATGTAGACTTCAGACTCACCAGCTCTTTTGATACTATCTTCAAATTCCTCCAACTTCTCTTCACAAATTTTTTCCTCCAAGCTTCAATCTTTTCAACAATGGAGTCTCTCATGATTTAGGATTCCACTAGAACACTTAGGAAAGATAGAGGCTGAAATGAAGGCATATCATTCTTTAAATAGGGTGCAAACCCCAGGAATTAGGGTTTCTCATTCCAGCACAGACTCGTCAAGTCCAGCCTCCGACTCGGTGAGTCTAGTCACTTAACATGTGCCCAGCACACACTTAGACTCGACTAGTTGCAGCTCCTTCTCGCCGAGTTCCTCTTTTCCAAACTTACACTTTACCCCCTGAACTCTTGATCCTGACTTTGGGATGTTACAATTCTCCCCCACTTAAATTAGGCTTCATCCCCAAAGCCTGTTGCAGCACACAATTCCGGATAATACTCCCTCAATGCACCTCCTGGTATCAATCGACCCAGGTTCCTCCGCACACTGCTATCAAACCTCTATAAAGTCCATCAGAGTTACGACAACTAATTCATGCCGGCCACCGACTTCTTTCTCTAATAGCAACCCTTATTAACCAATGATCACCCAATGATACTTTCATCACTCCAAAACACAACAATCACTTGACTCTTACAAGGCTAGGTATCACCCTGAACCATCGGGTCCTGACCCGGTACCAAGCTGCTACCCCTTTCCTCGACTGTCATATCCTTTATCGAATTCACTTCCGGGACTTATCCCGCTTTCCTTTCCGAATCCAACTCATTTCTTTCCGAGCTGCTAGGATGACACAACCTTCAGCTCCTGAACAACTCCCATCAGCTCTCCTTTGCAATCACATACACATGTTGTACCTGATCCCACATCCTCAGGCTGGATAACCCGTCACACTGATGATACATCCAGACATCCCAGGATGAATTACCACTATATACATGCCTTCCTGATCACAACCATACAGAATGTCCAGGGCTCCACCCTTGGATCCCTTCCGAACTCCTCTGATTCTACACTACCGGAATTCTTCTGCAACCTCAACAGACACCCAATCCGAATGTGCTTCCATACCACTGGCACAATCACATTGCTCAACATCCATAATTGAAATACTCTCAACCATCCATTCTCACTTTTGCTCTCACTTCTGTGAACCAACACTCCCTCTCAAAGTTACATACTTATTCTTCTCCTTATCCAAGGAAGTCTACTTGAACACCTCGTTACTTCAACAAGTGCCACGGTGCTTACACCCCACTCTACACTATTCCCTCATAGAGTAATCGCTATTCTATGTATCACACACACTCTGAATCTGCTCGCAAGGAATATCGGGTCCATGCACTGCCTTCCACTAACATGATCAATACCCGAGGCCAGACCTACTTTTTTCTATTGCATTGCAACATACTCAATCCATCTCCTCATATAGATCTATCAACACATACAGAGTCTTCAGCATGACTGGACCGTCTGACCAGGCCTTCAGCCAATCTGGACCACTCTCAGAACTTTCAGGATGTCTGGACCGCCCTCTAGGGCCTTCAGCCTGTCTGGACCGTTCTCTGAACCTTCGGCCTGACTGATATGCCCACAGGCCTTCAGTTTCTACGGGCCGCCCAGGTTATCACACATCATCCCGAACTATCCTTATTGGGAAACTCTCTCGTACATACTGTTCTAGCCCTCTAGGTGTTCCGAACTCTAACTCCCTCCCGTCTACCCAGATCCTGGCCTAATCCTAGGCCTTACAACAACCAATCACCTTTTCCAAAAAACTTGGTATGTATCCCGCCCCATTTTTTTGTCACTTACTCATACCAGCCCACACTCTCGGTTGAATGAAACTCTACTGAATCCCGACAAATAATCAACCTCTGATGCTTGTCGATCCTCTTGAGAATTTTCCAATTCTCCCCACTTAGAGCGCTGACTACCATCCACCGGTGACTCGACCGACATAAATTAATCAACCCTACTCAACATACTCCTCTTATCTATGAACTGATTCCCTCTGAAATGAGCAACCTCCACCAAAATCACTTTCTAGCATCGCATATCGTGAACTCTAAGGGAGTTTGACTCCCCGCTGAACACTTCTCAAAACACAATTGCTATACCCGACAACAACACCATACAACCAAATTCTGACCATCAATCCCTTGGATGCTAACCGCCTACAACTTCCTAGTTACTAACACTTTCAACCAAACCATGATATACACAGAACGACGGATAAAATACAACACTACAATAATACTGAGATAAACATGCAACAATGAAACCAAACCATGATATACGCAGAACAACGAACCAACCAACTTGCCTACCCCAGGATGCGGTGCGCCTAGTAGGTAGGCATGGAACGCAAGAAAATATTTCACATATATAAACCTTTTAGCCTCCCATTTGATTTCAACACATGTATTATCATTCTCTTTCTCTCTCTCTCTCTCTCTCTCTGTCTCTCTCTCTCTCCCTCTCTCAAGTTTCTCTTTATTTTAGCCTAAAACTTCTTAGTTTTCAAACTTCTAGCGAAGCTATGGAGTCCCTGAGTGCTTAACCTTATTAGCTATATGGTCAGAGTTTTGCCAGTGTAATTTTCGAACTTTTGTTAGGACAATCTATTTAACTTCAGCAACACTTGTATTGCTTTCAGTGTAACTTATATTTATATTCATAGTCCTTATTGTGAATTTATAAATAAGATTTGTATGCGATTCCAAGTTATATTACCGATTGATCTATTTACGAGGATGATGTTTCAGCTAGATTAAGTGACGTTCTTAAATTGGGATTTCAAAACAGTATACTGTGTATACCAAATGTACCCCACTTCTGATATGATCTTACCGGGTTTCTCCTTACTTGATAGATCTTCATGTAGACATCGGAATTGTTGAGAACTCTTGACTATTATTAGTCATGAGGAATATTAGACTATGACTTAGTGATAATTGAACCTAAGTCACATCAAAGGATAGGCTAAGTGTTGAAGTGAAGCACTGGCTGACTTTCTAGTCATCCACTTTAACAAGTGAGTGCATAGTTACTTTCGACTATGTGTGCCTATTATATGCAATACTTGGTATCTGTGATAGGTAATATGATTTTACTTACTTTAATCATATATTTATTTTCGTATATGTAATATATTGGGTAGTGACCGGTGCTTAAAGTTGAAATGATGATATGATGATGAGAGGCCTTGACTTTTGATGAACCAGTTATCTAGTAGAGTATAGATAACGACCACAAAATATTCTCGATAGTCTAGTGGAACGTTGGCAGGCTTGCAACCTATAGGTGTTAATGAACTATACGTTCATTTGATGTAATATATCCCCCATGGTTACCTTATTGACATATATTGCTTAGGGAATCCCCCAAGCAGTATTGTCTATGCGTTGCTAATGATGATCCTTAGGTTAGGTCCCTTGAGATTAGTATTTTAGGATCAATATGTGAGAATAACGGGAATGAGTAATTGGGTAAATTATTTGATGTGAAATATATGATTAAAGAACTTAATTATTGTGGGTTGAAAATCCTATGTGCTCATCACGCTTCCAAACCTCGCCCATTCAATTTCTTTATATCATAGGTAGTAGTACGAAGACCCAAAGATGTTGAGTGATTTGAGAAGTTTGTTGGCCAAAGTATAATAAATATAATTGTTGTAAGGCCTAATCTAACATGTTTATGCTTACATATCTATGTTAATTGATGAGATCCCAAGGTTTTTATTTATAAATGAAAAATGTTTCTTCGGAATACATTATGTTTTGGGAACAAATTCCACATTAAGTTTTAAACTCTGGATTAAATAAGCATAAATAAAACTTTTAAATTAGCTGTGAAAAGGGGGATGTCATAAATACACACGCAACCAATCTTAACGACACCTCTTCGACTACCTTCCGCTCATTCTATTTAACAGTCCCATTCAAACAGCTACAATCACAAAATCACAACATACTCACACCAGAAACCTCAATTTGATGACCACCAAAGAAGTCCAAAACTAGCTATAAAACCCATGACAACTTCAATCCAAAATCTCATAACCCAACAACAAATTATTAAAACCAACCAAGCAACCGACTGCGAACACATGCTTTAACAACTAGATATGAAGGATGCATCCACAAACAACATTGCATGTGAACTACGAGTCATGTTTCAATCACTTTCACTGCTACTTTTTTCATAATCCATAAATACAGAACTTGCCAATCTCAAGGGCATTATTTTATCCATTATACTGGCTGAAAAACTAATCACAACCTATAAAGAAATGGAAAATTATCAAAAAGGATCCATGAAATCAGCAGCCTATCCATCTCCATGTAGAAGTCTTTTGTAAACATGCCAATATTATAAATGTACTAACTTTTCAATCATTGGATTTAAAAGAGTTACTACCAAAAAAAAAATGCACAAAAACTAAACTCTTTCAATTATGGACAATATAAACCAACTAATTCATGTCAAATCTATCCTAACAAAGTAGAAAAAACATATAAAAAAAAATAAAAAATAAAAAAATAAAAACCCGACTTGAGGCGAAGCTTGAGTTTTTTGTTAGTTTTCATGAAAAACATGTAACATACATTTTGTTTAGATGACCAAAACTACAAACCATTTTTTAAATTAAAAAACAACACATATTTTTAATTTTCAACTAAAAATAACATGTCAAAAGTAAAGTAATTGTCGCCACATTATATATATATATATATATATATATATATATATATATATATATATATATATATATATATATATATATATATATATATATATATATATATATATATATATATATATATATATAAAAGAATTTAATATTTTGAAGGAATCGTAAGAAATGCCTAATTTGCATGTTTTTTTTTGGCAAATCAATAAAATGAATGATTAGATAATATAAAATGATATGATTTGTAAAAAAAAATACCGAATAAAAAGCATATATGATTTGTAGTTTTACTGGATTAGTTTTTTATTCATTTTCCAGACAAAATTTAATGAAACATCGATGTGTATTTTTTGGATTTTTTTATCGAATCACACACACACACACACATATATATATATATATATATATATATATATATATATATATATATATATATATTAATTAACTTACGTAATACATGAGTCTTACACCTAGTATTTAATAGTTTATTGGGTATTAATCTACGTATTAATATAGTCGGTTTCCGGTCAATTTAAATTAGACATGTCTGATTTTTATTTTTAATAATTATTAATCATTCAATTTTTTTTATTTAAGACATTTTTTATTGTTTTGTCAAATATTTTCAAATATAAAAATAATAAGAAATTTCATGTAAAAAATATTGTTTTATTTTCTTAATATTGAAATTATTTTTGATAATTCTTATTTGAAGATTTGATATAAATGATGCGTATTTATGTATAATAATGCTTATTACCATGTTATTTAGAAGGTAAACGTTTTAAATTGCAAAAAAGAAATGAATAATTTTGTGTTGCTAATTTTCACTTTATATTAATAATTTATTAATAACTAACATTTTTGTGTATTTTGTACAATAAAGATAAATATTATAATCAATACTTATAGACATAATTTAATTTATTATCCAAGTATTAACCTCAATAATAAAAGCGTGCACAATATATGGGACACGTTTTTTATTTACTATTTTAGATAAGGATTTATTAATTTTATTTTACGCCTAATATATTTTTAATTTGAATATTTCGCTGTCTTTTCCACCTAAATAGGGTTAAGTTATAAATTTAATATTTTTTTGTTGTTACTTATACTATTAGCTAAATTGTTTATACAACTTAAAATAATAATATTATTATATTGAAAGTATTTTTGAAAATAGTGAGATTTGTTTTATAATATATTATAGATTTTATTGATTACTAGTTGTACTATTAGCTAAATTGTTTATAAATCTTAAAAGAAAATGATATGATTATATTGAAGTTATTTTTGAAAATAGTGAGATTTCGTTATATATATATATATATATATATATATATATATATATATATATATATATATATATATATACACACACACACAGAAGAGAGAGAGAGAGAGAGAGAGAGAGAGAGAGAGAGATCGGTTTCGTTGAGATTAAAAATAAAATAGAGATCTTGAGATGTAACCTTAGTCACGTATTTTACATTTGACGCTCTAACCTTCTGGCGTACCGGCACAACAAACCTGGTATCATCACAAATGATTTTATAGTGTTGTACATTCCTTTCTCCCCGCCACCATCCCCACCACCATAACCGCCACTGCACCACCACTACCACCACCTCTGACATCAGTCGATCGCACCACAGTCGTCTCCATTACGTATACCACCGTCACCTTTGTCACCGCCACCTCTTCTGCCACAAACCTTCATAATCATTTATGATTACTCAATCTATGAATAGACATATATGTATACTCATTTATGATTAAGCGTATACGTATAAATATGTATAATCATATATGATTATACCTCTCTTCCATATAATCATTTATGATTAGGTATACATTGTTGTTGGTGGCACGCTGGAGCATTAGAACGGCAAATGAGAAATATATGGCTCAGGTTGAATCTAAAAATCTCTACTTTTTTATAATCTAAAGTGAACCTTTCCATATATATATATATATATATATATATATATATATATATATATATATATATATATATATATATATATATATATATATATATATATATATATATATATAGAGGGAGAGACTAATGGGTTACCTATATGATGTGGCGACGATTAATTTATTTTTGACATGTTATTTTGAATTGAAAATTAATACTCTTTCCGTTCCATAATTATTGTTCATTTTTTATTTTTGAAAACTCTATTTATAAAGTTTGACCTTAAATATTTTTATTTGTGTTATGTAACTTCATGAAGCTTACAACTATGGTTCTAAAAAGCACGCGGTGCTGCGCCTCAAGGCATGTAATGATGTGACGCGTGAGCTAGCCGTTACGAAAATGTCCAAAACGGATTTGTTAAGCGTGATGCCAAAATAATGTGTCAATGCGCGCCTTATCGCGTTTTGACACGAGTTTTTTTCAAAGCGCTTTTTTTTTTTTTTTTTTTTTTCTAATCAGTCTTAAAATAATTGAGTTTTTGTTAACTTTTTAATACACAATTCTTATAACAATAAAAAAAAAAACATTTAAAACACAATTCATTTATATATTTTTCATAAACTATTATATATCAAAAGCAAAACTACTTAAAAAACATTTAAAACACAATTCATTTATATATTTTTCATAAACTATTATATATCAAAAGCAAAACTACTTACGATCAAGATGGAAAAATAAAAAACTCAAAAGTTAAAAGTGGATTATAAATATAAGATAATAGTTAAAATGATATCAAAGCAACATATATTTTTTTTTATTTGAATGGAAATAAATTTCAAATCAAAATTTATTTATTTCTTAATACATTGTTTTTTTTTTTAAGTTGAAAAATGCTTTGCAGTTTTTGTTTCTAAACACTCTAATGACATTGTTGATCTAGTATTATTTATCCGAAAAGATTTCATTATTAACATTTTGAAGTCATTAAAATAAGAAACTACATGGAATGTATCATACATTAACAAAACCATTTTGTTGGGGCTTTAGGTTTATGATTGATAATAAATGCTTAGCCTTTGACCATCTTTTTATTCCTTTATTACAAAATGATCGTAATTCATAACTCAAACTATAAGACTACTAGGTGTGAGCAACATGTTATTACATGTTATCACACCTAAATTGTCTACATCATCATTCTAGTCACAATTTGGTGTTATAACACCAAGGGTGGAAATGAGCAACACCAAATAACATGGGATAACACATACTATTTTCTATTTTTTTTTTTTTTTTTTGATGTTTTTAATTTCTATTATTCTAATTTGTTTTATTTTTTTATTTACTTCATATATTTCTAATTCGTTTTATTTTTAATATATGTCATATATTTATAAAAAAACATATAAATTAATAAAACATAATTTCATTAACTAGAAAATTAAAAATACAATACAAACTTAAAAAAAAAAAAAAAAAAAAAAAAAAAAAAAAAAAAAAAAAAAAACATATGATAATTATAATAATTTTTAAAAAAAAATACCAACAAACTATTCTTCGCCCAAATATTTTTTCTCTATTTGTGCCTTCATCTTCCGTATCACTTAAGCTCGTCTCGGTGGTAAATTTTGTTCGTTTGTCGTAAGAATTGCCAAATCCTTCGATATGCAATCTTCTTGGGCTTCTTGACGAAGGAAATCCAAATGCTCCCATTGCAATTCGTATCTTTTATTTGCGATTTCCGTGTGGGCATCGAATTTTTTTTCATTTCCTCGTGCTCTCGAAGCCGACTTTCATTCTTCTCCGCATGTCGTTGAGCGCGTTTCGCTTTCTCGCGCCCCATGGGTCGTCGCGGCGGAGAGATTTCCTCGATGTCGTCAAACTTGTCCGGGATCTCATCGGTGTCCGCGTTGAGGTCGATGTTCGTGTGTCCGTCGGAAACGTCAACCGAACCCGAACCACGAGACCTTTTAGATTGTTGTTCCGATGATGTTGGCGTTTTCATCCATTTTGGATCTTTCCTCACTAACTCCCATACTTTTTCATACTCAAATACGTGCCCCATTTGCACGTGATAATCCTCCTTCGCGGCTCTAAACACATTGAAATCATTAGCACCACTTTGACGTTGCG
Organism: Lactuca saligna; assembly: GCF_052625555.1. Lineage (NCBI taxonomy): Eukaryota > Viridiplantae > Streptophyta > Magnoliopsida > Asterales > Asteraceae > Lactuca > Lactuca saligna. The sequence continues at coordinate 41,626,223 of NC_136422.1, forward strand.
AAGAAAGTTTGTTGTATATGGAATTGAATTTGGTGCACTTCCGGCTAATTTGAGTCCATTTGCCACTAAGCATATCATTATTGCGATACGTGTCACCCTTGTTCAAAATTGTGCGGAATTTGACAATTACGGCATCCCAAAAAGCAACTCTCTTCATTGCGTTCCCCATAGTTGGTTGTTTTGAAGTACCGCACCAAGCCGTCGCCAACGCATGCTCTTCCTCCGGTGTCCACCATGTTGGAGGTGCTTCCGTTTCGTCCGTCCCAACAACGACCTCTTTCCCTTTCTTTTTTGGTCTCCCTTTTTTTCCCGATGCTCTCTGACTACCTCCAGCTTGCGTCTCGACAACGGGTTCTTGCGTGGGTATGGGTTGTATGACTGTTTGGCGCATGGGACCGAATGTGGTAAAAAGGTTTTGTTGAATGTTTGCATTTTGTTTCATAAATGGCGAGGTAGGGAATTCTAGTGGGGGTGAGGCGGAATTGAAAAAATTACCGGAATATGGAATTTGTGGTGAGTTTTGGGAGGTTAGAAGGTTCATGTATCCCTCATATCCCGCAAAACCTAATGGAGTGGATGTGTTTGTCTTCGGAGGAGGGGTATTCGGGTTTTAATCCATAGTGTTTTTTTTTTGTTTTGAATGAATTAGAGATAGATATAGAGAAATAGAGATAAATATAGAGAAATAGAAGTATAAATAAAATGAGGTATATGTAGTTATATAGTTTTGTTATAAAATATGATCAAATAACAAGATAAATTATAAAGTAAAGAAAGACATGAGAGTAGAGAGAACTTTTATTCCAATACTTGTGATGAAATCATCAAACTTTACAATACATAATATTCACTACTTATACTAGACAAAGAAGATGAAAGGTGATGTATGGTATGAATGCTCATTATAGTGGTGCATAACTACACTCATAAAACTCATAATAATGTTTGCTATAATGTTCACTAATTATGGAGAGTAATGGGGGAATATGGAGAATCCAATAGTCATTCACTAAATAATAATTCATAACACTCCCCCTTGAATGACGATTGTATCATGCCTCGTTAAAACCTTAATCGATAAAACCTCTTGGGAAAAACCCTTTATTAAGGAAAAAGAGTACATGATTAATAATAGATATTGGAAACAATTGTCTCGTTAAAAACCTTGTTAAGAAAACCCAGTGGGAAAAACATAACTAAGGAAAAGACTATAATATGTTTCCAACTCCCCCTGATTAGCACATCACTTGATTTTCTTGAAGCATCGCATAACAATGTTTCGTACCATCTTTTCAAATTTCGATGTAGGAAGTGCTTTAGTAAACCAATCAAGAAAGTTGTTACTGGATTGAATTTTCTAGATCTTGGTGTCACACTCTTTTTGAAGATCATAAGTGAAATAAACTTTGGTGATATATGCTTGGTTCTGTCTCCTTTGATAAATCCTTCCTTAAATGGACATATACAAGTTGTATTATCTTCATATAGTATGGTTGGAACATCCCTCTTAGAAGTTAGACCACAATTCTTGCAAATGTATTGAGTTAAAGTTCTTAACCAAATATATTCATGACTTGCCTTATAAATTGCTATAATCTCTCCATGGTTAGAATAAGTAGCAACTAAAGTTTGTTTAACAAAATGACAAGAAATTGTGTTACCTCCACAAGTGAATAAATAACCAATTTGGGATCGAGCTTTGTGTGGATCAAATAAATATCCAGCATCTGGATAACTAATTAACTTCACATTTTATGAATTTGATTATTATAAATTCATATCCATTGTACCTCAAAGATATCAAAGAATGTGTTTGACTCTATTCCAATATCTTCTTGTTGGACAAGTACTATATCTTGCTAATAAGTTTACGACAAAAGATTTATCAGGTCTTGTATTAATAGTAAGATATATTAGTGCACTAATAGCACTAAGATATAGTTCTTCAGAAACAAGAAGATTTTCATGCTTTTTATGATGCTGAAATTAGTCCTTTTGGCATCTAAGTGCCTTACCACCTTCAGGTTACTCATGGATGTGAGGTATTCTTATAAAACCTTTTTAGCACCTTTTCTAGATATTAATGTACAAAACTCCATTTTTTTGTGCTTAATTTGAAGACCCAAATAGAATTTCATCTTACCAAGATCATTCATTTCAAAAGTTTCTTTCAAACAAGAAGTGACCTTTTTCCAATTCTCTAGGAGTTCCAATTATGTTCAAATCATCTACAATAACATCAATTATGATAAATTCTTATATGAATCTTTTTATGAATACACATGAGCTTGATGGATCATTTTTATAGCACTCTTTCAACAGAAACGTAATAAAACAATTGAAGCACATACGGTCGGATTGTTTCAGTCTATTCAAAGATTTATTTAATTTTACCAAATATACTTCACAAGAATAAGAAATTTGTGCTTCTGGCACCTTAAACCCTTCTGTGATTTTCATATAAATATCATTTTCAAGTGAACCATATAAATAAGCGGTAAATACATCCATTAGACACATCTCCAGTTTTGCATATGTTGTTTAAACTTATAAAATAACTGAATGTAATTGCATCAACTATAAGAGAATACGTTTCTTTATAATCGATTTCGGGTCTTTAGGTAAAACCTTGTGCAACAAGTATTGCTTTATATCTCACAACTTCATTTTTCTCATTTCTTTTGCGTACAAATACCCATTCGTGTCCCACTGTTCTTACTCTGTTTGGTGTACGGACTACAGGTCCAAAAACTTTTCATCTTTCCATTTTTGCCAATATTTCCTATTCATACATTACTCAATAGATTTAGGTTCAAGATCCTCATTTTCTTTATAATCGCGCGCGGAATATGATATGAAAAATTATCGTCGACGTCTATCTTATTTCGGTTCCATCTTATTCCTGTCATGACATTATTTATTGAGATCTCATCATTTTTATTTTTCCAGGTACCTTATTTTCTTTTGGTATGTTATTGGGCTCTTCTACAGCTTCAATAATAATCTTTTCAAGAGATTATATTTTCTCTTTTGGACCATCAATTGTATTTGCTTCATTTCATTTTCGAGAATTTTTATCTTTGGAACCGGCTGATCTTCCACACTTCAGGCGTGCCTAAGATTCATTTGCAGTTGTATTTTTTTTTCCTTCTGGGATATCAATTCTAACTTGAGTAAGTATAGCTGGTACATGAGACTTTGTTACTCTCTTATGGTCAATAAATGCTTCTGGCAATTGATTTGCTACATTTGGTAAAGGAATTATCTTTTTTATTTCAAGTTCACATTGACTTGAACGAGGATCTAAAACTGAAAGTGACAATTCCTTACAAGAGATTTTATTTTCCAGCTTTTTCCCCTAATGTTGGAAAATATGATTCATCAAAATACTAATCATCAAATATAGCTGTAAATAAATCTCCAGTTGATGATTTTAAATATTTTACTATAGATGGAGAGTCATATCCAACATAAATTCTCATTCTTCTTGATCCATTTTTATGAAGTGAGGTGGAGAAATGGGTACATAAATTATACATCCAAACATCCTTGGATGGTAAATATTTGGTTCCTGACCTCAAACCAGTTAAATAGGGAAGAACTCATGATAACTAGTTGTCATTATGCATATAAGTGATGTTGCATGTAAAATTGCATGCCCCATGTCAATATAGGAAGTTGATAATGCATTAGTAATGGTCTTGCAATTAATTAAAAGTGTTTGATTAACGACTCAACTAAACCATTTTGTGTATGAACATATGCAACATGATGTTCAATAGTTGTCCTAATCGACATGGAATAATCATTAAAAGCTTATGATGTAAATTCTCCAACATTGTCAAGTCAAATTTTCATAATTGGGTAATCGGGAAAATGTGCCCTTTGGCAAATTATTTATGCAAGTAATCTTGCAAAAACCAAATTATGACTAGACAACAAGCACACATGTGACCATCTAGTTAACACGTCAATTAAAACCGTAAAATATCTAAATGGTCTACATAGTGTTGGATGAATTAGTCCATACATATCCTCTTGAATTCTTTGTAAGAAACTAAGACTTTCATACCCAACTTTGTTCATTGATGAACTGAATATTAATTTTCTTTGAGAGCATGCAACACAATTCATTATCTTGAAAAATCTTCTGGTTTTTCAAGGAATGACCACTTGAAGTTTCATTTATTATACTTACCATAATTGATCCGCGATGGCCCAACCAGTCATGCCAAACTATGAAGGTAATATCATACCTTTTTTTATTTTCAATAGCATGAATCATTGTAATATTTTCAATAGCAAGAATCATTGTAATATTTGTATAGTACAATCCGAAGGACAATACAAGTAATTTTTACAAAAAAACTTTTCGTATCCGATATCATTTTTGTAATATTGAGATACTCTTTATCACCATCATTGGTTGTTTCAACATGATATCCGTTGGACCGAATATCCTTAAAACTTAATAAATTTCTTGGTGATTTTGATGAAAATAATGCATCTCCAATTGTAATTATTGTCCCTTGTGGTAATATGATATTCGCTCTTCCGGAGCCTTTAATCATTTTTGCACTACCCGTTATTGTATTAACATTTGCTTCTCCAATTGATAAGTAAGCAAAATATTTTTCATTATTAAAAATGCTATGTGTTATTGCATTGTCTGCAAGAAATATATCTTTATTATTTCTTTTGCGAATATCCATGTTTCTTTTCAATAAATAAATAAAACATAAGAAACATTCGACTTAGAGAAATAAATTCATATTTTATTAATTTGGGAAGATTGTGACGACATCATTTCTCATGAAACGAATATGACATCAAAACATAATAAAAACAAAACTACACATTTATTCTGATCAATCACCATCCATATCACCACTTGTCCCTTCCGGGTAGACAAGAAAATCAACAACATCTAAATGTGTCATTTCTGGTTGATCTTCATGAAGATCACTTTGAATAAATTTTGTTTCGATATTTTTCTTTATATTTTAGAAAATCTTGATAAAGATCAACAAAATGCTTTGGTAAGCAACACGTACAAGACTAATGATCGGTCATTCCACATTAGTGATAAACATTTTCAACCTTTTGTTTTTGCCTTGACCACTTTTATCATTAGGATGTGGATTTTTGTTATTTTCCAACTACTGGTGGTTACTTGTAATATTGTTATTTTTATAATAATTATGATAACCTCCACGACCTCGGTTAGACCCATGACTATTATGATTATATGATGTTGCATTCACTTCAGGGAATGCACTAGAACCGGTCAGGATTAATTGGTGATTTTTCATCAATAACTCATTGTTTTGTTTAGCTGCAAGAAGACATGAGATTAATTCATATTTATTTTAAACCTTTCTCATGATATTGCTACTGCAGGAGCATGTTAGTACTATGAAAACTAAAGAAAGTTTTCTCTAGCATTGTTTTCCATAATGAAAATAGAAATCAAAATAAAAACTTGTAATGTAAGGAATTGTTAGTTAAAAAATTCCATAAAATAAGTTGTAAGCATTGTACATGTAAAATTATAAAAAATACATACCTGAAAATAACAAGACCAATAAGGAGTTACAGCTATATGGTAGAGTCGTGCTGATAACGTGTTATAAAATATGATCAAATAACAAGATAAATTATAAAGTAAAGAAAGACATGAGAGTAGAGAGAACTTTTATTCCAATACTTGTGATGAAATCATCAAACTTTACAATACATAATATTCACTACTTATACTAGACAAAGAAGATGAAAGGTGATGTATGGTATGAATGCTCATTATAGTGGTGCATAACTACACTCATAAAACTCATAATAATGTTTGTTATAATGTTCACTAATTATGGAGAGTAATGGGGGAATATGGAGAATCCAATAATCATTCACTAAATAATAATTCATAACAAGTTTAATTTTTTAAAGTAGTAATTTTTTTTTATTTACAAATCAACGGTAATATTACCGTTACAATGGTCAAAAAAATCGCGTTACAACTCGTTACCATAGTCACGGCTTATGGCGTAACGCCCCATAACGGCTAGCTGGGGCGGTGTTCCGCGTTATGGCGCATGCCACGTCAGATAACGCGTTCTCCGTATTGCCCACACCGAAGCGTCTAAACCATATTCATAATTTGGTTTAAACTCCACTATACCAAAATTCAAACCATAAATTAAACTCATAATTAATTTAATTTTGTCTTAAACTCAAAACTAGGAACCATATTCATAATTTGGTTTAAACTCGAATAAACTTAAATTCAAACCATAAATTAAACTCATAATTTCATTTTGTCTAAAAATTAAACCAATAACTGAATTTAAAATTGTAACATTCGTATTCTATATATGTATAAGTCTTTTGTTAGTAATTGAAATTTGAGATTTCTTCGTACAAAAGCACATAGCATTTCATTAAATGACGGTCCGGTCAGTCCTTACTGTGACGTGGTAGCAGCTAAAGTTCAAAATCAAATATCTCGGTCCTTAGGCTCTACAGTTAACTCATTTGGCAACCCCCACTATTTAAGAACGACCATCTCTTAAACCCTAGCCTCCGTTAATGTGTTTTGAGTATTTGACCTTGCTCTTGTGAAGCTTAGTGAAGAAGAAGTTCCCTCTTGGTGCAATGGAGTGAAGTCCCATCCGTGGTCCAACTTGCTCATCAAGTTTACGGTTCTATGAATGTATAAAGTTCTAACCTTGACCTTTGCTTATCTAGATATAGGTCTTGACCTTTGCTTATCTAGATATAGGTTTATGCTTCATTTGGGTCAATTTGAGTCACTTTTCATGATGTCCTTGAAGTTGAGCAACTCCGTACCTTATGAGTGACCCAAATGATTTTTGGATTGGAATGGTGATGAATTAACCAAAATACAATTTACTTTAATAATAATAAGAAAACATATTTTATGAGGTTTATTTCTAATATTTGACCTTAAAACCAAATGGTCTTTTAAGATACTTTTTAACGTTAGTGCGTAGACGATTGTATATACTTTTTAACGTTAGTGCGTAGACGATTGTATAATAAAAGTAATTATTAGTTAGGGACTAAAAACCAATATCATCTTAATGGTGGCCTTCGGTTTTAGCATAATTAGTGTTAGTGCCATTATACAGTAAAAGTAACTTTGAGTCAATATGTAAATATTTATAGACAAAACTTTAGTCCATATGGTTTCTAGGAATATCAAGTTTAATCCCTAAATTCAAAAAACCTCATAGATAGTCCCCGTGGTTTCAAAACTTTTAACAAATGGTCCTTCCGCCGAACTCCGTCAGCTTTCTACCGTAAAGTGAGGGGCATTTTCGTCATTTCAATACACATGGACCATTTATGAGGTTTTCTCTATTAAAAAAAAGAAAAAAAAAATATAATTATTTAATTAAAGGGTCTCTCTCTCTCTCTCTCTCTCTCTCCCCCCCCCCCCCCCCCTAATTGGAAAATTGGGGAAAATTGACTCGTAAATACACCATACTCGTTTACCCCATTCCATTTTATCTTCATAGAAATAGGTCACGACCTTCATTGCTTCACCAATCGCTACTCGATCATTTGGTTTGCGTTCGACTACAAGTGACCCTGAAGGTCGACCATGGCTGCCTTTTCCTCATAATTCAGGAATCAATCTTCCTTCAAATTCAGCAACAGCAATCGATTCGATCAAGTAGGTGGAATCTACGAAGAGTTCTGGATGCGTAAGACTAGTGTTCGTTCGTGGGTGTGCGAGAGAGAGAGAGAGAGATATTGTCTGTGGAGGAAACACTGAAGGTGGGAAGCTACAATGCATTGCTGAAGAGTACACTTCCAGAAGAGTACAAGTACTACAAAGCCGAAGAAGAAACCTTCGAATCCTCTCATGATGTTTTCCGATCGTCGTTTCCTCGTGGATTTGCGTGGGAGGTGATCAGCGTTCATTCCGGACCTCCGGTGATATCGTACAAATTCCGACACTGGGGTTACTTCGAAGGTCCGTTCAAAGGCCATAAACCTACCGGCAAAATGATTGATTTCTATGGCATGGGCATCCTAAAGGTACTCTTCGTTTCTCCGACTGAAATAAGTATAATTTCCAATGTATAACCTAAAATTCGATTTGCTTTTTGGATGAAATCGGAAGGTTGATGAATTGTTGAGAGCAGAAGGTGTTGAGATCTATTACGATCCGACAGATCTTATCTCGAAGTTGCTTAAGGGGGAGTTGATATCTCAGGAGGAAAACACTGCCGCAGATGCTCCTCCGGCAAACACCGGTAACTGCCCATTCGAGAAGCAAGTATGATCCATTAAGATCTGTTTATTCAATCTCGATCTGTTAATGTTTGTGATCTTCTAGTGTGCGTCTTTAATTTTAGTATTGTAGAGAGAGAGAGAGAGGTAGAGAGAGAGAGAGAGTGGGGCCCTTTAATGTAACGCCCGTAGATCTGGGCTAGTCAATTTAGAGACAATAAGCATCAAAAATGACTTTTTTATGGAAGATTATCTAGAAGAATTAATCTTAACAAAGTTGTAGTATATGTCACAAGGTTTTCGTGCAAATAAAGAACGCCAAAATCCGAGTTATAACGAAGAAGTTATGACCTGTCGAAGTTTCGCGACAGAACCAGCATGACCCAGCACGACCCAGCGCGACGTAAATAGTGAATCTAAGGTAGATAGATATCTATCCTTAGTGATATAAACGAGAGTCGAAGATGTCTTCGATAGTAGTCCAACGATAAAAAGACAGACGAAAACGGAGTTCAGATGAAGGAGTTATGAATTTCGAACGGAGTTTTCCTGTCCCGGCATACTAAAGATAATATATAAGTAATATACTTATAATATATTAAAAATAAAGTCAAATTTATCCAATGGAGTCTAAACGAGAGTTGTAGAGCATAATCTCACCTTCGCGTCGATATAAAGAATGTCGAAAACGGAGTTTGTATGCGAAAGCTATGAATTTCTGAAGTTTGGGGCGCGAAACCCCAAAACTGTCAGAGATCACGACGTGGCAAGCAGTGCCACGACATGGCAAGTCTCCTGATACCTCGGGAGTCCCCCAGATGCAACTTGTGATGACGCATGCAATGACGACCAAGCCCACAACGTGGAAAAAGGTCCCACGATGTGGCAAGGGGATTTGAAGGGCCAACCGAGTTTGGTTGCTCATTCTCTCTTCTCTCTCCCATATTACATCGTTTTACGTGCAATTTTAACCCCCCAAAACCCCAATATCAACCCCGAGACCCGAAGCAAGTCCCGAAGCCCGAAGATCCCGAGACGAAAAGAGTTTTCGAGCCGAAGCTTTGCCCGCGAGAAACTAGGTGTGTGAAGTGATCCCGGTTTCACCGAAGAATATCTACTTGAAGAGCCGTAGTGTTGTCCGATCATCTTCTGATCAAGTGAGTGTATAGTCACTTTCATCTTACACATAGATATGAAGTATTTTATAAAATACGTGCTATGTGTATATATATTGTTGTTTATATGTGTGAGTATGTGATCACTTTCTTTTAACACATAAATATTAAGTATTTTCTATGAAATACATGCTATGTGTTTATATATTGTTGTTTATTTGAGATGAGTGTGGAATGGATGTTTTATATAGGTGCTAAATGAGTTAATATGTATATGTATCTTATATCTACAAATATATTGGGTAGAACATGGGTAGATGAATTAGATGATGTGTGATGATAATTAGGTGATGAGAAATAGGTGATGATAATTAGGTGATGAGAAATAGGTGATGATAGAAAGGTGATGATAGATAGGTGATGATAAATAGGTGATGTGAGATGAGAGGAGATACCATAACCTTGACCGATGATGTGGCAATTTTGCAATGTAGTCATCTACCAGAGTATAGATGGGGACCACGGACTATTCTAGATGACCTCGTGGAAACACCAGCAGGCTCGTAACCTGTAGGTGATGAATTACGAGTCCAGGCGATGTTGTGGCTACGTATTTATGCGATGATACTCTAACCCTTACTATGAATCACGAGTCCAGGCGATGTTGTGGCTACGTATTCATGGGATCATAGACTAACCCTTACTATGAATTACGAGTCCAGACGATGTTGTGGCTACGTATTCATGCGATGATAGTCTAACCCTTATTATGATTTACGAGTCCAGGCGATGTTGTGGCTGCATAATCATGCGATGATACCCTAACCCTTACTAGATATATATTGAGGGAGTGATCCCCGAATTAGTATTGTCTATGCAATGTAGGCGATGATCCTTAGGAAAAGTTCTTAGGAACAAGCATATAAGGATATAAGATGTAAGGAGATGAGCGGTAAATATGATTTAGAAGATGACCCTTAGGATAATATCTTTAGGGAAGATTAAAAGAATATAATGGGGATGTGTAATTGGGTTGATTGTTTGATGATTGAATATAATAATTATATTATTGTGGGTTGAAAACCCTATAGCTCACCAGGCTCCCAAGCCTGACCCACTCAGTTTAATTGTATCACAGGTATCGATACGAAGCTTCTTTGCATTGAGAGATTAAAGGAGATGTAAATCACTAGAGTAAATGAATGTATGTTCTGTTTATGCTTATGTGTCTGTATCGGAACATGACATCCCGAGGTTTTATTATTTAATGAAAATACATTCTCTTTGAGAAATGTTTTGATAAGTTTTTATCATATCTTGTTTTGGGAACAAATTCCACAACCATTTTCTTTAAACGATTACTCTGATTTATAAAACAAAGCATAAACAAACCGGTCTTTTCTGGTCGTGAAATTGGGGATGTCACAGTTGGTATCAGAGCATTAGTTTAAGCGAACTAGGAATTTGTAGGAAATTTCTAGACTTAAACTTAGAATGCTAAGTAATGATTGTGAGGAGTGTGTCTAAAATATGTTAGGTAGTACACCTAAATTGACACAAGCACTATTTTATTTTAGGAATGATGCCTTAAATGCTTTTATGTGCTAATTGTTTTGTGTGATAGCTAAATTGATGCTATTATTTGTTCAGATCTATGGTCTGTTGCCGACCAGATCTGGAAACCTTATGTGTTTAGGATTCTAAGTGTACGACTACAAAATTAGAACTAGCATGTAAACGTTTCGGGGTGATAAGGAGATTTATACGTTTATCGTAATTAAAAACTTTCTTATCTTAAAAATTCTCGCTTGGTACACCAAATGTCTGCTTGGATGTACAAGAGGTCATGGTGAAGACTCGTAGATAAATTAAGTAAATAGAGGAAATGAAGAAGGCTTATGAGAGTGGATGACACCTATCGGAAGATATCGTAAGAGTGGTATCTTGCCTTTAGAGTATGTCTTATGAAATAACAGTACGTTTAGAGGAGTACGGTACGTCTGAAGTACACTTTCGATTGGCAGGATGATGGAACGGTTGGTGTAATTCTTGATGTTGTCCCATCGTCTAGAATTTCCATCACCAATCGAGTTGAAGTAGAGTTGATGATTGAAGATTGAGCAATGAAGAAGTCTTAGTAGAGTCTAGGGAAATTGTTTATGATTATTTGGACACATTCGTATCTGTTAAATTGTTTTGTGATTTTCTTGTATGGTAACTTGGTCGACTGCGGGACAATACTTGGGACGAGTATGAGTAGGTGTGAAAGGTAGTAGATGCATATACTACCGGAAGCACAGGATTCGCACTTGGATCAGGGAAAGTCACAAGGTTACCAAGAAACTAATAATTGATTCCATTTTATTCCGGTATGTCATTACCATTGTTTCGGTAATGACTAGTAAGATGTTTCTTGTTCCAAACCTAGTGGTCATATTTAAATTTGAGTTCGACTACGCGGAATACGTTACCAGGTCTAGAGGACCAAGTTAGATGTAATATCCGATTTAATTCAGAAGGTTGAAGTTAATGCGATGGATAGTGTCGCACTCGTTGTTAAAAGAAGTTTGTAGGTAGAAATGATACATGCTGAAATGTGATTATATCCATTAGAATATGAAGAAAGGTATATTCCATTATGGGATTTAACTTTATTAAAGACCGAGTCTAAGCATCGCATCATGCGATGAGAGGTCAATAGAGCACGACCATCGGTTTGTTACAATAGATAAATGAAAGTAATTATCCTGAGAAGAAGAAGGAGTCCACAATAAGGACTTATTTGGTAACTTGAAGGTTACGATTGAAAGTACAACATAGTACGATAAGCAGATGCAAGATCTGGCATCTTCTGCGGTCAAGAAAACCATTGATGAGATTTATAAACTCTTTGATCGATTAGATCTTTGTAACAGGTAAACAATGAACGTAAAACAATGAAACAATACACAAGTATGGAGCTGAATGAGTCGAATGATTAGAACTTTCAATCCTCAGCAGAGCTCGATTAAGAACTTCCGCTGTAGAGGATTTTAGGGTTACAAAAGAGATCTTCTAAATCACACGTAAAAACCGATCTATCAGTTATGGAAAAGATGCATGCAAGCATCTATAAATACAAAAAACCTAACAAAAAAGTCACGGATGGACAGGCCCATACCGGATACAAAATGGGGCTAAGAGACGAGCCCAAGACGCAACACCAAATACCCAACAATCTCCCCCCTTGCCTTAATAGGGGCGACACCTCACTCCAGCTTGCTTGCACCTGCGGCACTGGCTTTCTTCACAGTTTTGAATGGGTAGGGAATTATAGCAAGAAGTGTTTTTCGGAAGTGAATGTACCAATTGATCATATCGTTGAAGTGTTTCTTATCACTCTCCGAGTTCTGTTTGCATCGATTGATGATACCCAGAACATGCTCCAAGCAGGAAGTGATGTAAAGATGTTTGTCAGACAAAGCAAATAAGCATTTCTGACCTTCTGCCCTAGTGAACATGACTGAGTTTCGTTTAGGATCAATCTTTCCCATCTGCATTCTTTTTAAATCACTTGCAGAACCGACTGGAGTGATAGTGGGCTTCTTCGTGAGAACATTTGCAACTTCTTGATCCAGCTTGGCAACCTCCAAAATATAACACACCAACATTCTCTTGAAATGATCTATGATCGGACCATACTCCACTTCATTAACAAGAAGAATGTTGTGCAAGATTATCCAGTCATGAGGATTTAAGTTGGGAAGATCAGCTAGAGAGATGGAATGCTCGGTTTTGTCGGATCCCCTTAAGACCTTGAATCTGACATTGGTGAAGTTACCCTCCCGAACAGGTTTGAGAACCCGAACGTTGATGATCTTCTGTGCGCTCCATGTCTGATACTGAGGTTGATCTGTCCTCAGATAGAAGTCTACAAGCTCCCTATCAACCTTCGGGTGAGGATGAGGAACTTCAGCTATGTGGGCGAATGCATGGAAGATAAAATCTTTTCTGGTCAAGGGCATGTCAAATTGGGAATCCACCGAATTAACCCGGTCCAAGGAGATCACTGGTTCAAACCAAAGAGTGCATGGGGACTCGATAGCTTCTTTAACAAGCTCTTCAAGAGTCCAAGGAGGAAATAGAATTTTTCTGCTTTCAAGGAGTTCATGAGCCTCCTTTATCTTCCTCTCTTTGGCTTCAGCCTCTCTGGCAATACGAGCATTTTCATCAAGCTCCTTCTCTCTGGCCTGTTTCTTCAGAAGGCTGGCAATCGGTTCTTGATCCTCACTTTCATCACTGTCATCGATGATTTGTTTGTCTTTTCTTTGAGCACTCAAACCTGATGTAGGAAAAATTGTTGGTTTGGGTGCTCTCGGAGGAACTAGTGAAGAAACTGGGAGTGATTGAGCTTTGGAAATTGGAGGGGGTTTTGATTGAGCTGTGGGATTCCCTTCTCCCCCTTGTTTCGGATGTTCCTCCTGCTCATGAATCCCTTCAATGCGGCTAAGCAGGGCGAGGGCAGGAGCGAGCTTCTCTGCAAGAGTGCGCCTCACCGAGTAGTTAAGAATCGGATCATGGGCTTCGATGATGTTGGATAGAGCCCCATGAACATCCGAAACACAACTCCTAACCACAACTTTCTCAAACCGAAGAGAATCGATCTCCTTCTCGGCTTGGGAGAGCTGATGAGTTGCAAGATAAAGCTCGGAAGATTTACGAGCAAGCTCATCCTTTGTGGTAGAGTCGGCGGCAAGAGTTGCTTGAAAGGTGAGAAGACGATCCGCAACCGAAGACTGAAAAGACTGATTGTCTTCTTTGAGGTTCTGACGGAAGCTGGCAAAGTGGTATTTTTGTGTTTCAAGAGAATGGACTAGCTTCTCCACAACGGTGCGAATCTTCTTGGTATTGGTTTCGGATGCCGCCTGCAAAGACTCCAGCCATATCTGAGCATCTTGAAATAGTTTTTCGACTTTTTCGGTCGCCACAGCACTAGCCTTTGTAGATTTGTCAATAGCAGCAGCAGCTGAGCTAATGGAGGCTTCATGTGCTTTGGTGAGAGATTCCACCATCCCCTGAATGGCGGCCTCCGAAATGTGAGATTCTGAGGTAGAGGAAGAAGCCACAAGATTATCAATCTTCTCGTGGAGTTCCTTGATGTGCTTTTTGGTAACTGGAGCATCATCATCATCATCACTTTGGACTTGGTAGGGGCTGTAGTAGATGGAATCAAAGATCATATCCTCCCCTCCCAAAAAGGTTTCGGTTTCAGCAGAGGGAGTGGGAGATAAGGGTGTGGCGGATGGTTCGGTAGGGAAAGTGGGTTCGGGTACAGAAGTAGGTTCGGGTTGTGAAGTTCGAACCCTTGTATCTGATACGTTGGTTGGAATCTCACTGGTGGTGGTTTTGGTGGCTTCAGTGAAGATTGGTGGTGGTATGGAAGTAGTTGAGGGTGGAATGGTAGTAGAGGTAGTTATGGGGGGAATATAAATAGGGTTAGATATGGAGGGAATGGAAATGGAGGAGGTTTTGGTGGGAATAGAGGGTATGGGGATACGAGAAGGAGAAGGAGGTTTTGATGAAACTGGTACCTCATGAGCAGGCGAGTGAGGAGGAGTATCGCCTCTAGCTGACTCGTCTGAGTCAGATTGGTTATCCTCTGAATCGCTTGATGAAGAAGAGAGAATAAGTTTCCTCTTCGGCTGTGTTTTCTTATTCTTCACTGGGGGGAAAGATCTGTCTTTGAGGGTTTTCGCTTCATAGGAGAAGGACCCTTTGCTCCCTTTGCTGCTTTCTTAATCTTCCCTTTCTCGGGTTTCTTCCCTCTAGCAGCTGGTTTATCTGCGTCATTGATGGACTGAACCATTTCCGCAGAAAGTTCCCGTGGGCCCGAAGGACGAAAGTCCTTGTAGGCCTTCATGATAACACTCTCCTTGGACACACCAGCGGACATGGAATCCAAAATGGATCCGACGAAGGAGAACTTGGTCGGATCAGTGACGATGATCTTGGTGGTGTGGAAGACACTGATGCAGGAGAGGAGGGAATCGGCAACAGTAGGAACATGAAGCTTATCCATTGCCCACTTGGTGATCAGTGTCCAAAATCTGGCGTAGGACACTTTAGTATGGCGAGAGGAGGAGGCAAGGCTCTGAATGAGTTGTTGCCAGAGAACCGAGCCGTAGTCAAGGTTTATGCCATTGTATAGACCATAGAGAATGGTCATGAACAATTTATTGGCCCCATTAGAACCAGAACTTCGCTCAGATAGCCCCTTGAACAGAATGGTGAAAAAGCCATTCCATGGAGGAGGAAGACATGACTTTTTGAACTTGGTAACAGTCGTGAGTATTTCTGTGTAGCCCATGTTGTAGAACATTGAGAATAACTGTCCCACAGTTATGGAGTCGGGATTAACCCTAGATTCATCAGGTTCAAACCCTAGGAGCCAACATAATCGTTGCTTGGAGATGGAGGTCTTGTGAGAAAGGAGGTTGAAGTAGATGCGATCCACTGATTTATCATTATGAGCAGTGGAGAAGACCTGGGAAAGACATACCATGGGCACAATCTCGACCTTCGAAAGGGCTAGAACCAATGGAGAGTATTTGAGACACTCCACCATGGGATACATATAATTCTCGTAGACTTTAGGGTTTAGATCGATCACCAGGCTTTGTTGAGCACGAATGGGAAGAATGTTGGTGCGAGAAGAGGTTTCCTGAACTGAGGAAGAGTCCGCCATTGTTGAATGCAATGTTGAAGATGATGAACAGTAGAGAATAAATCGCCTGATTTTGCTTGTTTAATTTTTGATTGCTGTAAATGTGGAATGAATCAGGAGTGTTGCTTTTATACTGTGGGTAGAATTTGAACCGAACCCGAAATGGACCGAACAATTTGAACCGAACAAAACAAAATAAGTAAAAAAAATTTGAACTGAACCCGAAATGGACCGAACGCTCGGTTCATTTCGGTTCCTAAAATTTTTTTTTTTCGATTTTTGTAAAACAACTGTACAAAAGTATACAACCTTAGACAACACCTTTTTGAGATTGAGCAAAAATATGTGCAATGGGACCGAACCCGAAATAGATCAAGCGTTCGGTTCATTTCGGTTCCCATGTGAACCGAACCCAAAATAGATCGAGCATTCGGTTCATTTCGCTTCCAACTTTTAACTTTGAGTTGGTGTTTTTGGTACCGACTCTGATTCCATCTGTGACAACCCTGTTTTTCCCAAAAGCATTGTAAACACTCGAAAGCTAAAAACAACGAAATTAACCTCGAAAATAAAGTGTTCAGGTATCTAAGTTGGGATGCATCGAACATTAGATATCATGCCCAGGTTTCCAAAGACATAAAGAACACTCAAAACCGAGTTATATTGAAGAAATTATAACCACTCGCATAATTACGACTCGACGTTAAAACATAATTTGACGTAAAAAGTGAAATCTCGATAAAATACATTTTAGCCTTAAAGTATCTAAACAAAAGTCGTAGATCTCGTTGAAAGATGAGCGTGCATAAAAAGATCGCCTAATTTGGACCTCGTATGAAGAAGTTACGAATTTTCAAAGTTTCGTAACAGTAGTAAAGGGCTAAAAACTCGGATTAAAGATCGAACATTATTTAGCTATCGCCACCTAAACGGAAGTTGAAGATCTCCTCGGTGGTAATAAAACAATAAAAAGACAAACGAAAACCGACGTCGAATAAAGAACCTATGAAATTTTAACGAACTTTAGGAGGCCCGGCCTATTAAAATTATATCATTAAAAATAAAGTCAAAACTAGCCGACAGAGTCTAAATGAAAGTTGTAAAGCATAATCTCACCTACGCGTGGATATAAAGAACGCGAAAAACGGAGCTCATACGCGAAAGTTACGGAATTTAGAAGTTGGAAGCAGGGATTACGCCCTGCGTAATCTGGGAGTACGCCCCGCGTACTAGACCCAGGGTCGAGTCCCATCGGCCCGCCCAAACTACGCCTAGCTAGCCAGGAGTCGTAAGCCATGACGCCTTATTACGCCCCGCGTAACCGAAGTACGCCCCGCGTACTCCGGCAGTACGCGCCGCGTACGGGGGTTTTCAGCCCTATAAATAGAGGGCATAAGGCTCGGGTTTTGGCACACCTTCACCATTTCTCAGACATTCTCCCAGCTCCAGAGACCCTTTTCTCACCTCGGTTTCCGCACTCGAGCCCCGATGAAAGATTTACGTTGTAGAAGTTCCCGAAGAGCCCGACGACGCAACTATCCGCGATCGAAACTCTGCTCAACTCTAGCCCCTCTCTTCAAACTTAACGAGTGAGTTCATACCCCTACTTTTCAATTCTTTTACATGTTTTAAGGGGGGGGATACAAGTACATTACACGTTAAAAGTATCGTTTTCTAAACATAAATGAAATTTCTAACTTCGAATATCGATACACATATCTTATGTATACAAGGACAATTATATCACTAAGTTATGGCTACGAAATGGAACATACTATTTGAAAAACTATAATGGGTATAGTTAGCAAGTCAATCCTACATTTTTATACAATTTGAAAAACGAAACAGTTTCAAAAAGGAGTAAAGTCATTTCATTGTAAATCTATTTATACTAGTCAATGTGAGACATTTAAACTTCAACGTACATTTTTGTATGCATTTCAAGTCCTGTATTATATACCATAATCTCTTGGAGGGAGAGCGTGATACTTTTGTATAGATCTATACGGGATTGACAATCCCGCACCTAAACTACTAGCTATAGTTAGACCGGCAGGTCTGGGGTGACAAATGTCATAACACTGCAACACTTGAAGAATGTTGTTACAGGCCGTCAGTGTCAATAGTATGGTTATAAAGCTCACATAAAAAGTATAAAACAAGATTGATTTACGAGATTCATATGTGCATCACAGTTTTCTTACATTATAATTTCATACTAAATTATTGTCATTGTTGTCTATAAAAGTTACTAATACACTTCCAGTTTTGGAACCTTTTTCATTCTTACAAGAAAATATTGGATTTTCTAAAAACCTCGTTTACCAAATTACTACCAAAAGGAATATACTTTTCAACTCGGAGCACTCATGAACTCACCAACTTAATTGTTGACACTTTTCAAAACCACTTGTATTTCTCAGGGAATCAGTGATACAGGTAAACTACCAGCTTTTGGAAGAAGGAACATAAAGGATGATTTTATCATTAAGCATTTAATCATCATATTGTAATATTCTTTTGATAACATGTATAACGCAACAATACACGTTTTCATTGTTATATATATGATGGTTGTGTTACTTTCTTTACAATATTCAATCGTTGTGATACTACGTGAAGTCATCCACCCCCGAATGTTTCCGCCATTCTGGTTTGGGGGTGTGACAGATTGGTATCAGAGCATTGTTTATAGTGAACTAAGTATATCTAACCACATAAGATATACAAACTATAAATACAACGGGAACCAAAAACCCTCTGATAACAACATTTTCATAGCAATATATTTTCTTTTAAATACATACATTTTTACCGCACGTATCAGTCTCGCGTCATGACAAGTTTTTCTAAAAAGTAGTATGGCAAGTTGCAATACCACGATTGAGCCTTGGGGTATGTAATCAAAACAAGAATAAATATAACCTGATCAACTATATTTATCCTGGATTTGACCAATATACGTCGAGGAATGGTCGTAGTAGTCAACAAGCCAAAAACTTATAAAAATCTAAATTCGCTAAATTGAAATAATATAAGTCTATTATTAAACAATAAAACATTGCGCTCAGTAAAGATATAAATAGGCTTAGGAATTCGTTAATTAGAAAATTTTTAAAAAAAAAAAAAAAAAAAAAAAAAATCTCATACCTCTATCCCAGTACAGACAAATGGCCGGATTTCCTTTACTGGGAGACCCCTACTACCTAAATCAAGGTAACGGCGGCTGGATAGAAGAAGACCCGGAGGAAGACCCAGAGGAAATCGAAGAAGAAATAGAAGAAGAGGTCGAAGAAGAATTCGAAATCGAAGTCGGAGAGGAATACGAAGTCGACGAGAAGATCGTGGAAATTTCTAGCGGAACAGATTCCGAACCAGAAGTAATTGACCATCCCATCCCCCATCCTCCAGTGATCAGGCCACATCAACCGGGACCCATTCCCATATGGGGAAGCCACCTCTACTACTGGAGCCGTCAGCAAGGCGTGCGTCCTCCATTTGGCATGTGTCGGGATTTTTACAACGTCAGTGGAGGAGGCTCCGCTGATCGAGCACTCCCCGTTGTCGTGAACGCTATAGCTAACCAGAACTACCAGGCAGAACAACAAGCAACCAGAATTCGAGAGATCAATGCTGCTACCCAAGGTAACGCCTCCGACATCAGCCGTTTGGACGGACTACATGAGAATCTCCAAATCTACACGGGGACACTACAGAACCAAATGATAACAGCGCTAGATGACATAAGAGAGATGAAAGAACAACAAGCGGAATTCGAGAGGCGACTGATGGGAGTCAAACGGTCAGATGCCGAATCCAGCTCCAAACGCCACAAGTAGAGTTTGTTCAAGCTCCAACAAATTTTGATATAGACTAGGACTGCGGATAAAGTTTTTTCTCTTATTTTCTTTTGTATCTGTAAAACGGAGACCTCTTAATTAGGTCAAATTTTCCTAGAAACCTAATGAAACACACCTTAGGTGTGATATATATATATATATATATATATATATATATATATATATATATATATATATATATATATATATATGCAGTGCCTCTTTATATACCTCTCGAAATTAATTAAATTGTTATATCTAACTTGAAACCAAAAACTAAAGTCAAAACAAATTACAAGATACGACTAACTCTCAATTACACGATTGTCAAAACATTAGAAACTTATAGTATTCATTCTTATTTTCTCTACCAGAACATGCCTCCTCGTAGAACAACACGCAGAAACTCAACTCCAGCACCACCTCCACCACCTCCTCCAACTATGGATGCAGCTATGTTCCAAACTGCTGTAACAGCCGCTGTAACCGCGACGATGGCTCAAATGAGCAACAATGGGTCGGGAGGTGGAATAAATAGCTTTACCAACGGCCCAAGCCAAGGCCGTACTGGGGTCTGCACTTACAAAGACTTCACTAATGGAAAACCTATTCCCTTTTATGGAACTGGAGGAGTGTTGGCTCTGTCCCAATGGATAGAGAAGACGGAAGCCGTATTTGAAATTTGCGCATGCCCGGAAGAAAGCAAAGTAAAATTTGCTGCCTGTACATTCTCTGAACGCGCCTTGACATGGTGGAACGGCCACGTCAAGACACTAACCCTGGTGGTGGCAAACTCCATGGGTTGGGAGAATTTGAAGCGAATGCTCCTACGGGAATACTACCCAAGGGGCGAAATTCAGAAGCTGGAACAAGAATTGTGGAACCTTTCGATGAAAGGATCGGACATCGCAGGCTACACCAATAGGTTCAGCGATTTGATAACGCTTTGTCCTGGGATGTTAATTCTAGAAAGCCAAAAAGTTGAGAGATACATCTGGGGATTATCACCCCAACTGCGAGGGAGTGTACTAGCTTCAAAGCCCATGACCTTCGACAGTGCCAAAGAACTGGCGCAATCGCTTGTGGATCATGGTGTTTGCCAAGGAGTCACGACTATCGCAACTGAACCAACCAAAGGGAACAATGACAACAATAACAACAGCAAGAAGAAGTATTGGAACAAGAGGAAGGGACTAACCTCGCAGGAACCTTCAAAGAGACAAATGGTGGCGATTCATGCTGCTACTACTCCCAGCACAACTCCTACAACTTCGACGCCAACAAAACAATATGCAGGGAACTTGCCAAAGTGCAGCAAATGCAACTACCATCACCACGGTAATTGCCGCGAAATGTACTGTAAGAACTGTGACAGGAAAGGGCACACAGCCCGTTTCTGTAAGGCACCAGCGCGGCCATTCTCTCAAGTTCCTAGTACTGGGGTAAGTCAAGCCTGTTATGGATGTGGAGAAACCGGGCATTTCAAGAGGGACTGCCCCAAGACAAGGAATGTTGGTGGTATTGGGAGAGTGCTGGCGATAGGTCAAAATGAAGCAATAACTGATCCAACAGTAGTTACGGGTACGTTTCTCCTCAACAACATTTATGCATGCATACTATTTGATTGCGGTGCGGAGAGAAGTTTTGTGAGCCATAAATTCAAACATCTACTTAACCAGAGACCCCAACCACTTAATAAAATATTCACCGTAGAAATGGCTAATGGAAAAACAGAAAGCACAAGTGATATGTACGTCGGGTGCACATTAAATTTAAACGAACATTTATTTCCAATCGACCTTATGCCCATTTCGATAAGGAGTTTTGATATAATCATCGGTATGGACTGGCTGAGTCTTCACCATGCCGACATTCTTTGCCATGAAAAGGCCGTTCGTCTAAATCTTCCCAACGGCGAAAATCTCATCATATATGGAGACAAACCTAGTGCAAAATTACAAATCATCTCCTGTATTAAAGCACAAAAATATCTTCGCAAGGAATACCATGCCTTTCTAGCCCACGTAGTAGACCAGAAGAAAGAACCAAAGAACATTAAAGATATTCCAGAAGTTTGCAACTTCCCAGACATTTTCCCAGAAGATCTCCCAGGAGTCCCACCAGAACGTCAAGTCGAATTCAGAATCGACTTGATTCCCGGAGCCACCCCAGTAGCAAAGTCACCGTACCGTTTAGCTCCAGCCGAGATGCAGGAACTGTCCAGTCAATTGAACGAGCTATTGAGCAAGGGATTCATTAGGCCAAGTTTCTCACCATGGGGTGCACCAGTCCTGTTCGTGAAAAAGAAGGACGGATCTTTTCGCATGTGCATCGATTATCGAGAACTGAACAAACTGACAATCAAAAACCGATATCCCCTTCCACGTATAGACGATCTTTTTGACCAACTACAAGGAGCGAGCTACTTCTCGAAAATCGACCTAAGATCCGGTTATCACCAGCTACGAGTACTAGAAGGAGACATCCCCAAAACGGCTTTCCGAACACGATATGGTCACTACGAGTTTGTAGTGATGCCCTTCGGATTGACAAACGCTCCAGCAGTGTTCATGGATTTGATGAATCGAGTATGTCGCCCTTTCCTGGACAAATTCGTGATCGTGTTCATAGATGATATACTCATCTATTCTAGAAACCAGGAAGAACACAGCCAACATCTCCGCCAAGTTCTGGAAACATTAAGGGCAGTGAAACTTTATGCAAAATTTTCCAAGTGCGAATTTTGGATTCGAGAGGTGGATTTTCTAGGACACGTAGTAAGCAAGGAAGGAATACACGTGGATCCCTCGAAAATCAAGGCAATAGAGAATTGGACGATCCCAAGAACCCCTACAGAGATCCGACAATTTTTAGGACTCGCCGGGTATTACCGAAGGTTCATACAGAATTTTTCCAAGATTGCCAAGCCACTCACCACCCTAACTCAGAAAAATGTGACCTTCGACTGGGGAGAAAAACAAGATGCCGCATTTCAAACGCTAAAACGAGCATTGTGTAGTGCGCCCATCCTAACCCTGCCAGAAGGGACAGAGGACTTCGTGGTCTATTGTGATGCATCAAACCAAGGACTCGGGTGTGTCCTGATGCAACGAGGGAAGGTCATCGCTTATGCCTCAAGACAACTAAAGACGCATGAAGTGAACTACACAACGCACGATCTTGAGCTAGGAGCAGTCGTTTTCGCTCTAAAGATATGGAGACACTACCTCTACGGCACAAAATGCACGATCTTCACTGACCATAAAAGCCTTCAACATATTCTCAACCAGAAAGAACTCAACATGAGACAAAGACGGTGGGTAGAGCTACTAAGTGATTACGAATGCGAAATTCGATATCACCCCGGAAAGGCTAATGTAGTGGCGGATGCACTCAGTAGGAAGGAATACTCAGGTTGCCGAGTGAAGTCCCTAACTATGACGATCCATTCCCACCTGTCCACGCAGATCAAGGAAGCCCAAATGGAAGCCTTGAAAGCTGAAAATGTGGCAGGAGAAACCCTAAGGGGAATGGATAAGAATCTTGAAACCAAGAACGACGGAGTTCGTTATTTCATGGATCGAATATGGACACCAAAGTTTGGTGGATTCAGAGAAATCGTCATGGACGAAGCCCATAAAACACGATACTCCATACATCCCGGCTCCGACAAGATGTATCTCGACCTTAAGAAGTTGTACTGGTGGCCGAACATGAAAGCTGAAATTGCTACCTATGTGAGTAAATGTCTGACGTGCGCTAAGGTCAAAATAGAATACCAAAAACCTTCAGGTTTATTACAACAACCAGAAATACCCGAATGGAAGTGGGAGCGGATAACTATGGATTTCATAACCAAGTTACCCAAAACGACAAACGGACTCGACACCATTTGGGTAATTGTCGACAGGTTAACTAAATCAGCGCATTTCCTACCGATCAAAGAGACGGATAAATTGGAGAAGTTAACAAGAACGTACCTCAGGGAAATTGTACGACTGCACGGTGTGCCCGTATCCATTATCTCGGACCAAGATAGTAGATTCACCTCAAGATTCTGGCAGTCGCTACAAAGAGCTTTGGGGACAAGACTAGACATGAGTACCGCCTATCACCCTCAAACTGACGGCCAGAGCGAGAGAACCATACAAACCTTAGAAGACATGCTGAGAGCCTGCGTAATCGATTTCGGCAAAGCATGGGACACACATCTACCCTTGGTCGAGTTCTCGTACAACAATAGCTACCACACCAGTATCAAAGCTGCCCCGTTCGAAGCCCTCTATGGCCGCAAGTGCAGGTCACCTTTATGCTGGGCCGAAGTGGGAGACACCCAATTAGCAAAAGGACAAGCAACTGACAACACACTTACTGGGCCAGAAATCATACGGGAAACTACGGAGAAGATTGTTCAAATCCGAGAACGTCTAAAGGCATCAAGGGATAGACAAAAGAGTTATGCAGATAAGAGACGAAAACCCTTGGAATTCCAAGTTGGAGACCGTGTCCTACTAAAAGTCTCGCCTTGGAAAGGATTGATACGCTTCGGAAAACGTGGGAAACTGAACCCCAGATACATCGGACCATTCGAGATCCTTGCGAGGATCGGTCCAGTGGCTTACAAACTTAGACTACCTCAGGAACTCCACAATGTACACCCTACCTTTCATGTATCAAACCTGAAGAAATGCTTATCCGACGAGACCCTTGTCGTCCCTCTAGACGAAATCGCAATAAACGAAAACCTCCAATTTATAGAGGAACCGATAGAGATCATGGATCGGGAAGTCAAAAGGACTAAACAAAGCCGCATACCTATCGTAAAGGTCCGCTGGAACGCCAAGCGAGGACCTGAATACACCTGGGAACGAGAGGATCAAATGAAACAAAAGTACCCGCAACTTTTTCCTAATTTGTAATAGTGATCTTAGATTAAATTTTGGGACGAAATTCCCTTAACAGGGGGATGATGTGACAACCCTGTTCTTCCCAAAAGCATTGTAAACACTCGAAAGCTAAAAACAACGAAATTAACCTCGAAAATAAAGTGTTCAGGTATCTAAGTTGGGATGCATCGAACATTAGATATCATGCCCAGGTTTCCAAAGACATAAAGAACACTCAAAACCGAGTTATATTGAAGAAATTATAACCACTCGCATAATTACGACTCGACGTTAAAACATAATTTGACGTAAAAAGTGAAATCTCGATAAAATACATTTTAGCCTTAAAGTATCTAAACAAAAGTCGTAGATCTCGTTGAAAGATGAGCGTGCATAAAAAGATCGCCTAATTTGGACCTCGTATGAAGAAGTTACGAATTTTCAAAGTTTCGTAACAGTAGTAAAGGGCTAAAAACTCGGATTAAAGATCGAACATTATTTAGCTATCGCCACCTAAACGGAAGTTGAAGATCTCCTCGGTGGTAATAAAACAATAAAAAGACAAACGAAAACCGACGTCGAATAAAGAACCTATGAAATTTTAACGAACTTTAGGAGGCCCGGCCTATTAAAATTATATCATTAAAAATAAAGTCAAAACTAGCCGACAGAGTCTAAATGAAAGTTGTAAAGCATAATCTCACCTACGCGTGGATATAAAGAACGCGAAAAACGGAGCTCATACGCGAAAGTTACGGAATTTAGAAGTTGGAAGCAGGGATTACGCCCTGCGTAATCTGGGAGTACGCCCCGCGTACTAGACCCAGGGTCGAGTCCCATCGGCCCGCCCAAACTACGCCTAGCTAGCCAGGAGTCATAAGCCATGACGCCTTATCACGCCCCGCGTAACCGAAGTACGCCCCGCGTACTGACTACACCCCGCGTACTCCGGCAGTACGCGCCGCGTACGGGGGTTTTCAGCCCTATAAATAGAGGGCATAAGGCTCGGGTTTTGGCACACCTTCACCATTTCTCAGACATTCTCCCAGCTCCAGAGACCCTTTTCTCACCTCGGTTTCCGCACTCGAGCCCCGACGACGCAACTATCCGCGATCGAAACTCTGCTCAACTCTAGCCCCTCTCTTCAAACTTAACGAGTGAGTTCATACCCCTACTTTTCAATTCTTTTACATGTTTTAAGGGGGGGATACAAGTACATTACACGTTAAAAGTATCGTTTTCTAAACATAAATGAAATTTCTAACTTCGAATATCGATACACATATCTTATGTATACAAGGACAATTATATCACTAAGTTATGGCTACGAAATGGAACATACTATTTGAAAAACTATAATGGGTATAGTTAGCAAGTCAATCCTACATTTTTATACAATTTGAAAAACGAAACAGTTTCAAAAAGGAGTAAAGTCATTTCATTGTAAATCTATTTATACTAGTCAATGTGAGACATTTAAACTTCAACGTACATTTTTGTATGCATTTCAAGTCCTGTATTATATACCATAATCTCTTGGAGGGAGAGCATGATACTTGTGTATAGATCTATACGGGATTGGCAATCCCGCACCTAAACTACTAGCTATAGTTAGACCGGCAGGTCTGGGGTGACAAATGTCATAACACTGCAACACTTGAAGAATGTTGTTACAGGCCGTCAGTGTCAATAGTATGGTTATAAAGCTCACATAAAAAGTATAAAACAAGATTGATTTACGAGATTCATATGTGCATCACAGTTTTCTTACATTATAATTTCATACTAAATTATTGTCATTGTTGTCTATAAAAGTTACTAATACACTTCCAGTTTTGGAACCTTTTTCATTCTTACAAGAAAATATTGGATTTTCTAAAAACCTCGTTTACCAAATTACTACCAAAAGGAATATACTTTTCAACTCGGAGCACTCATGAACTCACCAACTTAATTGTTGACACTTTTCAAAACCACTTGTATTTCTCAGGGAATCAGTGATACAGGTAAACTACCAGCTTTTGGAAGAAGGAACATAAAGGATGATTTTATCATTAAGCATTTAATCATCATATTGTAATATTCTTTTGATAACATGTATAACGCAACAATACACGTTTTCATTGTTATGTATATGATGGTTGTGTTACTTTCTTTACAATATTCAATCGTTGTGATACTACGTGAAGTCATCCACCCCCGAATGTTTCCGCCATTCTGGTTTGGGGGTGTGACACCATCATTCCTTGACCCTGAAGGATTTTATTGAAACTAGCTTCAGGTAGGGCTTTGGTAAAAATATCGGCCAGTTGATCAGTGGTTCGGACAAAGTGAATTTCGACATTTCCATCCTCCACATGATCCTTAATGAAGTGATACCTCAGCGCTATATGCTTGGTCTTAGAGTGTTGCACTAGGTTATGACAGATCCTAATTGCACTTTCTGAATTGCAATATAGTGGGATCTTTTTCATGTTGAGTCAATAATCTTGGAGCTGGCTTTGGATCCAAATGACTTGAGATGTACAAGAGGCGGCTGCGATGTACTCTGCTTCGGCTATAGAAAGAGAAACGCTGGTTTGTTTCTTTGACTGCCAGCTGACCAACTTCCCATCAAGGAATTGGCAACCTCCTGTGGTGCTTTTCTTATCTAAACCGCATCCTCCAAGGTCTGCATCTGAGAAGGCTTGAACGAAGAAGCCGAAGTTTGATGGATACCATAGACCGAGAGAGGTGGTTCGTTTCAGATACCAGAGTATATTTTTCACTGCAAGCATATGTGGTTTACGAGGATTCTCTTGAAACCTAGCACAATAACATACAGAAAACATTATATCAGGCCTGCTAGCAGTAAGATACATTAAGGACCTAATCATCTGGCGGTATAGCGTAATGTCAACTGCTGGTTTTTCCAGGGAAGGTGTGAGTTTGGTGCCGAATGCCATTGGAACTTTGACCTTTGAGTCTCCCATCATACCAAATTTGGTAAGAAGAGTTTTGGTGTATGCTTCCTGGTTGATAAAGATGCCTTCGGGTCCCTATCTAATATTCAAACTAAGGAAAAAGTTAACCGGACCCATTGAGCTCATTTCAAATTTAGTCTCCATCAGCTTTCTGAATTCAGCTGTTAAGCTGGGATTCGTTGAGCCAAAGATGATATCGTCAACATAGATTTGTACAATCATAAGGTGGTTACCTTCCTTCTTACGAAAGAAGGTTGGGTCAACCGAACCTTGTTTGAATTTGGACATCTTTACAAACTTAGTTAGCATTTCATACCAGGCCCTAGGAGCTTGTTTTAGACCGTAAACTGCCTTGTCCAGAATATAACAGTGATTTGGATATTTCTCATTGACAAAACCAGGAGGTTACTCCATGTACACCGTTTCTTCAAGTTCTCCATTCAGAAACGCGCATTTGACATCCATTTGGTAGACTTCGAAGTTTTTGTGCGCCGCATAGGCAAGAAATATTCGAACAGATTCCAGCCTTGCAACTGGAGCGAAAGTCTCTTTGTAATCAATTCCTCTTCCTGGCAGTATCCTTTCACCGCTAGACGAGCTTTGTTTCTTATTACATTGCCTTCTTTGTCCATTTTATTTCTAAAGACCCATTTGAGATCAACAACCGAGGCATCTTGAGGAGTTGGAATGAGACGCCAAACTTTATTTCTTTCGAACTCATTAAGTTCGTCTTGCATACCTTGAACCCAATCAGAGTGATCAAGAGCAGTGTTTACTGTCTTTGGTTCAACTTTTGAGATGAAAGAGTTAAACATGCAGAACTCTACGTTAGAAAATAAAGAAGTTTGCTTTGCCTTCAGTTGAGATCGGGTCAACACCTTTGCAGAAACATTACCCACAACCTGTGAAACAGGATGATCTCTAGTCCATTTGACAAGAGGAGGGTAATTTGGATCATAGGATGGATCCAATTCAGCGTTCACCATCTCTTCCAATTCAGATTGACTGTCTTCGTCATAAAACGTATCGACATTCTCCCCCTCGAGTGATGAGCTTTCTAGTGCAGCAGGACTTTCGGGTGTGGTTGTGCACTCGGACGGTGTAAAGTTCTCTGACAGTTTTGAGCTTTCGGTTGCTACAGTACTTTCGGGTGCTGTGGAGCGTTCGGGTGCTACAATACCTGCGGGTGCATTGGAGCGTTCGGGTGCTACAGTTGCTTCGGGTGCTACAGTACTAGAGTGCTCCCCCTCAACTGGTAAGCTTGACTGTTTTGAAGAAGATGGATCCTCCCCCTCAACTGATGCATTGTGTTGAGAAGTTTTATTTGGAGCTGATTCTCCTTCACCCAGTCGTTTGGCAGCTTCATCGACGATTTGCTTCAGATGGTTGATTTTGTTGTCTGCTGCCTTGGCTTCCAAGAGAGTGGCTTTCTCAGGTTCATCAAATAACTCCCCAAAGTGCTCAAAAAAATTAGCAATCGAGGCCGTGACATGACCTGTTTGAGTGAAAATTTCTCCAATTGCTTCTTCAGTAGCCTTTATCCTTTTGACGAAGCTGTCATCGAAAGTCACATAATATGTCTCTTCAATCTTCCTTGAACGCTTATTTAAGACCCGATATGCTTTTGAAGTATGAGAGTATCCCAGAAAAATCCCTTCATCGGCTTTTACGTCGAACTTGTTACGATGTTCTTTAAAATTGAAGATAAAGCATCGTGAGCCGAACACGTGGAAGAATTTGACATTTGGTTTTCTGTTGTTGATGATCTCATAAGGGGTGAGAGTGAAACGCTTATTGAGATAGGACATGTTCTACGTAAAACATGCTGCAGAAATAGCATTAGCCCAGAAATATAATGGTAAAGAAGCGAAACTTAACATGGTTCTGGCCGCCTCACACAAAGATCGGTTTCGTCTTTCGACAATTCCGTTTTGTTGAGGGGTGTAGGGAGCTGAGAAGTTGTGACTGGTTCCTTTTTTCGCTAAAAAGTTCAAATTATTTATTTTTGAATTCCATCCCATTATCGCTTCTGATGTTACGTACAACTTTCCTCAGCTGCACTTCAACTTGCTTGATAAACAGCTTCAGCTTGAGAGTTGCCTCAGATTTGTGCTTCAGAAAGAACACCCATGTAAAATGTGAAAAGTCATCGACAATAAAAAGAATATACTTGCTACCGCCTATGCTTTCAATAGAAGATGGACCACACAAGTCAATGTGAATTAACTCAAGTGGTTCAACAACCTTTGTGTTTATGATGGACGGGTGACTTTGACGACTTTGCTTCCCCATTTCACACGCAACACACAAATGTTCTCGATCAAAATTTAGCAATGGAAGACCCCTAACATGACCTCCTGTGACGAGTTTATTAATATCCTTGAAATTGAGATGGGAGAGCCTTCGGTGCCACAGCCAGCTTTCATCAGAATGTGCTTTGGATAACAGACAAATAGCTGGGTTTCCTTTGATAGGTTTGAGATTGAGAGGAAACATTTCGCCTTTGTGCTACGATTTGAGAATTACCCTCTGAACCCTCATCATCAAACGAAACTTTAAGACCGGTACCTCCAACAAGCTAAGACACACTGATGAGATTGTGTTGTAGTCCTTCAATGTATGCAACCTTTCTAATCGTGAAGTCTCCATTCGTTATCATCCCATAACCTTTAATCGTGCCATATGAGTTGTTCCCAAACTTGACATTCCCACCATTTGGAAGTGATCGAAATTCCCTCAGCTCTTCTTTCCTTCCTGTCATGTGACGCGAGCATCCACTGTCAATATACCATTCTTCGTCGAACTGCTCGTCACTGATAACCTGCAAAAATTAAGCAGATTTAGGAACCCAAAGTTTCTTGGGTCTACGTGATCCTTTCACAAGAACAGGAATAGTGAGAGAAATATCAACGAAATATGTTCTTTTTATTAAAGTTGTTTCATCTTTCTTCTTAATAGTGTAAACTTCAATTTTGTTGGGATTTGTTACAGTTGGTTTGAATTCAGGTTTAGGTGTTTGGACTTTGGAATTCTTTTGATCACTCTTGACCGAGGAAACCTTCGATTTTCCTTTCAAATCTGTTGAAGATTTTGGATTTTGAGTTTGAACAGAATTGGATTTAGAATGGGGTTGAGAAGAATTAGAATGAGAGAATTTAGATTGAGAAGTTTTCTTGACTCGAGATTCTAGGTGACCCTTTTGTTGGTGGTCATGGGTGAGACCGAACCTTGAACCTTGGTAACCTGTGCTCTCGGAACCGAACCTATGCTTTCGGTAGCTTGTGTGCTCTGAATCGAACCTATGCTTTCGGTAGCTTGTGTGCTCTGAGCCGAACCTATGCTTTCGGTAGCTTGTGTGCTCTGAGCCGAACCTATGCTTTCGGTTGTTAATGCCTTCTTGCGGTCTGACTTCCCTTTTCTCTGACTTCCAAACTTAAACTGGCATTCAATGAGTCAAATTTTTGTATGGTTTCGGTCCTTAGTTTCAGTCTATCGTTTTCATCCAAAAGATTTTTTAGCATGTCCTTATGGTCCTTGGACTTTATAAAAGATTCTATTTTGTCCAGTCCATACATGTAAGTGGGATTCACATCATCAGACGATACAACACTTTCGCAATTATATGCTTCAACATCGATTTCATCATCCTTAAACTCAAGGAAGGGCAAAATCATGCGATGAATTTTTTGCCCTATTTCACACTTCAGATGAAGTTGAGTGATGTTAGCATAAAGACGTTTAGCAATTAAACAAAAAACCTTTCTCTGTTTCAAAAGTTTTAAATTGTCTCTTTGCAAATAAATGTTTTCATCTTTGGATTTAATCAGCTCCGACTCCTTCAGCTCTATCCACATCCTTCGTTCTTCACTCTTGGAAGACACCCTGCTTATTTGGTCAGTTAGGTTAGAATTGGTGACCCGTGTTTGAGTTAAGCTACTATCTAGATTTAAGATTCTTGAATTTAAGCTTTTTAATTCTTTTTCATACGAATTTTGTGGGACTTTAAATGAAACAAAAACAGATTGTACCTTCTTGATCAATTCATCTAGCTCATTGATCTGCACGCTGAGAGGTTTTGCTGTGAAGCATAGATCCTCTCGCTCCTTGGAGTCTTCATTCCTACCATCCGTATTGTATCCCCTCATTTGAGATACCTTTGTCACCATCAAACACTTCCCACTGCTTCCTTCACCTCTTGCAACATATGCCTCTCCATGAGATGGTTTCCTAACTTCATCATCTTCTGAGTCAGATGACCAGACCTGCACGCCACCGAACTCATCATCTGCTGCCGAACCCTGCACAATTAAAGCATTCATTGAAGGGTTAGCAGTAGCTTTCATTCTCTTGATCTCTTCCAGCCTTTTCATTAACAAGGACTCTTCATCTTTTTCCTCATCCTTCTCTGTTATTTTCTTTAGAACGCAGTCTTTAGCATAGTGGTTCTTTCCTCCACAGTAATAACAACTCACACCTGAATCTCCTTCAACTTTCGCCTCTTTCTTTGGTTCCTCTATCTTTGGCTCTTCCCTTACCTTTTCAGAACTATAGCTTCCCTGCCAGTTTCGGTTCTTATTAGTAGGGAATCTCTTCTTGATAAATCTCTTTGGATTAGACACCATCATTGCATAATCTTCAGAGGTAAGATCATAGTATTCTAGGTCCAGATCTTCATCTTCTAGCACATTTTTTCTTTTAGATAAGAGGGCCAAGGATCCCAAACTTGAAACTACATTCTTCTCTTGCATGACAATCTTTTCTTGGGATTTCAAAATTCCCACCATCTTTGCCAGCGAATAAGACTTGAACTGCTCATGAGCTTTGACCGTAGACACAACAGATCTCCATTCAGATCTTAAGCCATTCAGAAAGGTGACTTTCTGTTCAATCAACTTCCTTTTTATATCGTGTTTGATTATCTTGCTAAGAAGATGATTGAAGCGATTGAACATCTGAGTAACAGTTTCATCAGAGTTCAGCTTAAATTCACCAAACTCAGACAAGAGCAAGGTCTGAATAGAATTCTCCAAATCTTCATCTGTGGAATATAGCTCTCGCAGCCTATCCCAGATTTCTTTAGCGGTACTGCAAGAACTTACCAATCTAAATGTATCAGATTGAAGAGCGAATCGAATCAGTCTCAAAGCTTTAATGTTGCACTGAAACTTTTCCTTTTCGTCTTGTGCCACATCTTTAACATCTTTTAGCAAATCATTATACTCTTTCTGAGTTTTAATAATTCTGGATGTTCCTGAGTGAGCGAATGGTCCTGACAGAATAGCTTCCCATACAAGATACCCATTGTCTTCAAATCCGATGACGTAGTCTTCAAAGTGACGCGCCCAAACTTCGTAATCTTGAGCGTAAAGAATAGGAATCTTTGTTGTTGATCCAATACTGTGTGAGATGTTGATAGGATTAGATTGAGAATCGTCCATGCTTGATCGTTTAACCTGTTTGAAAGATCAGAATTGTAATATATAATATTAGGGCAAAACGAATAAGTAATGAAATACGTCAATTATGGAGTGACGGCTCAATAAATATCAGTTAATGCGGAATAAACCCTAATAACTTCCTTCACAGAAGAGATGTGTATGAATTACACAGCCTCCCGCTTTGATACCAATTGATGAGATTTATAAACTCTTTGATCGATTAGATCTTTGTAACAGGTAAACAATGAACGTAAAACAATGAAACAATACACAAGTATGTATCTGAATGAGTCGAATGATTAGAACTTTCAATCCTCAGCAGAGCTCGATTAAGAACTTCCGCTGTAGAGGATTTTAGGGTTACAAAAGAGATCTTCTAAATCACACGTAAAAACCGATCTATCATTTATGGAAAAGATGCATGCAAGCATCTATAAATACACAAACCCTAACAAACAAGTCACGGATGGACAGGCCCATACCGGATACAAAACGGGGCTAAGAGACGAGCCCAAGATGCAACACCAAATACCCAACAACCATAGAGTTAAATACTCTATCGAGGAAACATAGAAGTTACGGTTATTACCTAGGATGAAGATATAACGCGTGGAATCATTATGCATGTCCTATTTCGTTGATGATTCCGGGACGTAATCATCCTAAGGGGGAGATAATTGTAACGCCCGTGGATCCGGGCTAATCAATTTAGCGACAATAAGCATCAAAAATGACTTTTTGATGGAAGATTATTTAGAAGGATTAATCTTAACCAAGTTGTAGTATATTTCACAAGGTTTCCGTGCATATAAAGAACGCCAAAATCCGAGTTATAACGAAGAAGTTATGACCTGTCGAAGTTTCGCGAAAAAACCAGCATGACCCAACGCGACCCAGCGTGACGTAAATAGTGAATATAATGTAACGCCTGTGTTTCTGGGCTTGCCATTTTTAGCAATGTAATAGTCTAGGTTAACCTTGTAACTCAATTTGAAATAATAAAAATGTATTATTTGTGAATTATGTGAATTATGTGATTTATGTGTGTATTTTCTTAATTTTTATAATTTAATGAATTAAGAATAAAATAAGCGTCAAAATTAAAGTGTGAGATAAGCTCGATATCTTTGCATAAAGTTGTAGTGGTTGAAACAAGGATTCCGGGGATATAAGGAATGCCAAAATCCGAGTTATAACGAAGAAGTTATGACCTGTCGAAGTTTCGAGACAGAACCGGCACGACGCCGAGTGACGTAAAATATGAATTTAAGATAGAACGATATTTAGCCTTAGCGATCTAAACGAAAGTCGTAGATTTCATTAAACCGAGAGCGTGCATAAAAGGAACGCCCAAATCTGACTTCGTATGAGGAAGTTATGATTTTCTGAAGTTTCAACGTGGCAGTATGCAGCCCGAATACTCGATTTGAGATCGAGCGGTTTTTAGCTGAAACAATCTAAATAAGAATCAAAGATCTTGTTGTTAGTAGCGAAGCAATGAAAAGTTAGGCGAGAACGGACGTCAGACGAAGAAGTTATGAATTTATAACGAAGTTTTTCTGTCCCGGCCATCTAAAAATAAATAATAAAAATAAAAGTCAAAATTAGCCGACGGCGTCTAAATGAAAGTTGTAGAGTACGGTCTGACCTTCGCGTGGATATAAAGAACGTCGAAAACGGAGCTCGTATGCGAAAGTTACGCAATTTAGAAGTTTGACAAGTCAATTACGCCCCGCGTAATTTGAGTACGCCCCGCGTACTCAGTCGGTTGCAACTTGTCTGACCAATACTCGAGTGCCACCAGTCGACGCACGCAGTGACGTCAAAG
This sequence comes from Lactuca saligna, assembly GCF_052625555.1. NCBI lineage: Eukaryota > Viridiplantae > Streptophyta > Magnoliopsida > Asterales > Asteraceae > Lactuca > Lactuca saligna. The sequence continues at coordinate 41,661,251 of NC_136422.1, forward strand.
TACGCCCCGCGTAACCCGAGTACGCCCCGCGTACTGAGTACGCCCCGCGTAATCCCAGACCCAGCAGCCTATAAATAGAACTCGAATTCAGCCATTTTCTCTTGTTCAAACTCTTCTTTCTCTCTAAGTTTTGCCTCGTTTTGCGTGCCGTTTATACCCCGAAGCCCCGGTAATATTCTCGAGCCCCGAAGCAAGATCCGAAGCCCCGAGAATCCCGAAGAGCGTTATTCCCGAGCCGAAACACTGCCCGCGAGGAGCCCGGTTTTGTGAAGATCTTCCAGATCTACGGACAAACACCTCTTCTGCAAGCCGTAGTGCTGCCCGATCATCTTCTGATCAAGTGAGTGTGTAGTTACTTTCATTCCAACACAATATTATGAAGTATTTCCTATAAAATACGTGTTATGTGTATATATTTGGTTGTTATACGTGTGAGTGTATATTCACTCTCTTCTATCTTATAGATCTGAAGTATTCTCTATGAAATACGTGTTATGTGTGTATGCCTCATCTGTTATGTGAAAAATGTTTTGATTGAGCATGCTATACAGGTTTTGAAACTACGTATAAAAATGTATATTTTATCTACTAATATGTTGGGTAGAATATGGGTAGATAGTTGGTGTGTAATAAACAGATGAGAGGCCTCGTTGTTGTTTGATCCAGTCATCTAGCGGAATTTAGATGACGACCACGGACTTTTCTAGATAGTCATGTGGAACGCTAGCAGGCTCATAACCTGTAGGTGTTAATGAACTTGGGTGTTCATTCGCTGTATTCCATCCCCCCCATGGTTGCCTTATTTGACTTATATTGCCGAGGAACCCCCGAAGCATGTGTAGTCGCCCCGATGAAATATTCTTAGACTAGGTCCCTTGTGTTAGTTATTTTAGGGACATAAAGTGAGAATAACGGGAATGGGTAACTGGGTTATTGTTGGTTGATAATAATTAATTTAATTATTTATTGTGGGTTGAAAACCCTATATGCTCACCAGGCTCCCAAGCCTGACCCACTCAGTTGATTTATTTTACAGGAAGTGGCGCAAGAGCTTAAAATGGGCGAACATCAAGTTGTTTTGTTTACAAGTCTGTATATGTATATATTTGTTGAAAGACTTGTAATGCTATCGTTTATGCTTTATGATCTGTATCGGAACCTGACATCCCGACTTTTGATTATGAAATGAAATCATATTTCTTTATGAAATGTTTTGATAAATAACTAGTTTATCATGTTTTGTTTTTGGGAACAAATTCCGCATCTCTTTTAAAATTAAAAGGATTTACTCTGAAAATTATTTTAAAAAGCATAAATGAAATCGGTCTTTTCTGGCCGAGATTTTGGGGATGTCACAGTTGGTATCAGAGCATTAGTTTAAGCGAACTAGGAATTTGTAGGATTTCTAAACTTAAACTTAGCATTCTAAGTGGAGATTGTGAGGTGTGTGTCTAATAAATTTTAGACACGAGCACTAGTTTATTTTAGGAAAGTTGCCTAAAATGCTTTTATGTGCTAAATGTTATATGTTGCCATATATGATATTATTTGTTCAGATCTACGGTTTGTTGCCAACCGGATCTGAAGGTTTATGTGTTTAGGATTCTAAGCGTATGTATACGATATTAGAACTAGCATGTAATCGTTTGGAGTAATAAGGTGAAATTATTCAGTGTGTAGATCAAAAATGGTGAGAACAAGAAGTGGAGTTGGAAATGCTAATGAAAATAGGAATCAACCACCAGTAATTGAACAAAGACCTGTTGTAGCAGCAGCACCTGAGCCAATAACCATGGCTGGTGTGCAATTGATGATTCAGACGATGTTGGATCGTCAAATGGAGGAAACTAGACGGTTGCTTCAACAAAATCGTGAAGAACTATCGATTCGTGTGGAAGAGCCAGAATTAAATGAAGGGCACTCGGAAGGTGGAAACTTCAGTGGATCAGTTGGTCAAGCCAACCCACCGATAGTTAGGCAAGATAACCGCGATGGAAGGAATGATGGAATGGGATGCAAGTACAAGGACTTTTTGACTTGCAAACCATCGACCTTCAATGGAAAGGAGGATCCGATTGGGGTTATGGATTGGATCTCCGAAATGGAGCTAGCCTTCATGACGTGTGGCTGCAGAGGTAAGTTGCAAACCATCTATGCCGTGCGTCAATTCCGAGGTGGAGCCGTTCGTTGGTGGAACACTCTAGGGAAGACTTTGAGTCCTAATGAGCCACTGCAATTGTCATGGGCAGAGTTCTTGGTGCAGTTTAAGCGCAAGTTCTGCTCGGCTCAAAATCTGTTGGAGTTGGAGAACAAGTTCCTGACATTGACTAAGGGCAGTATGTCAGTTGATGAATACACCAATAACTTCACCGATAAGATGGAGTTTGCCTTGCGTATCGTTCCAGACGAGCTGACGAAGGTGGACCAGTATGCGAAGGGACTCCCATGGGAGTATGAGGTGCCAGTACGTCAGGCACATACTTTAGAGGCAGCTATCTGGGCTGCCAAGTCTGTTGAGAACATGATAAAGGGGAGAACCACCAACAAGGTTGAGGTTGGTGAGAAGAGGAAGTTTGAGGGAACATCTGGTTCCGGCAAGAAAAGCAAATTTTCGAAATCTGATTCGAAAAGGTTTGGTGGGGGTAAAGGAGGGGAAGCGAAGTGGTGTGAAAAGTGTAAGAAAAAGCACTTCGGGAAATGTAGCGAGGATGTAACTTGCTACAAGTGTGGAAAGGTTGGACATTTTGCCAATGAATGTCCGAACAACAAAAGGATGTGTTTTGGTTGTAATGAAGAGGGGCATATTTTGAAAGACTGTCCGAAGAAGAAGGAGACAGCTAAGCCCAACATTCCACCAAAGCCGAAGGCGAGAGCATTCCAGATGACACTGGAAGCTGCTAAGGATGAAGCTGATGTCGCTTCAGGTACTTTTCTCGTTAACAATTTGCCTGCCCAAATTTTATTTGATTCTGGAGCCAACTACTCCTTTATATCGCATGAATTTGGTAGAAAACTAGTTTTGCCTGTTGATAGACTAGATAATGCTTTATTAGTCGAAGTCGCTAGTGGCAAGTTTGTACCTGTTAGCCATCGTATGAAAAACATCTTAATTGACTTGAATGGGAATAAGTTCTGCGAGGAATTATTGCCTATCGAACTTAATGGTTTCGACATCGTGTTGGGAATGGATTGGCTCAGCGCCAATGATGCTGAAATTTTATGCAAGAAGAAGATTGTTAAAGTAAACCCGCCTGGGAAGGAATCATTTATGGTGTATGGGGACAAACGCCGAGTGAATTCTGGGATCATTTCCCTAATGAAAGCCAGAAAGTGTTTGACCAAGGGATGTACATCATATTTAGCATTCGTGATTGATGCTAAGAAGGAGAAGAAGGTGATGCAGAGTATTCCTGTGGTGTGTGATTATCCGGAAGTATTTCCCGAAGATCTTCCTGGATTACCACCTGATCGACAAGTGGAATTCGTATTGACTTGTTACCAGGAACCACGCCAATAGCAAAAGCACCTTATCGATTAGCACCAACGGAGATGAAGGAGCTGATGATGCAACTTCAAGAGTTGTTGGACAAAGGTTTCATTAGACCTAGTTCATCACCCTGGGGAGCTCCGGTGTTATTCGTGAAGAAGAAAGATGGAAGTATGAGAATGTGCATTGATTACAGAGAGCTGAACAAGGAAACAATAAAGAATAGATATCCGTTGCCAAGGATTGATGACCTATTTGATCAATTGCAAGGTTCGAGCTATTTCTCGAAGATCGATCTTAGGTCAGGATATCATCAGTTGAAAGTAAGAGAGCAGGATATAGAGAAGACTGCGTTCAGAACTAGATATGGACACTACGAGTTCTTGGTTATGTCGTTTGGACTAACCAATGCTCCGGCAGCATTCATGGATTTAATGAATAGGGTTTGTAATCCGTTCCTTGATAAATCCGTGATAGTGTTCATCGACGACATTCTGATTTACTCAAAAAGCCAGGAGGAGCATGGCAGACACTTGCGAGAAGTTTTAGAAGTTTTGAAGAAGGAGAAGCTGTATGCTAAGTTCTCAAAATGTGATTTTTGGATTCGTGAAGTCCAATTCTTGGGTCACGTGGTCAACCAAGAAGGGATAATGGTTGATCCAGCAAAGATTGAAGCTGTAATGAAGTGGGAACAACCGAAAAGTCCCACGGAGATTCGAAGCTTTTTAGGATTAGCCGGATATTACCGAAGGTTTATCCAAGGCTTTTCTTCGATTGCTACTCCATTGACAGCTTTGACCCACAAAGGAGCTGCTTATACTTGGAGTGAGAAGCATAAAGAAGCATTCGAGAAGCTAAAGAAGAAACTATGCGAGGCACCGATACTTTCTCTACCCGAAGGAGTTGAAGACTTCGCTGTTTATAGCGATGCGTCTGGGGTTGGATTGGGTTGTGTTTTAACCCACAGAGAAAAGGTGATAGCATATGCGTCTCGACAACTGAAAGAGCATGAAAAGAACTACCCGACTCATGATTTGGAGTTGGCAGCAGTAGTTTTCGCTCTGAAGATATGGAGGCATTACCTCTATGGCACTAAGTGCAAACTTTTCACTGATCATAAGAGTCTCCAATATCTCTTTAATCAGAAGGAATTGAATATGAGGCAACGACGCTGGCTGGAATTACTCAAGGACTACGACTGCGAGATACTTTACCACCCCGGTAAGGCCAATGTTGTTGTTGATGCTCTCAGTCGGAAAGTCAATCTTGAAAAGAGAAGGCCAAGAGCGTTGAGAATTGAAGTTGTCTCAACCATTTTAGAAAGTATAAAGAAAGCTCAAGAGGAAGCTTCGGAGAAGAATGACCGGAAGGAAGAACGTTTGGGCAAAACGTTGGTGTTCGGTGTAAACAGTCACGGACTGAAGGTGTTCCAAGATCGGATTTGGATACCTAAGATAGGAGGAGTCAGAGATCTTCTGATGGAAGAAGCTCACAAGACCATGTACTCAATTCATCCCGGTAGCACTAAAATGTATAGGGACCTAAAACCCTATTATTGGTGGCCGACGATGAAGCTCGACATTGCGAAGTATGTGGCCGAGTGTGTAACTTGTGCAAGAGTCAAGGCACAACATCAGAAATCGTACGGGAGTTTAGAACCATTGCCTGTGCCTATGGGTAAGTGGGAAGACATTACTACGGATTTTGTCACTAAACTGCCCAGAACAAAGAATGGTCACGACATGATTTGGGTGGTCGTCGATCGATTCACTAAGAGTGCACATTTCATAGCAGCCAATGAGAAATGGTCTATGGAAAAGCTTGCGAATTCTTATGTGAAGGAAATTGTGAGACTTCACGGTGTTCCGCTAACAATTGTGTCGGATCGTGATAGTCGTTTCACCTCAAGATTTTGGAAAAGTCTACAAGAGGAATTGGGTACCAAGTTGTGTTTAAGTACAGCTTACCATCCGCAGACTGATGGTCAGAGCGAACGGACGATACAAACACTTGAAGATATGTTGAGAGCGTGTACCTTGGAATTCCTAGGTAATTGGGATGAACATTTACCGTTGGTAGAATTTTCCTATAACAATAGTTTTCACTCGAGCATTAAGATGGCACCTTACCAAGCTTTGTATGGACAAAAGTGTCGTACGCCGTCTTGTTGGCTTGAGGCTGGGGAAAAGCAGTTTATGGGACCGGAGATGGTTCATCAGACTGCTGAAAAGTTGAAAATAATTAGGGAAAGAATGTTAGCAGCTCAAGATCGTCAAAAGAGTTATGCTGACAAAAAGCGAAGACCGACGACTTTTGAAGTTGGGGATTCGGTTTTGCTTAAAGTCTCGTCGTGGAAGGGACTTATAAGATTTGGTAAAAGGGGAAAGTTGAGTCCAAGGTTTATTGGACCGTTTAAAGTTCTTCAGAGGATTGGGAACCAAGCTTACAAGCTCGAACTACCAGAAGAACTGAGTGGAATTCATAACACTTTTCATGTGTGTTATTTACGAAAGTTCACGGGGGAAGTTCCCGACATGATTCCACTTTCGGAGTTGAGAATCGATGAGAACAAAAGGTTGATAGAAGAACCAGAGGCAATTGTTGACCGAAAGACTAAGAAATTGCGACGTAAGATGGTGGAGTTAGTGCTTGTCCGATGGAAACACACGAATGGGCCAAACCTCACCTGGGAGACGGAGAGTGACATGAGGAGTCGCTATCCGCATTTGTTTGTTGATGTGTGATTCCGGGGACGGAATCATTCTAAGGTGGAGAGAATTGTAACGCCTGTGTTTCTGGGCTTGCCATTTTTAGCAATGTAATAGTCTAGGTTAACCTTGTAACTCAATTTGAAATAATAAAAATGTATTATTTGTGAATTATGTGAATTATGTGATTTATGTGTGTATTTTCTTAATTTTTATAATTTAATGAATTAAGAATAAAATAAGCGTCAAAATTAAAGTGTGAGATAAGCTCGATATCTTTGCATAAAGTTGTAGTGGTTGAAACAAGGATTCCGGGGATATAAGGAATGCCAAAATCCGAGTTATAACGAAGAAGTTATGACCTGTCGAAGTTTCGAGACAGAACCGGCACGACGCCGAGTGACGTAAAATATGAATTTAAGATAGAACGATATTTAGCCTTAGCGATCTAAACGAAAGTCGTAGATTTCATTAAACCGAGAGCGTGCATAAAAGGAACGCCCAAATCTGACTTCGTATGAGGAAGTTATGATTTTCTGAAGTTTCAACGTGGCAGTATGCAGCCCGAATACTCGATTTGAGATCGAGCGGTTTTTAGCTGAAACAATCTAAATGAGAATCGAAGATCTTGTTGTTAGTAGCGAAGCAATGAAAAGTTAGGCGAGAACGGACGTCAGACGAAGAAGTTATGAATTTATAACGAAGTTTTTCTGTCCCGGCCTTCTAAAAATAAATAATAAAAATAAAAGTCAAAATTAGCCGACGGAGTCTAAATGAAAGTTGTAGAGTACGGTCTGACCTTCGCGTGGATATAAAGAACGTCGAAAACGGAGCTCGTATGCGAAAGTTACGCAATTTAGAAGTTTGACAAGTCAATTACGCCCCGCGTAATTTGAGTACGCCCCGCGTACTCAGTCGGTTGCAACTTGTCTGACCAATACTCGAGTGCCACCAGTCGACGCACGCAGTGACGTCAAAGTACGCCCCGCGTAACCCGAGTACGCCCCGCGTACTGAGTACGCCCCGCGTAATCCCAGACCCAGCAACCTATAAATAGAACTCGAATTCAGCCATTTTCTCTTGTTCAAACTCTTCTTTCTCTCTAAGTTTTGCCTCGTTTTGCGTGCCGTTTATACCCCGAAGCCCCGGTAATATTCTCGAGCCCCGAAGCAAGATCCGAAGCCCCGAGAATCCCGAAGAGCGTTATTCCCGAGCCGAAACGCTGCCCGCGAGGAGCCCGGTTTTGTGAAGATCTTCCAGATCTACGGAGAAACACCTCTTCTGCAAGCCGTAGTGCTGCCCGATCATCTTCTGATCAAGTGAGTGTGTAGTTACTTTCATTCCAACACAATATAATGAAGTATTTCCTATAAAATACGGGTTATGTGTATATATTTGGTTGTTATACGTGTGAGTGTATATTCACTCTCTTCTATCTTATAGATCTGAAGTATTCTCTATGAAATACGTGTTATGTGTGTATGCCTCATCTGTTATGTGAAAAATGTTTTGATTGAGCATGCTATACAGGTTTTGAAACTACGTATAAAAATGTATATTTTATCTACTAATATGTTGGGTAGAATATGGGTAGATAGTTGGTGTGTAATAAACAGATGAGAGGCCTCGTTGTTGTTTGATCCAGTCATCTAGCGGAATTTAGATGACGACCACGGACTTTTCTAGATAGTCATGTGGAACGCTAGCAGGCTCATAACCTGTAGGTGTTAATGAACTTGGGTGTTCATTCGATGTATTCCATCCCCCCCATGGTTGCCTTATTTGACATATATTGCCGAGGAACCCCCGAAGCATGTGTAGTCGCCCCGATGAAATATTCTTAGACTAGGTCCCTTGTGTTAGTTATTTTAGGGACATAAAGTGAGAATAACGGGAATGGGTAACTGGGTTATTGTTGGTTGATAATAATTAATTTAATTATTTATTGTGGGTTGAAAACCCTATATGCTCACCAGGCTCCCAAGCCTGACCTACTCAGTTGATTTATTTTACAGGAAGTGGCGCAAGAGCTTAAAATGGGCGAACATCAAGTTGTTTTGTTTACAAGTCTGTATATGTATATATTTGTTGAAAGACTTGTAATGCTATCGTTTATGCTTTATGATCTGTATCGGAACCTGACATCCCGACTTTTGATTATGAAATGAAATCATATTTCTTTATGAAATGTTTTGATAAATAACTAGTTTATCATGTTTTGTTTTTGGGAACAAATTCCGCATCTCTTTTAAAATTAAAAGGATTTACTCTGAAAATTATTTTAAAAAGCATAAATGAAATCGGTCTTTTCTGGCCGAGATTTTGGGGATGTCACATATAAGGTAGATAGATATCTATCCTTAGTGATCTAAACGAGAGTCAAAGATGTGTGCGATAGTAGTCCAACGATAAAAAGACAGACGAAAACGGAGTTCAGATGAAGGAGTTATGAATTTCGAACGGAGTTTTCCTGTCCCGGCCTACTAAAGATAATATATAAGTAATATACTTATAATATATTAAAAATAATGTCAAAATTAGCCAATGGATTCTAAATGAGAGTTGTAGAGCATAATCTCACCTTCGCGTCGATATAAAGAACGTCGAAAATGGAGTTCGTATGCGAAAGTTATGAATTCCTGAAGTTCGGGGCGCGAAACCCCAAAACTGCCAGAGACCACGATGTGGCAAGTCTCCTGACACCTCCAGGAGTCCCCCAGATGCAACTTGTGATGACGCATGCAATAACGACCAAGCCCACGACGTGGAAAAAGGTTCCACGACGTGGCAAGGGCCAGTTTTTCCCTATAAATAGATTTGAAGGGCCAGCCGAGTTTGGTTGCTCATTCTCTCTTCTCTCTCCCATGTTACATCGTTTTACGTGCAATTTTAACCCCCCGAAGCCCCGATATCAACCCCGAGATCCGAAGCAAGTCCCGAAGCCCGACGATCCCGAGAAGAAAAGAGTTTTCGAGCCAAAGCTCTGTCCGCGAGAAACTAGGTGTGTGAAGTGATCCCGATTTCACCGAAGAATATCTACTTGAAGAGTCGTAGTGCTGTCCGATCATCTTTTGATCAAGTGAGTGTATAGTCACTTTCATCTTACACATAGATATGAAGTATTTTATAAAATACGTGCTATGTGTGTGTGTGTGTATATATATATATATATATATATATATATATATATATATATATATATCAATTGTTGTTTATACGTGTGAGTATGTGATCACTTTCTTTTAACACATAAATATTAAGTATTTGCTATGAAATACATGCTATGTGTTTATATATTGTTGTTTATTTGAGATGAGTGTGGAATTGATGTTTTATATAGGTGTTAAATGAGTTAATATGTATATGTATCTTATATCTACAAATATGTTGGGTAGAACATAGGTAGATGAATTAGATGAGGTGTGATGATAATTAGGTGATGAGAAATAAGTGATGATAATTAGGTGATGAGAAATAGGTGATGATAATTAGGTGATGAGAAATAGGTGATGATAGAAAGGTGATGATAGATAGGTGATGATAAATAGGTGATGTGAGATGAGAGGAGACCATAACCTTGACCGACGATGTGGCAATTTGGCAATGTAGTCATCTACCAGAGTATAGATGGCGACTACGGACTATTCTAGATGACCCCGTGGAAACACCAGCAGGCTCATCACCTGTAGGTGATGAATTACGAGTCCAGGCGATGTTGTGGCTACGTATTCATGCGATGATACTCTAACCCTTACTATGAATCACGAGTCCAGGCGATGTTGTGGCTACGTATTCATGCGATGATAGACTAACCCTTACTATGAATTAGGAGTCCAGGCGATGTTGTGGCTACGTATTCATGCGATGATAGTCTAACCCTTATTATGATTTACGAGTTCGGGCGATGTTGTGGCTGCGTAATCATGCGATGATACCCTAACCCTTACTAGACATATATTGAGGGAGTGATCCCCGAATTAGTATTGTCTATGCAATGTAGGCGATGATCCTTAGGAAAAGTTCTTAGGAACAAGCATATAAGGATATAAGATGTAAGGAGATGAGCGGTAAATATGATTTAGAAGATGACCCTTAGGATAATATCTTTAGGGAAGATTAAAAGAATATAATGGGGATGGGTAATTGGGTTGATTGTTTGATGATTGAATATAATAATTATATTATTGTGGGTTGAAAACCCTATATGCTCACCAGGCTCCCAAGCCTGATCCACTCAGTTTAATTGTATCACAAGTAAATCACTAGAGTAAATGAATGTATGTTCTGTTTATGCTTATGTGTTTGTATCGGAACATGACATCCCAAGGTTTTATTATTTAATGAAAATACATTCTCTCTGAGAAATATTTTGATAAGTTTTTATCATATTTTGTTTTGGGAACAAATACCACAACTGTTTTCTTTAAACGATTACTCTGATTTATAAAACAAAGCATAAACAAATCGGTCTTTTCTAGCCGTGAAATTGGGGATGTCACATTTAATTAAATATATATATATATATATATATATATATATATATATATATATATATATATATATTAAATAGAGAAAACCTCATAAATGGTCCCTGTGTATTGAAATGACGAAAATGTCCCTCACTTAACGGTAGAAAGTTAACGGAGTTAGACGGAAGGACCATTTGTTAAAAATTTTGAAACTACAAGGACTATCTGTGAGGTTTTTTAAACTTAAAGATTAAACTTGATATTCCTGGAAACCACATGGACCATTTTTGAAGTTTTGTCATCTTTATATTTGAAGGGTAATAATAATTTTTTTTATTATCTACCATAATAAATGAAAATATTTTTGCTACTTGTTATTTTCTTAATATTTTTGTGACATGTCATTATATGAGAGATTTTTGAATTATTTAAATTCCACATGTTATTATGTGTTATTTTAATTCTTTTACTAATAAAAAAATAATCAATTCCACTAATTAACATCTCTATTACTATTATTATATATATAAAATATTTATTATATTAAATATATAAATCAATACTATAATTAATGAAAATTTATTATTTAAGGTAAATATATTTTTCTGCATAAAATAATATATAATAATAAATAGTTTTTTTTTCTACCACTAAAAGCATTTATTATGATTTTTTTTTTGTTACATATAACTAAAATAATGAAATATTATAGATCAATATTGTTAAAATTAAGATATAATAAAATATATTTTGTTAAACGTTAAAATGAAATATATAAACGATAAAATTATAAAAAATTTATTTTTAATAAACTCATATAAGGGGATTTCACCCTTACCTTTACTTTTAATAATATACATAACAATGGTTCACTCACGTCTCAATCCTACTCTAAGTCTTCTTCGAAAAACGACAATTTTATTTGAATCTTATCTTGCAAAGATTTTTTTTATCATTTGCTACATTATGTCCCACTCCAAATAATATAATACTAAATTAGCTCTTAACAACACCACATATATGTTTATAATCAGTTTTCTAACAATTGAAATTGATATTTAAAAGTTTCCAAATATAGAATTTGTTCTATAAATATGATAAATATGCTTATTGACGTTCCAAATTTCCCATTGAGGTACAACTCAATTGTTACCAACCGTACCAAAAGACGATCCACCTCTATTCACTTGAGGAGTCACCATCTCCGTCCATTCTATCCCCAAAGGTCGCCTATCGAATGCTCGTGTTGTTCCTGAAACCACATACACTCTACACAGGCTTAGCTCATGCCTTAACTGCACAAATTTATTCAAAGTAAAACCAACTCCATTAGCATATATATGCTATTACTAAATCAACACGTTGTTGTTTTAAACAGTATACATGTTTCAAAAATTGATTAATGAATAGTGCACCTGTGGAACGGAGAAAGTGTTGGTAGCATCTACGTCTACACTGATTGCTCGATACTCGTTCATTTTCCATTCGGTTTTCTTCACAGTACGAGACCTCCCTTCATAGAACACCATTGTCTTCTTCAATCCAATTACTTTGTTATCAGACGAGTAGACATATGTAGGCGAACCGGTGGCTTTCCAGTACCCATAGGCGGTGGTCCGGCTTGGCCTTCCTCCTTGTGCTTCCCTTTCTTGTCTCGGCACAAAAAAGAACCACTGCTCGGTGTCCCGACGACAAAACTCACCAGCCAACCCTACATGTACATTAAAACACACAACGAGCTAGCTAAGCAAAACGCCATGATAAATATAAAGCCTCCCGTTAAATGTGAAGTGATGTATACTTACTTGGAAGGTGGCAAGGATTGTATTCGTAGACATGGACGACTGGGATGACACGATGAAGGTCTTGTGTTCTTAGGCCTTGGAGCTTGTTCCAGAGATAGAAGGAAATGAGTTCTTGTTCTGTTGGGTAGAATCGATAGACTGGCGGTGGGTGGAGCTCCTCATCATCTTCTGCCATTGTTGCTGCTATTAATTTGAGCTTTGCTTGTTTCGAGGTATTTATAATGTTGGTGAAAGAGACAGTTACCGAGTGAAAATGGAAAAAGATGGAAACGACATCAGGTCTTGAACAAGTCATGACCGGACGTCCAAGCCAGATGTCCACTAGCATGGCTTGTTTTATTGAACTAGTCAGCTTTTCAGTGAAATACAGGACTGCCCCTTTGAGAAATGTTTTACGCACTTGTATGCCCTTTACGAATCATAGTTTTACATTCAAGTTGTCCATCGATTATTGTGTAATTTTTCGTTATTTATTTGATTATTTAGGCTATGAAGAATGCTAGCACGTGTTAAGATTGCCCCTATCATATTTTTATATGTGATATAAGCTTTTTTTTTTTTCATAAAACACATTGGATTCCGGAATAAAAATAAAAAAAATCAATAAAAAAAATGAATCAAAACCCTATTATTTTCCGAGAGAAAAAAAAAGAAATAATGACCATCATAGACCATTACTTTTATGTAGTTCTTACTGTGATATTGTTTCTCATATGTATGCATGTTCGTAGACTTTTGCAAAAATACTTATATTTTAAAAGTTTGTTTAAGCTTTACTGTACTTATAGTTGTATATCTTCTGCGGTTTGATATATTTAGTTTACTATAAATAACGCTCTGATACTAATCTTTCACACCCCCAAATCAAAACGGCAGAAACGTTCGGGGGCGGATGACGTCATGTACAATATCACAACAATTGAATAATAGTAATCAAAACACAACAACCATTATATTGATAATGTATAGTTTTTACATTTGTGTTCAAATCATTATATACTTGACACCAGAAATGTATAGCAAAAACTAAAAGACATGACTCTATGATACTCTGTCTTCTCAAAACCTGTGTGGATACTTGTCTACTGATTGCCTGAGAATATAAGTGGTTTTAAAAAGAGTGTCAACAATTAAGTTGGTGAGTTTATAATCATTTTTGTATTAGAAGTCTGTCATTTGTTTCTTGAAAATGTAAGTGTGTCATTCCAGAAAATCTTATATTTTCTGTTATAAATGAATTTTAGTCTTAATACCTTAAGGCCAGAATATGTAAGTATTGTTGTACTATGAAATAGTATAATGCAATTTTATTATTAAATAAAACCGTATGAAAATGAATGTTCCTTGAAATATAAGTTTCGCTGTACTAGAAAATAGTGTTCTGTAATTGTACCTGTATGAAACATTTTTGAATGTATGTGCCTGGAACGATCAGCAGTATTGTAAAATATTGTATTGTAGTTTTATTATTAAATAAAACTATTTGAAATTATGTATGTATTCCTACACTAATCATATTGTTCAATACCAAATTGTGAGTTATCATAACTATGATTGATGACCTAAGATGGTCTGATACGACGTTCTTCAGACGTCGGAAATGGTATGATATTTGTCACCCCAAACATGCTGGCCTAACTATAGCTAACAATTTTGGTGCGAGATTGTCAGTCCCGTATACATCTACACACAAGTGTCACGCTCTCCCTCCAGGAGACTCTAGTTATAATTCAGGTCTTTCGTTGGTACTTAGATAAGTACTTGAAGTGTGTCTCAGAAAGCTATATTGACGGTTACGTGTAGAATAATGAAAATCCATTTCGTAATGAATAAATTGGATGTATGTCTCCATTCTTAGTGTAATCGTAATTTAAATAATTATAATTTTATATAATTATTTTTGTATTGCATCCCTTACAAGTAAAATGATATGTATGTTCCACAAACTATACCTATTATAGTTTAACGAGTATGTTATGTTGAAATGAAAATTTTTGTGTTTTTGACAACTTTGAATGTGGATATTCGTAATTCTGAGATAAAGATATTTTGTGAAATTTAACATTTTGTACAAACAGTAATAAAATAAGTTTCGAAAATATTCTTTTTTCTTAACGTGTTGAAATAATTTTTATACTTATATATATAAGGCATATATTATTAAGATTGAAAAGACAGTCAAATAAAGGATTCTACCCTAAGCCCACAACCAAACAACGAAAATGAGTTAAGGTAAAAGCACCAATTCTAAGCCTATATAATCTTAATTTTACATATATATATATATATATATATATATATATATATATATATATATATATATATATATATATACTATTAAAAACAACAGTTGAAATAATTTGAAATAGTTTAGATATTAACACAAGATTTCTTGTATTTTACTTGTACCCCCCCCCCCCTCTTAAAACATGAAAAAAGCATTAAAACGTAGGGATATGAACTCACCTCGAGTGTGTGTTCTTGGTTGGTTACAACGTGGTTGTGATGATCCTCGGGTTACAACACGTATGTATAGTCGTAATCCTAATTTGTTTCACATACGTAGTATATGTGCAAATTAGATATCTAGTAATTTAAAGTGTTAAATAACACTAGTTTTTGTAAGAAAACATACCAAATTAATTCCAAAGAATTAATTAAAAGGTTGGTTCTTCCTAAGATATTGGATGAATGTTTGAAGATTATCTTATGCAAATTTGAAGATTTAAAGGTCTTCTAGGAATAGGTATGAGGATGTGAAGACGTGAGTATGGGTTTTGAGAGCAAAATGGAAGGTTTTCAAAGTGGAAATGTGAGAAATGAGATATTATTTCGGTCCTAAAGCTTTAGAAAAAGAGGTAAGGATGACGTGGTTTGCCTTGAAATGTGTAATTTCTCTTCTTGAATGGTGTGCCACCGCCTAAGAGAATGAGATTTCAGCCTGTCTTAGCAATCGGTAACCAACAAATAATTTATCCATTACACTTCCATAAATCAACCATATTAGAAACTATATTAAAGCTAAACGAAATTCTCTTAATCACCTTGGTTAAAATCATCTTTTGTGTTTCTTGCTTTTAACTTTAGTTTTTGTTTCATTAGTTGATAATAGCTACTTTGGTGAAGTAAGTTTCTAGTCTTGAAATACTAGAGAAAACCCCTTTTATCTTAATTAAATAGTAATTTAGGTAGTTAATAGATAAAATTAGCTAAACATTTCGTTCCCTATGTTCGATACTCGACTATTGTGCTATTCTATTTTCAACAAGGTATATTGCCTTAGGAAGTAATAATTAGGTACATTAGTAGGCTTAAGTAGTGCATAATTATTTATGCATCAATTGATTTTGACTTTGACTAAGGTTTGACCAAGTTTGACCTAAGGGTATTTTGAGTTGTGTTTGATATTGGTCAATATTTAATGAATAGGTGTCCGGTAGAGCGGGTATTCGGAGCAGTATCCTATTCAGCGATCTTTTCAGACTGTGAGGTGAGTTTTCCTCAATGTACTTGTGGCTTAAAAACACCAAGGCCGACCCACTAGATTTGATATCCTAGTATATTGATAGATGTATGTTGAGTATGTGGTAGATCTGTATGATTACCTGATGATCACTGATACACATTAGATTAGTAGAACTGTATCACTACATGTATTACTAGATATGTGTTGGATTTGTAGATCTGTATGACTACCTGTATTTGCTGGCTATTGATTGTTATGATATATGTTGATGTGTTATTGTCGGCTGGGTTGAGGTAGTCCTGCTTTGTGCTGAAGGCCAATATACCCAAGGCGATCCAGATAGACTGAAGACTTGCGAGGTGGACCAGTCTGGCCGAAGGTCCAGAGAGAGGTACTAATAGGTTTTAGGCCCGATGCAGTGGTCCAGTCATGTTGAAGGCTCAAAGAGCGGCCCAGATAGGCTATAAGCCCGATGCGGCAGTCTAGTCAGGCTGTAGGCTCAAGTATGCATGTTGTTATTTGTATGGTTATGTGTGGTACCTTGGGGGAACTCACTAAGCTTTAGCTTATGGTTTAAGTTTAGGTTTTAGTTACTAATGATGATTAGGGAAAGGCGAAGGTGTGATCATACACAACTTTTGGTGTTATGTATTATAGATTTATGATACATTAATCTTGGGATATATATGTATTTTGATAGTTAATTTTGAGATGGGTTTGCTTGAAAAAATGATTTCCTTTAAATTAAAAATGAAAAACTTTAGCATGTTTTTGGGATGTTACATAAAAATTCTTTCAAACATTCATTTATTCATAACAGAAACCATGGTTTGACAATCAAAAGGCAATTATTACAATCAAAGTATATATAGAACACACAGAAAATGAAAATATGGTATCGATGTATGTGTACAGTCAAGCCTTGGCCTTCCTACGTTTTGAATAGTATTTTAAAAACAGCTAATCTAAAATACAGCTCCTATTAGTGGGCCGACATTGTGGCCGTAGACCCACCACTACTGGAAGGTAACTCACCTCACATTGCTGAAGTCCTGAAGACACAACCTGCTGGATGACAGAATCCCGATCTGTCAATATCAAAACATCACCCAATTAATAATTGGGTCCCAACACATAACCAATAGTACATTCTTTGGATAATTACTATATTACCTGAAGCTTGGCTCATTGAAGCCCAAGGCCCAATCCATAGGCCCAAAGTCAATTAGTAATCAAAGCCCAACACATGGCCCAATTTTCCAAATTAGGCCCAGATCTATACATAGTCTTATTCTAAGGCTTAATATCATATAATTATTAAGGCCCAAACTCTGGCCCAATTTTCCAAATTGGGCCCAAACCCCTCACATGGGCTTTACCCTAGGACCATTAAATTATTCTAGTCCAATTGCTTGACTTTGGATGGCCCGTTAATAACCCAATCATCAAGGCCCAATAGAGAGGCCCAATAATAAACCCAAGCGAAATTTGGGTTTCCTATAAAATGATGATTAGGGTTGAGTTTCCTACTTAAACCATTAAGGACTTAACACTCTAAGGAATTAATCCATTAAGTCCAATATTGCTTAGAATAATCTTTGCCAATAATTATTATTTAATATTCCAAGTTATTAAATAATTCTCGTGTGTCTCGATAAATTCTCAAAATTAGGGTTGTATTGGCATTAGGGTTTTCCAAACCCTAATTAGGGTTTCCAACCCAAATACTAGCCTATTTATCAGTTTGCTGGGTTTTTAGGTCAATTAGGGCTTTATTGGGCCTATTAGGCCCACTAGAATACCATTAAGCCCATTAGGGTTTTATTGGATTAATTAGGGTCCATTAGGGCTTATAAGGCCCATTAGGGTCTTGCTTGTGGGGCACCACCCACTACTACCTCGAGTAGTGGTGGTCAATGGCGGCTCACACCGGCGGCCACCACCTTACGGTGGTGGTTATTATTATTTTCATTATTCAATGCTAATTACAATTATAAGGATTTTATCCGAAATAATACACACACACACACACTCACTAACACACATACACACACACACACTAACTATATACACACACAACCACGCCAACTGAAACGCGCATATTTGCTTCTTCACTCAGAAAGGAAAGTCAACCACCCACCTGGCAGTGCATGATGGTGTTGGTGACACGAAGAGGCGACACAAACAGAAACATCTTTGCTAGCAGCGGCAGCCACCATGGCCGGAGGCCATGGTGGTTTGTCTTCAGGTCTTCCAGTCCATCAAGTGTCCAAATCAACATCAGCAACCCAAGAGCACCCCATGCCTGCGATACACGGCTTAAGCTCACACGCACCCACCATTACAATGGTGGTGAGTGGTTGCAGTTGCGGAAACAACAACGTGGATGGAGGCGATAACAATGATCTAGAGCAACAACAGCAACCACTATCTCGGTCTTCACTCTTGTCGTTGTATTCACATGAGTGGTGGTTCACCATGGTGTCACAGAGGCGACGACTAGAGGGAAACATAAGGAGAAGAAGAAATCGCGAAGTGACGGGGTTAGTGTTGAGGTCGCTAGCAACCTTCGCTAATCGAAAACGTGGCATAGAGGCTGTGTGATGGTGGAGGGGAGATGGTGGCGTCGAATGGAGTCACAAGGTGGGGAGATGTGGCTGATACCATTTCCTTAGGGTTAGGGTTTCTTACGCTTTTAAACACCCGACCTCCTCAAACCTTTAGCCATAATGCCAAAATCAGCCCTCCCCTTTCTCTTTTTCTTTCAAAGTAAATCCAATATTTAGTATTTAAACCCTTAATATTAAAATTCATTACAATTTAAGTACAAAATTTACCAAACAACCCCTTATCCCCATAATCTCTCCAAATGAAGTCCCATAAATTCCCATTTAGTCCCTACTTTTAAAATCCCTTACATATTACGTCCTAATAATTACCAAACAGACCTCAACTTTCAAGCTTCTATACAATTTAATTCGAAAATCACCTTTTAACCCCCAACTTCTATAATTATGACTTTTTAACTCCTCAAAACTAACTCCTTGCTCAATTATTATTGATTTTAGGGGTTCTATACCTTTATTTATTTGTTTTATAAACGGGGTGTTACAACTCTCCCCCACTTAAATTAGATTTTGTCCTCGAAATCATTCTTTACCATACCTTACACGCTCAACCACTCTAGTAACATGGTCACTATCCTTGGTATACCTTAGCCCTTGCAGGTTGGCACTGACCAATCTTCGCAAATCCCTAAAACCCGTAGGCGAACTAATTCCTTGCAACAATATCACATCTACTCATCTGAATTCAGCTGTCTCGAGATGGCCTGGATCCCTGACAGACCACTCTTACTGAATCATTATTGTTGAATCCAGTACACTTGTGTCTTTGTTACCTATTCATCTCCTGATAACTCATGGCTCCCACTAGAAAAACAGAATCACATATCCACTTATCCCTGTGTTTCACTTATACTTGGTGAAAATTCAGATAATCCCGTTGTAAGTGACTTGTTACTTCCCAATCAACCAGGTATTTCATCTGTATTTGCAACCTAAAATGCAAATATTAACGCTGCCCAAACGCCAAAAATGTCCTAACCCTGAACTACCTGAAGCAGTGTGTTGCCACATTGCTGCTTTCCAGAATCTACCCTGACCTGCCTGGTCTTGATTCATTCACCAATCATCTATAATACTGGGTTCCAGCCCGGCTACGGGGCCAAAGGACTCCCACTTAGTCGCCTCACACGACTTCTGAACGAAATCCTTATCTGGAACTAGTTGCAACTAGTTATCATGCCACTGTGGCTCTGAAAACTTTCTGATCTAACTGATCAGTTCCATACATCGAATCCTGATGTCACCAATCCCAAGGCTAAAAGTGATTGCCACCTAACCGATGATAGCCTTATATCACAAGCAATATTGTACAGTCCATTGGGTCCCTGATCCCATAACTGCAGCGGCACTCCTGCAATCGTATCACTGGCTCAATCTGATCTAATCTATCTGGTTTAATCTAAATTCCAATCCGTGGATTTCCATATCCTCACTACCGCACCCGAACTGGTGGGTACTACTGTTCCTTCTGCGTCCTTACAATCCACTTATGCTATCTACTAACCTAGTGAATGCTACGACTACACCTGCATTGTTACAACACTCTATCACTATCTGGATGCTAGTGAAGGCTACGGCTACACCCGCAAACTGACAAAACTCTAATATTATCTGACTGATAGTGAACATTACGGCTACACCCGTAGATTTACAATACTTGCCATGCTAACTGACCACTAGTGAATGCTACGGAAACCCCGTAGTCTTACATCACTTTCCAAACCGGGTAGAACATGCACTCGACCTAACAGACCATTGAACTTGAGTCCTAACTGAACTCTAACCTGGTTCCCAAAACCTGTTATCACGTGACCCCACTGTATCAGTACCGTACCCATGCCCGTGATCAAAGCATCACTGTAAACCAAGAAATCATCTACTCCCTCTGGCAGGGTGAGAATCGGTGCCTCGCACAACCGCTGTCTGAGAGTCTCAAAGGTTGCCAGCTGCTCAGGCCCCTAGTGAAGGGCTACTGACTTCTTGGTCAGTCGGGTCAAAGGAACTGCAATCTCATAGAAGTCTCAAATAAATCTCCAGTAATGTTACACCCCAAAACCAAGAACGGAGGAAACGTTCCGGGGTGGAGGACGTCATGTGAAGTATCATAACAATGTAAAGTAGTAAACAAGCAACAACATCATCCATTGCATTAAAAGTAAAGTTTTAATACATGTGTGTTCTTTCATAATGTACAACAATAAAATGAATAATCAAAATAAGATGAGTCTTGTCTGTGCTCCGTCTTCTCAAAACCTGGCCATCGTACCTGTCTAACTGGTGACCTGAGAATACAAGTTATTTTGAAAGCGAGTATCAACCTAAAGCTGGTGAATTCATAAGTATTTAAGTGTCATTGTCTTGTTTTGGAAAGCTGTTATGAATGCCATGTAAATCATTAAATGAAACAGTTGATATAAGTATGAAAAACCCTAGAAAATCCCATATTTCCTATCAGTATAAGAGAAGTCTTTTACCAAGACCCGAATGTTTTGAAAGTAGTCTTCTACCAAGACCTGTATGTTTTGCTGTAACAAAGACGGTTTTCCCTTTTATGACTATTATTAACAATATATAGTCTACCTCCTCGTTTATGTGATTGTAACACCAAATAAAAGTAATAGGAAAAGTATAACCATAAAAGTATTATCCTTTTGCATTAGGATAATGCGACATCGCGACTGCCGAAATGTATAACCTAGAACATCCGTAGATTGTTCATTTTCCTCTGTAGCTAGCAGCAGGTTTAAGGAATGGTTAGTCCCGTAAAGGTACTCCTAATATAAGTATTAACTATAGGCATCCGTAGATGTTCATTACCTCTGTTACTAACAGGTGGGTTCCGGAATGGTTAGTGTCACACCCCCAAACCAGAATGGTGGAAACATTCGGGGGTGGATGACTTCACGTAGTATCGCAACAATTGAATATTGTAAAGAAAGTAACACAACCATCATATATATATATATATATATATATATATATATATATATATATATATATAATGAAAACGTATATTGTTGCGTTATACATGTTATCAAAAGAATATTACAATATGATGATAAATGTTCAATAATAAAAACATCCTTAGTGTTCCTTCTCCCAAAAGCTGGTAGTTACCGGTATCACTGATTCCCTGAGAAATACAAGTGGTTTTGAAAAAGTGTCAACAATTAAGTTGGTGAGTTCATGAGTGTTTCGAGTTGAAAAGTATATCCTTTTTGGTAGTAAATTGGTAAACGAGGTTTTCCGAAAATCCAATATTTTCTTGTAAGTGATTCAAAAGGTCTCCAAAGTTGGAATGTGTTGGTATCTTTTATACTTGAATGATAAAAACAACTTTGTATGAAAAATAATGTAGAAAACTGCAATACACATATGAATCTCGTAAATCAATCTTGTTTTATACTTTGTATGTAAGTTTTATAACCATACTATTGACACTGACGGCCTGTAACAACATTCTTCAGGTGTTGCAGTGTTATGACATTTGTCACCCTAGACCTGCCGGTCTAACTATAGCTAGTAGTTTAGGTGCGGGATTGTCAATCCCGTATAGATCTATACACAAGTATCACGCTCTCCCTCCAAGATATTATGGCATATAATACAGGACTTGAAATGCATACCAAAAATGTACGTTGAAGTTTGAATATCTCACATTGCCTAGTATAAGTAGATTTACAATGAAATGACCTTACTTCTTTTGAAAGTGTTCCGTTTTTCAAGATGTATATGTAAAATGTACGACTCTCTTGTTAACTATACCCATTATAGTTTTTCAGATAGTATGTTCCATTTAGTAGAAATAACTTAGTGACATAATAGC
Source organism: Lactuca saligna (assembly GCF_052625555.1). NCBI lineage: Eukaryota > Viridiplantae > Streptophyta > Magnoliopsida > Asterales > Asteraceae > Lactuca > Lactuca saligna. The sequence goes on from NC_136422.1 coordinate 41,683,639, forward strand.
TCTTGTATACATAAGTTGTTTGTATCGATATTCGAAGATAGAAATTTCATTTATGTTTATATAACGATACTTTAACGTGTAATGTACTTGTATTTCCCCCCTAAAACATGAAAAAGAATTGAAAAGTAGGGGTATGAACTCACTCGTTAGGTTTGAAGAGAGAGGCTAGAGTTAAGTAGAACTTCGACCGCGGATGGTTGCGTTGTCGAGCTCTTCGGGGATCTTTGCAGCGTAAATCTTTCGTCGGGGGCTTGAGTGCGGGAACCGAGGTGAGGGGAGGGTCTCTGGAGCTTAGAAGTATGAGAGAATGACTGAGGACTTGTGAATGGTGTGCAAAAACTCGAGCTTATACCATCTATTTATAGGGCTGGAAACCCTCGTACGCGGCGCGTACCTACGGAGTATGCTGGGCGTACGCAGTATGTGGGGCGTACCTCGGTTACGCGTGGCGTAACAATGCGTCATGGCTTACGACTCCTGGCTAGCTAAGCGTAGAGTGGGCGGGCCGATGGGACTCGACTCTGGGTCTAGTACACGGGGCGTACTCCCAGAGTACGCGGGGCGTAATCTGGTCTGTCCTCTTCTAAATTCCGTAATTTTCGCGTACGAGCTCCGTTTTTCGTGTTCTTTATATCCATGTATAGGTGAGATTATGCTCTACCACTTTCCTTTAGACTCCGTCGGCTAGTTTTGACTTTATTTTTAATGACATACTTTTAAATAGGCCGGGCCTCCTAAAGTTCGTTAAAGATTTATAGGTTCTTTATTCGGCGTCGGTTTCCGTTTTTCTTTTTATCAATTTGCTCCTATTGTGGAGATCTTCAACTCTCATTTAGATTGCGTTAGCTAATTAACACTTGATCTTCAATTCGAGTTTTTAGCCCTCTACTACTGTTACGAAACTTTGAAAATTCGTAACTTCTTCATACGAGGTCCAATTTGGGCGATCTTTTTATGCACGCTCACCTTTCGATGAGATCTACGATTTTTGTTTAGATACTTAAGGCTAAAATGTATATTATTGAGATTTTTCTTTTTACGTCAAATAATGTTTTAACGGCGTGTCGTAAATATACGAGTGGTTGTAATTTCTTCAATATAACCCGGTTTTGAGCGTTCTTTATGTTTTCGGAAACCTTGACACGTTATCTAATATTTGATACATCCCAACTTATATATTTGAATACTTTATTTTCAAGGTTAATTTAGTTGTAGTTGACTTGTGAGCGTTACAGTGCTTTTGGAAAATATAGGGTTGTTACATCATCCCCATGTTAAGGGAATTTCATCCTGAAATTTAATCTAAGATAAAGTTTACAGATTAGGAAAAAGATGCGGGTACTTTTGTTTCATTTAATCCTCTCGTTCCCAGGTGTATTCAGGTCCTCACTTGGCGTTCCAGCGGACCTTTACGATAGGTATGCAGCTTTGTTTAGTCCTTTTGACTTCCCAATCCATGATTTCTACCGGTTCCTCTACAAATTGGAGGTTTTCATTTATTGCAATTTCGTCTAAAGGGACGACAAGGTTCTCATCTGATAAACACTTCTTTAGGTTTGATACGTGAAAGGTTGGGTGTACGTTGTGGAGTTCCTGAGGTAGTCTAAGTTTGTAAGACACTGGACCGATCCTAGCAAGGATCTCGAATGGTCCGATGTATCTAGGGTTCAGTTTCCCACGTTTTCCGAAATGTATTAATCCTTTCCAAGGTGAGACTTTTAGTAGGACACGGTCTCCAACCTGGAATTCCAAGGGTTTTCGTCTCTTATCTGCATAACTCTTTTGTCTATCCCTTGATTCCTTTAGACGTTCTCGAATTTGAACAATCTTCTCTGTAGTTTCCCTTATGATCTCTGGTCCAGTGAGCATGTTGTCAGTTGCTTGTCCTCTTGCTAGTTGTGTGTCCCCCACTTCGGCCCAGCATAAAGGTGACCTACACTTGCGGCCATAGAGGGCTTCGAACGGGGCAGCTTTGATACTGGTGTGGTAGCTATTGTTGTACGAGAACTCGACCAAGGGTAGATGTGTGTCCCATGCTTTGCCAAAATCGATTACACAAGCTCTCAGCATGTATTCTAGGGTTTGTATGGTTCTCTCGCTCTGGCCGTCGGTTTGTGGGTGATAAGCGGTACTCATGTCTAGTCTTGTCCCCAAATCTTTTTGTAGCGACTGCCAGAACCTTGAGGTGAATCTACTATCTCAGTCCGAGATAATGGATACGGGCACACCATGCAGTCGTACAATTTCTTTGAGGTATGTCCTTGTTAACTTCTCTAATTTATCCGTCTCTTTGATCGGTAGGAAATGCGCTGATTTAGTTAACCTGTCGACAATTACCTAAATGGTGTCGAGTCCGCTTGTCGTTTTGGGTAACTTGGTTATGAAATCCATGGTTATCCGTTCCCACTTGCATTCGGGTATTTCTGGTTGTTGTAATAATCCCGATGGTTTTTGGTATTCCACCTTGACCTTAGCGCACGTCAGACATTTACTTACGTAGGTAGCAATTTCGGCTTTCATGTTCGGCCACCAGTACAACTTTTTGAGGTCGAGATACATTTTATCGGATCCGGGGTGTATGGAGTATCGTGTCTTATGGGCTTCGTTCATGATAACTTCCCTAAATCCTCCAAACTTTGGTGTCCAAATCCTATCCATGAAGTAATGAACTCCATCACTCTTGACTTCAAGGTTCTTATCCATTCCTCTTAGGGCTTCTCCTGTCACATTTTCGGATTTTAAGGCTTCTATTTGGGCTTCCTTGATTTGCGTGGACAGGTGCGAATGGATCGTCATAGTTAGGGACTTCACTCGGTGACCTGAGTACTCCTTCCGACTGAGTGCATCAGCCACTACATTAGCCTTTCCGGGGTGATATCGAATTTCGCATTCGTACTCACTTAGTAGTTCTACCCACCGTCTTTGTCTCATGTTGATTTCTTTCTGGTTGAGGATATGTTGAAGGCTTTTATGGTTAGCGAAGATCGTACATTTAGTGCCGTAGAGGTAGTGTCTCCATATCTTTAGAGCGAAGACGACTGCTCCTAGCTCAAGATCGTGCGTTGTGTAGTTCACTTCATGCGTCTTTAGTTGCCTTGAGGCATAGGCGATGACCTTCCCTCGTTGCATCAGGACACACCCGAGTCCTTGGTTTGATGCATCGCAATAGACCACGAAGTCCTCCGTTCCTTCTAGCAGGGTTAGGATGGGCGCACTACATAATGCTCGTTTTAGCGTTTGAAACGCGGCGTCTTGTTTTTCTCCCCAGTCGAAGGTCACATTCTTCTAGGTTAGTGTGGTGAGTGGCTTGGCAATCTTGGAGAAATTTTGTATGAACCTTCGGTAATACCCGGCGAGTCCCAAAAATTGTCGGATCTCTGTAGGGGTTCTTGGAATCGTCCAACTCTCTATTGCCTTGATCTTCGAGGGATCCACATGTATTCCCTCCTTGCTTACTACGTGTCCTAGGAATTCCACCTCTCGAATCCAATATTCGCACTTGGAAAATTTTGCGTAAAGTTTCTCTGCCCTTAATGTTTCCAGAACCTGGCGGAGATGTTGGCTGTGTTCTCCCTGGCTTCTAGAATAGATGAGTATATCATCTATGAACACGATCACGAATTTGTCCAGGAAGGGACGACATACTCGGTTCATCAAATCCATGAACACCGCTGGAGCGTTTGTCAATCCGAAGGGCATTACTACAAACTCGTAGTGACCATATCGTGTTCGGAAAGCCGTTTTGGGGATGTCTCCTTCCAGTACTCGTAGTTGGTGATAACCAGATCTTAGGTCGATTTTTGAGAAGTAGCTCGCTCCCTGTAGTTGGTCGAACAGATCGTCTATGCGTGGAAGGGGATATCGGTTCTTGATTGTCAGTTTGTTCAGCTCTCGATAATCGATGCACATACGAAAAGACCTGTCCTTCTTTTTCACGAATAGGACTGGTGCTCCCCATGGTGAGAAGCTTGGTCTGATGAATCCCTTGCTCAACAGCTCATTCAATTGACTGGACAGTTCCTCCATCTCGGCTGGAGCTAAGCGGTAAGGTGACTTTGCTACTGGGGTAGCTCCGGGGATTAAGTCGATTCTGAATTCGACTTGACGTTCCGGTGGGATTCCTGGAAGATCTTCTGGGAAAATGTCTGGGAAGTTGCAGACTTCCGGAATGTCTTTAATGTTCCTTGGTTCTTGTTTCTGGTCTACTACGTGGGCTAGAAAGGCATGGTATTCCTTGCGAAGATATTTTTGTGCTTTAACACAGGAGATGTTTTGCAAATTTGAACTAGGTTTGTCTCCATATATGATAAGATTTTCACCGTTGGGCAGATTGAGACGAACGGCCTTTTCATGGCAAAGAATGTCGGCATGGTGAAGACTCAACCAGTCGATACCGATGATTACATCAAAACTTCTTATCGAAATGGGCATAAGATCGATTTGAAATAAGTGTTCGTTTAAATTTAATGTGCATCCTACGTACATATCACTTGTGCTTTCTGTTTTTCCATTAGCCATTTCTACAGTGAATATTTTATTAAGTGGTTGGGGTCTTTGGTTAAGTAGGTGTTTGAATTTATGACTCACAAAACTTCTCTCCGCGCCGCAGTCAAAGAGTATGCATGCATAAATGTTGTCGAGGAGAAACGTACCCTAACTACTGTTGGATCAGTTATTGCTTCATTTTGACCTATTGCCAGCACTCTCCCAATACCACCAACATTCCTTGTCTTGGGGCAGTCCCTCTTGAAATGCCCAGTTTCTCCACATCCATAACATGCTTGGCTTATCCCAGTACCAGGAACTTGAGTGACTGGTCGCGCTGGTGCTTTACAGAAACGGGCTGTGTGCCCTTTCCTGTCGTAGTTCTTACAGTGCATCTCGCGGAAATTACCGTGGTGATGGTAGTTGCATTTGCTGCACTTGGGCAAGTTCCCTGCATATTGTTTTGTTGGCGCCGGGGTTGTAGGAGTTGTGGTAGGAGCAGTAGCAGCATGAACTGCCACCATTTGTTTCTTTGAAGGTTCTTGTGAGGTTTGCCTCTTTCTCTTGTTCCAGAATTTCTTCTTCTTCTTGTTATTGTTATTGTTGTCGTTGTTCCCTTTGGTTGGTTCAGCTACGATAGTCGTGACTCCTTGGCAGACGCCATGATCAACGAGAGATTGCGCCAGTTCCTTGGCGTTGTCGAAGGTCATGGGCTTGGAAGCTAACACACTTCCTCGAAGTTGGGGTGATAGTCCCCAGATGTACCTCTCCACTTTTTGACTTTCCAGAATCAACATCCCTGGACAAAGTGTTATCAAATCACTGAACATGTTGGTGTAGCCTGCGATGTCCGAGCCTACCATCGAAAGGCCCCACAGTTCTTATTCAAGCTTCTGAATCTCGCCTCTTGGGCAGTATTCTCGTAGAAGCATTCGTTTCAGGTTTTCCCAACCCATGGAGTTTGCCACCACTAGGGTTAGTGTCTTGACGTGGCCGTTCCACCACGTTAGTGCGCGTTCAGCGAAAGTAAAAGTAGCAAATTTTACTTTGCTTTCTTCAGGGCATGTGCAAATTTTGAATACGGCTTCCGTTTTCTCTATCCATTGGGACAGAGCCAATACTCCCCCAGTCCCATAAAAGGGAATAGGTTTTCCATTGGTGAAGTCTTTGTAAGTGCAGACTCCGGAACGGCCTTGACTTGGGGCATTTGTAAAGCTGTTTATTCCTCCTCCTGACCCATTGTTGCTCATTTGAGCCATCGCCGTGGTTACAGCGGCCGTTACAGCAGTTTGGAACATAGCTGCATCCATAGTGGGAGGGGGTGGTGGAGGTGGTGATGGAGTTGAGTTTTTGCGTGTTGATCTACGAGGAGGCATGTTCTGGTAGAGAAAAATAAGAATGAATACTATAATTTTCTAAGGTTTGGACAATAGTATGTTAGTTGTATTTTGTAACTTGTTTTGACTTTAGTTTATGGTTTCAGGGTAGGCATAGAAATTTTTAGTTAACCCCATAAGTTTCCGAGGGATATAATAAAGAAGTACTTTATATTAATATATATATTGGTTACACCCGTGGTGTGTTACATCTCTTGCTAGGGAAAATTTGACCTACCTAGAGGTCTCCGATTACAGTTACAAAAAGGAAATAAGCGAAAAGAAAAAAAGAAAACTTTTATCCGAAATCCTATTTTATAACAAAATTGTTGGGGCTTGAACAAGCTCTACTTGTGGCGTTTGGCGCTGGATTCGGCATCTGACCGTTTGACTCCCATCAGTCGCCTCTCGAGATTTGCTTGTTGTTCTTTCATCTCTCTTATTTCATCTAGAGTCGTTATCATTTGGTTCTGAAGTGTCCTCGTGTAGATTTAGGTATTCTCATGTAGTCCTTCCAAACAGTGGATGTCAGCAGCGTTACCTTGGGTAGCAGCATTGATCTCGCAAACTCTGGCTGCTTGTTGGTCTGCCTGGTAGTTCTGGTTAGCTATAGCGTGCACGACAACAGGAAGTGCTCGATCAGCTGAGCCTCCCCCACTTACGTTGTAAAAATCCCGACACATGCCGAATGGAGGGCGTACACCTTGCTGACGGCTCCAGTAGTAGAGGTGGCTTCCCCAGATGGGGATGGGTCCCGGTTGATATGGTCTGATTATGGGAGGATGGGGGATGAGAGGGTCGATTACTTCCGTTTCGGAGTCTTTTCCGCTAGAAATTTCCACGATCTCCTCGTCGACTTCGTATTCTTCTCCGACTTCGATTTCGAATTCTTCTTCGACTCCCTCCTCGAACTCTTCTTCGACCTCTTATTCGATTTCCTCTGGGTCTTCCTCAGGGTCTTCTTCTATCCAGCCGCTGTTACCTTGGTTTAGGTAGTAGGGGTCTCCCGGTAAAGGAAATCCGGCCATTTGTCTGTACTGGGATAGAGGTATGAGATTTTTATAAGAAAAGAAATTTCTATTTACGACTTCCTATGCCTATCTATATTTTTACGGAGCGCAAATATTTTATCGTCCAATTATTTTTTTTACAATAGACTTATAGTATTTCAATTTAGCGAATCCAGATTTTATAAGTTTTTGGCTTGTTAACTACTACGACCATTCCTCGACGTACATTGGTCAAATCCAGGATAAATATAGTTGATCAGGCTATATTTATTCTCGATTTGATTACATACCCCAAGGCCCAATCGTGGTATTGCAACTTGCCTTAATACTTTTTAGAAAAACTTGTCATGATACGAGACTAATACATGCGGGTAAAAATGTATATATTTAAAGAAAATATATTTATATGAAAATGTTTTGTCAGAGGGTTTTTGGTTCCTGTTGTATTTATAGTTTGTATATATTATGTGGTTTGATATACTTAGTTCACTATAAACAATGCTCTGATACCAATCTGTCACACCCCCAAGCTAGAATGGCGGAAACATTCGGGGGTGGATGACTTCACGTAGTATCACAACAATTGAATATTGTAAAGAATGTAACACAACCATCATATATATATATATATATATATATATATATATATATATATATATATATATATATATATATATATATATATATATATAATGAAAACGTATATTGTTGCGTTATACATGTTATCAAAAGAATATTACAATATGATGATAAATGTTCAATAATAAAAACATCCTTAGTGTTCCTTCTCCCAAAAGCTGGTAGTTACTGGTATCACTGATTCCCTGAGAAATACAAGTGGTTTTGAAAAAGTGTCAACAATTAAGTTGGTGAATTCATGAGTGTTTCGAGTTGAAAAGTATATCCTTTTTGGTAGTAAATTGGTAAACGAGGTTTTCCGAAAATCCAATATTTTCTTGTAAGTGATTCAAAAGGTCTCCAAAGTTGGAATGTGTTGGTATCTTTTATACTTGAATGATAAAAACAACTTTGTATGAAAAATAATGTAGAAAACTGCAATGCACATATGAATCTCATAAATCAATCTTGTTTTATACTTTGTATGTGAGTTTTATAACCATACTATTGACACTGACGACCTGTAACAACATTCTTCAGGTGTTGCAGTGTTATGACATTTGTCACCCCAGACCTGCCGGTCTAACTATAGCTAGTAGTTTAGGTGCGGGATTGTCAATCCCGTATAGATCTATACACAAGTATCACGCTCTCCCTCCATGAGATTATGGCATATAATACAGGACTTGAAATGCATACCAAAAATGTACGTTGAAGTTTGAATATCTCACATTGCCTAGTATAAGTAGATTTACAATGAAATGACCTTACTTCTTTTGAAAGTGTTCCGTTTTTCAAGATGTATATGTAAAATGTACGACTCTCTTGTTAACTATACCCATTATAGTTTTTCAGATAGTATGTTCCATTTAGTAGAAATAACTTAGTGACATAATAGCTCTTGTATACATAAGTTGTTTGTATCGATATTTGAAGATAGAAATTTCATTTATGTTTATAAAACGATACTTTAACGTGTAATGTACTTGTATTTCCCCCCTAAAACATGAAAAAGAATTGAAAAGTAGGGGTATGAACTCACTCGTTAGGTTTGAAGAGAGAGGCTAGAGTTGAGTAGAACTTCGACCGCGGATAGTTGCGTTGTCGAGCTCTTCGGGGATCTTTGCAGCGTAAATCTTTCATCGGGGGCGTACCTCGGTTACGCGGGGCGTACCTCGGTTACGCGGGGCGTACGCAGTACACTGGGCGTACGCAGTACGCGGGGCGTACCTCGGTTACGCGGGGCGTAACAATGCGTCATGGCTTACGACTCCTGGCTAGCTAAGCGTAGAGTGGGCGGGCCGATGGGACTCGACTCTGGGTCTAGTACGCGGGGCGTACTCCCAGAGTACGTGGGGCATAATCTGGTCTGTCCTCTTCTAAATTCCGTAATTTTCGCATACGAGTTCCGTTTTTCGTGTTCTTTATATCCATGCGTAGGTGAGATTATGCTCTACCACTTTTCTTTAGACTCCGTCGGCTAGTTTTGACTTTATTTTTAATGACATACTTTTAAATAGGCCGGGCCTCCTAAAGTTCATTAAAGATTTATAGGTTCTTTATTCGGCGTCGGTTTCCGTTTGTCTTTTTATCAATTTGCTCATATTGTGGAGATCTTCAACTCTCATTTAGATTGCGTTAGCTAATTAAAACTCGATCTTCAATTTGAGTTTTTAGCCCTTTACTACTGTTACGAAACTTTGAAAATTCGTAACTTCTTCATACGAGGTCCAATTTGGGCGATCTTTTTATGCACGCTCACCTTTCGACGAGATCTACGATTTTTGTTTAGATACTTAAGGCTAAAATGCATATTATTGAGATTTTTCTTTTTACGTCAAATAATGTTTTAATGGCGTGTCGTAAATACACGAGTGGTTGTAATTTCTTCAATATAACCCGGTTTTGAGCGTTCTTTATGTTTTCAGAAACCTTGACACGTTATCTAATATTTGATACATCCCAACTTAGATATTTGAATACTTTATTTTCAAGGTTAATTTAGTTGTAGTTGACTTGTGAGCGTTACAATGCTTTTGGAAAATATAGGGTTGTCACAGTTAGTCCTATCAAGTTATCCTTTTGAACTAGGATAGGCAGAACAAATTACGCATAATGTACTAGTAACTCATCCTAATGAATCTGGGTACAAGTATTCATGTAAGTGTATACAAATAAATGTATTCATGTAAGCGTATCGATGTAGACGTATTCATGCAACATGTAATGTATAGTATAGACTCATGAATGAACTGACTCTGGTGTAATTCCTTGAAATAGGAATAATGTTTTGTATCTCCTAACTATCCTTATAATAGTTAACTGGAAGGTAATTGATTGTCCAAGCAGGTTTATACACCCTTGCTACACAATAGTGTGGGAAACTGAATGAGGGATGAAAGCTATCATATTAATACATATATAAGAACGTAAGTGTATAGATATAGTTTTGTTCAAGAAGATGAAAATGGTTTTGTAAGACATTTAAGAGTTTTGAACAATAATTAACAATGACTTGATGTCATTTTAATAAACATTTCAAAAGTAATACATTTGCTATCAAGGTATTTTTAAGATATAAAACCATTTCATGCATCACATTTTGTAGTATGTGAAATATGCTGAATGAAAACACAGTTACAAATACATATGATTGATTTAATAACATGCGGTTTTCTACCTGTATTCCCCCCCCCCCCCCCCCCATTAAAGCATTTAAAATCATTTGAAACATTGATTAAGGGGTATGAACTCACCTGTTGTGGGTGATACAGATGAACTGAAGAGGTAGAATTGCTAGGTGTCAAGTGAAGTCTTGAACACACTCTATGATCCTAGTTAACATATAATATCACATATATGTAACAAATTAGTCTATAAACAACTACTAAATAAGTCAAGACATCCTAGGACATGCTAAACACCTTTATCAAGTGTTATTAGCCTCTAGGATTGCATCTAAGTGTTTGTAGGGGAAGCTATTGTGTGTAGGGCTCAAGGAAAACTCCACCCTGAAGTTCACGGACCTAATGAAACTACCAAAGGAGTTTACGGTTGTAAAATCATGGGTTTACGGTCGTAAGCTCACACTTATATGTCCATTTTGTGTTTGATGCTCTACAAGACCCTAAGAAGCATTTCTACTTAATAGCTTGATCTATGCAAGAGTTTAGGGCATTATATAACTCCTTTTAGGAGTTTACGGCCCTGGGACCAAATCCCATGGTGATTACAGCCGTAATCTCCCTTGGATGGTTGTTTTTGGTGTTTTCAAGTTCTTAATTCAACTAGGAACTAAACTAGGCTAGTGTACAAGGCTTTAGAAGAGTTTATAGCACCATTTGGCACTATTGTTTGGAGTTCACGACCCTGGAACTTCTTGGGCCGTGAAAACCTTACTCTTGGTGTTCTAATGGTGTTTGCTAGTCCTAAACACATTAGGGTGAAGTGCTATGCTAGTCTCTTGGCTTAAGGAAGACATTTGGGGCATTTTGACACCTTAAAATGGAGTTCACAGCCCAGGAACATCCTTGGCCGTGAACTCACTTTCAACCCTTGATTCTTAATGTTTTGGATGTCTAAACAAGCCATGGGTAGTCTTAAGGTTCATTTCCAAGGCTTTGAGGGACATTGGGCACACTTTGGCCCTTATAAAAGATTTTACTCTCCAAGTGTTCTTGGGCGGTAAACTCTCAAATATTGGGGTTTTGATCCAATTTTCATGTTATTAAGCACAATCTAAGCTATATAATACAACTAGATGCAAGTACTCACAATTTGGGATGAAAACCCGAAGATCCGTGAGAGAGAATTCGGCTTTTCTCTAGTTGGAAATGTAACTAATGAATAAATGTGGTCCAGAATCCTATATATAGTCCTGGGATTTTTGGCAGAAAATATTTTATTCCTGAAATGAACTCTAATACCATAGAGTTTTGGAATAACATTGTTGCACAAAGCCCTAGTGCATCCACTCTCCTGATATCTCTTTAAGTGTAAATCCTGAAAACTGTCCAACTTATACCCAAAAGTCTGGAACTTCACTGTAACTGTTCTAACTTCTATTGACTTGATATGGTTTGTTCATAATGGAAATTTCGGGTTGTCACAAGTAATAAACTGCTAGACCCAGGAAACTCCAAATCTCATATGGAGACCTCGGAATCTCCCTTTGCATCACGACCTCTATCCTGGCCGGATCGACTAGAATACTCTTTTGGTTGACAAGGTACACAAGAGATTGCACCCCGTGCAACCAGAACTCACATTTGGAGAACTTTATAAAAAGTCTCTCCTCCAATTAGATACGGAATGATAATGGTGCACGTGGAGCCTACTAAGTATCCCTGACTGAGTATCCTCTACATATTACTCCTGCACCGATCCCGACAAAGATACGGAATGATAATGGTGCACGTGGAGCCCACTTCTCAAGATGTATCCCCCTTTGGGTTCATGAAAGACTTTTCGACATGCAGGATGACATTTATGATCCTTGATAACCCAGCCACTAGCAGAAAACTGACCCAAGATCTGACTTATCCAAACTCACTCATAATTCCAAAGCGATACATATTCCTAAACATTCATTTATCAGCAGAAGAAGATGACATACCCAGAACATCTAGAGGAATATTGATCACCTTCAGCTGACATGACCAACCCTGCCACACCTATAGCAGCCTAAACCCTTGGAGCGATAACATCCTTTGTGCACTTTCCTATACGTGCTGCACTGACTCCGGCCCAACTGGCCTTTCACCTGATGACTAGAAATCACATGTCTATTCTCAGGACCTTATACTATAAGAAACAAGCACGAACCTCTCTACTCAAAGTGCTCCAAATCGATCTCGAATTTGCAACCTCTTGGAAATCATATCCTTGAGGGTCTGACACCCTGCCACACTCACTAGCTCGCTTACCAATGGCTAAGCTGCAACAACTGAAACATCCTCTGTGCCCAACCAGGTCACAAACTTCTCCCTGAAGCTTCTCAGATTCTCCAAGACTCTCACTGATTCGAGTATGGATCATGTGCTTTCAGTAGTACGGGCCCAATACTACCTTCTACACCTATCCATACTTTTGTCAGCAATCCTCCTGAATCCTCCAAGTCACTTCCTCAAACTGGCACACGCAAGTCTCATTAAGCCTCGCTACTAACCCACTGAAACATATCCTAGGCTTTCCTATGTTCCCATACTCACCCAGTCCTCAGCTGCTGAAAGATTCCCGGTAATGTCAACTAGCTACCTTATTAATATAGCCACATGCAACAGAGATCAAATAATCCTTCGAGTTAGAGACCCATCCCTAAAACGATTGGACTTAGACAAGAGCTGCGTAATAGGGTCAAATCTATCACTCTGATATTATCCAACCTGTGCCACATGTGAATTAGCATATTCACTTAATAGATAGCTCACATTACTAAGAATCCCACATAGCACAAAGCAAGCAACATTCAGACAATGGAAAAATCTAACCCTCAGAAACCAATCAAACCATTCTCTCCTCTAATCAGGAATCTGTACATGCAATTCAAAGGCTCATACAATCAGGCATAACCTAAACAAGCTATCCTATCACATACTAATCAGTACTAGCATGCAAGTCTACAAGCACATATAGTAGGCATATAAGGTATCCTCCTAGATCCTCAACCCTAATCTAGCATGCAGTTCTCATAATCATATCGTAACATAACATAACATATCATAACATGTATGGATATCTTGGGGAAAACTTACTTGAGCTCGGTTGATTGCACGCATCACACACCTTGTTCTTTTCAAAGTTCTTTCCTCATTCAAATTCTTTTCAAACTTCTTTTTATAAAATGATTTTACTGTTTAAAATTTTCATACCTAGTCCTTAGTGTGGGTTCAGACACACCCAAGAGTGTGCCCGAATCCATCTAACCAAGGCTCTGATACCAACTTGTAACATCCCAAAATTTAAGGCCAAAAATTTCGTTTAATTAATTTATTACATAACCAACAATATAAGAAAACATCCATAATATAATGTCATGTCAAAACCAAAGTAGAAATAATCAAACATGTTATCATAAAACAATATCAGAGTGTAATCCCAAAAATCTCATGTGTGGAAAACCATAGTGTGATGCGCTGCGATCGAGTCGGCTCCTTTCCTTTGAAAACAAGCACCTGAAACAAAAACTATAAACTGTAAGCACTAAGCTTAGTGTGTTCCTCCATCATACCACACACCATATAATAATATATTGTCAGACAATTCTGGGGGTACCTGACTTACCCAGATCAAGCCATTCTGGGGTGCTTGACTTACCCAGGTCAAGCCATTCTGGGGTGCTTGACTTACCCGTCGGTCTATTTCACCTGACTACCAGGGACTATTTAACCCCTACCACTACCATGTAATAATATAACACACATATACTATGTGACAACCCTATATTTTCAAATCAATGTAACATTCAAAAGTCAAATACAACGAACTATTTGAAATCAATGAAATTAGCTTCAAAAATAAAGTGTTCTAAAATCTAAATTGGGATGCCTCAAATGTGAGATATCGTGCCAAGTTTTCCAAAAACATAAAGAACATTAAAATCCGAGTTATAACAAAAAATTTATGACCACTCGAAAATCCACGACACACCCGGTAAAACATTGCTAAACGTAAAAAGTGAAATTTCAATAAAGTGCATTTTAGCCTTAGGTATCTAAACGAAAGTCGTAGATTACGTTAAACCGTGAACGTGCATAAAAAGAACGCCCAAATTGGACTTCGTATGAAGAAGTTACGAATTTTCTAAGTTTCGTAACAGCGGTAGACAGCTAAAAACTCGAATTAAAGATCGGAGGATTTCTAGTCAATTCAACCTAAACGAGAGTTAAAGGTCTCCACAATAGGAGTACAATGGTAAAAAGACAGAAAAATACGGACGTTGGATAAAAAAGTTATGGATTTTTAACGAACTTTAGCAGTCCCGACCTACTAAAAATATACTATTAAAAATAAATTCAAAACTAGCCGACAAAGCCTAAATGAAAGTTGTAGAGCATAGTCTTACCTACGCGTGGATATAAAGAACACAAAAAACGGAGCTCGTACGCGAAAGTTACGGAATTTAGATGTTGGAAATAAAAATTACGCCCAATGTAATTTAGTGTACGCCCAGCGTACTCAGACGCAGTGTCGCGTCCTATCGGCTAACATGCTAGCTAGGCTCAAGTCGTAAGCGATGACGACTCCGAAGTACACCCATCGTACCCCTAGAGTACACCCAGCGTACGGGGTGTTTCAGCACCATAAATAGAGTGCATAAGCCCCGGGTTTTGGAACACATTTCTCAACTCTCCTCTCACTCTTACACTCTCTTAAGCTCCAGAGACTATCCCGACACCCTCAATTCCATACCCGAGCCCCGAAGAAGGTTTTACGCTACTGAGATCCCCTAAGAATCCGAAGATGTAGCTTTCCGCAGTCAAGGTTCTGCTCGATTCTAGTCTCACTCTCTTCAAACCAAACAAGTGAGTTCATACCCCTATTTTTCACGTCTGTTTCACGTTTTAGGGGGGGGGGGGGGGAGTACAAGTGCAATACTAGAAAACATATCGCTTTATATAGATTTAAATACAACATCTATTTTATTAAAATGCTTCGATATCAACATTTTACTTTGCACGAAAAATTAGTATTTCTTCGAGTTATTATCACTAAATGGAACACACTTTCAGAAAAACTATAATGGGTATAGTTTGCGGGTTATTCATTACATTCTTACGTAAACATTGTGAAAAATGAAATACTTTCATCCGCAATGAAATATAGACTTTGTTTTTCATAAATCTATTTATACTAAGTGTTATGAGATATTCAACTTCAACGTACTCTCAAGTATGCATTTCAAGTCCTGTATGATAAACCATAATCTCTTGGAGGGAGAGCATGATACTTGTGTATAGATCTATACAGGATTGACTATCCCGCACCTAAATTGTTAGCTACACTTAGACCAGCAGGTCTAGGGTGACAAATGTCATAACACTACAACGCCTGAAGAACGTTGTTACAGGCAGTCTGGGTCAATAGCATGGTTATAAAACTCACACGGAAGTATTAAAAATAAGTTTGATTTACGAGACTCATGAATGCATTTAGTATTTACATTATTTTGAGTATAAATTTACCTTCATCATTTGAGCACGAAAGATACTAACACCCTCCAACTTTTGGAAGTTTTTCAAACTATATGTAGAAAATATTGGATTGTCTAGAAAAACCCTTTATTGTTAACACTTTTTTCGAAACTACTTGTATTTCTCAGGCAAACAGTAATACATGTAACTACCAGCTTTTGGAGAAGGAAAGCTAAGACATCTATTATTAAAACATTTTAAATCATCATATTTGTAATATTCTTTTGAAACATGTATTACGCAACAATGTAAGTTTTTGTTATATATATGATGGTTGTGTTACTTTCTTTACAATATTCAACTGTTGTGGTACTACGTGAAGTCACCCACCCCCAAATGTTTCCGCCATTCTGGTTTGGGGGTGTGACAGATTAGTATCAGATCATTGTTTATAGTGAACTAAGTATATCGAACCACATAAGAAATACAAACAATAAATGCAAAAGGGACCAAAAACCCTCTGATAAAACGTTTTCATAAACGATATTTTTAATAAATTTAAGCGATATACATTTTTACACGCATGCATCGGTCTCGTATCATAGCAAAGTTTTATAAAAAGTATTAAGGCAAGTTGTGACACTACGACTAGGCCTCCGGGTATGTAATCCAATCGAGAATAAATATAGCCTGATAACCTATATTTATGCTGGATGTGACCAACGTATGTCGAGGAATGGTCGTAGTGGACAACAAGTAAAAAACTTACCAAATAAAAATACTAGATCTAAACTTACAAATTAGAAATACTATACGAATGTTTTAAAAACATAAGGACAATAATAATCGTCCAAACCTCAAGATTTGGTTAAATTTAGGAAGTCGTCGAATAAAATTTCCTTTTTACTCCTAAATTTTTATAAAAATGTTCATACCTCTATTCGAGGAGGAAGTCGAAGAGAAAGAAGAGCCTATGGAGGAGGAAGAGGAAAGTGCTAATGGAACAGACTCAGAGCCGGAAATAATCAACCCACCAGCTCCCCGATCTCCTGCAATTAGAATGGGATACCAAGGTCCCACTCCCGTTTGGGGAAGCCATATCCACCATTGGATCCAACAACAGGGTGTACGCCCTCCATTTGGCATGTGTCGGGAGTTCTACGACGTCAGTGGTGGAAGTACAACCGATCGAGCGCTTCCCGTCCTTGTGGGCAAAATAGCCAACCAGACCTACCAATCGGGAGTTCAAGCGGTCTAAATTCATGAGATCAATGCTGTTGTACAGGGTAACGCCGCACAGGGACACTTCAAAGCCAAATAGAGGCAGCACTTGCAGAAATAAGAGAGATGAAGGAACAACAAGCAGTCTTGGAAAGATGTTTAATGGGAGCCAAAAATTCAGACACGGAGTCTAGCTCCAAATGCAAAACACGTCGCAAGTAGGACTTGCCCAGCACCAACAATTTTGATATAGAATAGGACCTCGGATAAAGTTTTTACATTCCTTAAAATTGTAATCGGAGACCTATCGTAATTCACCGGATTATCTAAATTGCTATATCAACTTCGAAATCATTGACTAAGGTCAAAACAAATTACAGATATAACTAACCCTCTAATGGACGATTGTAAAATCACTAAAAACTTATAGTCTTCATTGTTGTTTCTTTACCAGAACATGCCTCGCCGTAGATTAGCACGCAGAAACACAACTCCAACACCACCTCCACCACCCCCTCCAACTATGGATGCAGCTAGTTTTCAGGCTGGTGTAACAGCCGCCGTAACCGCAACAATGGCACAAATGAGTAACAACGGGTCAGGAGGAGGAATAAACAACTTTACAAATGGCCGAAGCCAAGGCCGTTCCAGGGAATGTACTTACAAAGACTTCTCCAACAGCAAACCCATCCCCTTTAATGTAACTTGGGGAGAGATGGCTCTATCCCAATGGATAGAGAAAACGGAAGCGGTGTTCGAGATATGCTCATGCCCTGAAGAAAACAAAGTAAAATTTGCTGCCTGTACTTTCTCCGAAGGAGCCCTAACATGATGGAATGGCCACGTAAAGTCACTAACTCTGGTGGTGGAAAACTCCATGGGTTGGGAGAACCTGAAACGAATGTTACTACGAGAGCATTGCTCAAGAGGTGAGATTCAGAAGCTCGAGCAGGATCTTTGGGACCTTACGATGGTAGGCTCGGACATCACAGGCTATACAAATAGATTCAGTGACTTGATAATACTTTGCCCAGGAATGATGATTCTGGAAAGCCAAAAGGTGGAAAGGTATATCTGGGGACTGTCACCCCAGCTTCGAGGAAGTGTACTAGCCTCAAAACCCACAACGTTCGACAGCGCCAAGGAACTGGTGCAATCTCTCGTTGACGATGGGGTCTGCCAAAGTGTCACAACCGTCGTCCCCGAACTAACCAAAGGAAGCAACAACAATGAAAATAATGCCAACAACAATAGTAAGAAGAAGTTTTGGATCAAGAGAAAAGGTCAAACTTCGCAAGAACCTACAAAGAAACAAATAGTGGCGGTCCATGCCGCTACTGCCCCCACTGCTATTCTCGCTACCCTGACGCCAACAAAACAATATGCTGGGAACCTGCCAAAGTGCAACAAATGCAATTACCATCACCACGGTAATTGCCGTGAAATGCACTGTAAAAACTGCGATAGGAAATGGCACACTGCCTGTTTCTGTATGGCACCGACGCGACCAATCACCCAAGTTCCTGGTATTGGAGTAAGCCAGGCATGTTATGGCTGTGGGGAAATTGGGCACTTCAAGAGGGATTGCCCTAAGACAAAGAATCCTGGTGGTGTAGGAAGAATGCTGGCAATAAGGCAGAACGAAGCAATCGCTGACCCCACGGTGGTTACCGGTACGTTTCTCCTCGGCGACATTTAGGCATGCATAATCTTTGACTGCGGTGCGGAGAGGAGTTTCGTGAGTCATAAATTCAAACACTTACTTAATAAAAAACCCTAAGCACTCAATAAAATATTCACTGTAGAAATGGAAAACGGTAAAACGGAAAGCGCAAACGATATGTACATTGGCTGTACATTAAATATAAACGAGCACTTGTTTCAAATCAATCTTATGCCAATTACTATAAGAAGTTTTGATGTCATCATCGGTATGGACTGGTTAAGCCTTCACCATGCTGATATACTTTGTCATGAAAGGGTCGTTCGCCTCAATCTGCCAAGCGACAAAACTCTTGTCATTTATGGTGACAAACCCAGTACAAATTTACAAATCATCTCCTGCGTCAAAGCTCAAAAATATCTTCGCAAGGAATATCATGCCTTTCTAGCCCACGTGGTAGACAAGAAACGAGAATCGAAAGACATTAAAGACATTCCCAAAGTCTGCAATTTCCCAAACGTCTTCCAAGAAGATCTTCCAGGAGTCCCACCAGAACGCCAAGTCGATTTCAGGATCGACTTGATACCCAGAGCTACCCTAGTAGCAAAATCGCCATACCGTCTAGCCCTAGCCGAGATGCAGGAATTGTCCAGTAAACTAAACGAGCTGTTGAGCAAAGGCTTCATCAGACCGAGCTTCTGACAATGGGGAGCATCGCTCCTATTCGTAAAGAAGAAGGATAGATCTTTCCGCATGTGCATCGATTACCGGGAACCGAACAAACTCACAATCAAGAACCGATATCCCTTACCGCGCATAGACGATTTGTTCGACCAACTACAAGGAGCAAGATACTTCTCAAAGATCGATCTAAGATCTGGTTATCACTTAGCTGCAAGTTCTGGATGGAGACATCCCCAAAACGGCATTCCGAACTCGCTATGGTCACTACGAGTTTGTAGTGATGCCCTTTGGATTGACAAATGCACGAACGGTGTTCATGGACTTGATGAACCGAGTATGTCATCCCTTCCTGGATAAATTTGTGATCATGTTCATAGATGATATACTCATCTATTCAAGAAGCAAGGAAGAACATAGCCAACACCCCCGCCAAGTTTTGGAAACATTAAGGGCAGAGAAGCTATACACAAAATTTTCAAAGTGCGAATTTTGGATTCGGAAAGTAGATTTCCTAGGTCACATAGTCAGCAAGGAGGGGATACACATGGATCCTTCCAAGATCAAGGCAATCGAGAACCGGACGACTACAAAGACTCCAACGGAAATCTAACAATTCTTGGGACTTGCCGGGTATTACCGAAGGTTCATACAAAACTTCTCGAAGATTGCTAAGCCGCTTACCACCCTAATTCAGAAGAGTGTGACCTTCGACTTGGGAGAAAAACAAGACATCGCATTTCAAACACTAAAGCGAGCCCTATGCAGTGTGCCCATTTTAACCTTACCAGAAGGAATAGAAGACTTCGTGATCTACTGTGATGCGTCAAACCAAGGACTTGGATGTGTTCTGATGCATCGAGGGAAGGTCATCGCATACGCCTCAAGACAACTATAGAAGCACGAAGTAAACTACATGACACACGATCTCGAGCTAAGAGCAGTTGTTTTCGCTCTAAAGATCTGGAGGCACTATCTCTACGACACGAAATGTACCATCTTCACCGATCATAAAAGCCTCCAGCATATCCTCAACCAGAAGGAACTCAACATGAGACAAAGACGGTGGGTAGAACTACTAAACGATTACGAATGCGAAATTCGTTATCATCTCGAAAGGCTAATGTGGTGGCTGATGCACTCAGCCGAAAAGAATACTCGGGCTGCCGAGTGAAATCTCTAACTATGACAATCCATTCACACCTGTCCACGCAAATCAAGGAAGCTCAATTATAAGCCTTAAATTCCGAAAATGTGGCAGGGGAAGCCTTAAGGGGAATAGATAAGAATCTTGAAGTCAAGGATGACAGAGTTCGTTACTTCATGAATCGGACCTGGACGCCGAAGTTTGGCGGATTCAAAGAAGTCGTCATGAATGAAGCCCATAAGACACGATACTCCATACATCCCAGTTCCGATAAGATGTATTTGGACCTCAAGAAACTGTATTGGTGGCCGAACATGATAGCCGAAATTGCTACCTACGTGAGCAAATGTCTGACCTACACCAAAGTCAAGGTGGAATACCAAAAGCCCTCGGAACTGTTGCAACAACCGGAAATACCTGAATGGAAGTGGGAGCAAATAACCATGGACTTCATAACCAAGTTACCCAAGACAGCAAGCGGACTCGACACAATCTAGGTGATCCTCAACAGGTTAACTAAATCCGCGCACATCCTGCAAATCAAAGAAACGGATAAACTGGAAAAGCTAACTAGAACATACATCAGGGAGATCGTATGACTGCATGGCGTGCCAATATCCATTATCTCGGACCAAGATAGTAGATTCACCTCGAGGTTCTGGCAATCGCTACAAAGATCTCTAGGAATGAGGTTGGATATGAGTACCGCTTATCACCCACAGACCGAGGACCAGAGTGAGAGAACCATACAAACCGTAGAAGATATGCTGAGAGCTTGCGTAATCGATTTTGGCAAAGCATGGGATACCCATCTACCATTGGTCGAGTTTTCGTACAATAATAGCTACCACAGTAGCATCAAGGCTACCCCGTTCAAAGCCCTCTACGGCCGTAAGTACAGATCACCTTTGTGTTGGGCTGAAGTGGGTGACACACAGCTAGCAAGAGGACAAGCAATGAACAACACTCTCATTGGGCCAGAAATCATAAGAGAAACTACAGAGAAGATTGTTCAGATGCGGGAGCAGCTGAAGGCTTCAAGAGACAGACAAAAGAGTTACGCGGATAAAAGACGGAAACCCTTGGAATTCCAGGTTGGAGACAGTGTCCTACTAAAATTCTCGCCCTGAAAGGGATTAATACGTTTCAGAAAGCGTGGGAAGCTGAACCCAAGGTACATTGGACCATTCGAGATCCTTACCAGGATCGGTCCGGTGGCTCACAGACTTCGATTACCACATGAACTAAACAACGTACACCCTACCTTTCACGTATCAAACCTGAAGAAGTGCTTGTCCGATGAGACCCTCATCATCCCTCTGGAAGAAATTGCAATAAACGAGAATCTCCAATTCGTAGAAGAACCAGTAGAGATCATGGATCGAGAAATTAAAAGAACTAAACAAATCCACATACCCATTGTGAAGGTCTACTGGAACGCCAAGCGAGGACCTGAATACACCTGGGAACGCGAGGATCAGATGAAACAAAAGTACCCGCATCTTTTTCCTAGCCAGTAAACTCTGTCTTGAATTAAATTTCAGGACGAAATTCCCCTCTAACGGGGGGATGATGTGACAACCCTATATTTTAAAATCAATGTAACATTCAAAAGTCAAATACAACGAACTATTTGGAATCAACGAAATTAGCTTCAAAAATAAAGTGTACTAAAATCTAAATTGGGATGCCTCAAATGTTAGATATCGTGCCAAGGTTTCCAAAAACATAAAGAACATTAAAATCCGAGTTATAACAAAAAAGTTATGACCACTCGAAAATCCTCGACACACCCGGTAAAACATTGCTAAACGTAAAAAGTGAAATTTCAATAAAGTGCATTTTAGGATTAGGTATCTAAACGAAAGTCGTAGATTACGTTAAATCGTGAACGTGCATAAAAAGAACGCCCAAATTGGACTTCGTATGAAATGGATTTTCTAAGTTTCGTAACAGCGGTACACAGCTAAAAACTCGAATTAAAGATCGAACGATTTCTAGCCAACGCAACCTAAATGAGAGTTGAAGGTCTCCACAATAGGAGTACAATGGTAAAAAGACAGACAAAAACGGACGTCAGATAAAGAAGTTATGGATTTTTAACGAACTTTAGCAGTCTCAGCCTACTAAAAATATACTATTAAAAATAAAGTCAAAACTAGCTGACGGGGCCTAAATGAATGTTGTAGAGCATAGTCTCACCTACGCGTGGATATAAAGAACGCAAAAAATGGAGTTTTTACGTGAAAGTTACGGAATTTAGATGTTGGAAATACAAATTACGTCCAATGTAATTTAGTGTACGCCCAACGTACTCAGACGCAATGTCGCGTCCCATCCGCTAACATGATAGCTAGGCTCGAGTCGTAAGCGATGACGACTCCGAAGTATGCCCGGCGTACCCCTAGAGTACGCCGAGCGTACGGGGTGTTTCATCACTATAAATAGAGTGCATAATCCCCTGGTTTTGGCACACATTTCTCAACTCTCCTCTCACTCTTACACTCTCTTAAGCTCCAGAGACTATCCCGACACCCTTGATTCCATACCCGAGCCCCGACGAAGGTTTTACGCTACTGAGATCCCCGAAGAATCCGAAGACGTAGCTTTCCGCAGTCAAGGTTCTGCTCGATTCTAGTCTCACTCTCTTCAAACCAAACAAGTGAGTTCATACCCTTACTTTTCACGTCTTTTTCATGTTTTAGGGGCGGGGGGATACAAGTGCAATACGAGAAAACGTATCGCTTTATATAGATTTAAATACAACATCTATATTATTAAAATGCTTCGATATCAACATTTTACTTTGCACGAAAAATTAGTATTTCATTGAATTATTATCACCAAATGGAACACACTTTCAGAAAAACTATAATGGGTATAGTTTGCGGGTTATTCATTACATTCTTACGTAAACATTGTGAAAAATGAAATACTTTCATCCGCAATGAAATATAGACTTTGTTTTTCGTAAATCTATTTATACTAAGTGTTGTGAGATATTCAACTTCAACGTACTCTCAAGTATGCATTTCAAGTCCTGTATTATAAACCATAATCTCTTGGAGGGAGAGCGTGATACTTCTGTATAGATCTATACAGGATTGACTATCCCGCACCGAAATTGTTAGCTACAGTTAGACTGGCAGGTCTGCATTGACAAATGTCATAACACTACAACGCCTGAAGAATGTTGTTACAGGCAGTCTAGGTCAATAGCATGGTTATAAAACTCACACGGAAGTATTAAAAATAAGTTTGATTTACGAGACTCATGAATGCATTCAGTATTTACATTATTTTGAGTATAAATTTACCTTCATCATTTGAGAACGAAAGATAGTAACGCCCTCCAACTTTTGGGACTTTTTCAAACTATATGTAGAAAATATTGGATTTTCTGGAAACCACATTCACTAATTTTATTCTAAAAGACATACATTTTTCAGTACAAAAACACTTATGAACTCACCAACTTTATTGTTGACACTTTTTCGAAACTACTTATATTTCTCAGGGAATCAGTAATACAAGTAACTACCAGCTTTTGGAGAAGGAATGCTAAGGCGTCTATTATTAAAACATTTTAAATCATCATATTTGAAATATTCTTTTGAAACATGTGTTACGCAACAATGTAAGTTTTTGTTATATATATGATGGGTGTGTTACTTTCTTTACAATATTCAACTGTTGTGGTACTACGTGAAGTCACCCACTACCGAATGTTTCCGCCATTCTGGTTTGGGAGTCTGACATACTGCCAGGCAATTCTGGGGTGCCAGACCTACCTACGTTAAGCCGTTTTGGGGTGCTTGACTTAACCGTCGGTCCTTACGTCCGACATACGAAGACTATTTCACTCCTTACTACTACCCTATAATATCATAGCATAAACATACTATCAAAGAATTCTGGGGTGCCCAACCTACCCTTCAATCCTAACAACCGAACTTGGGGACTATTTCCCTCCTACTACCACTATCACATATAACATATCAAGCTAGCACATAAACATATCAGGTAGTTGCAAACCTAGATGAATATCACAAAAACAATCATCTAACATACAACTCCTATTGGTGGGTCGACATTGTGGCCATAGTCCCACCACTACTGGAAGGTAACTCACCTCACACTGCTGAAGTCCCGAAGACATAATCCCGACTGCAGGATGACAGAATCGCGATTTGCCAACATCAAAACATCACACAATTAATAATTGGGTCCCAACACATAACCAATAATACATTCTTTAGATAATTACTACATTACCCTAAGCTTGGCTCATTCAAGCCCAAGGCCCAATCCATAGGTCCAAAGTCAATTAGGAATCAAAGCCCAACATATGGCCCAATTTTCCTAACTGGGCCCAAACCAATACATGGTCTTGTTCTAAGGCTCAATATCATATAATTATTAAGGCCTAAACTATGGCCCATTTATGGCCCAATTTTCCAAATTGGACCCAAATCCCTCACATGGGCTTTACCCTAGGCCCATTAAATTATTCTAGTCCAATTGCTTGACTTTGGATGGCCCATTAATAACCCAATCATCAAGGCCCAATAGAGAGGCCCAAAAATAAACCCAAGCAAAATTAGGGTTTCCCGTAAAATGATGATTAGGGTTGAGTTTCCTACTTAACCCATTAAGAACTTAATCCTCTAAGGAATTAATCCATTAAGTCCAATATTGCTTAGAACAATATTTGCCAATGATTATTATTTAATATTCAAAATTATTAAATAATTCTCGTGTGTGTCCCGATAAATACCCAAAATTAGGGTTTTATTGGCATTAGGGTTTTCCAAACCCTAATTAGGGTTTCCAACCTAAATACTAGCCCATTTATCAATTTATTGGGATTTTAGGTGAATTAGGGTTTTATTTGGCCTATTAGGCCCATTAGAATATCATTAAGCCCATTAGGGTTTTATTGGGTCAATGAGGGTCCATTAGGGCTTATAAGGCTCATTAGGGTTTTTCTTGTGGGGCACCACCCACTACCACCTCGGGTAGTGGTGGTCGATGGCGGCTCACGGCGGCGCCCACCACCTTATGGTGGCAGTTATTATTATTTTCATTATTCAATGCTAATTATAGTTACAAGGCTTTTATCCAAAATAACACACACACAAACACAGACACTCTCTCTCTCTCACTAACACACACACTAACTATACACACACAGCCACGCCAACTGAAACGCACATATTTTCTTCTTCACTCGGAAAGGATAGTCAACCACCCACCTGGAGGCGCACGGTGGTAGTGGTGACACGAGGAGCCGGCAGAAATGGATACATTGTTGCTAGCAGCGGCAGCCACGATGGCCGACGGCCATGGTGGTCTGTCTTCAGGTCTTTCAGTGTACAAGTGTCCAAATCGACATCAGTAACCCAAGAGCACCCCCATGCCTGCCATACACGGCTGAAGCTCTCACACACCGACCATTACAGTGGTGGTGAGCGGCGATAGTTGCCAAAACAACAATGTGGATGGAGACGATAACAACGATCTAGAGCAGCAAAAACAACCGCTGTCTCGGTCTTCACTCTTGTCGCTGGATTCCCACGATTGGCGGTTCACCATGGTGTCACGGAGGCGGCGACTAGAGGGTAGAATAAGGAGAAGAAGAAATCATGAAGTGACGGTGATAGTGTTGAGGTCGCTGGCAGCCATTGCTAATCCGGAATGTGGCATGGCGGCTATGTGATGGCAGAGGGGAAGGAGTCACAAGGGTGGGGAGATGCGACTGATACCATTCCCTTAGGGTTAGGGTTTCTTACGCTTTTAAACACCCAACCTCCTCAAACCTTTAGCCATAATGCCAAGATCAGCCCTCCCCTTTCTCTTTTTCTTTCAAAGTAAATCCAATATTTAGTATTTAAACCTTTAATATTAAAATTCATTACAATTTAAGTACGGAATTTACCAAACAACCCCCTATCCCCATAATCTCTCCGAATGAAGTGCCCATAAATTCCCATTTAGTCCCTGCTTTTAAAATCCTTTACATATTACGTCCTAATAATTACCAAACGGACCTCAACCTTCAAGCTTCTATACAATTTAATCCGAAAATCACCTTTTAACCCCTAACTTCTATAATTATGACTTTGAACTCCTCAAAACTAATGCCTTGCTAAATTATTATTGACTTTAGGGCTTCTATACCTTTAATTAATTATTTCATAAATGGGGTGTTACACAATAGCGTGTGTATCTAGACTCATGACCAATTGTCGTTTCGTCGTAAAAACGAGTCACTAGGCTCACAACATGTCGTCGTTCCGCCGTCAACTCCTCAAGCAAGGTCGAAACCATATCCAAGAATAAGTGAATTCACATCATAACTTGAGGCAATAGAACTTTGAAAGACATGAGTGCATGCTTATCTAACTTATATGTAACTATATATGGAAAACCATGTTGAAGTAAGCTAATATAAGTCTAACACTTAAATAAAATCAATATATTTCTTAATATGTATATGGTTTTCGGTTTAGGGAATCTCATCCTTAACCAAAACCGAAATCACATGATGTTGGGAAAGCTTAACTAAAAACCCTTTTTCCATTTGACCAAGAACCGAAATCTCTAGCTTTTGAAATGCCTTGACTGAAACCTCTTTTCTTGGTTGACTTTATGACCGAAATCCCTAGCTAAAGCCCATTTAGAACTGAAAACCCAAAGCCCATGGCCTTTTAAGGTCGAAAACACATTGCTATATATATATATATATATATATATATATATATATATATATATATAGCCATAACCTCAATTCATTTCTCAACTCTCAAACTGAAACACTCTCATTTTGCTCTCAAAACTCATCCAGATTCCTCTCAACTATCATACAAATCATTATATATTCAAGTGACTTTACCCAAATTCCTTCAAATCTTCATATTTCCATCAAGAACATTCATAACCACCTTCAAATCTTTATGTTTTCACCAAGAACACCAAGAACACCTTCAAATATTAACTAGAATTTTTGTGAGTATGTCTTACATATTTGGTGTTGTATAACACTTTAAATTATTATTTAAATTATTAAGCTAATTTAAGTACAATATCGTGTATAATTACTATTACGATACGACTGTTCAAACAGGTTCTAACCCGAGGATCACCGCTACCACTTAGTATCATAACGAGAACACGCATTCAACGTGAGTTCATGCCCCCACATTTTAACTGTTTTCACTGTTTTTAGGGGGAGTATACAAGTAAAACATAAGAAATCTTGTGTGAACATTTAATCGATTTCAAACTATTTCTATTGATTTCAAATTATTTCATACTACTTCAATTATTTCAACTTTTGTTTTTCACTATATATATATATATATATATATATATATATATATATATATATATATAAAATTAAGATTTAACAGACTTAGGACTGGTGTTTTCACCTTAATTACTGGTGCTTGATTGGTTGTGGGCTTAAGGAAGAGTCACTTGTCTGAATGCCTTTTTAATCTAAATTATATATGTCTTATATATATATATATATATGAGCATAAAATTTATTTAAATAAAACTTTAACCCCTTTTGTAACATGTTGAGCAAAAGGGCATCTTTCTCAAATATTTCACAGCTGTTTATACAAATGTTACATTACAAAGGTGTTCATTACATACAGAACATACATATTAACTATAATAGGTATAGTTTAGGGAACTTACATACTATTTTACTAACTAGGATAACAATACAAGAACAAAAATATAAACTATAATAGGTATAGTTTATAGAACATACATACATGGTCTTTTACTATGGAAAGGATAATACATACAATTTATCATGACTAAATGGTTTTTCATTATTCTACACTTAACCGTCAATATAGCTTTGTGATACATACCTTCAAGTACTTATCTATGTGCCAACGAAAGCCCTGAATTAATAACTAGAGTCTCCTGGAAGGAGAGCTTAAATTTGTGTATGATCTATACCGGACTGACAATTTCGTACCTAAAATGTTGGCTACAGTTAGGCTAGCTGGCCTGGGGGGACAAATGCCATAACTATTATGACGCCTGAAGAACGTCATATCAGGCCATCCTACGTCATCAAGCATGGTTATAAAAACTCACAATTTGGTATTAACAGTATGATTAGTATATGAATACATAAAAAATGATACATAGTTTTATTTAATAATGAGATTACAATACAAGACATTACAGTACAACTGGTGAATCCAAAAACATAAATTCAAACTAGTAAGACATAAAGGACCCTTATTGCTAGTTCTATGATTCCTTAGTTTATACATCAGAGTTATACATAAATAATATCTGATAGGCATGGAATGTGTGATTTCCGCCTCATTTCCTATTCCTTGTTTGGTTGTCGGCTTAGGGCAGAACCATACAATCGACTGTCCGTTCGAAGTTGATTATATATAACTTGTATACACTAAGTAATTCGAGGAGCAACAAATATGAGTCATACTACCACATACAAGTACCGTACACTATTTTCTAACACAGAAACTTGCATTTTAGGAAACATTTATTTTGTGGTTTTATGTGTATTAAAACCACACCATACTGTTTCAGAGTATGATAACATTACACGTTTTGGTCTTTGGATATTAAGACTACAATACATCTACAACAGGAAATATAGGATTTTCTAGAGGAACACACTTAGATTTTCAAAGAACAAAGAATAACACTTTTCATATACAATACTTAGAACTCACCAACTTAAATGTTGATACACTTTCAAAATCACTTGTATTCTAAGGAAACCAGTAGACAGGTACTATCACACCCCCAAACCGGAATGACGAAAACGTTCTGGGATGGATGACTTCATGTGTAGTATAACAACAATGCACAATAATAATCAAAGTACAATATCCATTTGATTGATAAAATATAACTTTACATTCGTGTTCAAAACATTGTATATTTTACACCAAAAAGTATAATTAAAAGATATGATAATATGAAACTCTGTCTTCCTCAAAGCTAGTGGGTACCTGTTTATCAATTTCCTGAAAATACAAGTAGTTTTGAAAGGAGTATCAACAATTCAGTTGGTGAGTTCATAAGCATATTTGTAATTGAAATCTATTATTTGTTCTATTGAAAGATATGAGTATGTTTTCCCCAGAAAATCTTATATTTTCTATTGTATATGTATTTGTGTCTAGAAATAGTATGATATAGTTTTAAATTCCCAATAAACTATGAAAAATATGTTTTCTCTGTATTAGAATAGCATTTTGTATTTGTACTTGTATGAAAACTTGTGAAATTTTAAATATCTAGATTCACCAATTATAGTTTTATTTATATAAAAGTATGTGAAGTTGTTTACTTATTCTTACACTAAACACATTATTCAATACCAAATTATAAGTTATCATAACCATGCTTGATGACCTAAGTCTCGCATGAAACACAACGTTCTTCAAGCGTCGAAATATGATACGAAAATTGTCACCATAGGTCTACCGACGTAGCTGCTGCGAGCAACTCTGGTGTGGGATTGTCAGTCCCGTATAGATCTATACACAAGTGTCAAACTCACCCTCCAGGAGGCTCTGCTTATAATTTTCAGGACTCTTGTTTTATACTTAAGTAAGTACTTGAAGCGTGTCTCGGAAATGCTATATTGATAGTTACGTGTAGAATAATGAAATATATATATGTAATAGATAAGTTGTAAATATCTCATATATTATATTTAATATAATTTATATGGTTATTTTCGTAAGTTACTTTGAATATGTAAAGAAATATGTAGTGCCATAAACTGTATTGATAAGTATGCATCACTCATAAATTGTAGTTTATATGCTTGTTTTTGTATGAAATCCTGAATTGGAAAAATAGTATGTTTATTTTAGTAAAACTAACAATAGTAAACCATTTGAATAATTGTGTAATTTACTCAAGGTTTCTTGTATTTTACCTATATTTTCCCCTAAAATATTTATAAAGATAGTAAAAAAGGATATAAACTCACTTGATGAGTGGAGATTCGGGCAGCGTTTCGTTTATAGGAAGGACTTTTCTAGACGAAACTGAGAGTATTTGATGAAAGTCGGATTCAGGCGAGCAATGTTTCAGCTAAAAGATTGAGGACATCGGGCTTGCTTCAGGTGGTAGGGAGGTTCTCGGGACTTCAGAAGGTTTAGAGAGGCTTAAATAAGTGTCTAAGAGGAGAGAGATTTTGTATTTTGTAAACAAAACACGGAAGCCTCGCATTCTATTTATAGGAGGCCGAGGTCTCGAATTACGTTGGGCGTACTTTTTGGTACATTTAGCGTACAACTGAAAACCCAGTATGTCGGGTGTACTCATCGTACGCGGGGTGTATTAATAGAAGACTTATCCAAACTTCGGAGGTGGAAAGGCTACGAGATACGCATCACGGCTAGTGGGTTTATGTTGGGCGTAATCTTCTTGTACGTTGGGTGTAACAGTGTAAGCAACAGTATACTGGGCGTACATCTTCTTATGTAGGGCATAGTCCCTTCGATCATATCCGAAGTCTCAAATGTATCTAACACGTGTCACATGTGAGGGTAAGTGTGACGTGGGCAATCTGAGGCATAGTCTTTGAGTACGCTGGGCATAGTTTAATTTTTGAAACTCCAAAAATTCATAACTTTCGCATAACGAGCTCTGTTTTTGACATTCTTTATATCCAAACGTAGGTGAGGCTATGCTCTACTAGTGGGTTTGATACAAAAGAACAATACTATGTGCTCATGCAAATAACTAAAGCTTGGATCTAGGTTTCTCAAATGTACATGCAATTCATCCAAGACTTGAAACCCTAATCTAGCATACATGGAAATCAAAACCTATAACAAAACAAGTTTAGATGATACCTTCCAATAGTTGCAAGAATCCTTGATCTTCAAGAAG
Source organism: Lactuca saligna (assembly GCF_052625555.1). Taxonomy (NCBI): domain Eukaryota; kingdom Viridiplantae; phylum Streptophyta; class Magnoliopsida; order Asterales; family Asteraceae; genus Lactuca; species Lactuca saligna. The sequence continues at coordinate 41,714,889 of NC_136422.1, forward strand.
CTTAGTGTCACAATTGTAACACCTCTAATGGCTTACAAACACCAAGGCAAGAGGATGATGTTTAGGAGAGAGAGAGAGAGAGAGAGAGGCTAAAATCGGCTCCACGCTTCCAAGAGATCAAGTGGCCGATTTTGCTAACCCTAGGGATCCTTATATACTTGTGTTGCTAGGGTTTTAATCGAAAACCCTAATTAGATGACTTAGGCCCTAAGCTGCCAGGGAACATTTTGGAATAAGGCCTCCTTGGATGAAATTAGAGTGGGCTTCCACTCCTAATTCCATCCCCCTTATATCCAAGAGAGGTCACAACCCAAAACCAACTATCACACAATTGATAGTTGCAGTCCCTTTTGTTCAATTAATCTCTTTTAGTCAGACAATTAATTCTTAATTAATTCTTGACTAACAGTAATTAAACTATATGATTTATCCTTTAATATATTATTCATATAATATATTAATAAACCATAATAACCTCTCTCTCTCTCTCTCCATAAATCATCCTATCAAGTTGCTTTGGTGAAGGCAACCCAAAAGGACGATGCACAACCGGGTCAAGTACATACCAAATATAGTTACGGCTTAGACACTAATCCAACAGTCTCCCACTTGGATAAGTCTTGTAACTATAAATACAAGTACTATTTGATTAGCAATCGTAGCTCACAAAGACGCTGCCGAACTCTGATCTTATCAGTAACCTGTCCTTTAGATAAGGGATCGTATAGTCCTCCTTTCTAGATATCGTGTGGACAATTACATGGAACATAGTCATACTTATCATCCATCAGTTTGTTTCTCAATCTTTGATTTGCTTGACATAGAACTTAACTGAACACATCAATTCAGTCCTGACCGGGCCCGTCACATAAGTAAAACCAAATCATCAAGGGGCCTATATATCGCTTTTACCCTCTTAGTATAAAAGGAACAACTAAACTTGAAATTATATGCATTTACCATTTACTCATCAAATCATGCACAATAATGTGTTTTATAACATCAAGTTACTAATGCGTTTACGCATTATCAATGCATAACCAACTTGCAAACAATAACCATATATCTAGGTTTTAAGACCATATGATATTATCGTCTTGCGATGTCACACCCCCAAACCAGAACGGCGAAATCGTTCGAGGGCGGATGACCTCATGCAGTATCGCAACAATTGAATACATAGTAAAGAAAGTAATACAACCATCATATATATAATTTAAAAGTTTACATTGTTGAAATGAACTTGTTTCAAAATCAAATTACAATATGATATCAAAATGAAATTAACTAACGTCGCAACGTCTCTTCTTCAAAAGTTGTAGTTTACCTGTATTATTGAATCCCTGAAAAATACAAGTGGTTTTGAAAGAGTAGGTTAGCATTTAAACTGGTGAGTTCATAAGTATTTAATGACATTGTTTATATGAAATAGAATAAAAATGGTTTGTACATGTTTAAAAGTTCCTAGAAAACCCCATATTTTATACTATAGTGGATGGTAGTTTAGTCATTCCAAAACTGTGATGCAATAGTACTTTTCATGCCAAATATAATAGGTTTATGTATAAATCGTTAAGGCATTTGAAAAACCTCGTAAATCAATGTGTTTTTAATACTCCATGTGAGTCTTATAACCATACTATTTGACCAGGATGCGTATAACAACGTTCTTCAGGCGTTGGAAAGTTATGATTTTGTCACCCCAGGCCTGCCTACCTAAATATAGCTAACAACTTAGGTGTAGGATTATCAATCCCGTATAGATCTATACACAAGTATCATGCTCCCCCTATAAGGGATTATGGTATATAGTATAGGACTTAAAATGCATACTCGAAAATACGTGAAATGTCTCACAAAACTTAGTATAAAACATATTTACGTATGAAAATGTCCGTTTGTTCTTGCATATGCAAATATCTCTTTGATATAGTGTTTCTAGTATGAAAATGTTCATGATTTTCTCGTAAACTATACCTATTATTGTTTTTCAAAGTGTGTTTTGTACATATAGTAAACCCTAGTGTAATGCTCACTTGTTATGTAAAGTATAACATTTAAAGTGACATAAAGGATCACATATAATTAAAGTATAAATAAAGTGTTTGATTCGTATATATATATATATATATATATATATATATATATATATATATATATATATATGTTTTATTTCCAAAAGACAAGATGTTATCGAGAATATATATTGCATACGAAAGTTCTCATGTAGTAGTTATGAATCACATATGATTACTAGATAGAAAGTTTATATAGTGAACCTTTAGGTTACACACGATAATAACCGTGTGTTTACTTGCATTCCCCCCCCCCCCCCCTAAAAGTGTATAAAAAGAATTTATCAAACATTTAATAGCATAGTTTATAGGGGTATGAACTCACTTGATAGATCGAAGAAGGTGAGACGAAAACCGCGCGGAACTTTGACTTGAGAAAGCGGATTTTCTCGGGATTCTCGGGAATCTCGGGAGCGTAAACTTCCTTCGGTGCTTGTGTATGGAAACCAGGGCTTCGGGATATCACTTACACGCAAAACGAGGTAGAAACGCAAGAAAGAGGAGAGAAAATGAGCAATTTACCCGAAACCCTCGCATCCCTTTTATAGGGGCTGGGAAACGCCTCGGTACGCTGGGCGTACACGGTTACGCTGGGCTTACGCGTGCGTCACGCGTGACCGCATCCTCGAATGTTTCGGACGGGACAAGACATAGGGGAGTAGAGGGGCAACGTGGACGTTTCGAGGCCTAGTCCTCGAGTACGTTGGGCGTACGAGGTTATGTTGGGCGTAACTCGGATTGGCCGGTGACTCCTCCTTCGGATAATACCGAAAATTTTATTTAAATTTATATTTTAATTATTTAGTAAACTTCGAAAATTCATATCTTCTTCATACGAACTCCATTTTCGATGTTCTTTATATCCACGCGTAGATGAGACTAAGCTCTACAACTTTCATTTAGAGTCCGTCGGCATATTTTGTAACGCCCGTAGATCCGGACTAGTCAATTTAGAGACGATAGGCGTCAAAAATGAATTTTTGATGAAATATTATTTAGAATGAATAATATTAACTAAGTTATAGTATATGTTACAAGGTTTCCGTGCATATAAAGAACGCCGAAATCCAAGTTATAACGAATAAGTTGTGACCTGTCGAAGTTTCGCGGCAAAACCGACACGACGCTGAATGACGTAAAAAGTGAATTTACGTTAGACTGATATTTAGCCTTAAAAATATAAACGAAAGTCGTAGAGTTCGTTAAACCATGAGCGTGCATAAAAAGAATGTCCAAATCTAACTTCGTATGAGGAAGTTATGATTTTTCTAAGTTTCGACTTAGCGGTATGCAGCCCGAATACTCGATTTGAGATTGAGCGGTTTTTAGCCAAAACAATCTAAATGAGAATCGAATATATCATTAATTGTAGTGAAACGATGAAAAGATAGGCGAAAACGGACGTCGGATAAAGAAGTTATGATTTTATAACGAAGTTTTCTTGTCCCGGCCTACTAAAAATAAATAATAAAAAAATAAATTCAAAATTAGCCAACGGAGTCTAAATAAAAGTTGTAGAGCGTAGTCTCGCCTACGTGGGGATATAAAGAACGTCGAAAACGGAGTTCTTATGAGGAAGTTATGAATTTTTGAAGTTTATTAAATATTTTCGATATTTAATTTAATTATAAATTAACCGATATTATCCATGGGGGGAGTAAGCGATCTGATCCACATTACGCCCAACGTAATGTAAAGTTACGCCAAGAGTAAATGGGATTCCAGCCCCTTATAAAAGGGTGTCGAGGGCAACCGACTTCTTTGCTCATTTCTTCCCTTTATCTCGCGTTTTTGCATCGCTTTTCGTGCAAGAATTATCTCGAAACCCCGGTATCATTCCCGAGGCCCGAAGCAAGTCCCGAGGCCCCAAAGATCCCGAGAAGTGAAATTCCCGAGCCGAAGCTCTGCCCGCGAGGAGTCCGGTTCTTTGTGAAAATCTTCCAGATCTACTTAAGAATACTATTTCTACGTGCCGTAGTGCTGTCTGATCATCTTCTGATCAAGTGAGTGTGTAGTTACCTTCTTCTAACGCATAAATATTAAGTATTTGCTATGAAATACATGCTATGTGTATAATATAAAGTTGTTTATATGTGTGGGTGTATAGCCCCTTTCATAAACACGGGTATAATACAAGTATTGTTTGAATGTATTAAGTATATGTTTGGGTGAATGTATTGTTACTTTCTTCTAACACATAAAATATGAAGTATTTATTATAAAATACGTGCTATGTGTTTATATATTGTTGTTTTGAGATGAGTGTAGAATGGATGTTTTATATAGTTTTTAAAATGAGTTAAACTGTATAAGTATTTATATCTACAAATATGTTGGGTAGAACATGGGTAGATGAGATAGTTGGTATGTGATAAAATGATGAGGTATGAAAGATGATTAAGAATGATATTGGCAGATGCACCAATTAGAGAATGTCGTAATACTAGCAGATGCGTTTAAGAATAATATCGGTAGATGCACCAAGTAGTGAATGTCGTAATCCTAGCAGATGCTCTTATAGGATAATGTTGGCAGATCCGCCAAATAGAGAATGTCATAATACTAGCAGATGCGCTTATAGGATAATCCTGGCAGATGCGCTTATAGGAAAATGTCAGCAGATGTGCCTAAAAGAGAATATCATAAACCTGGTAGTCGCGCCTCATAGTGTATGACGTAATCCTGGCAGAGGTGCTTAAAGGATGATGTTGGTAGATGCGCCTTATGTAGCAATAGATTTTGTGCTAATTCCTTAGGAATGAATGAATGACGGGTAATTGAATTCTTAGGGTAAAATTCTAAGAAATAAAGAAGATAATGGGGATGGGTAATTGGGTTGATTGTTTGATGGTTGAATATAATAATTATATTATTGTGGGTTGAAAACCCTATATGCTCACCAGGCTCCCAAGCCTGACCCACTCAGTTTTCTTTGTATCACAGGTATCAATACGAAGATATATTTCACGGAGAGATTAAAGGAGATGTAAAATCTTTAGTGTACATAATGTAAGTTCTTATTATGCTTATGTGTTTGTATCGGAACATGACATCCCGAGATTTTGTTATATAATGAAAATACATTTCTTTAAAGAAATGCTTTGATAATTTTTATCATATTTTGTTTTGGGAACAAATTCCACAACTGTTTTCTTTAAAAGATTACTCTGATTTTAAAAACAAAGCATAACCACATCGGTCTTTTCTGGCCGAGAAATTGGGGATGTCACATCTTTTGAAATTATTTTTATTATTTATTTTTTAAAAGGTCGGGGTAGGAAAAGTTCGTTAGAAATCCATAACTTCTTTATCCGATGTTTGTTTTTGCCAGACTTTTTACCGTTGATACACCATTGTCGAGACCTTCGATTCTCATTTAGGTCATTCCGGACAAAAGTCGCTCGCTCTCTGTTTCGAGTTTTTTTAGCTGTCTACCACTATACCGAACTTGGCAAAATCATAACTTCCTCATACAAAGTCAGATTTGGACGTTCTTTTAATGTACACTGACAGTTTAATGATATCTAACACAATAGGTAACCAAATAGAGACTTTTGTACATTTTATTTTCAAAGTTAATTTCATTATTTTCAAAAGTGGTTACAATACTTGACTTTTTAGGTCATTACATAAAATCTAAATATCGGATTGTCACATCATCCCCCCATTAGAGGGAATTTCGTCCTGGAATTTAATGTAAGAAAAACACTTGTGGATTAGGGAAAAAGATGTGGGTACTTGTGTTTCATCTGATCTTCGCGTTCCCAGGTGTATTCAGGTCCTCGCTTTGCATTCCAGTGGACCTTCACGATGGGTATGCGACTTTGTTTTGTTCTTTTAATTTCCCTATCCATGATTTCAATTGGTTCTTCTATAAAGTGGAGACTCTCGTTGATTTCGATTTCATCTAGAGGGACGAGGAGGGTCTCATCGGACAAACATTTTTTCAAGTTTGACACATGAAAGTTAGGGTGTACGTTACTGAGTTCCTGCGGTAGACGAAGTTTGTAGGCTATCTGGACGATCCTTGCAAGGATCTCGAATGGTCCGATATACCTTGGGTTTAGTTTCTCGCGTCTTCCAAAACGTATTCGCCCTTTCCACGACGAGACCTTTAATAGCACTCGGTCCCCGACCTGAAATTCCAAGGGCTTCCATCTTATGTCTGCATAACTCTTTTGTCTGTCTCTTGAAGCCTTTAGTCGTTCCCGAATTTGTACAATCTTCTTAGTTGTCTCTCTTATGATTTCCGGGCCAGTGAGAGTGCTATCGGGTACTTCTCCCTTGGCTAGTTGTGTGTAACCTACTTCAGTCCAGCACAGTGGTGATCTGCACTTCCGTCCGTAGAGGGCTTCAAATGGAGCATCTTTAATGCTGGAGTGATAGCTATTGTTGTATAAAAATTCGACTAGTGGTAGATGGGTATCCCACGCTTTACCAAAATCGATTACACAAGCTCTTAGCATATCTTCCAAGGTTTGTATGGTCCTCTCACTTTGACCGTCGGTTTTGGGTGGTAAGTAGTGCTCATTTCGAGCCTCGTTCCTAGAGATTTTTGTAACGATTTCCAGAATCGCGAGGTGAACCTACTATCTCTGTCGGAGAAAATGGATATTGGTACACCATGTAGTCGCACAATCTCTTGGATGTAGGTTCGAGCTAGCTTCTCCATCTTGTCGGTTTCTTTTATTGGTAGGAAGTGTGCGGATTTTGTTAATCTATCTACGATTACCCAGATGGTGTCTATACCACCTACTGTCTTGGGTAGTTTGGTTATGAAGTCCATCGTTATCCGTTCCCACTTCCACTCAGGTATTTCGAGTTGTTGAAGAAATCTCGATGGCTTTTGGTCCATACCTTGACTTTGGTGCAAGTCAGACACTTGCCCACATAGGTAGCGATCTCTGCTTTCATGTTCGGCCACCAATACAGTTTCTTGAGGTCCAGATACATCTTGTCCGAACCTGGATGCACAGAGTATCGAGTCTTATGAGCCTCGTTCATGACCACGTCTCTGAATCCACCAAACTTCGGTGTCCAGATTCGATCCATGAAGTAACGAACTCCGTCCCCCTTGACTTCAAGATTCTTGTCTATTCCTCTTAAGGCTTCACCTGCCACATTCTCTGTTTTCAAGGCCTCCTTCTGAGCTTCCTTGATTTGTGTGGACAGATGTGAATGGATTGTCATGGTTAAGGATTTCACTCGGCGACCTGAGTATTCTTTCTGACTAAGGGCATTAGCTACTACATTTGCTTTTCCTGGATGATAGCGAATCTCGCATTCGTAGTCATTCAGTAGTTCAAACCATTGTCTCTGCCTCATGTTGAGTTCTTTTTGGTTAAGGATGTGTTGAAGGCTCTTGTGGTCGGTGAAGATCGTGCATTTTGTGCCATAAAGATAGTGTCTCCAGATCTTTAACGCAAAAACGACTGCTCCTAGTTAAAGATCGTGGGTAGTGTAGTTGACTTCGTGTGTCTTAAGTTGTCTTGAGGCGTAAGCGATGACTTTACCTCGTTGCATTAGTACGCATCCAAGACCTTGATTAGATGCATCACAGTAGACCACAAAGTCTTCTGTTCCTTCTGGAAAGGACAATAGGTGCACTTCATAGTACTTGCTTAAGCGTTTGGAATGCAGCGTCTTGTTTTCCTTCCCAATTGAAAGTTACACCCTTCTGTGTCAGGGTGGTGAGTGGTTTAGCAATCTTCGAGAAGTTTTGTGTAAATCTACAGTAATTGCCAGCAAGGCCCAAGAATTGTCGAATTTCTGTTGGGGTTCTTGTAGCTGACCAGTTCTCGATTGCTTTGATTTTTGAAGGGTCCATGTGTATTCCGTCTTTGCTAACCACGTGACCTAGGAAATCTACCATCCAAATCCAAAATTCGTACTTGGAGAATTTTGCGTATAGTTTCTCTTTTTTTAGCGTTTCCATGACTTGTCGGAGGTGTTGACTATGATCTTCTTTATTCTTTGAATAAATGAGTATATCGTTTATGAACACGATCACAAATTTTTCCAAGAATGAACGACACACTCGGTTCATTAAATCCATGAACACTGCTGGTGCGTTTGTTAATCCAAAGGGCATCACTACAAACTCGTAGTGACAATAACGAGTTCGAAAAGATTTTTTGGGAACATCTCCTTCCAAGACTCGTAGTTGGTGATACCCTGATCTTAAGTCGATCTTTGAGAAATAACTCTCTCCTTGGAGTTGGTTGAACAAGTCGTCAATGCGTGGTAGCAGGTATCGGTTCTTGATATTAAGCTTGTTAAGTTCTCGGTAATCAATGCACATGCGGAAAGATCCATCCTTCTTCTTTATGAAGAAGACCGGTGCTCCCCAAGGTGAGAAGCTTGGCCTGATGAATCCTTTGTTGAGCAGTTCGTTTAATTGGCTGGATAATTCTTGCATCTCAGCGGGCACCAGACGATACGGCGACTTAGCTACTGGGGTAGCTCTGGGAATTAAATCGATTCTGAATTCGACTTGTTGTTCTGGTGGGACTCCTGGGAGATCTTCAGGGAAGATATCGGGAAAATCGCAGACGTTTGGAATGTCTTTGATGCTCTGTGTTTCTTTTTCCTTATCTACCACATGGGCTAAGAAGGCATAGTACTCCTTACGTAGGTATTTCTAGGATTTGATGCAAGAGATGATTTGTAAATTGGTACCGAGTTTGGCACCATAAATGATAAGAGTTTCGTCGCTTGGCAGGTTTAGGCGAACAACCCTTTCATGACAAAGAATATTGGCATGGTGTAGGCTTAACCAATCCATACCGATGATGACATCAAAGCTCTTTATAGTGATCGACATTAGATCGATTTGAAATGAATGTTCGTTTAGAGTTAGTGTGCAGCCTATGTACATATCATTCGTGCTTTCTGTTTTACCGTTTTCCATTTCTACTGTGAATATATTATTGAGTAATTTAGGGTTCTGTTTTAATATATGCTTGAATTTATGACTCACGAAACTCCTCTCCGCACCACATTCAAAGAGTATACATGCATAAGTGTTATTGAGGAGAAACATACCCGTAACCACCGTATGATTAGCTATAGCTTCGTTCTGCCCTATTGCCATCACTCTTCCTATGCCTCCAGCGTTCCTTTCCTTAGGGCAGTCTCTCTTGTAATGTCCAGCCTCACCGTATCCATAACATGCCTGGCCCACACCGACTCCTTGGACTTGGGTGATCGGTTGTGCTGGTGCCCTACAGAAACGGGTTGTGTGTCCTTTCTTGTTGCAATTGTTACATTGCATCTCCCCGGAAATTTCCATTGTGATGGAAATTGCATTTTCTGCATTTCGGCAGGTTTCTAACATATGGCTTTGCTGGTGTAGTGGTAATTGGAGCAGTAGTGGGAGGAGTAGTGGCATGGACTGCTACAATCTGTTGTTTCTTGGAAGGTTCTTGTGAAGGTTAACTCTTCCTTTTGTTCAAGAACCTCTTGTTGTTGTTGTTGTTGCTTCCTCTGGGTTGTTCCGGTGCGGTAGTTGCGAAGTCTTGGTAGACCCCATGATCTACGAGAGCCTGTGCCAACTGTTTGGCGCTATCGAAAGTGATTGGTTTGGAAGCTAGAACACTTCCTAGAATCTGGGGTGACAGTCCCCAGATGTATCTTCTGATCTTCTTGCTCTCTAGAGAAACTATCCCTGGGCGAAGGATTGCCAAATCACTAAATCTGTTGGTATAGTTCATGATATCTGAGCCTACCATGGTAAGGCCCCAAAGATCATGTTCGAGCTTTTGTAATTCGCCCCGTGGACAGTACTCTTGCAGTAATATTTCTTTTAGGTTCTCCCAGCCCATAGAGTTAGCCACTACTAGCGTTAGTGAATTAACATGGCCATTCCACCATGTCAGAGCTCTCTCAGAGAAAGTACAGGCAACAAACTTCACTTTGTTCCCTTCCGGACAAGAACAAATCTCAAAAACTGCTTCAGTTTTCTCTATCCGCTGTGATAGAGCCATTATCCCTCTAGCCCCATTAAAAGTAATGGGTTTGCTATTCATGAAATCCTTGCATGTACAATCCCCTGAGCGGCCTTGATGTTGGCCATTCGTAGAACTATTTACCCCCCCCCCCCCACTAGAACCAATGTTACTCATTTGAGCCATTGCCGCTATTACTGCAGCCGTTACAGCAGCTATCAATGCAACATTTTCCGTCGTGGGAGGGGGTGGTGGTGTGTTGTTGACACGGCGTGTAGATCTACGGGGCGACATTTTGCTGATAAAGAAATAGAATAAAGAACATAAGTTTTTAGTGTGTTAATAAATTTTTCATATTTATCAATTTATAAATTCGATTAACCTACCCATGGGTTAGAGTTTGACTCATAATAAAAGCTTGCATAGTGTTAGATAAACTTATGAATCTGAGTGGTAGTCAAAGAATTTACACACAACAAAATTTCTTCATATATATTAAACACATGCCGAGTTACATTTTGAGTTAGGAAAATTTCGACCCTTCTAAGGATCTCTGATACAGAAGTTAAAGAAAAGTAAGACTTTTAGCCGAGTTCCTATTCTATAACAAAATTTTGGGATTTAGCAAGCACTACTTGCGACGTAGGTTGCGCTTGGAGTTTGACTCCGTGTCTGATTGCTTTGCTTCTATAAGACGGCTATTGAAGGCGGCTTGTTGTTCCCTCATCTCAGAGAGGGATGCAATCATTTGTGCTTGGAATGCGTCGGCGCGGAGTTGGGTGTCATCCTGCAACTTATCCAGTCGACGGATGTTGGAAGTGTGAACTTGTACTTCCATGTTAACTTCGCAAAGTCGGTTTGCTTGGACCCCGGATTGATAGGACTAGTTGGCTAGTTTTCCCACCATGACCGGGAGTGCTCGGTCGGCTGAACCTCCATCCCCGATGTCGTAGAAGTCCCAACACATACTGTAGGGAGGACGTATCCCTTATTGTTGGCTCCAATGGTGAAGGTGACTTCCCCATATGGGAGTTGGTCCCTCAAAGTTCCTCCTAACAGCAGGAGGTTGAGCGGCTGTAGGGTCGATTACTTCTGGTTCTGAGTCTATCACAGAGTCACCCCTTCCTACAACTCGATAGGTTCTTCATCCTCTTCGGGATCCTCCTCTACCCATCCTCCGTTGCCCTGATTCGGGTAGTAGGGGTCCCCTGGTGGGTGGAATCCATCCATTTGTCTATACGAGAAAAGGGTTATAAGAATTGAACAAAATTTGATAACATGTAACACTAAACATGTCGATTAAACTATTGCATGCACCAAATACTCTTATAGTATTTAAATTTGTATGTTTGATACTAGTGTTTATTTTGGTAAGTTTTGACTTGTGGCTCACTACGACCATTCCTCGACATACGTTAGTCCAATCTCGGATAAATATAGTTGATCAGGCTATATTTGTCCCAAATTCGATTACATATTTCGAGGCCAAATCGTAGTGTCCAACTTGTCTTAAAACTTCTTGTATAGTTCTAACCATGAAAATATATTGTTGTATGCATGTATTTGTACTTTTACGACCCAAAATAATCAAATTTAAATGAAGCGAGGTTTTAGGTGTAAAAATGTTTTGGTCAGAGACCTTGAGTCCCTATGCATTTATAGTTTGTATGTCTTATGTGGTTCGGTATACTTAGTTCACTATAAACAGTGCTATGATACCAATCTATCACACCCCCAAACCAGAACGGCGGTATCGTTCGAGGGCGGATGACTTCATGTAGTATCGCAACAATTGAATACATAGTAAAGAATGTAATACAACCATCATATATATAATTTAAAATTTTACATTTTTGAAAGGTACTTGTTTCAAAAACAAATTACAATATGATGTCAAAATGAAATTAACTAACGTCGCAGTGTCCCTTCTTCAAAAGCCGTAGTTACCTGTATTACTGAATCCATGAGAAATCCAAGTTGTTTTGAAAGAGTTGCTCAGCATGTAAGCTGGTGAGTTCATAAGTATTTGGTGACAATGTTTATATGAAATAGAATGAAAATGGTTTGTACATGTTTAAATGTTCCTAGAAAATCCCATATTTTATACTATAGTGGATGGTAGTTTAGTCCTTCAAAAACTATGATGCAATAGTACTTTTCATGCCGAATATAATAGGTTTATGTACAAATCGTTAAGGCATTTGAAAAACCCTATAAATCAATGCGTTTTTAATACTCCATGAGAGTCTTATGACCATACTATTTGACTAGGATTCCTATAACAACGTTCTTCAGGCGTTGGAAAGTTATGATGTTTGTCACCCTAAGCCTGCCGGCCTAACTGTAGCTAACAGCTTAGGTGTGAGATTGTCAATCCCGTATAGATCTATACACAAGTATCACGCTCCCCCTACAAGGGATTATGGTATATAACACAGGACTTAAAATGCATACTTGAAAGTACGTGAAATGTCTGACAAAACTTAGAATAAAACATATTTACGTATGAAAATGGTCGTTTGTTATTACATATGAAAATATCTCTTTGATATAGTGTTACTAGTATGAAAATGTTCATGATTTTCTCGTAAACTATACCTATTAAAGTTTTCAAAAGTGTGTTTCGTTCATATAGTAAACCCTAGTGTAATGCTCACTTGTTATGTAAAGTATAACATTTAAAGTTACATAAATGATCACATATACTTAAAGTATAAATAAAGTGTTTGATTCGTATATATATATATATATATATATATATATATATATATATAAACATGTTTTATTTCCAAAAGACAAGATGTTATCGAGAATATATATTGCATAGGAAAGTTCTCATGTAATAGTTATGAATCACATATGATTACTAGAACAAAAGTTTATATATTGAACCTTTAGGTTACACACGATAATAACCGTGTGTTTACTTGCATTCTCCCCCTCCCCCCCCCCCCCCTAAAAGTGTATAAAAAGAATTTATCAAGCATTTAATAGCGTAGTTTATAGGGGTATGAACTTACTTGATAGATCGAAGAAGGTGAGACGAAAACCCCGTGGAACTTTGACTTGATAGAGCTGATTTTCTCGGGATTCTCAGGAATCGGGGGATCGTAAACTTCCTTCGGGCCTTGGGTATGGAAACCGGGGCTTCGGGATATGACTTGCACACAAAACGAGGTAGAAACGAAAGAAAGAGGAGAAAAAATGAGCAATTTACCCGGAACCCTCGCATCCCTTTTGTAGGGGCTGGGAACCGCCTCAGTACGTTGGACGTACGCGTGCGTCATGCGTGACCGCATCCTCGACTGCTTCGGATGGGACAAGACATAGGGGAGTAGAGGGGCGACGTGGACGTTCTGAGGCCTAGTACTCGAGTACGTTGGGCGTACAAGGTTATGCTGGGCGTAACTCGGATTGGCCCGGTGACTCCTCCTTCGGATAATACCGAAATTTTATTTAAATTTATATTTTAATTATTTAGTAAACTTCGAAAATTCATATCTTCTTCATACGAATTTTGTTTTCGACGTTCTTTATATCCACGCGTAGGTCATTCCGGCCAAAAGTCGCTCGCTCTCTGTTTCGAGTTTTTTTAGCTGTCTACCGCTATACGGAACTTGGAAATATCATAAATTCGTCATACGAAGTCAGATTTGGACGTTCTTTTTATGTACGCTCACGATTTAATGATAACTAACATAGTAGGTAACCAAATAGAGACTTTTTTACATTTTATTTTCAAATTTAATTTCATTATTTTCAAAAGTGGTTACAATACTTGGCCTTTTAGGTCATTACATAGAATCGAAATATCGGGTTATCGCATGCGATCACTCGAGATAAATTCCATGAAGTGATATTAGCATGCGCGAGTTTGTTCCAATGCTCAAATCTTATTTAGAAGCACTCATGAACTTTGCAACAAACTTTTTCTATGTCTAATACAATTTAGATGGTATACAAACTAATTAATGACAATCTTCTTTCATACATACTTCCAAAGTATGAGCGACTGTGGACTATTCGAATAATCTTATTATTTAGGAAGTCAAAACATGCAAAGTGAAACAATAGGTAAATAGTCAACATAAAACAGTAACTTTACTTATAAATAATACTCCTTTATTTAATCATCAAATGTCAATTACATTTATCTATTACACGTTTCAAAACTATCTAATGTAAACTAATATCGTCCTTCAGCCCAATGATCCTAGCGTGCTACAAGTGCTTAACCCTACTCAGTCCTTTCGTAAGGGGATCTACTGGGTTATCCTCCAACGGTACCTTCTTTACTACGAGGAGTCTCTCTTCCACCCGATGTCGAATAAAATGATATTTCCTGTTGATATGTTGAGATCTGCCATGATCCCTTGATTCCTTGGTCAAGGCAACCGCTCCTTCATTATCACAGAAAATTCCCATTGGCTCCTTTGGCTGGCACAACTCCAAGGTCTCCAATGAAGTTCTTCGACCATATTGCCTCCTTTGATGCTTCGCTCGCCACTATGTACTCTGATTCACACGTTGAATATGCTACGGTCTCCCACTTTGAACTTTTCCAAGTCGTCGCTCCTCCAGTCAAGGCAAAGACCCAGTCCGAATGAAAACGGTAGCTGTCTCGGTCGATCTGAAAACCGGCATCACTATACCCTCTCACCTTTAAGTCATCACTCCCACCAAGGACTAGAAACCATTCATTTGTCCTCCGAACCTACTTCAGAATATTCTTGACTCCAGTCCAATGTGCTTTGTTAGGGTTCCCTTGATATCTTCTGAGCATGCTCAAAGTGAAGGCCACATCAGGGCGAGTACAAGTCATAACATACATGATCGAGCCAACCACAAAATCATAAGGTACTCGACTCATCTTTGCTATCTAGACTTCAGTACTCGGAGTTTGAGTCTTACTCAACTTGGCATTACTTTGGATTGGTAACTCCCCCTTCTTGGAATTCTTGATACTAAAACGTTTTAGTACCTTGTCCAAGTAAGTATTTAGACTAAGCTCTATTAGTCTTTTACTCCTGTTTCTCACTATCCTTATTCCCAAAATATAGGCAGCTTCTCTGAGGTCCTTCATAGAGAAACATTTCCCAAGCCAGGACTTGACTTCCTGCAGAGTCAGGATGTCATTTCCTATTAGTAGTATTTCATCGACATATAACACGAGGAAGCTAACTATACTCCCACTGGCTTTGACATATACACATGATTCATCCTCGCTTCGCAGAAAACCAAACTCTTTGACTTTATCATCGAAACAAAGATTATATCTGGGAGATGCTTGTTTCAGTCCATAAATGGACTTTTCAAGCTTACATGTTCTATTGGGGTGCTTGGTATCGAAAAAACCCTCTAGCTGACTCATGTAAACATCCTCAACCAACTTCCCATTAAGGAAAGCGGTTGTTGTAACGCCCGTAGATCCGGGCTAGTCAATTTAGAGGCAATAAGGGTCGAAAACAACTTTTCGACAAAAGATTATTTAGAATAAATAATCTTAACCAAGTTGTGGATTATGTCACAAGGTTTCCGTACATATAAAGAACGCCGAAATCCGAGTTATAACGAAGAAGTTATGGCCCGTCGAAGTTTTACGGCAAAACCGGCACGGCACCGGGAAGCGTAAATAGTGAATTTACGATAGAGCGAGATTTATCCGTAGCAATCTAAATTAAAGTCATAGAATATGTTAAAATAAGAGCGTCGATAAAAAGAACGCCCAAATCTGACTTCGTATGAGGAAGTTGTGATTTTTCTAAGATTCGACTTAACAGTGTACAACCCGAAACTCGAATTTTAGTTCGAGTGGTTTTTGGCCTACGCAACCTAAATGAGAGTTGAAGATATCATTAATAGGAACTCAACGGTAAAAAGACAGACAAAAACGGAGTCCGTATGAAGGAGTTATGATATCTTCGCGGTCATTTAACAGTCTAAACGCCTCCTACTGTTAAATTTGAGATTGGTCGAGAATTAGCCGATGGAGTCTAAACAAAAGTTGTAGATCTTGATTTTACCTACACGTGATATAAAGAACGTCGAAAACGGAGCTCGTATGTGAAAGTTATGATTTTTCAAAGTTTGAAGGCTGATACGCGATAGGGGGTGATGTGGCACCACCAGAATTGGACACGTGACACCACCAGAAGGTTGCCACATGCACCAACTCGGCGATTCATGACTTAGACTCGGCGAGTCCATCATATTTCTCCCCTATAAATAGAGGTGTCGGGTTCCATTCATTCTCACACCTTCAAACCCTTCTTTCTCTCTCTAAACTCTCTCTCTAAGCCTCCCTAACCCCCTAAAGCCTAGGGTAACTCCCTAGCACGAGGCGGAAGCCCCGGAGCGCCCGATGGATCTGAGAAAAGAGCCTTTTGGCTCGGGAACGCTGCTCCAGCGAAGCCTGGTTTTCGAGAAAAACCCGCTGTAAGTGAGCTGTACCTATCCTATCTTTAGTTTAGCTTATCTTTTAATATAGGAATGTTATTAGGTCCTTAAAATAATTATTTGGGCTATTATTATGAGTTATATTGAGTGTTATTAACGCTTATATAATAATAATAATAGTCAGATAATTAATTAGTCGTGGTTATCGTTAGACTAAACCCTAGTGGTGTTGATACTAGGTTTTATCGAAGGAAATTGTTTTGAGAGTATCGAAGCGCTGTCCGAGTGTTGAGTCACCACCTATCAGGTGAGTGCATAGTTCCCTTTCATCTTACACATAGATATGAAGTATTTTATTATAAATTACGTGTGGTGTGTGTGCATATTGTCTGAATACTTGCTGTCTATGCTGGGTGTAAGATTTTATACATGTTTTAAATGATTTAAACTATATATGTATTTTATATCTACGAAAATGTTGGGGTAAAACATGGGTAGATATAATAGATGAAATATGAGTTGCATGATGAGTTGAGATGTGATATAGACTATGAGGTGTGGGTGAGAGGTGTACGATGTGAGAAGCCTTTTTCCCAAACGATGTCCCCGTCATTCAGCAGAGTATGGATGACAACCACGAACTATCCTAGATAGTCCAGTGGAACACTAGCAGGCTCGCAACCTGTAGGTGTTGTGAACGATGTGTTCACCCGGTGTACTCTAAACCATGGTGATCATGCAGACTTTATACCTAGACCCTGGCGATCATGCAGACTTGGTGCCAAAACCATGGCGACTATGCAGACTTAGTGCCTATTGTATAAATTCTGGCGACTATGCAGACTTAGTGCCTAAACCCCGGTGACGATGGACTTCGTGCCGATTCCTTAGGACGATCCTTAGAATGTATGAACGAGGAATAGTTGATTCTTAGGGTAGATCTTTAAGAATAAAACAGATAATGGGGATGGGTAATTGGGTTTAATTGCTTGATTGTTTTAACATATTAATTATATTATTGTGGGTTGAAAACTCTATTTACTCACCAGGTTTCCCAACCTGACCCACTCAGTTTATTTATATCGCAGGTGTTGATACGAAGTCACTTTACACTGAGAGATTTAAAGAGATGTAGATCACTAGTGTAAATAAATGTAAGTTCTGTTTATGCTTATGTTTCTGTATTAACGATGACATCCCAAACGTGTTGAAATGAATAAAATACGTTTCTCCGAAAATGTTTTAATAACGTATTTATCATGTTTTTCTGGGAACAAATTCCGCAACATTTTTATTAAAAGAAGAACTCTGATTTTTATAAAGCATAAACAAAATCGGTCATTTCTGGCTGAGAAAATGGGGATGTCACAGTTGTGACATCCATCTACCATATCTCATAGTCATGAAATGCAACAATGGCTAGCATCACCCTAATAGACTTTATTTTCGCAATTAGTGAGAAGGTCTCATCATAGTCAACTTCGGGAGTTTGAGAAAAGCCATTTGCAAACAATCGCGACTTATAGGTGTGTACCTTCCTATCCATGTCGGTCTTCTTATTGAAGATCCACTTGCACCCGATCGTCTTACGCCCTAGCAAATTGTCAACCAAATTCCAAACTTTGTTTTCATACATGGACTGAATCTCGCTGTCCATAGCCTCTTTCCATTTTGCAGACTCCGGGTCTACCATGGCTTCCTTGTAGTTGTTAGGTTCATCCAATTTTACTAGTGTACTATCATTAATAAATGTATCCCCTTCAGTAGTAATATGAAAACCATAAAACTGGGGTTGAACACGTGTAAGAGGTAAGGACTCGTCAATAGGTTCAATAGGAGTTGCATCCTCAAGTTGAGTGCCAGTGTTAGAGGTTCCTTCATCGCTCGACTCTTGAAGCTCTTCAATATCGATTTTCCTCCCACTGTCCCCTTAGCTTATGAGTTCTCACTCTCGGAGAACCCCTCTCCTTGCAACGAAGACAACATTATCACTCAGTCTATAAAACAAATATCCAAAGGACTTATGCGGGTAGCCGATGAAAATACACCGCTTACTACGTGGTTCGCGTTTTTCGTGAGTCTCTTGTCTTACGAAAGCCTCACAACTCCAAAGCTTGATATGTGCCAACGAGGGAGCTTTCCCTATGCACATCTCGTGAGGCATTTTGGAAAACTTCTTTGTAGGGACTAAGTTAAGGATATGGGTGGCAGCCTTTAAGGCATACCCCCAGAATGAGATAGGTAGTGAAGCATGACCCATCAGGGAATGAACCATGTCTAGCAAGCTTTAATTATGCCTCTTAGCAATACTATTTAATTGTGGTGTCCTAGGCAGTGTCAATTGCGAAATGATTCCACATTCTTTGAGGTAGTCGTGGAATTCAAGACTTAGGTGTTCTCCTCCTCGATCGGATCGAAGCATCTTGATTTTCCTGCCCAACTGATTCTCCACTTCCTGCATAAACTATGTGAACTATTCAAGGGCTTTTGACTTGTGCTTGATTAAGTAGATATATCCATATCTGCTATAATCATCGGTGAAAGTCACATAGAATCAACTCGCATCCCTTGTGGTGGATCTGAAGGGCCCACACACATCGGTGTGTGTGAGATCCAATAAACCCTCACCCTTTCAAAAGTACCAGTGAAGGATGACTTGGTCATCTTTCCAAGAAAACAAGACTCGCACACATCATCATCCCTAAGGTCGAATGACTCCAACACTCCATCCTTTTGGAGTTGGGCTATGTGTTTCTTGTTGACATGACTAAGACGACAATGCCACAATCATTCTTTATCCAAACTATTAGAAGAATCAATACACAACACATCATTTCCTAAGTTGTCTACAACCATCACAGTTTCATATATTCCATTACAAGGAAATTCTTCAAAATAGAAAACACCATTAAGATAATCATTAATAAAACCCTTTTCATTATCAAATGAATATCTAAATCCTTGTCCATACAAACCATGAAAGGAAATAATGTTTCTTACCATTTCAGGCGAATAGCAACAATTATGCAAATCTAGTCCTAATCCATTACTAATCATTAAAGAGTAAAATCCAATCTTGGTGACAGGCGACGCTCTTTTGTTCCCCATGATCAAGTTTATCTTCCCATGCTCCACATCCATATATCTTCTTAGGCCGTGCAAATCAAAACAAATGTGAAAACCACACCCTGTATCAATAACCCAAGAAATAGCATGTGATGAATCATTAGATTGAATAGTGTAAATACTTGTGAAGGACGAATTGATCTTTCCATCCTTGATGTCTTGCAGATACATCGGGCAGCTTCGTTTCTAATGCCCCTTCTCATGGTAGTAGTATCACTCTATATCCTTTGGGTTGGAGGTGGGTCCAGTAGAACTAGAATTGGTTCCACTAAAAGAGGTTCCATCATGGGACTTTTCCTTATGGTGGCTCTTTGAGGTAGCCTTCATCTTCTTACCCTTTCCTTGCCCAATAGCCAAGATGGGGGTAGCAATAGGAGTAGGAGTTTGTGTAATGGACTTGTCCTTAAGGTTGCTCTCAACAGTCCTCAACAGACCTTGAGGCTTTCTCAATGGGACCTCCTCTTTTTTCATGTGGTAGGTCATGCGAAACTAGTTGAAACAGGGTAGTAGTGAATGAAGGATGATGTCAATTGCCAACTCTTTATCAAAGTTAACATTTAACTTTAGCAGGTGGTCAACATACCTCTGCATCTTCTGCAAATGAGCAGTGACAAACTCTCAGTCTCTTATCTTAGTCGTGATCATTGAAGTGATTATCTTATATCACTCCTGCCTCGCACTTTGGTGATACCTTTCAAACAATTCCTGATGCATTTCGTAGGGATAGAAGTCCTCGTAGGACTTTTGGAGTTCAGCAGTCATGGTCGCTAGCATGATGCAATGGAGTTCTGCTCGCTAGGATGATGCAATGGAGTTTCGTGGTATCACGCTCATGGGCCCTAAAGGCAGCGATCTCTTTGGGAGTAGCAGTGTTCATGTCCACCTCTTTCAGCTCCTTGTCGAGGACATACTCCTTGTCCTCGTAACGAGTAACCATCCTTATGTTACGAATCCAATCGTTAAAATTGTTTCTGTCAAAGATCACCCTCCCACACAAAATTCTGTTGGATTAATGTCTAAGTCCATAACTATAATTGGTAAGACTTGACCCGACCCGGCATGGTCCATTTGGGTTGCATGGCATCATGCACTTGGATAGACTATAATGAGAGAAATAAGACACTTATGGTTATTAATATATTATAAGTTCTAGTATATTAATAATAAGAATAATAAGATTATTTAATTAGTATTGATCAAGAATTAATCTAGGATTAATTAAGTGATCAAAAGAAGACTAATTAAATATATGGGTTGATTGTGTAAATCATCCATACTTGTATAGTGGGCTAATGCTCCATGGATTATCTAGTTGGGCCAAAACCCATATGATGCTCCATGGATGCTCCATGCTGTATTTGAACCCATGGATCCAAGGAAATGGAAAGTCATGACAATTAGGGTTTGCCCTAATTGTAACACTATATAAAGATATTATTCTTGACAAAATCGGCACTAGTATTATTCAAGAAAGGGCTAGCCGATTTCATGAAGTGTAGAATTCTCTCAAGTTATTCCAAGTGTATTTAGTGTTGTGTGAACCATTTGAGGTGTCACACTTGGGGCACTAGGCACTCAAGCTTCATGAAGACAAGCACTAACAAAAGGTATGATATTCTAACTTGTGTTATTCAACGTGTAGTATGCTAAAATAGAACAATACCTTGGAAAGTTGATATTTGCATGTATAATAGAGAAAACATAGATCCAAGGTATTTAGGGTTGCATGTACACTTAGGAGTGTTAGAATGCTCATAACCCAACAGTGGTATCAGAGCCTAGGCTTGTTTTCTTGTTATACTTGCAAATGGAGCTGAAAAATCGAGTTTTGATGCTGTCAGCCCAGCAGACTCGCCGAGTCCATGAAGGGACTCGACGAGTCCGAGGCAAAATGCATCCAACTCGCCGAGTTTTGTTCATGCACTCGACGAGTTGGACCCCAGACAACATATTTTCGAGGTTTTTGGCTAGAAATGGACTAGGAACATTACCCAAAGTTGTTTTGAACTTATAAACTTGTTTTTTAATGTGGTAATGTTCATGCTAATCCATGTTCAAAGATAATTGTCAATAGATTCATCTTTTGTATTAGTTTAAAGTTTAGACTAATTACATGAAAAAGTTTGATTTGAATTATCTTGTTCTTATGAGTTGCTTAGATTAATAGAAAAGTTAATTGAAATAGTTGTTTTCAATCCATTTTAATCTAAGAGTTAAGTATAAAATGTGTTTGTGTAACTTATCCTCAAGTTACATGAAGAGTCACATTAAAGACTCATAAAACTCATAAAGTTGGCAAATGTTACAAAAATGAAGAGTCTAGTTCTAATTAATTGGAGTTATGACTCCATAATTTGTCCTCAAGTTATGGAGGACCAAGAGTCTCTTCATTAAATAAAAAATAATAATAATAAAAAAAAATAATGTAACCTTAATTAATTCCATAAGTTATAAAAATAAAGAAAAGTTAATTATTTTATTAGTTTAAAGTCTTCCACAAGTTATGGAACTTGAAGAGTTTTTGGATTAAAACTACTTTAAACACATAAGTTATGGAATTAATTAGTTTTGAATAGTTTCAAAACTTGCCCTCAAGTTTTGGAATTTGTAAAGTTTTCTCTTATGAATACTTTAATTCCAAGTTAGCCCTTAGAATTTTAAAAGTTAAAATTCAACCCTTATACTTTATAATATTATAAGTTAATAATATATATATGTATAAGAGTAAAGTCAGTCTTACCGCTAGTACGCCTCATTCACGAAGTCGGTCTATAAGGTGGGTATAAGGTTGTTACCTATAAAATGGCAACTTAATGGGTGTCCACTCTCACCCACCGAACGGGTTTGACAGGACTATAATTCTCCCTTCATTAAAAGTATTAATGATAAATACTAAGTAACTAAACGCTTATAAATACCCAATCTTAGTTACTTAGGAAAATATGAAGAAGGTGCTAATCCATGAAATTACACTTTGCACTTTGTTTAAGTCGGTTAGTGGAGCGTGTGTGGTTAACCAGCACACTAACTCGTATTTAACAAGGTAGGCAAAGGGTGACTTAATGTTTATCACAGTATCGATGGAGCGTGTGTGGTTAACCGGCACATCGATTGAGGGGTAATTTATTAAGGGTACCAAGTAATTTGCATGGTTACTTCACACCTTGTTTTGTGATCCTCGGCATCCCAGTCACAAAACCTGAAGGGCACACTCGAGATTGAAACATGCCATTGAACAGTTCAATGAATCTCAAAGATCTAGGAGTTTCAAATCCAATTAAAACCTAATAATACATTTCATTTATCTTGGTGGAAATTGGTGAATCGTCATTCACCTACCTTCAAATATTTTATAGCTTGGATTACGGCATACCTCTTTTAAGTTATAAAATAGTCTGTTGGGTCCTAGCCTTAATATTTCATATTGGGTGTCATATTAAGGACTTTAAAATCAACTATCTTGAATATCTCCCAAAACATGTCTGGTTTAGACATTTATGATCTTCCCAAATCTGTTGAAACAAGCTTTCCTAAATGAAGATGATGTCCCATGGAAATCATACTTCTTTCTCCTCCTCCAATTATTCTCCCCAACCCACAAGTTCTTAAAAAGTTTAAGGTCACTCGAACCCTATTGGCAAGTGAAGGTCTAGGTGTGGTCACATCTTGGAGATGTAGTCACATATTGACAAGCCGGGAGAGTTGGGTGTCAAAGTCTTGAGAAAGTTGTAGGTTTAACTACTTTCTAAGTCACATAGTGAGTTCTTTTGGAACACCTATGAAACAGACTATGACAAGACCCTTAATGATCTTATTTATTTGTTAAGATCAACTTCCTCAAAAAACTTGATGGACATTGACAATAGTGACACAGGAAATCCAGAAAAGCATTCTCTTCCCAATGGAAAGTGATCGGCCATAGTCAACTCGGTTGAACAAATGGTAAAGAGAAAAGCTAAGTCTGTGATAGTCCCGTGTACCATTATCAAAGGGTCCATATGTTTATATTGCCAAAGAAAGGGTCATTAGTTGCGAAGCTGCCAAATTTACCTAAGGATGTTAAAGTCAATAAGTTTGACTCTACTTCAGGTAAAGTCCACTAATCTAACTCTATTAAGTTTCTATGCTGAGATTCCTGATACATGATGTGACTGGGTCACATGGTAATGTTTTAAGAATCAAAGAAAAGTAAAGGAACTTAAAGAAAGAATATGCTGAATCTGATCGCATAGATGGATTTCTATCGCGTAGTTTGAAAATCGGATTCTTGAGCTACTTCTTTGGAGTTATGAGATCTTGCTTAGGAATAGATAACAACAAGTTTTCATATGGATTGTAAGGATAAGTTTTTCCGCAAAGTTTTAAAATAAAAGGAAATTTTTGATTTTAGTTATTTTAAAATATCCTTACAATGGCATTTGAGGAAAAATTGTTGCTTATATGATTCCATTAATAGCAATAGTGGAAATATGAAATTGATTCTTTCATTTGTGGTAATGTCTAAATTTACCAAATAAGGAAAGATTCTCATCATCCAAAGTCTCAATTGGACCGGGACTTGGAATCATGCAAGCTGTATAGCATGATGAATGAGAACTTTCAAGTATTGGAAAAATTAAGACTAATTACTTGTTCACATGGATGTGTGAGTCAAGTAATGGACTAAGGGATCGAGTACATAGTCATGTGCACTGATTAAGTCCACCACAAAAGATTGATAAGACTTTTCGTCATAGTTTACTAAAGCTCAGTAAATATGATTATACATACAAGCTTAAGTGTAACTCTGAGACGTTGGAAAAGGTTCCAATGTATGGCAGAGCGAATAAGAAGAATCAAATTAGGCAGAAGGATAAAAGTTTCTCAAATCTAAAAAGATGGGAGAGTACTTTAGTATCAGTTTTGTGATCATCTTAATGATTAAGAAACCATATCAAAATTAGTTCTCTAAGGAAGTCTTAGTGCATTCTTATGACTAAGAAGAAGGGATCTTGAATTGTTGAAATGGTTAAATCAAGAAGATGAGTCATACTTCGTTCCAATACAAGTCTTAGAGTCATACTCCAAGATTATAATTTGAGTGACATGTCTTCAAGAAGGTTTAAAACACGTGTCAAATGTAAGAGTAAAAGTTTTTTACTCTTGTACATTTGAAATTGGTAAGTTGTGATGTTTTGGATAAAACAAAGACCAACTAAGGCCAATTGTGTGAAGTGTTTGTCTTGATTAGAATCCGCACTATCTCTTGGATGTTTGACAAGGGAGTCTTATAGGTCAAAAGGACAGTGGGGGTCTTAAAGGTCTTGAAAGTCTCAAGAACTAATCAAGAATAAAACCTAAAGTTCTTCACTAGCACACGACTTGAGGTTTATAACCTATCGTGTTGACATAGTCTGTGCCTATTCCAGTTAAAGTTGAGTTCTTAGAGTTCTCAATTGGTTGCACAACAACTTGGAAGCAATGGCAGGCCCTTGAGCTGCCAGGTGGCAAGAAATTAAGATTGAGTTCAGTCCATATGAGTTTGGGTTTGTCATTATCCTTGTCTTGTGACTATGGTTATGACAATTCACATGGATAAGAACACATACACCATTAAATCTAAGTGTCATAAGGTTTCTCTCCGATTCATGAAAATGATGGTGAGGAAACACTTTCACTAAGTAGATTTTAGTTAGATAGCAATTGTGATATTTGCATTCTCAAAGTCGTTAGTGGAGCGTGTGTGGTTTACCGGCACACTAACTTGGACTTGTGAGATATGGCAAAGGTCAAAACGATCAAGACTATGATTACGACATCCCTTTTCATAGTTCTTAAAATTGTTTTGACACACCCATGAGCTATCTAAGGGAAGGTGTATGTTTTTGATAAAGTCTTATAAAAACAATCTAGTATCAGAAATCTGAACTTTGGTAAGAAAGTCAATAAAGTATTGATTTCTAGAAGTCGATCTTTCTGAGTATATGTCAAAGCTAGTGGGAGCATAAGTGTTATGCTAATAATCATCATGTTAGTGGGAGCATGATAATTATGATAAAGATTGCAAGTTAGCAATGTTAATTATAGAAAACAAAAGTTTCAACTGGGAAAGAGTTGTTTTGCTATAATTAAGGGAGAGGAAATTATACTTCATCTCAAATCTATAAGCTTAGATCGTGAGGTTTTAATCATTTAGTCAAGGATATATATATGAATTTCATGTTGGAATGGCTCAACATAAGGAAATTCTGTATATGGGTCCATTATTTGCGTTCTTAAATTCGATTATGATTACGGCATCCCTTTTCATAATCTAAATTATGAGAACTTGGCATATAGAAATGGAAATGTTATAGCAAAAGACTGGTTAAGTCTTTATGTGAGACATCATGAATCGTGTCCCATGTGCTTTGGATATAGGATCGATTACATGTGCTATATTCATCCTTTCTAAAAGATTCCAAATGCCTGGGGCATTAAGAAGGGAAAAGGTTTAGAACTGGATATGACTAAAAGGATTAAACAATTGTCGAGGACAATCTAAGGTTTACCAAAGATTGGTTGCTCAAGGACAGTTGGAAGTATAGTGATCATTCTGGAAAGACCATATTGACATAATCTGTAAGGAGGAAACTCTTGTTCAGAAGTGATAGTCGAAATGGAATCTGGAAATGTTTCAAAGTTAGAATTTTCAATCTGTGTAAGATTAAGGAAACTTAATGCTAGAAGGATGGTTCCAAGGAGTTGATCTCCTTTGGAATGCTCTGTAATGATTGTTGTCAAGTCTTTCTGTCTTTGTGCATAATCATTACAAGAGGATCAATGCATATAAGTTTAGAATCTAATAGATTTTAGTAAATGACATGAATTTAGAATTCTTGCATTTGCAGTAAGGATTTGGGAGTGTGAAAAGAGAATCATTGAAGTTATGTTCAGTTGATCTAGTTCACAAAGTAAAGATCATAGACAAACATAGTATGCATACTTGGTGTATGGCATGACTAGTGTTTAGAAAACATAGTGTACATGCTTGGAGTATGGGACAACTATTGTTTTAAATTCAAGAATAAAGTTGATAGCTGAAACAGTATACAATGAATAATGTGTAATCATATGGTGATAAATAAAAGGTGTTTTATTTATGTTCATAGGTTTTGATACCATATTGGATTCAATTATTA
This sequence comes from Lactuca saligna, assembly GCF_052625555.1. Classification (NCBI taxonomy): domain Eukaryota; kingdom Viridiplantae; phylum Streptophyta; class Magnoliopsida; order Asterales; family Asteraceae; genus Lactuca; species Lactuca saligna. Next base: position 41,741,592 of record NC_136422.1, read on the forward strand.
TTGTGTTTCACTTTGCATGTTTTGACTTCCCGAATAAACTAGGTTATTCTTCCGGAATGACTAAGTTATTCAAACCATCCACAATCGGTCATGTGTTGGAAGTAGATATGAATTAAGACTGTCATGGGTTGGCTTGTAGAGGTCTAAGATGTTGGACAAAGGGCTACAACACTCATGAGTGCTCATAAGTTCTGAGTATTGGATTCAACCCGCGCTCATTGGAATCACTTCATGGATTTTATCACGAGTGATCATGAGACGATAATATCTTATATTCTTCAAACCTAGAGATATGAGTTGTTACTATGAGTTGATAGTACATTGATTGCACGAAAACGCATTGGTAACTTGATGTTATAAAACGTGTCTTTGTGTATGATTCAACAAGTAGTAGAACAAGCCATATGAGTCGAAGTTTATCCATTCCTTTTACCTTTGGGATAAAAGCGATATCTGTGGGCCCCTCGATGATTTGATGATGACAAATGGAAGTGCTCGGCCGGGCCAGGACTAATTTGATTTTTTCAATTAGTCAGTTGTCATAAATCGGAAATCGGGAAACAACAAATGGACAGAGAGAATGATTATAATCCATGTCTCAGTCCATATGATATCTATAATGGAGGAATATATGATCCCATATCTAATGGACAAGTCATTGACAAAGCTCAGCATTTATCGACAAGGTCAGAGTTCGACAGAAGCTTTTGAGAGCTACGATTGCCAGTTGGTTCCTGAAGTCATACGCAATAATAGTTTTAGACTTATCCAAGTGGGAGACTGTTGGATTAATGTCTAAGTCCATAACTATAATTGGTAAGACTTGACCCGACCCGGCATGGTCCATTTGGGTTGCATGGCATCATGCACTTGGATAGACTATAATGAGAGAAATAAGACACTTATGGTTATTAATATATTATAAGTTCTAGTATATTCATAATAAGAATAATAAGATTATTTAATTAGTATTGATCAAGAATTAACCTAGGATTAATTAAGTGATCAAAAGACTACTTAAATATATGGGTTGATTGTGTAAATGATCCATACTTGTATAGTAGGCTAATGCTCCATGGATTATCTAGTTGGGCCAAAACCCATATGATGCTCCATGGATGCTCCATGCTGTATTTGAACCCATGGATCCAAGGAAATGGAAAGTCATGACAATTAGGGTTTGCCCTAATTGTAACACTATATAAAGATATTATTCTTGACAAAATCGGCACTAGTATTATTCAAGAAAGGGCTAGCCGATTTCATGAAGTGTAGAATTCTCTCAAGTTATTCCAAGTGTATTTGGTGTTGTGTGAACCATTTGAGGTGTCACACTTGGGGCACTAGGCACTCAAGCTTCATGAAGACAAGCACTAACAAAAGGTATAATATTCTAACTTGTGTTATTCAACGTGTAGTATGCTAAAATAGAACAATACCTTGGAAAGTTGATATTTGCATGTATAATAGAGAAAACATAGATCCAAGGTATTTAGGGTTGCATGTACACTTAGGAGTGTTAGAATGCTCATAACCCAATGCTCGTTCGTAAAGAACTAATTCCATAGCTGCTAAAGTTCAGTCATCAGGTACTAAATCCATAGCTACCAGTGTCTAGGTACTAAGTCCATAGCTACCAATGTTTATCTATTAGGTACTAAGTCCATAGCTACCAACATTTATTCAATAGGCACTAAGTCCATAGCTGACAATGATCATTCAAATTATCTTTTATCTCTCATGATTCATCTATCCATGTTATACCCAACATATTTGTAGATATAAAATACGTATATAGTTTAAATCATTTAAAACTTGTACAAAACTGTTCATCCAACATAGATAGCAAGTATACAGATAATATGCACACATAGCACATAGTTTATAGAAAATACTTCATATCTATATGTAAGATGAAGGGGACCATGCACTCACCTGAAAGGTGGTGACTCAGCACTCGGACAGCGCTTCGATACTTTCAAAACAATTTTCCTTCAATTAAACCTAGTATCAATACCACTAGGGTTTAGTCTAACGATAATCGCGACAAATTAATAGTCTGACTATTATTACTATTATATAAGCGTTAAACGATACTTATATAACTCATAATAATAGACCAAATAATTATTTTAAGGACCTAATAACATTACTATAATTATTTGAAAGTTATATTAAAATTTGCGTAAGCGTAGCTCACTTACAACAGATTTTATAGAAAATCGGGCTTTGCTCGAAGCAGCGTTTCGAAACCGAAAGACCATTTTTCTCGGGACTCTGGGAGTCTTGGGCTTCCTTCGGGAGCTAGGGGATTTACTTAGGGTTTAGGGGTGGTTTAGGATCCTAGAGAGAGAAAGAAACTAGAGAGAGAAGTGATTTTTGGTGTGAAAATGCGGGCAACCTCGACCTCCTCTTATAGCTACGAGGGTCTGCACTACGCGGGGCGTACATCCGAAGTACGCAACGCGTACATCCGAAGCCGTACCTACGTATCGATGATCTGCTGGGGCGACGTGGACAAAGCTGGACCGAGGAGGTGTTCGCGTACGCAGCGTGTTCTGAGCTCGAACGTTGGGCGTAATGCGAGGGTGACGCGTCCTTCATTCGAAGCGAGACCGTGCTCAACAAGCGACAACTGAGATTTTTCCACGTCATCGTATCTAGCAACAGCTTCACAAATTTTCCTTTCCGACTTCTAAAAATCATAACTTTCGCATACGAGCTCTATTTTTGACGTTCTTTATATCCATGCGAAGGGTACTATACAACTTCTATTTAGACTCCGTCGGCTAATTTTGACTTTATTTTAAAAGTTAAATTATTAACAGGCCGGGACAGGATTAGTCCGTTAAATTCTCATAACTTCTTAATCCGTCATCCGTTTTCGCCCATCTTTTTCTCGTTACGCTACTCTTAATGAGATCTTCGATTCTCGTTTAGTTCGTGTCGGTTAATAACCGCTCGATTTATTATTCGAATTTCGGGGTGTACACTGCTAATCCGAAACTTCGAAAAAACATAACTTCCTCATACGATGTCAGATTTGGGCATTCTTTTTATGGACACTCTTGGTTAAATGTATTCTATGACTTTCATTTAGATTGCTAAGGCTAAATCTCTCTCTATCGTAAATTCACTAATTACGCTTCCTGGTATCGTGCCGGTTCCGTCACGAAACTTCGACGGGTCATAACTTCTTCGTTATAACTCGGATTTCGACGGTCTTTATATGTACGGAAACCTTGTAACATATACTACAACTTGAATAAGATTATTTATTCTAAATAATATTTTTCCGAAAAATCATTTTCAACACTTATTGCCTCTAATTTGACTAGCCCGGATCTACGGGCGTTACAATTATCTCCCCCTTAGGATGATTATGTCCCGGAATCATCAACAAAACATGGCTCGTCTAATGACTCCATACGTCATCTCTTTATCCTAGGTAATAATTATAACTTCTATATTCCTTCAAGTCTATCTCTTAGACTTATTGACTGTAAGCAGTACTCGATTGTGTACCTGTTTTCTATCTCAGGTTAGACTCCAAATTATGACCTACCATCATGTGATGCACGTTTAGACTCAGGTCTCTTATTGTTATATTCCAAAATAGACTATACCTTCCTTCATGTTCTAATGTGATATAATCACATTTTAAAAGGTAGCATTTCTAGCTACAAGTAACTTTTCGTGATACCTCTACTAATCGCTTTTTATTCCAATCTTCCGTCTTAAGTCAGATGCTACATCAAACTTGATTTTCTAAGCCACATAGCATACTCAGCGTAGTCATACTCAATTCGATATGACCACTAGGGTCGGAATATCAACAATCTTTTTAGTCATTACCGAAACGATGGTAACGACATACTTGAATAAAACGATATCAATTACTAGCTTCTTGGTAACCTTGTGACTTTCCCTGATCCAAGCGTGAGTCTTGTGCTTTCAATAGTATATTCATCTACTACCTTTCACACCTACTCATACTCATCCCAAGTATTGTTTCACATTTTTCCAAGTCACCATACAAGAAAATCACATAACAGTTTAACACATCAGATAGCAAAATGAAGGCTTCATTATTTCTTAAAACTATTACATAGGTGTTCAAGTTCGCCCTAGACTATGCTTCTAATAGGCTACATCATATTGTTCTATCTCTATGGCTACCTCATAACTCGCTCTTCGAGTATGGATTCCTCATCCTTGGTTCCATGCGTTGTTTTCCGCTTCGTTGAGGATCATGTGGAATGCCCTTGACCTTGGTGGTGTGTTTGGCTTTGCTTCTTCGTTTTTATTTGGGCAATTTCTAGACATTTTCCCCTTGCCTCCATATCCGTAGCATACTTTATCATTATGTGTACAGTCCTTGGAATAGTGACTAGTCCTTCCACACTTGTAACAAGTCACTTCTTCGTTGCACTTCCCACAATGCTTCTTCTTGCATTTATCACACCACCTCGCTTCACCTCCTTCTCCTCCTCCAAGCTTTGAGAATTTTCTCTCCTTGTTGGACCTTGAAGATCCTTCAAAACTTCCACTTCTCTCCTTCCTTATCTTTTTCTAGACCCTTTTCTCTTATCTGGGTCTCTACGTTCTTAGCTACCCTAACCGCTATTTTCAAGATAGTTGCATTTTGACCATTGGGCCAAATTCAGTGGGCAATCCGTTAGCAAACCTATCAATCTTGGAGAGTTTAGTAGGAACCAAGTAGGGAAATAGCTTCATCCTCTCGATGAATATGGTGGCATACTCATCAACACTCATCTTCCCTTTCTTTAGGTTCTGAAACTCGTTGTTTAGGTCTATCAGATCTATCTCTAAGCAGTACTGCATTTTCAACTATTCCAAGAACTCTTCCCATGACATCCTTAAGGATTCTTCTCGTGGCATCGTATCTGCAAATAGATTCCACCAGCTCAAGACTCCAGTTTTCAGCTGTCTTACTGCGAACACAGTCTTCTATTTCTCACTACAACTGCAGCTCTCAAACACCATCTCCATCCCGGAGATCCAATCCATAATCTCAACCGACTTCGGGCTTCCAAAAAGGTTTGGTGGTTTGGCACCCAAGAAGTTCTTATACATTCATCTATCCTTGTAGTTTCCCTTTCCCGAGCCATTCCTTTATTCTCCTTGAGTCCCCACTTGACTCACTTGGCGACTGTAGTTCCCTTCTTCCGATTGCTCAGGAATCAGCTCGGGTTGTTCTATGGGCATGGTAGGTTCGTCCCTATTTTCATGAAACATCTGCCTCATTTCCTCCCTTTGTTCAACCATCATAGCCCGAATCATGGTTTGTACTCCAGCCATGGTCATTGGCTGGGGTGCAACTTCTACTACGACTGGTACTTCCTGTATCACTAGGGCTGACAGGTCCTTGCCATTTTGATCTATACACCAAATAAGGTTAATCTAGATCTTTATTTAGGATTGAGTTTAAATCGTCCTTATCACTCCAAAACGTTTATATGCTAGTTCTAATATCGTATTCGTATGCTTAGAATCCTAAACACATAAGGTTTCCAGATCCGGTCAGCAACAGACCATAGATCTGATCAAACGATAGCATAAAGTATAACAAATCATTTAGCACTTCAAAGCAATTTAGGCATCATTCCTAAAATAAGCTAGTTCTTGTGTCTATTCAGGTGTATTACCTAAATCTATTAGATACACTCCTCACAATCATTGCTTAGCATGCTAAGTTTAAGTCTAGAAATAAATCCATATTCCTAGTTCGCTTAAACTAATGCTCTGATACCAACTGTGACATCCCCATTTTTCACGGCCAGAAAAGACCGATTTTGTTTATGCTTTATAAAAATAAGAGTACTTCTTTTCATAAAAATGTTGCGGAATTTGTTCCCAGAAAAATACGATAAATACGTTATCAAAACATTTTCGAAGAAAGGTGTTTTATTCATTTTAAAACGTTTGGGATGTCATCGTCAATACAGAAACATAAGCATAAACAGAACTTACATTTATTTACACTAGTGATCTACATCTCTTTATTCTCTCAGTGTAATATCACTTCATATCAACACCTGTAATATAAATAAACTGAGTGGGTCAAGTTGGGAAACCTGTTGAGTACATAGGGTTTTCAACCCACAATAATATAATTATTATCTTTAAAAAATCAAACAATCAACCCAATTACCCATCCCCATTATCTTCCTTACGCTTAAGAGTCTACCCTAAGATTCATTTATCCTATATTCTTTCATTCTGAAGTCCTTTGCTTCCAGGGTTATAGGACTGGCACTAAGTCCATAGCTGTGAATGCTCGTTCGTAAAACACTAATTCAATAGTTGCTAAAGTTCATTCATCGGGTACTAAATCCATAGCTACCAGTTTCTAGGTACTAAGTCCAGAGCTACCAACGTTTATCTATCAGGTACTAAGTCCATAGCTACCATCATTTATTCAATAGGCACTAAGTCCATAGCTGCCAATGATCATTTATATCATCTTTTATCTCTCATCATTCATCTACCCATGTTATACCCAACATAATTGTAGATATAAAATACGTATACATTTTAAATAATTTAAAACTTGTACAAAATTGTTCATCCAACATAGATAGCAAGTATACAGATAATATGCACATATAGTTTATATAAAATGCTTCATATCTATGTGTAAGATGAAAGGGACCATGCACTCACCTGAAAGGTGGTAACTCACCACTCGGACAACGCTTCGATACTCTCAAAACAATTTTCCTTCGATAAAAGCTAGTATCAATACCACTAGGGTTTAGTCTAACGATAACCGTGACAAATTAATAGTCTGACTATTATTACTATTATGTAAGCGTTAAATGATACTTATATAACTCATAATAATAGCCCAAGTAATTATTTTAAGGACCTAATAACATTACTATAATTATTTGAAAGCTATATTAAAAATTGCATAAGCTTAGCTCACTTACAGCGGATTTTAAAGAAAACCGAGCTTTGCTTGGAGCAGCGTTTTGAAACCGAAAGACCCTTTTTGTCGGGACTCAGGGAGCCTCGGGCTTCCTTCGGGAGCTAGGGGATTTACTTAGGGTTTAGGGGTGGTTTGGGATCCTAGAGAGAGAAAGAAAATAGAGAGAGAAGTGATTTTTAGTGTGAAAATGCGGGCAACCTCGTCCTCCTTTTATAGCTATGAGGGTCTTCACTATGCGGGCGTAGATCCGAAGTACGTAGCGCGTACATTCGAAGCTGTAGATATGTGTCGATGATCTGTTGGGGCGATGTGGAAGAAGCTGGACCGAGGAGGGGTTTGCGTACGCAGCGCGTTCTGAGCTCGGACGTTGGGCGTAATGCGAGGGTGACGCATCCTTCATCCGAAGCGAGACCGTGCTCAGCAAGCGACGACTGCGATTTGGCTATGTCATCGTATCTAGCAACAGCTTCGCAATTTTTCCTTTTCGACTTCTAAAAATCATAACTTTCGCATACGAGCTCTGTTTTTGACGTTCTTTATACCGACGTGAAGGCGGGAACGTACTCTACAACTTTCGTTTAGACTCCGTCGGCTAATTTTGACTTTATTTTTAAAGTTATATTATTAACAGTCCGTGACAGGATTGGTCCGTTAAATTCTCATAACTTCTTAATCTGACATCCGTTTTCTCCTATCTTTTTCTCGTTACGCTACACTTAATGAGATCTTCGATTATCGTTTAGGTCGTGTCGGCTAAAAACCGCTCGATCTATTATTCGACTTTCGGGCTATGCACTGCAAATCTGAAACTTCAAAAAAATCATAACTTCCTCATACGAAGTCAGATTTGGACGTTATTTTTATGGACGCTCTCGGTTTAATGTATTCTACAACTTTTCTTTAGATCGCTAAGGCTAAATCTCGCTCTATCGTAAATTCACTATTTACATTTCCCGGTATCGTGCCAGTTCCGTCGTGAAACTTCGATGGGTCATAACTTCTTCGTTATAACTTGGATTTCGTCGGTCTTTAAATGTACGGAAACCTTGTAACATATGCTACAACTTGGTTAAAATTATTATATCTTCTAAATAATATTTTGCTAAAAAGTCATTTTCGACATTTATTGCCTCTGATTTGACTAGCCCGGATCTACGGGCGTTACATCATGCACAACCGGGACAAATACATATCAAATATAGTTACGGCTTAGACACTAATCCAGAATTATAACTTTTTTTAGACTGCATCGGCTAATTTTGATTTAAATTTTAAAGTTATATTTTTAAAAGGTCGGGATAGAAAAATTCCGTTAAAAATTCATAATTTCCTTATTCAACATTCATTTTCTTCTGTCTTTTTACCATTCTAATACTATTGACGAGACCTTCGATTCTCGTTTCGATTGTGTTGGCTAAAAATCGTTCGATCTTTATTTCAAATTTCGGGTTATGTACTGCTATGTCGAGTCTTTAAAAAATCATAACTTCATCAGAAGTCATATTTGGACGTTCTTTTTATGAAAACTCTCAGTTTAATAAATACTACAACTTTCATTTAGAGAGTTAAGGATAAAAATCATTTTCCTGAAAAGTCACTTTTTACGCTAAAAAACGTTTTGCCGGTTTTATCGCAGATCTTCGATTGGTCATAATTTCTTCGTTATAACTCGGATTTTAGTGTTCTTAACATTTTCGGAAACCTTCTTACGATCTCTACCACTTTATTCATCTAAATTAAGATTATTGAACAATTTATTTTTGACGCTTATTTTCGTCTCAATAAACTTCTATTTTTATTATTTCAAAATAAGTTAAAATTTGACTTAGACTATTACATTGACTTGAAATATTGGGTTGTTATATTATCCCCCCGTTAGAGGGAATTTCATCATGAAATTATTTCTAAAGTGGTACTCATGGACTAGGGAAAAGATGTTGATATTTTTGTTTCATCTGATCTTGTCGTTCCTAAGTGAATTCAGGTCCTCGTTTGACATTCCAACGAACCTTCACTATTCGTAAACGACATTGTTTTGTTCTTTTAATTTCCCTATCCATAACATCCACTGGTTCTTCTATGAAGTGTAGACTCTCGTTTAATTCGATTTCATCAAGTGAAATTACAAGAGTCTCATCAGACAGACATTTCTTGAGAATTTTGACGTGAAAAGTAGGATGAATATTACTGAGTTCATGCGGTAGTTTGAGTTTATAAGCAACCAGACCAATTATAACAAGAATGTTGAATGGTCCGATGTACCTTGGACTTAGTTTTCCACTTTTGCCAAAGGGTATCATTCCTTTGCAGGGCGAGACTTTCGACACGGTCACCAACCTGAAATTCCAAGGTTTTTCGTCGTTTGTCCGCATAACTCTCCTGTCTATCTCTAGAAGCTTTCAACCGTTCCCTGATTTGTATAATATTTTCTGTGGTTTCTCGGATGATTTTAGGACCGATTAGAGTAGTATCGAGTATTTGGTTCTTGGCTAGTTGCATATCGCCCACTTCAGCCCAACACAGAGGAGAACTGCACTTACGACCATAGAGAGCTTCAAGAGTCAAGATCAATGAAGGAATTCTTGTTATTGCTATATAAAAAGCAAGGTAATCTTGTTAACCCTCTTTATATATGAATTTCAAATTATGTATGCTAGATCTAGGGTTATTGCTTTGGAATTTCTTTTGCATGTTCAATTAGTGAAAAACTTAAATCCAAAGCATTTAGGGTTGCATGAACACATAGAATGTTGTTATGCTCAAAACCCATCAGTTGCTTCCTAAGATTTATGGATTTCACATGCTTATTTAGAGGTCATAGCTTACAACACCGACATCAACATTCTTGATCAGTCAACAATATTCAACAAATTCTGTCAGGAACAACACCGGATGCTCTTTTCACAGTGAATGAAAATGAATATAAGTTTGGTTATTACCTTCTGGATGGAATATATCCCGCATATTCCACACTAGTGAAAGCATTTTGATACCCAGTGGAACCAAGTGAAAAAAATCTTTAAAAGAAGACAAGAAGTTGCACGTAAGGATATGGGATGTAGTTTTGGAGTTTTGAAGTCAAAGTAACTCATAGTAGAACGTGAGACACAACAATTTGAGTTAGAAACTTTACAATATATTATGTATGCATGTATCATAATATATAACATGGTGATAGAAGATAAATGACGAAATATTACACAATATATGCCAACGGAGCTTCGATACATGCAATTTTAATCAGATTCATCGAAATATTTGTATAGAGTCGTTGATATTCAAGACATACAAAAACACGGGCAACTTCAAAAAGACTTAATAAATCATATCTACGATGATTAGTTATTTAGAAAAAAAAAAAAGATTGCATAATTTTTATTTTATATTTATTTAAATAATATGATTTATTTAAGTAGAATGTTTTATAAAATTATATTTGTTTTAAAGTTATTAAAAAAAATTCGAAAAAAGGGATAAAAAAAATGAAAGACATGAAAATTATTTTGATGTTGAAGTGGCCATTTCCAACATGCCCTCTTAGTAAACTTTTGTTTTATGTGCACAAATTAAATTGTATTCTCGAAAAAAAAAATTGCTTTAAAAATAATGTTTTTTTGAAAGGCTTTTTGAATATGATTTTTTCTTTTAATTTTAATTTTAATTTTATGATGTAAATAACTTATCTCAATAAAACAACAACGTCTATTTTTATTTATTTATTTATTTATTTGTTGGTTTTAGTTAACCCTTTTTCTTTCTATCTTCGTTGTACTTATTTCTTTTCAAGTGCAAATGAGGTCATCCATGAGCGTATCTATTTTAATATGTAGGTTATTATACTGTCACGTTGAAATTTATGTTTATCACGATTCATGAACCTCAAATTCTATTTGACTATTTCATCAAATTTGGACGAATAAAAGCCTTTTATTTCAAGAAATTTCATCAAAAATTTCATTTTGGAAGTTCTTTACTGAAATCTGGGGTGGACTGTCGGATAAATATTATATAAACTAGTTTATAACCGTGGGAATCATGATTATAAAATTAATTAAATTTTTTAAGTAAAAACTCAAAACTATTAATTAATTATTTTAAATAACTTATTAATTAAAATATATTTTTTAGTTATATATAAATTTATAATCGTTGATTTATATAAATACATAAAATTATATTATCTTATAATTTGTATGAATTTTATTTTATTTTTTATTCTAATTTTATTAAAAATATAATTAAAACGATAAATTTAAAATTTGAAACTTGAAATTTAAAATGAAGAATCAATAAGTTGACAAGTAATATGATATTAATTACAATGTCTAAAATTGTAACATATGACAAAAGAACTAATTCTTTATTAGTATAGAAAGACTAATTTTGTTTGTTATTTCTCTTGCCTTAACCATGTAAGGTTAAAATAACTATATTTTGAAAATTAATTTAAATCCATTATAATAAAATTTAAAGTTTGCTTATCTTTTGACCTTTTACTTTTTCTATATTAGTGTCATTTCACTTTTTACTCACTCTCTTTCACTAAAACCTAAAAAATATGGTCATATTTCAATTACTTTTTTTTTCTTTCACAATAGATTTATTTTATTTTAAAAAACTATAATTTAAAAAACAAATATAATTAATTAAATAATGATTGATAAACACACAAATTAATAAAAATAAAAATAGACTCATTACTAAAAAATAATAATTATGTAATATAAAACATAATTAAAAATTACATACAACAATCTAGATACATTTTTGTAATTTTTTCTCTCATCCTCAAAATAAGTTCAAAGGGGTGTCCCAAAAAATACCAAAATTTTACATTAAAAATTGAAGATCTTTTATTTATTTTTTTTCCTCACGTGACTTTTCTTTTTTGAAAAATTTTTCATTTTCAAATGCCAAATATTCAGTGAAATTCAAGTTGTATTGATCAAATATCTAAATCATTTCCTCATTTTCCTTGCTCTGTTATTGAAGATTGATGTCTTTGATGAAGACCATTCCCCTTCCTTTGTGTTTTGTCCCTACTCATGAGTCGGACAATTTTTCTAGCTCGAGGTCGTCGTCAACAATCAAATCTAACCCGACACGAGCATCAAAAGAAGTTGTGTATCCACTTGATGTCGTTTTTGTTCATTTTCTTTCTTCTCTACGAAGTTGATATGTAACACCTCAAATTTTAAAACAAAATTTTTCATTTTTAAATTAGCAAAATATTGTTCATAAACCAAGTCATAAAAAACATAAGTGTCAAGTACAAATCATCATTACAAAATATCAGAGTACCACAGAATGCCCCAGTAACAAATCTCCGAGGAAGTGTGTACAATTAGACATTCTGTGTCCCTTGATCCTTAGAAGTACCTGAAACACACATATCCACAATTGTAAGCATGAAGCTTAGTGAGTTCCCCAAAATACCACATATATCACATCATAAATAAAAGGCTATGCGTTATTAGCAACCCTGGGGACTATTAGCAGTCCTAGTGGGCAACAACACGCCCTATGGGTTATCAGTAATCCTGGAGACTATCCACAGTCTCAGTCACACATAAACAACATAATACAAAATAATAGTTAGACCCAGCTGGTCATATCTAATACAACTATTCTACAACACACGTAAGAGTAAGTGAGGAGAATCGCCTAATACTGATACCAGATAAATCTCACACCCGAACTATAGGAACCAGACTCTACCGAATAACATAATAATTAACCCTAATTAATAATCAAGGTACACAATTCAAATCACGAGTCCAAATCCATAACTAAGCCCTTTAAGGGATAAAAATACCATTTTGCCCCTCCCATGGTCCTAAACCTTAAATATTGACCAATGGTCAAAAGTCAGCAAAAGTCAACCACCCAACGCGTAGTTGGGCGTACTCCCCTCCTTCGTGGGGCGTACTCGAAAATCAGGAGGGATTAGGGTCACACCTGGTTACGTTTGGTGTAGCAATTAGTACACGGGGTGTACGCCGTCTAACCCAAAATATCTCTCCAAAATGGTCTTAATCACTAAGACATTCATCCAAACATAGATCTAACCTTCTTAGAACTTCTTAATTCATAAAGTCCAAAACTTTAAGCCTTTTCATGGATGAAGAGAGCTTAAACCTTAAAACTCTAACTTAATCCATACTCAACACTACCAAAATCTTGCATTGATAGAAAGGTACCTTCAAGAAACCATTTTTACAAATCTAAAAGACCTAAAATGCATGAAAGGACAACTAATATGCTCTGGAGTTCTCCATATTCACAAAGGTCCAAGATTTGGGACAAAAGTCTCATAAAAACTCATCTTTGGAGATCTAAGAGGAAACACGTCAAGGTATTAACTTTATACCTTCAAAAGATGCAAAAGGTGAAGTAGTTTCTGGATCCATGAGCTTGTAAGCAACACCACCTTCTTCACTAGTCTTGTAACACTCTAAAAATTCAAGCCAATTTAAACTTTTCAAAACCAACCCAGTTTCGTTAAGTCATTACAAAAAGGTTTTCAATACAATTATTATCAGAGTCTTCCTAGAACCATATCGTAAAACATAAACATGAGGAGCAGTACGATCACGCCTTCGCCTTGCCACGGTCTCCTGAAGTACCTAGAAAACATCAAAACCACAACTGTAAGCCCGAAAGCTTAGTGAGATTCCCCCAAAATACCAACCACATATACCACACATAACATATCATAACCGAACAGAACAGGCATGCACTTCGGGTCTAATGTGTTACTGGTCCACCGCACCGGGCCTTCAGTCCACCTGGTCCACCCTCTGAGTCTAGCTATATCCCTCGAGTCTGCAGTGTGGTTGGTCCGCCCGCACCGGGCCTTCAACCTACCTGGTCTACTCTCTGAGTCTACAGTATGACTGGTCCGCCCGCATCCGGCCTTCAATCGGCCTGGTCAACTCTCCGAACCTCGGCACATCTGCTCCGCCCTCGTGGGGCCTACAGCCTATCCGGACCGTTCGCTGGGCCTTCGGCATAACCGATCCGCCCTGGTTATGTTGGCCTACAGCACAAAGTAGGACCCGCCTCAACCCAACCCCAGTCAAACACCCATGTGCACATAAACATAAAATCATATAATAATTCGAATCCAATCAAACCGATCTAGCAGATCACATAACATAACATACTCTAAACATGATACCAACCTAACCGGTCACTAGCATAGCATCATCCTATATACCAGGATACCGACCTTAACCAGGTCTCTAACATATACCATCCTAACTACCACGATGCAAACATAGCAAAGCAACAAAATAACAATCCGATAAAGGGCCGACCTTGGTTCCTTAGACCCTGTTGATATAGTGAGGATAACTTACCTTGCAACTGCTGACTTGAAAAGATAAGATCACGCTGCTCCAACCTCTGACACAAACTCCACCACTGACAATACCAAAAGACTGAACTCAATAAATACCAAATTACCCCTGGAAGTGAACTGGTCAACTCTTGGTCAAAGTCGAAGTCCTCAGTCGAAGTCAAACTTCCTGACTGACCCTACTCGCCGAGTCGCCCCAAGACTCGCCAAGTCCCACAAACTCTGAGCCACTTCCTGCTCAACTCACCGAGTCGTCCCTTGACTCACTGATTCACAGCTCAACCAGGAAAGGTTAGGCCCTCACGACCAGACTTGCCGAGTCCAGGAACAGACTCGCCAAGTCCAAGGCTATCTTTAACCAACTCGCCGAGTTGTTCTTCCAACTCGTCGAGTTGCTGCCTATCTTCAAGCAACTCGCTGAGTACACCCATGTGACTCGCCGAGTACCACTAGCTCTTAACCCATAAAGAGGCTTTCCAAGCCATGCAGGGTCTCAAATCGATAGATCTACTCTTCTACAAGCCATCTATCATGTAAAGTGGCAAACTTTACGTGAATCCAAAGAGATCTAAGCATAAAACACTCTTGGGCTAGGGTTTGGGATAATAAGGCTTCACTAAAAACTCTTGGGCATGAACTTTATGGCTTCCTGGACCACTACAATCCTAGATCTGAGGTAGCAACCTCAGATCTTACACCAAACTCGATATGGACCTCATTTATGCTCCAAAAACCCCTCAATTGATAAATCTAGATGCACAAAAGCTCAAGAACATATCTCTTACCTCCAATGCAAGCTCTTACTGGAGAATGAACCAAATCTCTACAAAGCCCCTTGCTCCAAATATTCTTGCTCTTCAATTCCCCTCCAAGATTTCCTCCTCCAAGGCTCTAATGACTCAAAAAGGAAAGCTCACACGAATCTAGGGCCTCTGGAACTCAAAGGGAAGGTAAAGAGGCTGGGGAGTGGGTATTATGTTCATTATATAGGGCTCAACCCCCTGGATTAGGGTTTTCTCCATATCGCACCAACTCGCCGAGTCCACCCATGCGACTCACCGAGTTGGTCACTTATCATGCGACCTGAAACGCGACTCGACTCGCCGAGTCTATCCATAGACTCGCCGAGTCGACCTTCTTATTTACACTGTTAGCCTTTCCACTTTACTTCTGAATTCTGGGATGTTACAATTCTCCCCCACTTAAATTAGGCTTCTACCTCGAAGCCTGCGACAACACAACTCCAGAAACTATTCTCGCAATGCACCACCTGGCATTAACCAAGCCAGGTTCCTCAAAACACTACCATCGAAACTCGAAACCCAACTCTTCGCTTGCGGTGTCCTGACCACCGCCTCAAGCCGACCACCGGCTTCATCCTTTGATAACCACACTTATCAACCGAGTACCACTCCATGGTACTTCACTCATTCCATATCACAACAATCACTTGACTCTTACGAGCTAGATATAACCTTGAACCACCAGGATCCCGACCCGGTACCGCACTTCTATCATTTTCCTCGTCAGACATATCCTTCACCAAATTCACTGCTGAGACTTAACCTGCTCCCTTTCTGAGTCCAATGTTATCCCTTCCATGATGATAGGATGACACATCCTTTAGCTTTAGAGCAACTCCCATGAGTTCTTCTCCGCCATCACATACACGTGCTAAACTAGCTCTAGCATTCTCGGGTTGGGAAAACTCGACGCACTGACGACACCTCCAAACATCCCCCCCCAGGATGAATTACCGCTACATGCATAATTTTCTTGTTCACACCAAATTGGGAATCCAAGGATCCATCCTTGCATCCCTTCCGAGCCTATTTGGCTCTACACCCTTGGAATTCCTTCCGTGACCTCCGCAGACATCCAACTCGGATGTGATTCCATACCACCGGCGCAAACACATTGCTCAATAACCATGATTGGAACACCTCAATCATACCTCCGTGCTACTGCTTTCGCTTCCGTGAACTTACCCTCCTTCTCGGAGCTACATACCTTTCCCTTTCCTTATCCAAGGAAATCTACTTGGCCGCCTTGTCACTACAACAAGTGCCACAGTGGTCGCCCAACGCTACACCATTCCCTTATATCATAATTGCTATCCCATGCACCACACATGCTCTGAATTTGCTCGCAAGGACTCTCGAGTCCATGCACTACCCTCCATTAATCATGATCAATACCCGGGGCCAGACCTTCTGATGCTATCACATCGCAACATACTCATTCCATATCCTCATACAGATCTATCAACACATGCAGAGTCTTCAGCATGAATGGACCGCCTTACCAGGCTTTCAGCCAATCTGGACCACTTTTAGAACCTTCAGCATGTCTGGACCGCCCTCCAGGGCCTTCAGCCTGTTTGGACCGTCCCCGAGCCTTCGGCCTGATTGGTACGCCCACCGGCCTGATTGTTCTAGCCCTCTAGGGGTTCCGAACTCTAACTCCATCCTATATACTTACTCCCAGCCTGATCCTAGGCCTTTCACAATCAATCGCCCTTTTTACAAAACCCTTGGTCTGTATCCCGCCCCGCTTGCCTGTCAGTTGCTCATACCAGCCTACACTCTTGGCTGACAGAACCGCTGCTGAATCCCAGACAGCTAATCAACCTCTCATGCTTGTCGATCTTCCGGAGAATTTTCCAATTCTCCTTACTTAGAGCTCTAACTATCAACCACCAGTCGCCATAACCGACTTCCCTTAACATCCCTACACAACACATTCCCTTACACATGAACCGATTCCCACTAGAACGGAAAACCTTCACAAAATCACATATCAACACTGATCATCTCGGACTTGAAAGAAGCCCGACCTTCAGCTAACCACTCTTCATACTGCAGATGTTACCCGACATTCAAACCAAAAGCCTGATTTCCCACTAATAATCCCCATGGATGATAACCAATGAAACTCCCAATACCAAAACCCTTAACCATACCATAACCCTCAAGGAATAACAAATACAATACCAAAATTCACACAATGAGACTAGCAGATATACAATACTCCACAATAATCACAAGATAAAAAATATCAAAAAGGAAACATACCCGCAGCTGCATCCGGCACTGCCCTGACCTCCTCTGATGTAAGCTGAAAAGCACGACCCTGAGCCCTCGGGGGTTCTGCTCCAGCCTGACCTCCACCCGTAATCCTCAACGTGGCCAATACTGGATCCTGCACTGACCTCCCAACCAGTTGTGGATAGTTGGCCCTCATGTGACCAACCTGATGACACTGATAGCAAATCCTCATATCTTGGGTTGGGGCTGACTGACGACAATCTCTCACGTAGTGCCCCTCTTTCCCGCACTTGCGGCACGCACCACCGGACCTACAAGCTCTGGCATGACCTTCCCGCACTTCTCATAAGTTAGGCTGCTCTGACTGCTCAAACTGAAATCAACGATCTTAGACCGTTTCGGTGCCGGCTGCGATTGTACCGGAGCCTGCCTCTGTTCTCTCAGTTGTAACTCGATCTCCAACTCCCTCTGCCTAGCGGCTTCTTGCAACTCCAACAATGTCTCGCACCTCTACATAGACACAAACTGGCTGATATCCCTCTTCACCATACTCAGATATCGGTACATATAGGCCTGCTCAGAAGCAAACTCAAGGCAAAACATTGCCCTCTCAATGAACATCTTGGTGATCTCCGTCACCGACTCGGAATCCTGCTTCCGCTCCAGGAACTCCTGAGCTAATCTCTCCTTCTCAACTTGCGGAACATAGCGAGTACTGAACATCTCTCTGAACTGATCCCAAGAAACCGCAGCTCGCTGCACATCATAATACGATCCCGTGGTCAACCTCCACCAATCCTTCGCCCTGAGCCTTAAAAGGTTCAGAGAACACCTCACCCTTTGATTAGCAGGGCATGAGTACGTGAAGAAACATCCCTCCACATCTGACAACCATCTCATAGCAACAATCAGGTCCTGAACTCCATCGAAGTTAGGGGGCTTCGTATTATCGAAGTTCTGATACTAAAAACCTATACCGGCTCCTCCCCCTGCCGCTGCTACAGCCACTGTAGCTGCCACGGCAGTCGTCTCTATAAGAGCAGCATAACGCTCATCAAAATACTCAACCATAGCGGTCTTGATCTATCCAAACAGTTCCAACAACTCATCCTGAAACATCGTAGCAACCTCATCATGCAGGATCTCATGAATCCTAGCTTCCAACTCGTCTGTGCTCATCTGACCGATAATCTCGGGTGGTGCTGACCCACACTGACCTCCCTCTCCTGCTCTCGATCCTGATCCGGATCTGCTCCCAGCATGCCTCGTAACCACCATACTGAAAGAAAATACCACAAACATTAGATACCTCCCACTAACCCGGGAACCGACTCTTAACTCCACCCTAGGGGTTGTGACTTCCTTGATACACATATGGGTCCTGTGCTTTCAGTAGTACGGGACCTTATTACCTTCCACACCTACCCATATTTATACCAAGTATCACCACAACACCCTAGTGAAGAACAACCATACCAAGCACTCAACCCTCACTCCTGGAGGAACACTGGAAATCTCATACGGAATAAACCCTAGGCTAGCAGGCATCACAAATTAGGCAACGCTATCATGCACTTCCTGAAGATCCCTAGCCTAGTACTAGCATGTTGTTCTATCATATCACATAAAAAATAACTTGCATGGTATTTTGGGGCTACTTACTGGCTCCGGCTGATCGTACTTTCGCATCCTCTTTTACTCATTTTGAAAACCATTTTAAATTCTCTTTTGAAAACTCTCCTTGATTTGAGACTGGATTCACAGGAATGTTCCTCCAATTCACTCAAACCAAGGCTTTGATACCAACTTGTAACACTCTAAAAATTCAAGCCAATTTAAACTTTTCAAAAACAACCCAGTTTCGTTAAGTCATTACAAAAAGTTTTTCAACACAATTATTATCAAAGTCTTCCCAGAACCATATCGTAAAACATAAACATGAGGAGCAGTACGATCATGCCTTTGCCTTGCCACGGTCTCCTGAAGTACCTAGAAAACATTAAACCACAACTATAAGCCCGAAAGCTTAGTGAGATACCCCCAAAATACCAACCACATATACCACACGTAACATATCATAACCGAACAGAACAGGCATGCACTTCGGGTCTACTGTGTGACTGGTCCGCCGCACCGGGCCTTCAGTCCACCTGGTCCACCCTCTGAGTCTAGCGATATCCCTCGAGTCTACAGTGTGGCTAGCCCGCCTGCACTGGGCCTTCATCCCACCTGGTCCACTCTCTGAGTCTACAGTATGACTGGTCCGCCCGCATCGGACTTTCAGTTGGCCTGGTCCACTCTCCAAGCCTTGGCACGTCTGGTCCGCCCTTGTTGGGCCTACAGCTTATCCGGACCGCTCGTTGGGCCTTCGGGATAACCGGTCCGCCCTGGGTATGATGGCCTACAACACAAAGCAGGACCCGCCTCAACCCAACCCCATTCAAACACTCATGTGCACATAAACATACAATCATATAACAATTCCCATCCAATCAAACCGATCTAGCAGATCACATAACATAACATAACATAATCTAAACAGGATACCGACCTAACCGGTCACTAGCATAGCATCGTCCTATATACCAGGATACCGACCTTAACCAGGTCTCAAACATATACCTTCCTAACTACTAGGATGCAAACATAGCAAAGCAACAAGATAACAACGATACCCGGATTACAATACGATAAAGGGTCGACCTTGGTGCCTTAGACCCTGTTGATATAGTGAGGATAACTCACCTTGCAACTGCTGACTTGAAAAGATAAGATCACGCTGCTCCAACCTCTGACACAAACTCCACCACTGACAATACCAAAAGACTGAACTTAATAAATACCAAATTACCCCTGGAAGTGAACTGGTCAACTCTTGGTCAAAGTCGAAGTCCTCAGTCGAAGTCAAACTTCCTGACTGACCCTACTCACCGAGTCGCCCCAAGACTCGCCAAGTCCCACAAACTCTAAGCCACTTCCTGCTCAACTCACCGAATCGTCCCTTGACTCACCAATTCACAGCTCAACCAGGAAAGGTTAGGACCTCATGACCAGACTCGCCGAGTCCAAGGCTATCTTCAACCAACTCGCTGAGTAGTTCTTCCAACTTGTCGAGTTGCTGCCTATCTTCAAGCAACTCGTCGAGTACACCCATGTGACTCGTCGAGTACCACTAGCTCTTAACCCGTACAGAGGCTTTCCAAGCCATGCAGGGTCTCAAATCCATCGATCTACTATTCTACAAGCCATCCATCATGTAAAGTGGCAAACTTTACGTGAATCCAAAGAGATCTAAGCATAAAACACTCTTGGGCTAGGGTTTGGGACAATAAGGCTTCACTAACAACTCTTGGGCATGAACTTTATGGCTTCCTGGACCACTACTATCCTAGATCTGAGGTAGCAACCTCAGATCTTACACCAAACTCGAGATGGACCTCATTTATGCTCCAAAAACCCCTCAATTGATAAATCTAGATGCACAAAAGCTCAAGAACAGATCTCTTACCTCCAATGCAAGCTCCTACTGGAGAATGAACCAAATCTCTGCAAAGCCCCTTGCTCCAAATATTCTTGCTCTTCAATTCCCCTCCAAGATTTCCTCCTCCAAGGCTCTAATTACTCACAAAGGAAAGCTCACACGAATCTAGGGCCTCTGGAACTCAAAGGGAAGGTAAAGAGGCTGTGGAGTGGGTATTATGTTCATTATATAGGGCTCAACCCCAAGGATTAGGGTTTTCTCCATACAACACCAGCTCGTCGAGTCCACCCATGCGACTCGTCGAGTTGGTCACTTATCACGCGACTTGAAACGCGACTTGACTCGCCGAGTCTATCCATAGACTCGCCGAGTCGACCTTCTTATTCACACTTTTAGCCCTTCCACTTTACTTCTGAATTCTGGGATGTTACAAGTCTTTTTCTTCTTCAACAAAGGGCCACCAAAATCACCACCAAGCTTCAAGTTCTTCACTCACAAGGAATACACTCGAGATCAGGGTTTAGAAAGAATGAAGGCTGATTACGGAAGGTCCAAGGTTGAGTTAGTGTCTTTAATTTGGGGTGAAACCCTAAAATTTAGGGTTTAGAGACTCGGCTAGTACGCCCAACGTACTAGCATGGCTTCCATGATCCTGTGCTTCTCACGAGTACACTAGGCGCACCCTCACATACACCCAACGTACAGGTTAAAAGGTGGAACTTAAACCAAAAGGGACCAAATGTGCAAATTTTGATTAGGTCAAGGGATAAAAGTAAAAATACTTGATAATTTGATGTTATAATTCTCCCCTACTAGAATCAGACTTTGTCCTTGAAGTCATCCTCGAAAAACAAATCTGGATGGTGCTCGTGAATCTCAGACTCGGGCTCCCACATCTACTCCGAGCCTTTTTTGTGTTCCACTAAACTTTGACCAACTTCACTACCTTGTTCCTCAAGGTCTTCACATTTCGATCTAGAATTTCCACATGATTCTCAATGTAATTCAGACGATCATTGTCCTGAATATCCTCCAAATAGACCACCGATGTCTCTTCAGCTATAGAATTCCTCAACTAGGAAACATGAAAGGTATCATGAATCTAGCTCGTCTCCTCTGGCAGCTGCAACCGATAAGCCACTTTACCCATGCCAGCCAATATTCTAAAAGAGCTAATAAATCCGAGGCCCAACTTGCCCGCTTCCCGAGGCGAATAAGACTCTTCCAGGGTGATACCTTACGAAGCGATAAATCTCCCACCTGGAACTCTAGCTCAAAGCTTCACCGATTTGCATAACGCTTCTGGCGGCTCTGGGCCGTCAACAATCTCTATCTAACTTATTGGACATGCTTGGTTGTTTTGAGCACTATCTCCATGCTCCCCATTACTCTCTGCTTAACCTCACCCCAACAAATAGGATTCCGACACCTCCTTCCATACAAAAGCTCAAAGGGAGCCATGCCAATACTAGATAAGAATAATCAAACAACAGGAGATAGGAGTCCCACCTCCCAACAATGTCAATGATACAGGAAAGTAACATATCCTTGAGCATCTGAATAGTCTGTTCGCTCTGCCCGTCTGTTTGCGGATGATATGCAGTATTGAAATGTAACCAGGTATCGAACTCCTTGTGAAACCTCTTCAAAAACCTTGAAGTGAAATGATCATCCTGGTCCGACACAATTGAATCGGACACCCCATTATGAGCCACCACCTCTCGAACATAAATATCAACCAGCTTCTCTATAGAAGAGCCATTAGTAATGGCTAGGAAGTGAGCACTCTTCGTCAAACGGTCCACTATCACCTAGATAACATCAAAAGCCCTCGTAGTCTTCGACAATTTTGTAATTAAATCCATGATGATCTGCTCCCACTTCCATAGTGATGCAACTTGCCATGAGGACGCTGGTGGTTGGCCTTAACCTTTCAGCTGGTCAAACATCGCTCTATAAACCAAGTCTCATCTCTAACTTCATACATGGCCACCATTAACTATGCTTTAGGTCGAGATACATCTGTGTAGACCCTTCATGAATGGAAAATCTCGACTTGTAGGCCTCCTCCTTCAATATCCGTTGAGCTCCACCCGTATAAGGTCCCCAAATCCTCCCGTGAATAGTCCAAAGCCCCTACCGTCGATATCAAATGTTAAAATCTGACCAATCAACCACACACTTTTACGATTATCTTCCTTTATGGCTTCCGATTGGTCTTCTTTGGTAATTTCGAAAACTAGGGCCATCACAGTCATCCTCATAAACACATCCTGAATCTGGGTACTAACCGCTCTACGATACAAGGCGTTGGCAACCACATTGGCCTTGTCTGGATGATACAGAATCTCTTAATCGTTATTTTTCACTACATCCAACCTCTTCCTTTGCCTCATGTTCAGGTTAGGATCATTCATTAGACATCTCATGATCTTATGGTCCATGTAGATGGTACACCGCACACCATAAATATAGTGGTGCCAAATATTGAGAGCAAAAACCACCGCCCCAACTCCAAATCATGAGTGGGATAGTTCGCTTCTTGAGGCTTTTAGCTTCCTCGAAGCGTATGCAATCACATGCCCCCTTTACATTAGCACGACACCCAACCCTGCAATGGATGCATCATAATAGACTAAGAAATCCTTAACTCCCTTAGGGAGGGCAAGTACTGGTGCCTCACATAGTCTCTAGCGAAGAGTCTCAAATGATGCTTGCTGCTCAAGCCCCCAACTGAACACAACATCCTTCCTTGTCAACTTAGTGAGAGGAACAACAATATTGGAAAAGTTTTGAATGAATCTCAGGTAAAATCTTGGCAAACTGAGGAAGCTCCGAATCTCAGATGGCGATCTCAGGACTTCCCACCACTTCCCCGCCTTTAACTTGGTTGGCTCAACCAAGATACCGTTCTGGTTGATTAGGTGTCCCAAAAACCGAGCCTCACGTAATAATAAGTTGCACTTGGAAAACTTGGAATAGAGCTTCTCCATTCTCAAAACTCCAAGAATCTCGTGCAAATGCTCCTCGTGCTGCTTTCTGGTCTTTGAATAAACCCGAATGTCATTGATGAAGACGATCTCCGATCGATCCAACATGGGATAGTACACCCAGTTCATGAGATCCATGAACTTCGTCGATGGATTGGTAAGCCCAAAAGGAATCACTTCGAACTCGTAAATAGTGATTTCAGAAGGTCGTCTTCTAAATATCCTCCTCCCGCACCCTCATTTAATGGTAGCCAGAGCTCACATCGATCTTGGAAAACCAAGATGCCCCTTGCAACTGATCAAAGAGATCATCAATCTTCGGTAATGGATAATGTTTCTTCACCATCAACTTGTTTAACTCCCAATAATCAATATACATCTGACGTGAACCATCCTTCTTTCTGACAAAAAGGATTGGTGCTCCCAAAGAAGAATTTCTCGGCCGAATAAACGCTTTTCCTAATAGCTCTTGAAGCTGAGTGGATAACCCCTGCATCTTAGGAGGTTCAAGATGGCACGATGCCTTGGCAATCGACACCGCACCTAGGATCAGATCAATATGAAACTCCACTTGCCTCACAGGAGGAACACCCGATAACTCCTCGGGAAAAAATCGGCAAACTCGTGTAGAATAGGAACATTAGAAATGGAAATTGATCCATTCGCCCCAACCAGAGTATCCACTATATACGCCAGATAACCTATATACCCATGCTGCAAACTCTGTCTCACCCTGGTAGCAATACAAAAGGGTGATCCCGACCTAATACCCTCACCGTAGATGGTCAACTTTCCCCTACTACGGTCTTGAACCGTCACCATCTGACGCTCGCAATCAATCAGATCCCTAAACCGGCTCAACCAATCCATACCCACGATCAGACAGAAATCTCCCATGGCAATGGGGATAAGATCCATCGGATAACCAATACGAAAAACCTCTAACACACAACCTCGGTAGATATCAATATTAGAGACTGGACACTCATCAGGTATTGAGACTCTCAAGGGCCTGCTCAAGGAATCCTATGCAATACAAAAACCACAACAAAAAGATGATGACACAAAAGACCGACTTGAACCCGAGTCAAATGACACAAGCGCGGGTACATTATTCACAAGAAAAGTACCTACACGATCAATAACATAAGCAACATAAATAAATCAACAAAATAAAAAAGAACACATACAAAGCACGATGTCTGGAGCTGCTCTTGCCTACTTTATTGTCTACTTAATTGCACTCCCTCAAGCCCTCAATGTCTCAGCCTTCCCCTACCAGCCATCAATAATACACAGGGTCACGAGGGTCGGTGTCTGAACCGCCCTAGATGCAAGTTGAGGTCACTTGACCCTCATATGTACTGTCTGGTTGCAATTAAAGCAAACTCGAAATCCCTAGCCAAATGTCCCTCCTTGCCACACTATTAGCAAGCTATCCTTGACCGACAGGGTCCCTCATGCCCCTTGTCACACTTACCACAAGTGTGGTCCTTCTGGCCTCCATATCTCGAGTCAATGGGCTTAGGCTGCTTAGTTGCTGGCATTGAATGTACTGACCTCCTATCTCTCAGATGGGTCTCCCTCTCCTCTCAAGCTTGGGTCTCCAACTCAATGTCTCTCCTCCTGGTATTGGTCTGTAGCTTAGCCAATGTCCGATATGAAGTGTTCGCCACAAACTCATAGATATCCCTCTTCAAAATAATCAGATACCGACTCACACGTACCTTCTCAATAGACACGCACTCAGGACAAAAAAAGGCCCTCTCATGAAACATCCTGATAATCTCAGTCACCGTCTCTATCTTCTGTTTAAGTGACAATAACTCCTGGACCAACCTCTCTCTCTCTCACTCTCAACTACTAGTATAAAATCATCTCTAAAAATCTCAGTAAATCTCTCCAAGGTTACCACAGAATGCTCTGCAAGGGTATAATCAATTGTCACAAACTTCCACCAATCCTTCGCTCCCAAGTAGGTTCAGTTGTAACGCCCCAGTTCTCAGCTTGGATGAGGATTTTCATGGAGAAAAGAGCTTGGGGATCAAGCATTCAGAACCAAGGAGCTTAAAGGACCTGAAATCTATTGTATTTAGCATCTTCTGGAAGGAATAAATCGTTACCCAAACCTCATTCATTCTAGATCCCCTCTTTGGTCAAATTCTAGGGTTTTCATAGTATGATTGAAAGCTATTCTTCTTTGCAATCTTAGATTTGAAGTTGTAACTTCAGAACTGAGCTCTTTTAGGCTTCTTAGTACATAAAGTTTCGAGCTTGTGCAAGAATGAGACTCTCCCAAGGTGTAAAGCTCCATTATGGGCATATATTGGTCATTTAGGGCCTTTAGAACCTTGCATGTGCATAAAGTTTGCAACTTTATGTGATAATCATGCCTTAGAAGTTTGGATCTGTAATCTAGAGCCTTGCCATGGCTTAAAAAGCATCTGCATGGAAGAAGGTCTACAAGGACTCGGTGAGTTGAATGAACAACTCGGCGATCCCGATGAAGATGGCCATGAACTCGACGAGTTGGATGAACAACTTGGCAAGTCCGTTGAAGTTTTCCTTGAACTAGGTGAGTCGTTAGAAGACTCGCCGAGTCGGCTGGGGTTTCTCCCAATTCTTAGACACGTATGAATTCGGCGAGTTAAAGGAGAACCCGACGAGCCAGTCAAGGATTTCACGACTCCTTGAGTTCAGGAAGGACTCAACGAGTAGGTGAACTACACTCGACGAGTCGAGTCAACATGGACTGAGGGTATTCTGGTAATTTGGAGATTTACGAAAGAGGATTTTATGGTATCTATAGGTAGTGAAGTTCGTGTTGGTGATCCGGGAGTTGAGCTTTCTAGTTCATACGATAGTTACGAGGTGAGTTATCCTCACTATACTAAGGGGTCTAAGGCACCAAGGCCGGCCCATTGGATATGTTATTTTAGTAATGTTAAAATTTGAGTATGAGTTAGTGTTGCATGCTAGCGTTCATGCCAGTTATGCAGACCTGTAGGACTACCTATCATGTTATATGATTATCGCATGCTCAATAGTTATGTTATATGATATGGGTTGGGTTGAGGTTGTACTGCTCCATGCGGTAGCCAACAAACCCTAGAGTATTCCAGATATGAGCTGAGGGTCCGGTAGGCATTCCAGACTCATAATGAGGACTCAGGAGCATTCCAGATACGAGCTGAGGGCCCGGTAGGCATTCCAGAATCATACTGAGTGCTCGATGACATTCCAGATATGAGCTGAGGGCCCGGTGAGCATTCCAGACTCGTACTGTGGGCCCAGGGCGTAATCCAGCTTGTAAATCTGTGTACCATTACATTGCTGTTTCAGATTGTTATGATATGTTATTGTTGATATGGTTATGTGGACTGTATGTGTATTAGTATTTTGGGGGTAACTCACTAAGATTTTCGGGCTTACAGTTTCAGTGTATTGTTTCAGGTACCCCAGGGGATCGCGACAAGGCGAAGGCGTGATCATACAACTCCTCCTATTATGTTTATATTTATGGGAAAACTCTGGTAATTAATAATTTTGAAAACAAAGATCTAATGTTTTGATGAACTTGACATGTTTTTAAAAGTTTAAATTGGTTTGAAATTTTGTAATGTTACAAGTTGGTATCAGGGCCTTGGTTTGAGTGAATTGAAGGAACATTCGTGATAATCCAGTCTCAAATCAAGGAAAGGTTTTCAAAATGATTTCTAAAATGGTTTTCAAAATAAATAATGGAGGAGGCATGGTGTACGATCAACCGGAGCTCGCAAATAGACCCCAAAATACCATCCAGTATTTGATTATGTGATATGTTAAAGCAACATGCTAGTACTAGGCTAGGGATCTTCAGGAATTGCATCATAAAATTGCGTGACTTCATGATGTCTGCTAGCCTAGGGTTTTCCTTACATGAAATTGACATCATTATTGTAGTTACTTGCATGCGTATCACGATCATACGTAATTAAGATCTTATATCCTAAGAATGTTTAATTTGGCCTTATGTTCTGTTCTTGTTTGATTAGGAGCTTAGGGTAGGATTGGATATTCAAAAGTCTATAGGGTCCAACATTATGTGTGGCTAGCATACGCTAATGCTTCAGGGTTGGTGGAAGTTTCATTGGTGGATAGGTTGTTTGGGATGAGTCAGCCGACATCAAGGAATTTAGCCTTCCTTTGGAAGTGAGGCTTGAGTGCTCGCTATGATTATGTGTATTGTTAGGGCGTTGTGATGTTACTTGGGACAAGTATGGGTAGGTGTGGAAGGTAGTATGGGTCGGTACTACTAGAAGCATAGGACCCATACTTGTAGCAAGGAAGTCACAACCCCTAGGGTTTTGTCGGGAGTTGGTTCCCAGTTATTTGTATGAATTATCTGATACCCTGTGTTATGTTTCAGAATGGTGATGACCAGGTGCTTTGTGACTGGATCCGGTTCGGGATTAGGATCAGAACAGGGAGAGGGCGGACAAAGGGCGCCGACATTGCCCGAGACTATCAGCCATATGAGGCCAGATGAGATGGATGACAGGATCTGAGAGATCCTGTACGATAAGGTTGTTGCGTTGTTCCGGGCCGAATTGCCGGAAATTTTCGGGTCTATTAAGACCACTATGGTGGAGTATTTCGGTGATTGTTACACAACCCTCATTGGGGCGGCTGTCGCAGCAGCTGTATCCACGGTAGGGTTGGGAGCCGGTCAGGCTTTACAGTACCAGGACTTCGACAACACGAAGCCCCCTACTTTTGATGGGAAGCATGATCCCATCAAGGCCATGAGATGGATTTTAGATGTGGAGGGGTGTTTCTTCACCTGCTCGTGTCCTGTTGACCAGAAGTTCAGGTGTGCTCTAAACCTGCTTAGGTCTGGGGCCAAGGACTGGTGGAGACTTATGACTGGGTCGTACACTGATGATCAGAGAGTTGCTGTTACTTGGGAGCAGTTCAGGGACATGTTCCACGCCCGTTACATTCTGCGGGTTGAGCGGCAACGTTTGGCACATGAGTTTTTGAGTCTGAGAAAGGAAGGGGATTCGGTGATGGAGATCACTCAGATGTTCACTGAGAGGGCGATGTTTTTCCTGGAGTTTGCTTCAGAGCAGGCTTATATGACCTGTTATCTGAGCATGCTCAAGATGGATATCCGTCAGTTTATGTCTACTCAGCGATGTGATACTCATCTAGAATTGCAGGAGGCTGCCAGACGATGTGAGCTGGAGATTCAGCGGCAGTTCAGAGACAAGCAGCAAACCCCGACACAGTCTCAGCCGGTACCAAAGCCGTCAAAGACCGCTGATACTAGGACCAGGGGTCAGTAGAGCCGCACTTGTAGGAAGTGTGGCAAGGTTCATTCCGGTGTGTGTCGAGTTGGTAGTGGGTGCCACAGGTATGGCAAGGAGGGGAATTACACGAATGGTTGTTGCCAGGCCGTCCCAGTTCAGGGTATGAGGTTATGTTATCACTGCGATCAAGTTGGCCACATGAAGGCCAACTGTCCACTACTTGCCGCCAAGACGGCACAGGCTCCTGCACCGGCTATGTTGAGGATTATCGATGGGAGACAGGGTAGAGTAGAGCCTTCGAAGGATCAGGGGAGCGCATTTTAGCTTACGGCTGAGGAGGCCATGGCAGTACCAGACGTGGTTGCTGGTATTTTTCTATCATTTATCTCATTTACTATATCTATTGTATTCTTATCAGTTGTACCTGTGGTTAGGTACGTTCTTAGTGAATTCCCTTCCTGCTTTGGTTTTATTTGACTCGGGGGCGAGTCGGTCTTTCGTATCTCAGACTTTCAGTAGGGAGTTTGGTGTGCCAGTGGGTGAGCTAGAGTGTCCATTGTGAGTCTATATCGCCAACGAACACAAAGTTTTTGCTTCTTCGATCTATCGAGGGTGCAAGTTGCAGATCTTCGGAGTGCCTTGTCCGATTGATTTATACAGATTCCCATAAGGGAAGTGTGCGTAATCGTAGGGATAGATTGGCTTAGCCATTTTGGTGCCATGATAGATTGTGAGGGTCAGCGAGTTATAGTTCGAACCCTAAGTGGGGGACAACTAATTGTTTATGGCGAGGGTACTAGAATGGGATTAGGGTTTTGTTCAGCTGCCAGGGCTCGACAGTACATTCAGCACGAGTGTGCGGGATTTTTAGCGTATGTGGTGGATATACGGGTCAGGGATCAGAATTCAATTTCCGAGGTTCCAGTGGTCAGGGAGTTTGCCGATATGTTTCCCGAGGAGTTACCCGGAGTGCCTCCGGAGAGGCAGGTCGAGTTCAGGATTGACTTAGTGCCAGGTGCGGCCCCTATCGCCAAGGCGTCGTACCGATTGGCACCACCAGAGATGCAAGAGTTGTCATCACAACTGCAGGAGCTGCTGGGAAAGCAGTTCATTCGTCTGAGTAGTTCTCCATTGGGAGTGTCGATACTCTTCGTTGGGAAGAAGGATGGTTCGCACAGGATGTGCATTGATTATCGGGAATTGAACAAGTTAACGGTGAAGAACCATTATCTACTCCCAAGGATAGATGATCTTTTTGATCAATTGCAGGGTGCATCATGGTTTTCCAAAATAGGCTTGAGGTCTGGATATCATCAATTCAGGGTCAAAGAGGAGGACGTGGAGAAGACCGCGTTTCGGACTCGTTATCGTCATTACGAGTTTGTCGTGATGCCGTTTGGGCTCACCAATGCACCAACAGTATTTACGGACCAGATGAATCGGGTCTGCAGACCGATGCTGGATCGCTCAGTCATCGTGTTCATAGATGATATCTTGGTGTATCCCAAGACTCGAGGGCAGCACGAGGAGCATTTGCAGGAGTTATTGGGAGTTTTGAGGCGAGAACGACTTTATGCCAAGTTCTCGAAATGCAAGTTTTGGTTACGATAGGTCCATTTCCTGGGACACCTCGTTAACCAGGATGGGATTTTGGTCGACCCGGCCAAAATTGAGGCAGTCATGCAGTGGGAGGTTCCGAAATCTCCCTCATACATCATGAGCGTTTTAGGATTGGCAGGGTACTACCGGAGATTCATTTAGGATTTCTTCAAGATTACGGTACCCCTCACTCATCTGACGAGGAAGGGGGTGGATTTTTGATGGGCCCCTGAGCAGTAGAGGGCGTTCGAGACCCTCCGGCAGCGATTGTGCGAGGCCCCAGTCTTGACGCTCCCGGAGGGTGTTGAGGATTTTGTATTGTTCTGTGATGCATCCATCACAGTTTGGGGGCGGTCCTAATGCAGAGAGGGCGAGTGATAGCTTATGCGTCGCGACAGTTGAATCCGTATGAGACGAGATACCCTACACATGAATTGGAGCTAAGGGCAGTGGTGCTCTCCCTCAAGATATGGAGACATTATCTTTATGGGGTTTGGTGTGCCATATACACAGATCACAAGAGCTTGAGGCGTATCGTGGATCAGTTGAACCTGAACATGAGGCAGCGTACGTGGCTAGATGTAGTCAAGGACTACGATTGTGAAATCCATTACCACCCTGGTAAAGTGAATGTGGTTGCGGATGCTTTGAGCCGCAAATCAGCTAGGTCTTCCACCCCAGCGGTATGTATGAGGATAGAGGTGGATTCTCCACTGCTGAGTTTGATCAGAGATGCTCAAGTGGATGGCATGTGACCCGAGAACTGGAAATTGGAGAGGATCAGGGCCGAGAATGCCCAGTTTGTGTAGGATAGTCGGGGCTTGTTGACCCGATGCGGTCGGGTATGGGTTCCGATGTCTGGTGGAGTCAGACAGAACGTAATGGAGGAGGCTCATAAGTCTCACTTCCCTATTCACCCAGGGACACCAAAATGTACCTGGACTTGAGTTTGAGCTACTTGTGGTTGTGCATGAAGCGAAATATCGCTTGGTATGTCGAGAGGTTCTTGACCAGTAGGATGGTTAAGGCTGAGCATCAGAGACCGCATTGAAAGTTGTAGCCCCTGGAGATTCCCATGTGGAAATGGGAACAGATCACGATGGACTTTATTACCAAGCTGCTGAGGACGGTGAAGGGGTTTGATGCCATTTGGGTCATCGTGGATCGATTGACCAACAGTGCATATTTCTTGGCTCTATGGGAGAGTTCATCGGTCGAGAAGTTGACCGATGTGCACATCCGCGAGATTGTTGCTCGCCATGGGCTTCTGATCTCCATTGTATCCGACCGGGATGTTAGATTTACCTCCCGTTTCTGGTAGAAGTTCCACGAGGAACTGGGCATGCGATTGCACTTCGGCACAACATTTCATCCCCAGACAGACGGTCAGAGTGAGCGGATCATTCAGACCCTCGAGGACATGTTGAGTGTGACATCCCCATTTTCACGGCCAGAAAAGACCGATTTTGTTTATGCTTTATAAAAATCAGAGTATTTCTTTTAATAAAAATTTTGCGGAATTTGTTCCCAGAAAAACATGATAAATACGTTATTAAAACATTTTTCGAAGAAACGTATTTTATTCATTTCAAAACGTTTGGGATGTCATCGTTAATACATAAACATAAGCATAAACAGAACTTACATTTATTTACACTAGTGATCTACATCTCTTTAAATCTCTCAGTGTAAAGTGACTTCGTGTCAACACCTGTGATATAAATAAACTGAGTGGGTCAGGTTGGGAAACCTGGTGAGTACATAGGGTTTTCAACCCACAATAATATAATTATTATTTTCAAACAATCAAACAATCAAACCAATTACCCATCCCCATTATCTGCTTTATTCTTAAGGATTTATCCTAAGAATAAACTATTCCTCGTTCATACGTTCCTAAGGATCATCCTAAGGAATCAGCACGAAGTCCATCGTCATCGGGGTTTAGGCACTAAGTCTGCATAGTCGCCAGAATTTATACAATAGGCACTAAGTCTGCATAGTCGCCAAGGTTTTGGCACCAAGTCTGCATGATCGCTAGGGTATAGGTATCAAGTCTGCATGATCACCAAGGTTTAGAGTACACCGGGTGAACACATCGTTCACAAAACCTACAGGTTGCGAGCCTGCTAGTGTTCCACTGGACTATCTAGGATAGTCTGTGATTGTCATCCATACTCTGCTGAATGACGGGAACATCGTTTGGGAAAAAGGCTTCTCACATCGTACACCTCTCACCCACACCTTAGTCTATATCACCTCTCAACTCATCATCCAACTCATATTTCATCTATTATATCTACCCATGTTTTACCCCAACATTTTCGTAGATATAAAATACATATATAGTTTAAATCATTTAAAACATGTATAAAATCTTTCATCAGCATAGACAACAAGTATTCAGACAATATGCACACATAGCACGTAATTTATAATAAAATACTTCATATCTATGTGTAAAATGAAAGGGAACTATGCACTCACCTGATAGGTGGTGACTCAACACTCGGACAGTGCTTCGATACTCTCAACACAATTTTCTTCGATAAAACCTAGTATTAACACCACTAGGGTTTAGTCTAACGATAACCGCGACTAATTAATAGTATAGCTATTATTATTATTATATAAGCATTAATAACACTCAATATAACTCATAATAATAGCCCAAATAATTATTTTAAGGACCTAATAACATTCCTATAATTATTTGAAAGCTATATTAAAAATTGCGTAAGCGTAGCACACTTACAGCGAATTTTATCGAAAACCGGAACTTAATTGGAGCAGCGTTTCGAAACCGAAAGACCCTTTTTCTTGGGACTCCGGAAGCCTCGGGGCTTCCTTAGGGTGCTAGGGGTTCACCTAGACTTTAGGGATGGTTTGGAACCTTAGAGAGAGAAAGAAATTAGAGAGAGAAGTGAAAAATGGTGTGGGAAGCCGGCCATCTTCGTATCTATTTATAGGGGCTGGGGGCTTCGGACTACGCTGCGCGTTCAGCAGCTACGCTGGGCGTAGTCCCGGATAAGGTTGCCAGCTTCGCACAGCTGGCTCGCACTCGGACAGGAGCCAGTACGCTGGGTGTACTGAACTCGGACGCGGTACGTAAAGCGAAGGGGGCGTGTCACAATCCGAAGCAAAGACCGTGGGCCGCAAGCGACGGCTGGGATCGTGCCACGTCATCAGCTTCGGAACAGGTTTCGCAATTTCATGCTTCAACTTTAAAAATTTGTAACTTTCGCATACGAGCTCCGTTTTCGACGTTCTTTAAATCCACGCAAAGGTGGGAACGTACTCTACAACTTTCGTTTAGACTTCATCGGCTAATTTTGGCTCGATTTTAAATTTTATATTATCAACGGACCGGGATAGGATTGGTCCGTTAAATCCTCATAACTTCTTCATCCGACATCCTTTTTTGCCCATCTTTTTGTCGTTACGCTACTCTCAACGAGATCTTCGATTCTCGTTTAGGTTGTGTCGGCTAAAAATCACTCGATCAAATATTCGAATTTCGGGCTGTACACCGCTATTGCGAAACTTCGAAAAATCGTAACTTCTTCATACGAAGTCAGATTTGGGCGTTCTTTTT
Source organism: Lactuca saligna (assembly GCF_052625555.1). NCBI lineage: Eukaryota > Viridiplantae > Streptophyta > Magnoliopsida > Asterales > Asteraceae > Lactuca > Lactuca saligna. The sequence continues at coordinate 41,775,910 of NC_136422.1, forward strand.
ATCGATGCTCTTAGTTTAACATATTATATGACTTTAGTTTAGATTGCTAAGGCTAAATCTCACTCTATCGAAAATTCACTATTTACGCTTCCCGATATCGTGTCGGTTCCGTCGCGAAACTTCAACGGGTCATAACTTCTTCGTTATAACTCGGATTTCGGAATTCTTTATATGTACGGAAACCTTGTGACATATTCTACAACTTGGTTAAGATTATTTGTTTTAAATAATCTTTTGTCGAAAAGTCGTTTTCGACCCCTATTGCCTCTAATTGACTAGCCCGGATTTGCAGGCGTTACAATTATCTCCCCCTTAGGATGATTACGTCCCAGAATCATCAACGAAACAGGGCTCACATGATGACTCCATTTGTTATCTATTCATCCTAAGTCATAACTTTGATGTTTCTTCGAGTATCTAACTCTTATACTTATTGACTGCAGGCGATGCTTAATCTTGCGTACGCTCTCTACCTCACGTTAGACACCAAATTATGACCTTCAAGTCATAATCTCGATCCTCACTGGATACGAACTTAAGATAAGTTCTTTTATTAATACAATGGACCGATGTGTCATATTCTAATGACCTCTCATCGTATGTTGCAATGCTCAGACTCAGGTCTCTTAGAGTCAAATTCCAGAACAGTCTATACCTTCCTTCATGTTCTAGTCACATCTAAAAAGGTAGCATCTCTAGCAACCATCTTATTTTAACAACGAGCTCGATACTTCTATTGATCGCTTTGATTTCAATCGTTTGGTTTAAGTCGGACGCTACATCAAACTTGGTTCTCTGAACCACGTAACATACTCATCGTAGTCGGACTCAATTCGATATGACCACTAGGGTCGGAATATCAAAAATCGTCTTAGTCATTACCGAAACAATGGTAACAACACACTTGAATAAATCGAAATCAATTACTAGTTTCTTGGTAACCTTGTGACTTTCCCTGATCCAAGCGTGAGTCTTGTGCTTCCGGTAGTATATGCATCTACTTCCTTTCACACCTACTCATACTCGTCCCAAGTATTGTCTCGTAGTTTTCCCAAGTCACCATACATGAAAATCACACAATAGTTTAACACATCAGATAACAAAACGAAGGTTTTATTATTTCGTGAAACTATTACATAGGTGTTCAAGTTCACCCTAGACTATGCCTCTAATAGGCTACATCATATGATACTATGGCTACATCATAACTCGATCTTCGGATATGAAGTCCTCATCCTTGATTCCTTGCACGGTTCTCTGCTTCGTCGAGGATCATGTGAAATGCCCTTGGCCTCGGTGGCGTTTCTGGTCTTGCTGCTCTATTTTTCCCCAGGCAGTCCCTAGAAATATGCCCTTCTTTGTTACATCCATAACATACCTTCTTGTTGGATGCACACTTGCTGGCATAATGCCCTATCTTTCCGCATTTGTAGCAAGTCACCTCGTCGCTACATTTCCCGAAATGCTTCTTTTTACACTTCTCGCACCACTTGGTTTCACCTCCTCCTCCTTCTTCAGTCCTTGAGAATTTCCTTTCTTTGTTGGATTTTGAAGATCCTTCATGCTACCTTTTCTCGCCAACTTCAGATCTCTCCAGACCCTTCTCTCGTATCTGAGCCTCTACGTTCTTAGCTGCCCTAACAGTTGTTTTCAAGGTAGTTGCCATTTTGACCATTGGGCCAAAGTCAGTGGGTAATCCGTTAGCAAACCTATCAATCTTGGAGAGTTCAGTAGGCACCAAGTAGGGGAATAGCTTCATCCTCTCGGTGAATGCGGTGGCATACTCATCAACACTCATCTTCCCTTTCTTTAGGTTCTGAAACTCGTTGTTTAGGTCTATCAGATCTATCTCCGAGCAGTACTGCATTTTCAACTGTTCCAAGAACTCTTCCCATGACATCCTTAAGGCTTCTCCTCGTGGCATCGTATCTGTCAATAGCTTCCACCAGCTCAAAACTCCAGTTTTCAGTTGTCTTACAGCGAAGACGGTCTTCTGTTTCTCGCTACAGTCACAGCTCTCAAACACCATCTCCATCTCGGAGATCCAATCCATAATCTCAATAGGCTTTGGGCTTCCTGAGAGACTTGGTGGTTTTGCACCCAAGAAATTCATGTACATTCGCCCATCCTTGTCGTTTCTCCTCTCCGGGCCATCCCTTTGATCACCTTGAGTCCCCACTTGACTCACTTGGCGGCTGTAGTTCCCTTCCTCCGATTGATCGGGAATCAGCTCGGGTTGCTCAGTGGGCATAGTAGGTTCATCCCTATTCAACATCTGCCTCATTTCTTCCCTTTGTCCAGCTAGCATAACCCGAATCATGGCTTGAACTCCAGCCATGGTGACTGGCTCAGGTGAAACTTCTTCTACAACAGGTATTTGCTGAACCAATGGGGGTTGGTTCCTATTCTAATTTGCATTCACATTTCCGCTACGGGTCCTTGCCATCTTGATCTATACACCGAATAAGGTGAATCTAGACCCTTACATAGGATTGACGTTTAAATCATCCTTATTGCTCCGAAACGTTTATATGCTAGTTCTAATATCGTATTCGTACGTTTAGAATCCTAAACACATAAGGTTTCCAGATCCGGTCGGTAACAGACCATAGATCCGATCAAACTATAGCATAACAAATCATTTAGCACATAAAAGTAATTTAGGCATCATTCCTAAATTAAGCTAGCGCTCACACCTCACAATCATTGCTTACCAATCTAAGTTTAAGTCTAGAAATAAATCCATATTCCTAGTTCGCTTAAACTAATGCTCTGATACCAACTGTGACATCCCCATTTTCACGGCTAGAAAAGACCGATTTTGTTTATGCTTTATAAAAATCAGAGTATTTCTTTTAATAAAAATTTTGCGGAATTTATTCCCAGAAACACATGATAAATACGTTATTAAAACATTTTCGAAGAAACGTATTTTATTCATTTCAAAACGTTTGGGATGTCATCGTTAATACAGAAACATAAGCATAAACAGAACTTACATTTATTTACACTAGTGATCTACATCTCTTTAAATCTCTCAGTGTAAAGTGACTTCGTGTCAACACCTGTGATATAAATAAACTGAGTGGGTCAGGTTGGGAAACCTGGTGAGTACATAGGGTTTTCAACCCACAATAATATAATTATTATTTTCAAACAATCAAACAATCAAACCAATTACCCATCCCCATTATCTGCTTTATTCTTAAGGATTTATCCTAAGAATAAACTATTCCTCGTTCATACGTTCCTAAGGATCATCCTAAGGAATCAGCACGAAGTCCATCGTCACCGGGGTTTAGGCACTAAGTCTGCATAGTCGCCAGAATTTATACAATAGGCACTAAGTCTGCATAGTCGCCAAGGTTTTGGCACCAAGTCTGCATGATCGCTAGGGTATAGGTATCAAGTCTGCATGATCACCAAGGTTTAGAGTACACCGGGTGAACACATCGTTCACAACACCTACAGGTTTCGAGCCTGCTAGTGTTCCACTTAACTATCTAGGATAGTCCGTGGTTGTCATCCATACTCTGCTGAATGACGGGGACATCTTTTGGGAAAAAGGCTTCTCATATCGTACACCTCTCACCCACACCTTATAGTCTATATCACCTCTCAACTCTTCATCCAACTCATATTTCATCTATTATATCTACCCATGTTTTACCCCAACATTTTCGTAGATATAAAATACATATATAGTTTAAATCATTTAAAACATGTATAAAATCTTTCATCAGCATAGACAACAAGTTTTCAGACAATATGCACACATAGCACGTAATTTATAATAAAATACTTCATATCTATGTGTAAGATGAATGAGAACTATGCACTCACCTGATAGGTGGTGACTCAACACTCGGATAGTGCTTCGATACTCTCAACACAATTTCCTTCGATAAAACCTAGTATCAACACCACTAGGGTTTAGTCTAACGATAACCGCGACTAATTAATAGTATAGCTATTATTATTATTATTCTATAAGCGTTAATAACACTCAATATAACTCATAATAATAGCCCAAATAATTATTTTAAGGACCTAATAACATTCCTATAATTATTCGAAAGCTATATTAAAAATTGCGTAAGCGTCGCACACTTACAACGAATTTTATCGAAAACCGGAACTTAATTGGAGCAGCGTTTCGAAACCGAAAGACCCTTTTTCTCGGGACTCCGGAAGCCTCGGGGCTTCCTTAGGGTGCTAGGGGTTCACCTAGATTTGGGGATGGTTTGGAACCTTAGAGAGAGAAAGAAATTAGAGAGAGAAGTGAAAAATGGTGTGGGAAGCCGGCCATCTTCGTATCTATTTATAGGGGCTGGGGGCTTCGGACTACGCTGCGCGTTCAGCAGCTACGCTGGGCGTAGTCCCGGATAAGGTTGCCAGCTTCGCACAGCTGGCTCGCACTCGGATAGTACCCGGTACGCTGGGTGTACTGAACTCGGATGCGGTACGTAAAGCGAAGGGGGCGTGTCACAATCCGAAGCAAAGACCGTGGGCCGCAAGCGACGGCTGGGATCGTGCCACGTCATCAGCTTCGCAACAGGTTTCGCAATTTCATGCTTCGACTTTAAAAATTCGTAACTTTCGCATACGAGCTCCGTTTTTGACGTTCTTTATATCCACGCAAAGGTGGAAACGTACTCTACAACTTTCGTTTAGACTTCATCGGCTAATTTTGGCTCGATTTTAAATTTTATATTATCAACGGACCGGGATAGGATTGGTCCGTTAAATCCTCATAACTTCTTCATCCGACATCCTTTTTTGCCCATCTTTTTGTCGTTACGCTACTCTCAACGAGATCTTCGATTCTCGTTTAGGTTGTGTTGGCTAAAAATCACTCGATCCAATATTCGAATTTCGGGCTGTACACCGCTATTACGAAACTTCGAAAAATCGTAACTTCTTCATACGAAGTCAGATTTGGGCGTTCTTTTTATCGATGCTCTTAGTTTAACATATTCTATGACTTTAGTTTAGATCGCTAAGGCTAAATCTTACTCTATCGAAAATTCACTATTTACGCTTCCCGGTATCGTGTCGGTTCCGTCGCGAAACTTCAACGGGTCATAACTTCTTCGTTATAACTCGGATTTCGGCGTTCTTTATATGTACGGAAACCTTGTTTCATATTCTACAACTTGGTTAAGATTATTTGTTTTAAATAATCTTTTGTCGAAAAGTCGTTTTCGACCCGTATTGCCTCTAATTGACTAGCCCGGATTTGCGGGCATTACATTGAGGGTGTGTGTCATTGACTTCGGTGGGAGCTGGCATTCCCACCTACCGCTTTCAGAGTTTTCCTACAACAACAGCTATCACGCTAGCATTGGCGCCCAACCTTTTGAGATGTTGTATGGATTGAAATGTCGCACACGAGTTTGTTGGGGTGAGGTCGGACACAGGGTGATGGGATGGACAGAAATAGTCCTGCAGACTACCGAGAAAATTCAGCAGATTAGACAGCGATTGCAGACCGCTCAAAGTCGACAGAAGAGTAACGCCGATAGAGGTCGATCTGAGTTAGAGTTTCAGGTGGGTGACATGGTACTTCTGAAAGTCTCACGCTGGAAGGGTATGATTCGTTTCAGGAAGAGGGGAAAATTGGGTCCCCGCTTCATTGGACCATTCAGGATCATTGCTAGGGTTAGCAAGGTGGCTTACAAATTAGAGCTACTGGAAGAGCTTAGTTTGATCCACAACACTTTCCACGTTTCGCAGCTACGAAAGTGCGTCATGGATCAGGAGGCGGTAGTAACACTGGATGATGTTCAGGTCGATGAGCACCTGAATTACATGGAGAGGCCTGTGGCCATTCTGGAGAAGAAGAAGAAGAAGATTTTACGGAACAAAGAAGTACCTTTGGTGAAGGTGCGGTGGGAGCATCGGAGGGGGTCCGAATAGACATGGGAGGCGGAGGTAGAGATACGCGAGCACTACCCCAGAGTTATTCGTTGCAGCAGACTTCAAGGACGAAGTCTAGTTCAAGTGGGGGAGAATTTTAACGCCCCGATTCTCGGCTTGGAGGAGGATTTTCTTAGAGAAAAGAGCTTGGGGATCAAGCATTCAGAAGCAAGGAGCTTGAAGGACCTGAAACTATTGTATTTAACATATTCTGGAAGGTATAAATCATTACCCAAACCTCATTCATTCTAGATCCCCTCTTTGGTCAAATTCTAGGGTTTTCATAGTATGATTGGAAACTATTCTTATTTGCAATCTCAGATCTGAAGTTGTAACTTCAGAACTGAGCTCCTTTGGGCTTCTAAGTACATAAAGTTTCCAACTTGTGCAAGAATGAGACTCTCCCAAGGTGTAAAACTCCATTGGGGGCATAGATTGGTCATTTAGGGCCTTTAGAACCTTGCATGTGCGTAAATTTTGCAACTTTACATGATAATCATGCCTTAGAAGCTTGGATATGTAATCTGGAGTCTTTCCACGACTTGTCTACATGGAAGAAGGTCTGTGGGGACTCAGTGAGTTGAATGAACAACTCGACGAGCCCGATGAAGATGGCCATGAACTCGACGAGTTGGATGCACAAATCAACAAGTCCGTTGAAGTTTTCCTTGAACTCGGCGAGTAGGCTGGGGTTTCTCCCAATTCTTGGACACGTATGAACTCGACGAGTTAAAGGAGAACTCGACGAGCCAATCAAGGATTTCACAACTCCTCGAGTTCAGGAAGGACTCAACGAGTAGGTGAACTGCACTCGATGAGTCGAGTCAATATGGACTGTTGACTTTGATTTTAGACTTTGATTTTGACCATGAGTTGACCAGTTGACTTCTGAGGGTATTTTAGTAATTTGGAGATTTATGAAAGAGGATTTTATGGTATCTTTAGGTAGTGAATTTTGTGTTGATGATCCGGGAGTTGAGCTTTCTAGTTCATACGCAGTTGTGAGGTGAGTTATACTCACTATACTAAGGGGCCTAAGGCACCAAGGCCGGCCCATTGGATATGTTATTCTAGTAATGATAAATGTTGACTATGAGTTAGTGTTGCATGCTAGTGGTTATGCCAGTTATGCAGACCTGTAGGACTACCTATGATGTTATATGATTATCGCATGCTCAGTAGTTATGTTATATGATGTGGGTTGGATTGAGGTTGTACTACACCATGCGGTAGCCAACAAACCCTAGAGTATTCCAGATATGAGCTGAGGGCCCGGTAGGCATTCCAGACTCATACTGAGGACTCGGGAGCATTCCATATATGAGTTCAGGGCCCTGTAGGCATTCCAGACTCGTACTGAGGGCTCGATGGCATTCCAGATACAAGCTAAGGGCCCAGTAGGCGTTCCAGACTCGTACTGAGGGCCCAGGGGGTAGTCCAACTTGTAAATCTTTGGACCATTACATTGCTGTCTGAGATTGTTATGATATGTTATTGCTGATATGGTTATGTGGACTGTATGTGTATTGGATTTTGGGGTTAACTCACTAAGCTTTTTGGGCTTACAGTTTCAGTGTATTGTTTCAGGCAGCTTAGGGGATCGCGGCAAGGCGAAGGCGTGATCGTACAGCTCCTCCTATTATGTTTATGTTTATGGGAAAACTCTGATAATTAATATTTTGAAAACAAAGATGTAATGTTTTGATGAACTTGACATGTTTTTAAAAGTTTAAATTGGTTTGAAATTTTGGAATGTTACATCAGCGCGAAACGAACCCTCAGATTCTCTGCGAAGGAGCAAGTGTAAAAACAACCCTCAACATCATAAATCTATTTTATCGCAACAATCAGATCCCGGGTCCCATCAAACTCGGGTGGCCTCGTGTTTTTGAACTCCTTGTACCATAACAAATCACCCCCTGCAGTCTTGTAGCAGCAACAACTATAGTGGATACGTCAACAATAACCTCAGTGATGCTGGTAGAGAACTCGCCAAATTTTGAATGAGCATGGTCTTGATAGACCCAAACATCTCTAGAATATCCCCTCTGATTGTTGTGGCCACCTCGGTGGCAACAATCCTATGGATCTCATCATCACTGGCACTTAGCCACTCGAGGTTGTTGGAGCTTGAACCTCAGGTAACCATTATACTCAAACACACAATAAAAACATCATGATCAGGCTAAAGCGCATACACAAACACCCACACACTCCTACAAGTTCCTTAGTTCCTTAATATTCCTTCTTGAGTTGCGTACGAATATGGTGCTTTCAGTAGTACGGGAAAAATACTACCTTCCACACCAACTCGTATTTGTCTTAATTCATCCCCTCAGGACCCTAACTCACAAGGACTCTACTTCCCCATATCAACTATACACTCGCCCTGCTAGTTTCGTAGAAGCACGACTAAGCATCTAGACACTAACTCTAGATTGCTCCCCAACACTGCTCCGCCTCACAAGATCTCCATTGTCCTTACGATTTTGCTTAGTGCATGTCTATCGTACACAATACAAGACTCGATAGACATTCGAATAAATGATTCTACCTAAAATCCACAACCAAACGAGGAACAAGAACAAAGGATAAATCAAGCATTCTAAGGCTATAAAATCATAACTATGTACAAATGTACAACATACACCAAATAAATAGCAATGACAAATTCAATATCATTAGGACGAACTCTTATGCTAAAGCCATCACGAATCAGGCAACACTATCATACCATTCCTGTAGCATCCTTAGCCTACCACTAACTAGTATGTAGTTCTATTAGCTCATAAAATATCGGCTTACACGACTCATAATATAAAATGAGGTATTGTGGGAAACTAGCACTCGAGCTCTAGTTGATTGTACATACTGCTTCATTGGGTTTTTCTCCATTGAAATCTTCATTTCTTCGAAAAGATTTTATGAAAATCTTCAGATCCTTAGCTTGATTTTGGAATTACCCTAAAATTCATCCAAATCCCTCAAACCAGGACTCTGATACCAAATCGTAACACCTCAAATTTTAAACCAAAATTTTTCAGATTAAATTTACAAAAATATTGTTCATAAACCAAGTCATTAGAAACATAAGTGTCAAAAACAAATCATCATCACAAAATATCAGAGTATCACAGAATGCTCTAGTAACAAATCTCCCAACGAGTGTGTACAATTAGACTTTCGCCTTCTTGCGATCCTTAAAAGTACCTGAAACACATATACCAACAACCATAACCACTAAGCTTAGTGAGTTCCCCTAAATACCACATATAACACAACATAAATAAACAACTATGGGTTATCAGCAACCCTGGGGACTATCAGCAGTCCCAGTAGGCAACAACACGCCTTATGGTTTATCAGCAACCCTGGAGACTATCCACAGTCTCAGTCACACATAAACAACATAATACAAAATAAAGTTAGACCCAGTTGTTCATCATAAATACAACTTTTCTACCACACAGGTAAAGAATAAGTGAAGGGACTCACATGATACTGATGCTAGATAAATTTCACACCCAAACTGCCGGAACTGTACTCCGCCTATTAACACAATAATTAACCTTAATTAATAATCAAGGTTGACAATTCAACTCATGAGTCCAAATCCTAAAACTAATACCCTTAATGGAAAAAATACCATTTTGCCCCTCCCATGGTCCAAAACCCTAAATCTTGACCAAGGGTCAAAAGTCAGCAAAAGTCAACTACCCAACGCGTACGCTGAACATACTTTCCTCCTACACATGGCATACTCGAAAATCAAGTGGGTTTGGGGTCACACATGGATACGTTGTGCGTAGCCATTAATATGTGGGGTGTATGCCATCTGACCCCAAATATCACTCTAAAATGGTCTTATTCATTAACACATGCATCCAAACATATATTTGACCTTCTTAGAACGTCTTAATTCATAAAGTCCAAGACTTTAAGCCTTTGCATGGCCGAAAAGAGCTTAAACCTTAAAACTCTTACTTAATCCATACTTAACACTACAAAACTCTTGCATGGATAGAAAGGGGCCATCAATAAACCATTTTTACAAATCTACAAGACTTAAAATGCATGAAAGGGCATATAATATGCTCTGGGGTTCTCCATACTCATAAAGGTCCAAGCTTTGGGTCAAAAAGCTCATAAAAACTCATCTATGGAGATCTAAGAGGAAACACATCAAGGTATAAACTTTAGACCTTCAAAAGATGCACAAGGTGAAGTAGTTTCTGGAACCACAAGCTTACAAGCAACGCCACCTTGTTCACTAGTCTTCTTCTTCTTCTTCTTCTTCTTCTTCTTCTTCTTCCTCTTCAACAAAGGGCCACCAAATTAAATCACCACCAAGCTTCAAGATCTTCTCTCACAAGGAATACGGTAGAGATTATGGTTTGGAAGGAGTGAATGTTGATTATGGGAGGTTCAAGGGTGAGTTAATGTTTTTAAATAAGGGTGAATGTTGGAAAATAATCCAATTATATATGCCCTTGGACCATTTATGTAATTAATTAAGTTCACAAGGTATAATTATTATTTATGCCTCAAAGTTTTCCTAAATGACTAATTAGGTCCCATATTTATGTCTTACATTAATTGATGAGATTAATTGTAATAACATAGACATAAAGGGCCTAACATGGATTTCCCAACACATGCATTATACGTTACATATATACGGTCGGTTTAAGTAATACCGGGTTCATCATCTTTCTCCCCATAACAACACACTAATAATCTTTAATCGATCGCCTAATCTTCTCAATCATAAGAGTGCATCGTCATTGCGAATCGTGGATCATAACGCAGTGAAGACCGTGAGATTAACATCTTTCTCCACTAGGTAGGTTCATATCTTTATCAACATTCTGTCAATATGAGATTGTATTGAATTTATTGAGAAATCGTTCGATGTGACCATTAATTCTCAACATGTGGTGTTTTCTCATTTTGTTCGATGAATATTATGTTTAAGAACCCTAATTTTGGATTTAGTTTTTCCTTACATAAGTTTGTCGTCTTCAATTTTGGTGTGTAAATTTTAATCATGTTTTCCTTTTTTTTGTTACCAGTTACCATGTGTTGAAGGTCATCACTAGCCCAATAGAATCATGTTATTGTCTAGAAGAAGTTAGCATGTTCTAGAATGATCTGGAAGATTCTAGAACATTATGGAATACTATGGAGGAGTGTTGAAGATGCCGGAAGATTCTAGAATACTCTAGAATGAGATGGAAGACCCTGGAAGGCTATGGAACATTCTAGAACACTATGGAAGACACAAGAATGTCTATACTTATCTAGGACATTATAGAACATTCTAGAAACATATAAAAGCTTGTAATAGATATAGAATATGGTAGATAGTTCTAGAATAGCCATGAATGTATGTAGATCTAGAAACTTCCTATGAGGAGGTGGAAACACCTATAAATAGGTGTGGAGCTCATTTGCTCCAAATAATCCAACATCTAAGTATCCAAGAAAGCCTCAAAGAGAGAAAAGTGTGTAGTAGTCTCACAAAGTGTAAGGTCTTCTTAAGTGTCTTAATAAAAGTCTTGTTGTTTCCCATACAAAGAGTCATGTTCAACAATCTGGTATAAGAGCAAGGTTTCTTGATAGTGAGAACGAGTGATTCTCGTTGTATCGTGAGTAGTGTGTGACTCTGCAAGTTTAGTGTCGAAACTAGCTTGTTTGGTATTACCGAGGTACTGCCAACACGATGGGTGATCTCCAAGTCGTCGGAGGAATCAAGAAAGTCAACAACAACAACTACAAAACGTGGGAAACATGTATGAAGTCCTACTTACAAGGACAAGATCTATGGGAGGTCGTTGGTGGAAGCGAAACTACACCACCAGAGGAAGACGTTAATGGTGCTTTGCGCAGATGGAAAATCAAAGCAGGAAAAGCAATGTTTGCCTTGAAGACCACAATTGAAGAAGAGATGTTGGAGCATATTCGGGATGAGAACACCCCGAAAGAAGCTTGGGACACGTTTGTGGTGCTTTTCTCAAAGAAGAATGATACGAGACTACAACTTTTGGAGAACGAGTTATTATCAACCTCACAACGTGACATGACGATTGCTCAATATTTCCACAAGGTCAAGTCGATATGTCGGGAGATTACTGAACTAGATCCGCAATCCGTCATTGCAGAAGCTCGAATGAAGAGGATCATTATCCATGGACTAAGGCCGGAATATAGAAGCTTTGTTACTGCTGTACAAGGATGGCCCGTTCAACCATCACTTGTAGAGTTTGAAAATTTGTTGGCCAACCAAGAAGCTATGGCTAAGCAAATGGGAGGCATTACGCTGAAGAGTGAAGAAGAAGCACTCTACACAAGTAAAAGTCGGAGGAATTTCAAGCCACCTTCTAAAGAAGGATACAAAAATGCTGACAAAGGGAAGAGTCAACCAGGAACCTCACAACCATGGAGATCTCAAAAGACCGGAAATAAGAGTTCTCGGGGGAGGAGGTTCGAAGGCAACTGCAACAACTGTGGAAAGTGGGGCCACATGTCCAAGGATTGTTGGTCAAAGAAAAAGTCTGTGGAAAGTAATGTCGTAAGTTCCAAAAAGGAAATAGAGGATGAATGGGATGCTGAGGTACTATGTGCTATAGAAGAGAATAAGACTAAAAGAGGAAGGCTAATGTTCGTGGATGCCAGGGTAAATGGAGGATACACCAAGGCATTGGTAGATACAGGTGCATCCTATAATTTCCTTGCTAAAGATGAAGCTAAAAAGTTGGGCATCAAATACACCAAAAATCCAGGCCGGTTGAAAGTCATCAACTCTTTATCTAAGCCTATCATTGGTGTTGCATATGGAGTACCTCTTAAGATAGCAGAATGGGAAGGCACCATAGACTTGACAGTGGTGCATATAGATGACTATCGTATGGTATTGGGAATGGATTTCCTAGACAACGTACGACCCTGGTCATTTGAGAGAGATGATACCATGCGTATCACTAAGGGTTCAATAATTCACATTGTACCCTTGAAGAGAAATAGGATTGGATCCCAAATCCTATCAACTATGCAACTCGACAAAGGTCTCAAGAAGAGTGAGGCAAAGTTTATGACAGCCTTGAAGGAGGAAATTGTTCCCTCAAAGATGGACATTCCGAAGGAGAAGAAGAACATAATGCCACTAGGGTTACATAAAAATTCGCATCTTAGATGAAAAGTGGAACATGTGATGGAGAAACCTGATAATGCGAATAAGAAGAAAAACACATTAATTCGTAAGAGCAAAGTAAAATCTCTCAACCAAGCAACATCTAAACGAGATGATCAGATCAATAAGGGATCACGTCATAACATGTTAATATTATAGGAATTTTCCAGGGCTTGTAAAAGGGACACCCCACATGCTTACAAGTTCTCCAACGGGAGGCATAAGAAACTATATAAGAGAGTTCAACGGGGTCACGGACAATATTATGGTGCAACAAAAGGCAACCACGAATGTCATTGTCAACTATGGAAACAATATACGAAGCAACAACTGCAACAACTGCAACAACTAAGGAAAAACAAAACATGTGGAAGAGAAAAAGTTCTCAAGGAAGAAGTCAATATGAAACATATCAAGACTAATGACCAAGTAGCAAATGAAGTTCATAAAGGGTTAAGTACTGACAAATATGAGGGCTTTAATTATCAGCTCAACATGGTACAACAAATAGGGGCTAGTGCTGAGGGGGAGTGTTGAAGGTCATCACTAGCCCAATAGAATCATGTTATTGTCTAGAAGAAGTTAGCATGTTCTAGAATGATCTGGAAGATTCTAGAACATTATGGAATACTATGGAGGAGTGTTGAAGATGCCGGAAGATTCTAGAATACTCTACAACGAGATGGAAGACCCTGGAAGGCTATGGAACATTCTAGAACACTATGGAAGACACAAGAATGTCTATACTTATCTAGGACATTATAGAACATTCTAGAAACATAAAAAAGCTTGTAATAGATATAGAATATGGTAGATAGTTCTAGAATAGCCATGAATGTATGTAGATCTAGAAACTTCCTATAAGGAGGTGGAAACACCTATAAATAGGTGTGGAGCTCATTTGCTCCAAATAATTCAACATCTAAGTATCCAAGAAAGCCTCAAAGAGAGAAAAAGTGTGTAGTAGTCTCACAAAGTGTAAGGTCTTCTTAAGTGTCTTAATAAAAGTCTTGTTGTTTCCCATACAAAGAGTCGTGTTCAACACGATGTTCAGAATTTGGTAAACCAATAAGAATTTCATGCATTAAAATTTGTTATTGATAAAATATCACGATCTTTGATGATCTGCTTAATGCGATTTCTATGTTTTTAATATCATCTCACCAATCTTCTTGACAACAATAATTAATCTTGAAATTATGAGGATTATTATCTCATGATTGTGTGGATTTAAAAGGTTTCAATACTATAATTTCGCAAAAAAAAAAAAAAAAAAAAAAAAACAATTTTATGATTTCATTGTGAGATTACATGTGCAGTTCAGCGTTATCATGCACCGATAATTTCTTCGGTGAATAAATCGAAATAATTGTAGATAGAGAATCACTTTGGCAGTAACCCTTCTTTGATGTTATGGTGCTATACTACAACATGTATGTACTGTGCTTTTCACACCAGCCAATTAATTAATTGATGGATAGATAATTTGATTTACAATTTTGATTATTTTAATTGTTTTTTGCGTTTTTCACCTAAAGAAGACTGCAATGTCATCAGATTTTCCTATATGACTGGTAATTGTTAAACAAAAAATTGTATATTTTAGCTTTCATCACCAAACTTTCGTTAACCAAATTTCATGAATTTGTTTTGGTTTACTAAACATCATCTCTTACTATCGAAAGCTCGAAAATTTTAATTCTAGCAACATATGATGACTTAATTAGGGGGCATAATCATTTTTTATACTAAGTTGCTAAATTCGTTGGTGACTAGTTGAACGTGTAATCATTATATTTGGTATATATATTTGGTATTGAAGATTTTAGTGATACCATGTTATACAATCATATGTAAGATCATTCATTAAACCCAACGACTAATTGTTTGATAATATATTTGATGAATTAATAGCATAACATGCATATATGTTACACTTCTACCTACATAAATACGGTGCGTTATTGATTAGATTATCAATTAGAATAATTTAGGCATTTTGATTTCTTAATTGTTGAATCCCACCATAAACGAAACCCCTAATTTCAAGTTTCTGCATTACCAATTTTGGTGCGTAAGTTTCTTTGCCAAATTTTGGAATTGATAATTATTATATTGATTTTTGATGCAATTATAAATTCCATGTATAGGCATGCGGCCATTAGATATGGCAAACTCAACGGTCCCAAAATTTGTTGTTGATATCTTCAAAGGCATGATCGCAATCAGAAAATACTTGTGCCTTGTGTTTTCTTTTTCTATCGTACCCAACATACAGTGGCACACTAATTTTTATGAATTAATAATTGGTCCATTCCATCAATTTTGACTACCTACTAATGTATTTTGAAGACCATTTTAGTAAAAGATCAATTATTTGTGTAAGTATTGCAAATTGACATGGAAAACTCAGTGGTATAAATTTTGGTGTTGCCTTATTACCAACAGCAAAAGACTTTGATACACTTGTTTGTTAATAGTTATTGATGTTATTAAAACGATGTTTGTGGATAATTCAGATGCTAACCTAACATGTTCAACTTAAGTGGCTGGACCAAAACAAAGGTTACTTTAGTTAAACATTTGGGTTTATTAAACACCGCATTTTGAACTTGTGCGAGCTGTTATCTAATGAACCCAATGACTAATTAGATAATGACTCATACAATAAAATATAGCATAATTTGCATATATATTGTACTTGTGCCCAACGAGTGATGTGTAGTATCTATGTAGCATAATATAGCTTAAGGATGCCTTAAATATTTAGTCGCTAGTTACAACCAAAGGAAGTGAAAGCATTATTGCATAGTATTGCATTTCTGCGCAAAGGTGGTATGCAATGCTATTGCGGCATAATTTAATTCTTAGAAAGTTATCATGTTCAATAATTAGCATTAGCAACGCAAAGCTAATTGGTTGATGTTTTAACTACTTTCCCTATTATTTTGGTGTTGCTAATAGGTCTAACCAATTCACTCACGAGCCTTACATTAAGGGTATGCCCGAACTAATTCATTAATACCTTTAGTTTAAAATTCATTCTAATGTCTGCCATAACATAATACATGTATACTATCAAATTTGCTAAGTTTTAATTTAACTCATTTTAACGTTCTCTTAGCGTGGTTTGATCTTCTAACGATCTATCGTAATACGCAAGATAAGAAGTTGAAATAAATTAACTATTTATCATGTGAATACGATATATAAAGAAACAAAGATCGTAATATAGATAAAAGCAAAATAGTACAAATAGGTGGTACGAGTACTAAATTATTTAAAGGAAGTCAGAAATTCGCATGTGACTATTAGATGTCTTGTGAATAGACTTCATGAAGGCTAAGGAAATAAGTTTTTAAACAGTGGTAATGTTGAGATATAAAATTAAATTTTCTGCTAATACATGGTTGATGAATTTTCATCTATGATAAACATCTCCATTTTATTATGAAGTTTCCAAATGACTCGGAAATCGGAATCTTGATATGTATCTAAAACTAAATGACGATATGTTGTTATTTACTCTTGGATACAATAAGATTATTATCGACTTGATATTTCAAATTCTAACAATGGATATCTAAGGGGGACATTTTTTTACGAATAGATAACCAAATTGTGGAATCACTATTATTATAAAGTTTTCTTCATGATGCAAACTAATTTTTTTTGGAGAAAACAATATACGTAGACTTCATCTAACATATGATGTGAATATCATCTAAGTTATGAAGTTTCAACAAAATATGTTTTCTTAAATATATAAAGTGTATTGAAAGGAAAAATATCCAAAGGAATGAGAGAATCGCACACATTAACGGATTACATAACTAATCCTTTTAATCTTTGTAGACCTTTTCATAAGGATGTTAATAGTCTAGAACTAATCATTACCCTTACGATTATTCATGTACTTATAATTAAACCTAATTAATATGAAGTTCTTGTTTATGTTCTTTAAATAAGGTAGGTAAATATTGAGATTGACATACAAGTAGTGGTCAACATCTATGTTCTTTCATTAATTATTGTAAAGAATATTAGGTTGTTGTTAAATACATTGAGTATGAAAGTATCAATCTCTAAATTTATGGATAATGACATTAATATCGACTATTTACATCTCTTAGAGGAACACTAATTTTGTAAAGTATTTGATTGTAAGATCGAATTTAATTATCTATTTTTTACACTTGTATAATTAAGATAAAATGTGGCTACTTATTAAGAAGCCAAACAACAGTGAGAGTGATTAAAATAATAAGGATCAAAGTGAAGAGGTTCATAAAGGCACACTTCAAATAATTGTGCCCATTTTGACTAACATGGCACTTAAAGACTTAAATACATGATTAACACCTCATAATGATAAGTGTAAGAAGCTTGGAGGGAAATAAAATATCACACCTAAGAAATTGATATTGAAACTCAATAAACTTAATGGATATTAAGTAATTTAAGATGGTTCAGATGGTCCACTAAATATAATCATTTCCTTTAAAGTTTATGAATGAGAGTGATTCTTATTTTGGGAAATGTATTCATGGTATAACTAAAGAAAGAAAATTTCCCATAGATCATTGTCACTCTCATTGTAGCTCCCAATATTTAGAGCGAAATCAAATATCATCTCGGTGGTGGTATCTAAATTAGATGAAATTATGAGTACCAAAATTTCCTCATAAATTTGGTAGGCTAATATACCTCAATTTGAGTGGGAGGAATTAATAATGCTTGCAACAATAACCTTCCTTACTCATATCGACAATTATAATGGTTTTGATATTAATATGAAGTTAAAGTTGGGATATACGTTTATGCTATCATTGATGCCAATCTTGTGGACGAGTCATAATGATAATTGACGACAATTTCAACAATCATGACGGAACATGCTACAACACATTATAAGACATGTTGTATAATGTTGTTGATGAAACTATTTAAATGACTCATAACTGAAAACTCTACCTAAAGGTCATGAAGAAATGACACTGATAATTACCTGATTTTGAGCTTTTCGAATAGTAACAATTTGACTATGATAAGCTTTACAACGATGCATATTGATTAATTATATGGGAATTTTGGGGGAATAAAGTGTTTGTATCGGACACCTAAATTTCTAATATATGCTAGTGGATCCATTTACATAAAGCCTTATACAAGAATGTCATCATAGTTGGTTTAAGAGAAGAGCTTACATAAAATTACATGTAGCATAATGATTTCATCATTAGCTTTGATGAATAAGATTCTCCCTAATATGTGTTCCCATAACGATTAGTTTGTCTACTATTATTATTCAGTGCACACTAAGTTACCTTATAGACAAACGAAAAATCCACAAGTTAAATGTCATTTTGGCTTAATTTAATCCTTATACTCCTTAGAAGTATCAAAGTATGATTGATGGGGGTCCCGAGTAAAAAATAACTTGCTAGGTTGTATCTATTTGCTTTGATATGATTATGGGGATTTTAGATGAAGCTAAGTTGGCCAAATAAAATAATTAGAACTTATACATAACTATTCACAAGGCTAAGTGGGAGAATGTTGGAAAATAATCCAATTATATATGCCCTTGGACCATTAATGTAATTAATTAATTTCAAAAGGTATAATTAATATTTATACCTCAAGGTTTGCCTAAATGACTAATTAGGTCCCATATTTATGGCTTACATTAATTGATGGGATTAATTGTAATAACATAGACATAAGGGTCCTAACATGGATTTTCCCAAGAGATGCATTATACGTTACATATATACGATTGGTTTAACTAAAATGGGGTTCAACATCTTTCTCCCCTTAACAACACACTAATAATCTTTAATCGATCGCCTAATCTTCTCCATCATAAGAGTGCATCGTCTTGACGAATCGTTGATCATAAGGCAATGAAGACCGTGAGATCAACATCTTTCTCCACCAGGTAAGTTCTTATCTTTATCATCATTCTGTCAATATGAGATTGTATTGAATTGATTGAGAAATTGTTCGATGTGGCCATTAATTCTCAACAACAAAACCTTGAATTTAGGGTTTAGAGATTGGGCTAGTACGCCCGACATACTACATGTACGCCCAACGTACTAGCATGGCTTCCATGATTCCGACTTCTCATGAGTACGTTGTGCGTACCCTCATATATGCCTAGGGTACAGGATGAAAGGTGGAACTTACACTACAAGGGACCAAATGTGCAAACATTGATTAGGTAAAGGGTTAAAAATTGAAAATAACTGCTAATAAGATGTTACATGATAATGGCTTCCAATTCTTTCCATGTTGGACAAGAAGATAAGCCTTTTCCAAGGATCATATACTTGAACAAATTTCTAGTTTCCTCACCATATAAATGCTAGGTCACTTGAAGAATTTCTTTTTCACCTTGACCGCTTCTACTTTGGGTTTCTAGGTTATTGTACATCTCGTTCATCTTCGAAACAAACTTTAAGATTTCTCGAAACATTGAATTTCATTGGTCATGTTTATTACAGTAGGTATCACCAACACCCAATTCATTGCGAAATGATGGTACTATGTAGCCAGAAATGATCAATCAATTTTGGATTTCCTAACGTTGAATCGTCCGTGAAATATTAACCAATGGTGGTGTCAAAATTAAATATTCTATCAGAGTCCGCCCTATTGGAATGACATTTGTATTGTTTGTCAATAATTGTTTTCCTTTGCGACGTGAAGGAGTTTGAGTTTCCCATACGACTTATTCATCCAAGTCATTGAGATTTTTAGTTTGAGGGTGGTAGAGTGGGGTTCAACTGTGTGTTTGAGGGTGGTAGGATAGAGTTTGGCTTTGAGGTTGATTAGGTTATAGTTGATCAGGAAAAGAGAAAAAGTTTTTGAGCATGTTGGGGTTAACATTTAACACTTTCATGGGGTAGTACGGTTGAACATTTTGGTATTGAAATTGTAAAGGGGATTCAATGGTAGCATTTAGTTAGGGCTGATAAACCGAGATCGATGGATCGAAAGTGAAAATGTATCTTCTTGGCATGGTTGAACTAGAAATACATGATTTATTTTTTATACTAGATTTTGGGGGTCGATTATTGGGATTCATTTTTTTGTTAAAATAAATGAAATAGAGAGTAAAAGATTGAATAAGGTGTGATTTTGATTATGGAATGGAAGGGATATGTATGTTGAAAATAGTGTCTAAGGTCATTAACTGTTTTGGTAACATTTCTAATAATAGCAGAGTCCTTTTGGGTTGAACTCATGACCCAAGTAGCATTAAGAAATGGAGATAAATAAGTTTTTCATTTATTATGGGATTAATAAATAAATTAGAATTTTTTGGTAATTAATTAAATGGTTTTAATTAATTAAACAACTTGAATATTATTAATCGAAATGATTAATTAGAATGTTCCAAAAGCCTCTAGAGAGTGTTGGACGGTATTAGTATGTCCTTGGATAAGGATATGACTGGTTTGAATTAGCTAAGGATTAGTCCCAGAGTTTGAATCATTTTAGGATTTTATCACAAGTTATAAATAGACATCTAGGGGTAAACCCTAGAGCAACTTATTCCCTAATAAAATTGTCCCTACTCTCTTTGGGCGAAATCACCACTTCTCTCCAAAGGGTTGGTGATTTTCGTATAAACCCTAGTTTTAGGTTTCTTCATTTTCCTAATAATCCCCAACAATGGCATCAGAGCCTAATTGGTTTTAGATAATAGTACGAACTTTGTAAAATCGAAAAACAAAAGAAACCTATCTAGCCACTGACGCGACGCAACAATCAACTGTGGCGAGTTGGACAGATTTTGAGATTTTGCTAAAATTTCGAATGTTTTGAATAAGCCTCTTGATTAAAATATTATTTTAATTGTTTAAATCTAAATATTTGAATTTGGTAATGAATTTGAAATATTATTTAACTAGAATTTAAATTTCAAAATTTAACTAATTAAATTTGAATATTATTTAAACTTGAATTAAAATTTTAATACTTATCTCAATTATTAATAAGAGGATTAAATTAGAAAGATAATATTATAAATTTAAATTTTTTAAATTTAATATATGATATAATATTACTATACGTATAACACGTATACCACATGTGTCCTCACATTTTAAGAAAACATTATCGTCGAATCAAGACTAGGTTTATCCATTCTAATACTCTAAGAAATGTTTAAAAGGTCTTTATGATTCATAATGGGATCAGTTTTTAAAATGCTTCACTTACAACCCTCACCGCCTTTTTGTTTTTTGAGAGTGGACTGACTGAAAGGGTTCGATTAGATTTTGTTTCAAGATTAAAATATTATTAAAGTAACAAAAAAAGTTTATGTTTTATATAAGTAAAAAACGTGAGTCATGTTCTACGCATAAAAGTACACATTTTGGTTATATTTTGATGATGGAGCATGAGTGGCTAACTGACACATCATTGCGAGAATATAAATTAAAATAAGAGTCACTCGGGAAGTTATTCTGTTGATGGAGCGTGTAAGGTTGGCTGACACATCAATGTGAGAATAATTTTTTCATTGATGATCAAGCGGTTGTGCAAGGTTGGTTCACCATCTATTTAATGGTCGGCGATATCGCCATCATAAAATTTGAGATTATCACAATCGAGATTGACATGCCATTGCATGTCAATGGATCTCAAATGTTTTAGGAGTTTCAAGAGTTTGAAACTAGCAAGTTTCATTGCCTACCTAAATAACTTTGTTGTGTGTTTACAACATCCCTTTACACATCGTAAAACCAAATATAGATCCTAGCCTTGTAAGTAATTCACTTATGGGTAAAAATTATTTTAAGGATAAATATGAGCTAACTGAACTTCCTTTCAACTTGTAGATGACGAACGAAAACAACAATCCTTCTCCACCACCTCCTCCTCCGTTTACAAAATTGGACTTCTCTCTCATCTCGATCCTATACCAGGAGAAACTTATTAGTTAAAACTATTTCGAATGGATTCATAACTTAAGGATACCCTTGAGGTACAAGGGTAAAGATTATGTCCTCAAATAGAATCTTCCCTCACGTGGATGAAGAGTCCTCTGAAGAAGATATAGCTACATATAACAAACATGATGACGAATCTACAAAAGTTGCTTGCGTTAAATGATCATCTCAAGGAAATGTTCCAAGAGCAAGTTCGGCAAGAAAGATTCAAGATCATCACATCCTTGATGGCTTGTAAACATATAGATGGGAACTCTGTGTGTGCAAGTTCAGAAGACGAAGTCGTACATTGACAGGCTAGGGAATTTGGGTGTCGAGTTTCTAAACGAGTTGGCTATTTACATAGTCTTGGAATCGATTTATAGTTTGTGTCACCACTTCAACATGAACTATAATATAAAGTATAACATCTAGTTTCAGGATGTTCCTTATTTCGGGACAGTGGATTGTAATTTGATCAAGTAAATGTATCGAGCTTCAAGGGATGAGGTTTGGATGTTATTATATGTTAATAATTTTTGAAGTGATTTAAGCCCCTGAATCATGTATTGGGGCCAAATGGGTAAAATGCAAAAACTAATATTGTAAACTTTTTCATGTATTAATGAATTAAGTTATATACGTTTTAAATCAAAAGTAATTGGGTATAATTGTGGGGCTTGTTAATAACTTTGTCTGCATATAATGATCACTGAAAACAAGTTTAAAATGAAGAATTGATTTTTATTTGAAGCTAAAATGAAATCTGTAAAATGCGGTATTATAGAGCGGTGGGAAGGTCACCACGGTGCGGTGAGTTGTGTAGCCTAAGCCCCTAAAATTAGGTTTTCCGCATATTTAAAGGCATTGTTATATGTTTTAGCTCATTTTTCAATCTCTATCACATCAAGAGCTCCTTGAGAGAAAACTCTAGCCTCCATTTCATAACTTTAAGCCTATTCTATCTCCGCTCAACCTTTTTGGTGCTTTATGGTCTTGGAGTGTTGTATTCTTGCAAGATTGATCTTTGAAGCTTTGCAACTAAAGAAATCAGCCCCATCAATCTTCTGGTCCTTCATATGTCATAACTATTCAAGCTTTATTAATTTTCACCTTTTGATGTAAGAGTAATTTGAATTTTATTGCTTTACTCGATGTTTTTGTCCCTTGAATGGGTTGACCTATGGATTTTGGACAACTCCATGATCTTTGGGTGGTGTTTGATGTTGGTTTTATCTTCACTAGTTTTAATATTTATAATCCCGTGAAATCTAAACCAACTAAAACACAATAGGCAATATATCTAGTCACATAGTAGTATAGTAAAGGTAAAAAAGAGTGTCGAACACAGGGGAAACAAGTATGATTTTACCTAAAATAACTACTGCTACTAACTAAACTAATAAAAATACTGCAAATGGGGGGTTTTTTATCTGATTTTTCATGTTCAGAAAAACTTAAATTATCAACTAACACTTAAAATAAACATACTTAGACTAAAGTAAACAAAATAGAAGCGATTTTAAATCAAGATTAAAGAGCACTATCATTTAGCTTCGAATCACCTTTACCTTATGGTTCATTTCTTATGCAATGGATTATTTAGTTGGTTACCAAGTTCTGATATTACTAGTTACCTTGGTCTAGTTTCCTAGCTTTTACAAATCTATGACGTACTATTACAATGGTCATGCAACAAGTAAGCACCAAATTCATTTAAATATTTATTTGGATTATGAATGAAAAGATCTGGTGATTTTCTTATCTATTGTCAAGAGAATGAATAAGACAAATAATATGGTTAATTAATGCTCTCTAACACAATTAAAGTTACTAACTATTATCACCCAACCCTAGGATTTGTTCTATCTCTAGATCTAATTATTCAATGATCATAAATAACTAAATATCAAGTTGATTCAATTGGAATATCATCTAACTATACAAAACTTGCACATAAGTGATAAAAACTAGAAATTTAACATGATAGCTAGGATTTTCATCAATCAAACAAAGGTAAAACCAACATAAACAAATCCATAAAAGTCGAAATAAATGCATAGTATCAAGGTTTATCAATGCTACACGAAATTAAAAGGGTATTAGCCCATAAGTAAATCAGAAAACCAGCTAAAATCAATAGAAACTTCACTAAAAATGTTTAGGTAAGCAAACCGAATGAGTATCGCCTTTTTTGTGTTTAAATCTCTAATCAATCTCTAACCTTCTTAGGATTTCTAAGAGGGTTTTGCTCGTAATTAGTCGTAGGTAAAAGAAGTTCTCTCTTGAAATCTAACATAATGATTGTTTAAATATGTACCCAAAACTTAGTCGCCATGTTGTGTCATAATGCTCACCATGTCGTGGTGGACACTTTCCTTATGTAGGCACCAAGATTTCCAATGCAAATCATCGGGGAAGCTTCTGATTTTGACACGTTACCACATTGTGGAAAAAGTATGGCCATGATGTGGCTGATACTTTTGCATACGATTTCTTCTTTTTTGATGAGAGCTTCTAGTCCTTAGCTTCCAGCTTGTGTGTTAGCTCATTTTCTTCGAGAATGTCATTTTGACTATAATATAGAAATATAAACGTAATAAGTATTAAATATCTTAGTAAATGGCTAAAATGTAACTAAATGTACTTGAAAATTACACAAAATATATGACTACATATAGCAGTATCAGTGTTCTACTTCAAATCTGTCAAGGTAGTGGAGTAGAGAGTGTATGCAAGGGCTCTCTTTACTCTATGCATGAATAAAGTGGGATTTTAGACTTCTAAGAAACTAGGGTTTTAGATCTTGATGGTTTGGGATGTTTTGATGTATAAAGTTGGAAAATTTATCCATTATGACATCATTTGGATCAAAATCTAGAAGTTGGAAGCATGGACATAATGGATTAAATCATCTTACATTTGTTGGAACAAGGTAACCACAATGTGGTTGTTCAGGGGACACTACACAGTTCCTGGGATTTTAGATGCATGCTTATTAGTGAGAATGCTCGACTATTTTGTCATTTTGTGAATACGACACGATAAAGGGTTTTGTTGCAGCGAGGTTTTTAGTGATGGTTGACCGTTGACTTTTTAACCAATTTGACTTTTGGTCAAACCAGGGTAGAATTGAGTAATCAACTAATGAATGGTCTCCTTTTGACATTATATGACTTATGTTAGCCATTTTGTTTCTGAGGTTGTTGTTGAGCTTCTACTATTTAGCTCAGGTGAGTTTTCTCATTGTATTACTTATGTTATAGTTGATGTGGTTGGACTACATATGTAGCTTTACTAGTAGAAACTTGTATATTGTTGTATGTTTCGGTGTTTTATCTGAGTTGCTGATGACTTAGGGTCAGTGATGACCCAAATATGTTGGTTGGATTAAGGTGTCTAAGCCAATAACTGAATTGGTGTATACTTGAATTAAAAACAAATTCCTTTTTGGGTTTCCCTCAAGGCAAGTAGTTGAATAGAATGACATTTGGAGAGAGATTTTGATTTATTGACTTATTATGTGATAAATATATAGCAATAAATAATTTGTTAATATGTTATGAGATTAATATATTATATAGAAATACTATTATATAATTAATAATTAATCATAAATTAATTA
Source organism: Lactuca saligna (assembly GCF_052625555.1). Taxonomy (NCBI): domain Eukaryota; kingdom Viridiplantae; phylum Streptophyta; class Magnoliopsida; order Asterales; family Asteraceae; genus Lactuca; species Lactuca saligna. Next base: position 41,801,588 of record NC_136422.1, read on the forward strand.
GAATTAATTTTGGGACTAATTAGATTAATTAAAAGTGTAGGGACTTAATGTGACAACCCGTTAATTTCAATCGTGTAAAAGTCAAACTTGGGTCAACTAAAGTCAAACATGTCAAATAAAAGTCAAAATTTTGTTTTGAATTAACTTACTATTGTTATAATAATAAACTCTAAGTGTATAAACCATGTTTTACATTGTTGAGTAGCTAGAAGCAAAAACACCCAAAAATCCGAGAAGTCTCGTAGGAACCGCAAACACTCGGTTCACAGCCGACAACTCCCTTCTAACCACAAACTTCGGTCTTATCTTCTTGCTGCGAGAACTTAACGTATGTGTCCCATCGGTTTTGACCCTATATGGAGACCAAACCGAAAAAATTTCCTCACTTCTACACTTCTAACTGCAAACACACTTTTTACTCTCAAGAACACTAACCGAAAACCCCTTATTCTCTCTCAAGTATCATCAAAAATTGTTTGTATCTCCTTAGGATCGTGCCAAGAACATCAAGTTTTCTTCATTTCATCAAGATCCTCAATTGAAAACCCTTGAATCTCCTTTGTTTCACCAAGAAAACCAAGATCTACAAGTGACCGAAAACCCAAGAAGCTGGCCAAAAACTCATATTCTTACTGTATGAGTTAAGACTATTGCTAAATACTTAAATATAATTAAGGACTTGGATAATTACTTAATTTGAAATAATAGTATTATATTAAAATTAGGGTTTACAGGGTTCCTTAGTGCAGTTATAAATAGAACCCTTTTCCTATTAGTTTTTGTCCACTCCTAATCCAAGAAAGAATAGCCAAAAATTCACCTCTCTCCTCCTCTCGCCTCAAGTCTTCTTCTTACTAGGGTTTGGGTACAATCCATTAGACATCAAGATTTTGTTGCTTGCTTTCTAGGGCATTTGAAGAATGGAACTGATTTGATTATTTATATAACAATAAAAAGGTATGTAAAACCTTATCCCTTCTTGATTTCAAAAACTTGTAAGGCTTCCTTAGGGTTCTTGACATTCCTAGTTTATTTCTATCAATAGAGAAAACTTAGATCCAAATAGGTTGCATGTGAACTTAACGGTTAAGTTATTTCACCTCAGGATTTGAATTATAAACTATAAAACCTATCAGTATTTGAGTCACTAATAACTCATGGTCAATGAGGCCCCAATATACTGTATTTTAGTCGTTGAGGACTTGTAGTTGACACATACTCGTGTTGAGACATACCCATTGTTATTATATATATGTTCAGTTGTGTTGTGGTTTAAGTGATAATTTGGGGAAATCACTAAGTTTGTGCTTACAGTTGCAGATTTAATCTTTTTTAGGTACTTCATTAAATCGTGGGAAGGTGAAGGCGTGATTGTAAACACATATCAGTAGTTTTATGATTTGAGATCCCATAATGATTTCCTTGATAACTATAATTTTATATTTTGGAGAATTCCAAGAAAGGGGATTTACTCATCCATTATACTATTAAGTTGAGTAAGACTCAAAGCCCCATTATTGATGAAGAAATAATTGACATGAGTAGGGTCCCATATGCTTTGGCTATAGGTTTGATCATGTATGATGTGATGTGTACTCTTCCTAATGTGTCTTATGCTTTCAACACGGTTAGTCGATTTCAGGGTAATCATGGCATAGCTCATCAGAATGTAGTCAAGAATATTCTTAAGTATTTGTGGTGGATGAATGATATGGTTCTAGTCCTTGGTGGTAGTAATATGTTAAGAGTAAGTGGATATAGTGACGCTAATTTTCAGATATATTGAGACAACTTTTTCTTAGTCGGGTTCGGTATTTATGTAAAATTATGGAGCAATAACTTGGAAAAGTTCCAAGCAGGATATGGTGGCTGATTCTACTTCTGAATTAGAGTACGTTACAACAAGTGAGGAACTAGAGGAAGTAAATTTGTTGAAGAACTTCATCGGCTATTTCAGATTACTCCCTACCATTCTAAAGCCAACAAAACTTTTATGTGATGATGAAGGGGAAGTTACTTTGAAAAAAGAACCAAATGATCATGGTAGATCCAAGCATATCAACAGAAAGTACCATTACATCAGACGTAGGGTTTAAGAAGCTCATCTCTTGGTGAAGCAAGTATCATCAAAAGACAATCCTGCATATCCTTTCACAAAGGCTCTGAGCGGGATTAAACTCAACCAACATGCTATGGGCATTGGCTTGAGAGGCCAAAAGCGAACTTGGTACATAACTCATAACCGGAGATCCAAGGATTTACATTTGCATTTATCCCAAAATCTTCTGGTTCATTGCATCCATTCACTGAACTGTGATATAAAATCCCCAATCCACCACTGAGACTACCAGTCTCACACCTGGTCTAACCACCAGGTTCCTGAGAGTCTAACTTATATGGCTACCCTAGCCTATACATCACACTATGACATACTCTGGCCACATAATTATCCTACTAAAACCATAATCCAATTTCTTGACTCAAACAGTCTCTTCCAGATCTCACCTGCATTGTCATAATCACACAGGCCTCGCCTACAAGTCTCACCCAGTCTATACCAACGAAAGGGCCACACATACAGGTCTCACCCCATCGAGAGCTACGTAGGCCCAACCTTGACTCACGACCACCCTAATGATGGTCTACCTCAATCTGGTGAATGCTACGATCCCATCACAGCCTTACAACACTTCCATACTATCTGCTAATCTAATGAGTGTAACGACCACCCTGTAATATTATGACACATCTAACTCGCCATGGTTACTGCCCATGGTCTTACCATACCTCTACCATATCATACAAAATCATCCTACATTGAACCCACATTAACCCGAATTAAGTGTTTGTGTAATGCTTCAAACCCCAAAGCCTTCATCAAACAAGAATAGGCAACGAGGTTCTAACACAACCTGCAACTTGGATCCGTCCGTATGCTTGCTATACATGACAAAGAAGACACCAACAAACTGTTGGAAGTTTCCTGAACTCCCAACATACACAATCTTCAATCCAGACGACCACTTGATTCGTCCTTCCATGGACAGCTGCTGATCGTACCATAACAAATTCTAAACGGCCGAACTCTGACTTCATTGAAGAAATAACCAACTAATCTAACCATAGACCTTCCAAAAGATACCCCTAAATTGACCCCATCAATGAACTGGAACAACAACCGAACAAACTAAAATCCGCTTAGCAAGATACGACCCACTGATGACTATTGGCATGCAAAAATGCATATAACAATTCTTGCTGATATAACTCAGCCAATAGCAGCGAACTAAACCAGAGATAATGCTTACCCATATCCAAATAGGATTCTAAAGCAGTATAAATACTGATAATAATCAAGAGAAAAAGTGAAAGATAATATACCTACAATAGCTTCTGATGAAATTCAGACCTCCCCTTCCTGCCGAAGCACCTGTGATGGAACCCGGGCTACCTCAATCACTAAGCGTGGCCAATTCATCCAAATATGGCTAGACTGATGACAATGATGCCATAATTGTACCTCCATGGTGCATTCTTGGCGAAGTTGGCCCTTTAATTCGCACCTGCCACATTTAGACTTGTCACACACATGCTCATGTACTCATTCATCCTTCAAGTAAACATCATGGCCCCTCGGGCCTCTAACCATAGACATGACAACATACAACTGCTCAAATGTTGTCAGTCGAGTCAGACCATGGGTCCACTTCCTTTTCCCCAGTCGCCTCTCAAAACCTAATGCCGACTCCTTGGTTACCCCTACCACCCCATCAACGGCCTGAAGAGCCAAGATCCAATCCTCGAACCTGGTGATCAATCTATCATTGATACAACCAATGATGTCGGGTAACTCCTCACGTAAAGCTCGTGAAACCTCGGTGGCAATCCAATCATGGGATCGATCTCCTGGAAGGCATGATGAATAAACCATCTCCGATCCCTTACGACAAGAGCTAGCAAAAGAATCCTCCTTCCCAAAGGATTCTAGGGCTCCACAAGCCTTGAGCTCCTGATGTCCCTCTAACTGTCCTGCTAAAATCTCGGTCTGAAAATCCCTGAGATGACCATCCAAAAGTTCCAAAATCCTTTCCTTAACCAAACCAAAGATCACAGGAGTCCATTCCAAATTATTGTGATTAGTCTCCAACAAGATGAACTACTGCATCCGTTCATCGATCAGCTTAGTACCTGCACCTGAACCTGAACCCGAATCCGAACCTCCTTCCTAAGTACTCATCACCATTCTGAAAAACAACCATGCAAATGATCAGAACATATCCAAGAATCCTTATCCCACAGGCTTCCTGGATTCTCTAAGACACTACCCGATTCGAGTATGGATCTTTTGCTTTTAGTAGTATGGGCCCAATACTACCTTCCACACCTATCCATAATTTCCTTAAGAATCATCCTGAATCCTCTAAGTCATATTCCCAACAGATACTCCAAATGCTCGCTAAATAGCGTAACTAAACCCACTGAAGCACTTCCTAAGCTTTCCTAGGTTTTTGACCTCACCCTGCCATCAGCTGCTGAAGAACACCCCATAATCCCAGTTAGCTATCTCATGAATACAATCACATGCAACAAAGCTCAGATAATCCTTTGAGTAAAAGACTCGTGCCTACAACAGTTAGACTCAAATGAGAGCTGTGCAATACGGTAAAATCCATTACTATGAGATTATTCAACCTTTATTACATGTGACTTAACATATTCATTTAAGAGCTAACTCACATTAATTAAGAGTCCCACAAAGCACAAAACAATCAGCATTCGTGTAATAGCTATCCGATCTATAGAATAACCAAAGAACATTCAAACTCACATACTACAACTCATGCTAGGAACTTCCACTCTCACTGTCGGTTTCCTTATGCATGTAAATTATACACAAGACATGATCAAATAGACTGACGAATAAAAGACTCTACCCTAGGACCACAACCAAATATGGAACGGGAAATAAGGCCAAATCAATCATTCTAGGGCTATATGATCCTAACCGCATACAATTTTTAAAGCATACACTTAGCAATTACTGATACCAATACATATTGTCATTCCAGCATAGCATCCAATGCTCCCTAGGCTACAAGGCATCATATATCAGGCCAATCTATCATGCAATTCCTGAAAGTATCCTTAGCCTCATCCTAGCATGAAATTTTCATAACATAGAATCATAACAAACATGTATGGGTATTCGAGAAATCACTTACTTGAGCTCGACCGATTGCACGCATCACACCCCATTGTCTTTACAAAATCCCTTTTAGAATTTTCTTTCCCTTTACAAAACTCTTTTTAAAACAGGGTTTTTTTTCTTTTTTTTTTTAAAGAAAAGTTACCAATTCCCTAGTTTGAGTTTAGTCACACTCGATAGTGTGCCTGAATCCCTCAAACTAAGCCTCTGATACCAACTTGTAACGATCTAAAATTATGAGGTAAACATTTTATTTTTAATTCAACCAAAACATTAATTATCTTTAAATCAACATTCAATATCTGCTTATCCAAATATTCAAAAGTACTTTTATAAGAAAACAATTATCAGAGTACAATCCAAAAAATCATCATGATGCGGAAACATGGGTGGATGCGGTGCCATCAAGTTGGGTCCTTCCCCTTCGAACCAGAAGTTCCTAAAACCATAACCATAAAAACCATAAGTACAAAGCTCAGTGAATTCCCTAAAATACCACATACATACATACATACATACATACATACATACATACATACATTTCTGCATGCTTGCAATCCCCTTTATTATATTTAAATCGGATACTGAGTCTATTTCACTCCTTACCACTACCATACACATCAAATATATAACATACATACATACATACATTTATGCGTGCTTGCAATCCCCTTTATTATATTTAAATCGGATACCGAGTCTATTTCACTCCTTACCACTACCATACACATCAAATATATAGTGGGCTCGGCCCGACATCAAACCCCACTCGATATACAGATTTGTCAGTCATCAGCCCCCACCTGATATACATATAACATATAAACACATGCAAAGGTTGATGTGTTTCTTGAGAAGGTTGATGTGGTTGTGCTGAAAACGCTATGGGTAGAAGAGAAGATACGTGAGGCGAAAGTGAGAAACAATTCATGACTTCCTGCTTAAGAGAGAAGATCATGAAAAGAGGGACATGGTTTTAGCCGGTTGTGTTACAGAGAAGGTCTCGAAAGAGGCAAACAATAACCTGTGATTTTTGTTAAGACCAATCACTACAAGTTGATCAAACATAGTTTTGAATTTATGGCAGTAGACGGACACCGTAGAATTTCCCTTTTGAAATTGCCGAAGGGAATCATGGATTATGTATCCATTAAATGGAGTCGTGCCTGTAGGAGTTTCAAGATCATACCATATGTCACCGGCTTTTTTAAGGCAAATTCCTTAGCCATGTCATCCGCAAAGAGGGAAGAATGAAGCCGAAGAATAACTCATTGGTCAGCAAAACCTCTTGCTAAGAGAGATAGGCGAGATAGGGAGAAGCTTTACCAACCAACATCATCAATGGTGGGTTCCGAAGAGCTAACGTTGACATGCACGTGAGTTTGTGAATTTCTGGTAAGCAAAGAGTGGCAGGACCTGATTGTGCCACAACAAAATAATTAGAAGACAATAGTACAGTGGCTAGGGGAAGAAGCAGGCATCTCCGATGGAGTAGTCAGCAGCCATTGACAATAGTAGGGAAGAGAGAGAAATCGAGAAGTGGAAAAAAATGGATATAAAGTACAAGTTACAATGTTGTATATTGAAGAATATAAAGTACAAGTTACAACATATAGGAATTAGGAAATAAGAAATTATCCTATTTTGCCGGATTTAGGTAGACAATCCTCTCTCTCATACTTTGTTTACTAATTAAGAACTAGATCTACCTCAAAAAGAAAAAAAAAAAAAAAGGTGTCTTTTTCAGATGTATCAAAAGTTGTCTACTTTAACAAACACCTGTTTGATTGTCTATTAGAAACTCTCTCGTGCTTCAGCTAATTTTGGAGGTGGAAGTCCAATCTTTTAGGTGTCTGCTTCGGATATATAAAAGTCCCGAATATGATTGCCTAAAACTTTTAGCTCAAACGAGTACTTGAATTAGAGACAACTTGTAGGTTGAAGTAATCCAGAGGCAGTACCAGCAGCAAAGGAGCAAGAGGAGACTGCTGGTTGACCGCCATATTTGAGGTTAACATCCTTTAGTCTGATATTAGTGCATGGCTTCCCCTTTCTACAATCAAATTTCACTGCCACCCGTGTCGCTGATGTTCCATGTACATCCTCATACAGCACGTTGCTGATCTTTACTCCTGAAACCTGATTCGGGCAATTCTCATTGTTTGGGCAGTAATTTGCATCTATTAGTATTGGATTTTTTACGTTCACCATACTTGCATGCTGGAAAACGACATCCTTCACGAATCCATTGCTACGTCTTGCCCATGTCTTTATCCTTAAACCATTGTCACTACCTATAAATGTTGCAGTTTTTACAGTAACATTCTGAACACCCGCTTCTATAACGTCCCAACCTAGACTCCCGATGCTGCATCCACATAACACAACTAATTAACACATACACAAACACACTTGGAGAAGAATAATATATGAAAGTTCAAAACAAAATTATAGATGTTATAAAGTACTGATCATGTACCTTATGCCATGACCGGGTCCACACACCACCTTCTCTATCCATACATTAGAATTGCCGGGGCCAATGGAGACACAGTCGTCCCCTGTGGAGATCTTAGAATTCAAGATGGTGACGCCTGTGGAAGATGATAAATGGATGCCATCTGTGTTAGGGCTGAGCCCGGGTGCTGAGATGCTCACCCCTTGTAGCTTGGCATTGGTGCATGCATATAGCAGGATGTGGAACATTTGGCTGTTTAATGACCTTAAATTACTGATCACTGTGTTTTGGGAATGGTAGATGCCAAGTGTCTGCAAGATGAATGAATGGTATATTAATCTTAGAAACGATTTAAAAAAAAAAAACTATATATAAAAGTTTATAATTAAGGATATGGCATCCACACGCATGATCGTACTTACCGTAGCTCCTTTAGGACATGTCTTTCCAGAGGATTTGCAGGCCCATAGAGAAGAACCTTGGGCATCAAGGGTTCCACCGGAGATGGTAACACGGTTAGTCCGGTAAAACTTAATCCAAACTTGGGCGTTGCCGATTGCATTATACGTTGAGGGAGCCACCAAAGTTCCATCTATCTTCATTGTGATGGCTTTGCTCTTACATGCTTGGCCGGAGAATGTGATTGCAGAACCGATCAAGTACCTGCCAACGGGTGCATAGATAATGGCGGGATTTGTTGAATTACAGGCCAAACCCCATGCTTTTAGGAATGCACTTCTTGAGTCTAAGCGCCCATTGGCTTTGGCTCCAAAACTAAGGACGTTATATGTTACCTTTGCTGAATATGAGTATTGGAAGAGGAGGAAAATGATGAAGACAGGAACAATATTTAGTTTGGTGACCATGATGAAGTTGTTATGAAATGTTATAGTACGTATAACCAACCCGTTGATTCAGTTATTTATATCTGTTAAACTGAGTGCATTGTTCATCTATGCACCGGGGGGCTGGGTTGTATTATTGATAATGATTGATATGAAGTACTCCGTATGTATAGGAGTACGTACTGATCCATCGAGATGGTAACATGCAGGGAATATTAATCATGTAACCTCCATAATAGATTAACATATATTTAACAAGTCTGTATAATATTCATTTCACAAAATGTGGTTTAAAATTTTGATAAAAAGGTATTATGAAGTTATATTAAAATGGTGTGAATGGTATTGGTAGATGGTATATCTTCATTTAATATAGTTATCCTAATGCAAATGGGAATGAATATGCAGGGGCTTATGATCTCACATGGGTTAATTAGCCGAATGTCAACCCTACCTAAAAAAATTATTGAGGACGTTCTACAAAAATTATGTCAACCTTGAAATATTTTTCTTCTTAGGGAAAACTATAGAAATTATATATATTATACCTTCAAATAAAAGTGACATTATCTTAAAAAGCTTATTATATGCCTTAGAATAACAAAGGCATCAAGAAATACTTAAAGCATGGTTAGTTCAATGACAGAGTTGAATCATGTGACAAGTTCATGTGTCATTCAATAGATGAAAGTCAACCATTTTGAAATGTTAAATTGACATTCAATAAATTTGGAGTTTAATGATCATTGAACTGTTCAATGAGAAAACAAGTTTTAATTTTTAAAAGTTTACAATAAATTACATTTAATAACATTTTATTGAACTTTGTAAAGTTCAATGCATTGTAGAGAAAAATATAATAGAATCTTATGATTGTAGAATGATAATGTGGCAATCCAGTAAACTTTATGAAATTAAATGCATTTTGGATGCCCTAAAGTGGTTACGTGACACATTACTGGAACCACAAATAATCAAAATCACCAAGGTCTTCTTGAAACTAGAATAAATTTCATTTGATTAATTGGAACTACACGTGTGTTCAATACTATTATAGTTTTTAATCAAACATAGATTGCAAAAAAATATGGAAAATATGGTCATTTTATATGATTAAAGGTTGATCCTTGTGAAACCAACAAAATGGTAATTTAGTAAAATCACAAACATAAAAAAAAAAAAAAACGGTCTTTGGCCTAACAGTAATGAGTGGGTCTCTCAAATTAGAGATTATGGGTTCAAGTCTCATTAGGAGATCATGGTTCTAAACATTGGCATCTTTAGTCATTCCACTTTTAATTATTCCAATTAGTCCGAAAATTAATTCGAATTAATTTGTAATTAATTTATTTTGATTTCTAACTAATTTATTAATCATGTAATAAATTAATAAACAAGTATCTCTCTCCAAATAACATTTCAGCCTCGTATTAAGTTTGAGGGCAACTCAAAAGGATTTTACAAATAATGTAAGTTTATAATAATTTAGTTAATGCCTTAAACACTTAATCCAATAGTCACCCACTTGGATAAGCATATAACTAAATTAAAACAGGCCCCGCCCTAACTCGCATAACAGGCCCCACCCTAACTCGTACAACGGGCCCGGTCCAATGAGTATAGTGGGCCTCGCCCTAAATCACATAATGGGCCCTGCCCAGTGAGTATAATGCGCCACGCCCTAACTCGCATAACAGATAATAGCATACAGTATAATAATCGGTCCCCGTCAGCATACATATAAACATATAATCATATAAACATAGAAACACATGCGAAAATCACAGAGGTAATAGCATACCACATAATGATCGGGCCTTACCAACTGAGTATAACAGGCCCTACCCTATGTCTTATAACGGTTCCTGTCTACATACAAATCATATACGTGCAAGATTCACGCAGACATCTAGCACCTTACATAACAACCCATGATTCGACATTGGTGTCTTCGACCCACTAAACATAGTGAGGAAACTCACCTCAATCCGTTAATAATCAAATAACTACTCGGACCGCCAAACTGGATAACCTCACGCCAACTAACAATAAATAAAATCTTCATCAATAATTAATCTGATAACCCGAAATACCCTTAAGTCAAACTTGGTCAACCTTGGTCAAAGTCAAAATCAACGGTCAAGGTCCAAAAGTCAATATTTCTTCCCAGTGGAGTACGTCGTGCGTACTAAGAGAGTACGCCCAACGTACCACCAGGTATGCCCAACATGCTCTATCTAGTCCCAAAACTCTATTAAGAGCTTATTCCATTAAGTTCTTACGTCCAAAACTCAGATCCAAACCTAAAATGATGTCCTAAGTCATAAAGTTTATGCATGACTATAAATTGCTTAATGTCCGAAACCCTAAGTTCTTAACCCAATAAGACATCACAACTGTTTCATGAAAGGGATGGAAGGGCCAAGATCACATTTGTATAGTTCATCATAGCTATATATATCAACTTTATCCATTAGAACGTCCCAATAGACAAGATTAAGTTTTTCAATCTCAAAGGGACCCAAAAGTTCATCCTTTTCAACTTAATCTATTAAGTACAAGTCTCCAACTTTCATATCTGAATCAAAATGATATTTAGATGGATAAAGTTTCCAACTTTATACATAAAAAGGTTACAAACATTCAAGATCTAAACTTTATGCACTAAAATAACCAAAAGATCATAACATCCAAAACTAGTTAGATCTAACAAATGCATCATCAAGATTTAAAAGTTTATACCTCTAGAAGATAGATTAAGGTGAAGAAAGTCTAGATCTACAAGCTCCAATACAACCAAAATTTCTCCAAGATGTTCCTTATTATCCAAGGTGCACCATGCATACTCTAAAGCACTCAAAAACACCCTCACGGAAGGGGTGTTGGAGGGATGGAGGTTGAAAATGGAGTAGGTTTGGGGGAGTTAAGGAGCATAAATAAGGCTTAAACCACGAAAATATGGTTTAGGCACTGATTACGTACGCCCAACATACTTCTGGTACACCTAACGTACTCAGGGTGCCTCAGTACATCCAACGTACTTCCCTCTATACGCCCAGCGTACTCATCATAACCCAAAACCGACCAAACTTCAAATAGGCATAACTTCTTCATTCTAAGTTTGATTTTGTGACAACCCGTTAATTTCAATCTTGTAAAAGTCAATCTTGGGTCAACTAAAGTCAAACTTCTTAGTTTGGTCTATCTTATTAAGTTATATTTAAAATCTATATGTCTTTAAACCTTTTATTAGAAGTGTTACAAAAATTTGAATTGAAATGCTTAAATCTGATAACCCTCGCATGACTTAAATACTTCGGACTGTAAATGCTTCGTAGTCGGAAATCATGTTTGGCCATAAACCCTTCCAACCGCAAACCCTCGGTTCGTAACCGCAAACCCTCGATCTTATCCTCTCTGTACGCAAACCAAGGAACATGTTCCATCACGATTTCGGCCTTACACTTATGGGGGGACCGAAAGCACTTCCTCACTTGTACACTTCTAACTAATAATACAACTTTTGCTTACAAGATCCTCAAACGAAAACCCCGTATTCTCTCTCAAGTATCATCCGAAAATGCCTTGAATCTCCTTCGGATCTTTCTTAGAACATCAAGTGTTCTTCATTTCATCAAGATATCACCTTCCTTTTTGGTGATCTTCAACCGAAAACCTTTGAATCTCCTTGGTTTTACCAAGAACACCAAGATCTTCATATAGCCGAAACCCCAAGGGCTGGCCAAAAACACATAGCAGCCGTCCAAAATAGCTTCTAAAACCTTACAAATCAGTATATTTTCTTATCATACTTGTGGTTATACTCACTAATAGTCTACATATATATTACGTGAAATGCTTTTAGGACTCGATTTTGTCTCCAACTCTAACTTGTAAAAAAACATCCTATGTCGCACCTTCAATTGAATCACTCACATAAGGTGAGTTCATACCCCTACAATTTACCTTTTTCAATGTTTTTAGGGGAATACAAGAAAAACACAATAAAAGTGTGTTAACACTTACTTATGAAAACAAACAAACAAAGGAATACTTATGCTTATAAATACTGTTAAAATCATTTGAAAACTCTTTTAAACTATTTTAGATTTCTATTTATATCAAAATCGTATTCATTTGTATATTTATGTATAATCATGCTTTAACGGACTTAGGACTATTGCTAATACCATAACTCCTGCTCCTTGTTTGGTTGTGGGCCTAAGGTAGGATCACTAGTCTGACTATCGGCTAAATCATAATTATACAAGCTAATTATATACATGAATATTAAATCTCATTTTCAAGAACATACATAACTCAATTGCATATGCTGGGAAAATGAGTCTTTTCTCCATATCATTTACAGTTTAAACAAACATACTAGTAAACTATAATATGTATAGTTTAGAGAATCAATTCATACTATTTTCTAGATCAGAGAAACAATACATGAATCAATACATACATACTATTACTTTTCATTACAAAGTACACCATTCATTTACAAGAACAAGAAACATATACATATTATACGCAAACAAGTTAACTAGAATGTGATATACTTTTTCATGATACTCAACAAGATTATTGCTAAGTCATGTTTTATAACCAGAGTCTCCTAGATGGAGACACTACTAGAAAAACAGCCTTTTACGATGCTCATTACGTGTCGTGAAAGGATTAGACGACGTGCAAATGCGCGTCAAGGAAAGCCCTGTCATAAAGAGAGACGACGCGCTTTTGCGCGTCGTCTATTTACGACGAGCATTTACGATGCTCATTTATAACGTGCAATTACGACGCGCGTTTACGACACGCAATGCGTATCAAGGAAAGCCCTGTCATAAAGGAAGACGAAACACATTCGTGTTTCGTAACCTTACGACGCGCGTGTTAATGACACGCAATGCGTATCAAGAATGCCGCTGTCAAGAAAGGCTATGTCATAAATAAAGATGACACACATTTTTGCGTATCGTAATTTTAAATGTTTAAAAAAATGTTATTTATAGATTTACCAATTTTCAAATTAAATTTGTATTTAATGTCTAATAATAGAAAATAAAATATCATATACAAAAAATACAATCCATTGCATAAAATTTAATGTCATACAAATAATCGTTCCATGAAAAGATAACACAAATCAATAGAAATTGTAGCAAAAATTTACAAACTAATTAGATACAAAAAATACAATCCATTGCCCCTTTGCTTATTCAAGATCAACCTACAAGTAGGTAACTAATCTTTAAAAATTCACCCTTGTTCTAATCATTTTCTTAAATACTTTATAAACATAATTTATCCATAGTACCTTGACTATAGTTGCATCCTTGTTTCTTCTTCTTCTTCTAAACTCATCTCTGGCAACCATTTCTTTAAGCCTAGTCTGAATAGATACAACAACTCCTTATCACTTATGTGAAAAAGACAAACAGAGTGGCATACCTTCATAATAGCAACATCATACCTTCATAATAGCAACAGTAAATTACTAGTTTGCCCATCCATCCAAAACGACTACACAAAACAATACACATGTTTCAGATGGCAACAGAGGGGGTCCTATTTTAGTCTTTTTAACAAAGTGATGATATTGAATTTATACCAGTGTAGAAGGTTTATGTAGACCAACATTAAGAGCTGGAAAATACGTCCATTCACCAGATTCCACCTCAACGTTTGAATCCTGAACAATTGAGAAATTTAGATATTTACGAACATAAATAAAAATAAAAAATAAAAATACAAGCAATTTACATGAGAGGAAGATTGATGTCGATTATGCCATTCAGACCACTTCTGTAATAAATCCTCAAGCTTCTGTTTACTCTCTCTGAGACAAACATGTTATACACTTAAAACTTTATATAGAAATATCTTTAACCAATGTATATAGAAATGTGTGGTGTTTAAATAATTTTAGAATATAAACATGTAATTATGAAGCATTAAACAATATTGTGTTTTTCCTTTATACCTTTTAAAAGATATATAAATGCTTTCTTTTGCAACTTTAGTTCCTTAGATATCAGCCTACATTTTCAATCTCAAAATAAAAAACATGTAAATAAATTACATTAAAAATAATTAAATGATCATAAAAAAAATCTTTAATTATTACCTCATGTAGAGTAGGGTCCAGTAACAGCAACAACATGTCCTCCAGTTGTCCAGGTGAAAAGAAAGCTGCCATTCCATGCATTGACTGAAAAGCAACCTGTCTCTGGCAACTAACCCAAAGTTGATTGTATTGTTCATTGCGTTCTCTAAGTTTAGCTTGCAATTAGTGATTTGTATTTGACTGCAAGGCATCCATCTCCTGAACACGTGCTATAATTTTCTATTATTTGTTAGCTAGTAAGCATATGTCATTATTCTATTGTTTTACCCTTTAGCAATGCCACCATATGGATCATCAATGCCTTCTGGTACACTCTTTTTTCTTTTGTTTCGGTATATATAAAACATGGGTATTTTGGTCTTTTAATAAAAAAATGAAGAAAAAGATATAGAACCAAACCTGTTAAGTTACTATTATTATTGATCTGTTAAATGTGATCTATTGTAGTATTGTGCTAGGCCCATTCATGGGACAACCACCTCCAAACATCCCGTCACAACCTCAATCCAGGAATTTGATGGAAAAAAACAGTATACTTAGCAATCATAAGTTGACTCTGATTGTACAAATTACAAATTGGTAAATCATTGCAAGTCGATGAAATCTGATGCCTGTAATTGTATTATGAATCGATGGAATAAAATATCGACTGACCTGAGTTACGAGTATGGATTTTTGTAAAACTTTTACGAGAAATCTCCTTTTATAATGAGGGTAAACGAACTAGGATCCCCAAATTTCATCTCTTGAATAAGTAATTGATGTTAGCAGTGATTCATGATTAATTAATAACTTATATTTCATCTCCTGAATAAGTAATTAATAACTTATATTTCACAAGTTCTGGATATATAGAAGGAAGGTTAAAAGGAAAGCTTGGCCATATTCAGGGGTATTTTTGGTAACTAATCGTCACCATAGTGAATTTATGGTAAAAAATGACAACTTATATTTCACAAGCTCTACACAATGTTCTAATGTTCCTGGTCATGGCCATGTCCATTTTACTCCAAGAGGGTATTACTGTAATTTTGTGCAACATCATTAAAAGTGGACACTTTAATTAATTAAAAAAAACATTTAACAGAAGGCCACAAACCTGGAATGACAATGTTAGAGGCAATTTTAAAGAATGAGATTTCATTGACTCATTAAGTAGACTATTGACTGCTAATGGCCCAGTTATAGCCTTCAGGTAGAGAAGAAATGAAGTCATGAGCATAGGCTTGTTTGGCTGCATCCGCCCATCCTTTGTTCCTTAATTTGCCCACTATATAACATCATCTAATATGATTAAAAACAAAAACAATTATTATATTTAAGAATGATTATTAATTAGATATATAAGTACAAGTCTATGACAAGGGTAGTTCTCTCTTTTATATGCCTTATGTATTTGTCTAGTAATGTGTGTTCTAATGAACTTATGTACAGGAGGGATGACATACCTGTGCAGAACCCATATCAAATATGTTCCCTGCAAATATTCCTCTGATCAAATTGAATGATGTAAATATGATACAGATGCACACAACACATATAATTGGTTTTAGGGATACCTGGTTGTGGGTTTCAGCACAACGAGGGACTACAATTCATGTGTATAATTTTGATAGTTTAACAACAGCTACTGCATGCTGTTAATTTCCACGCCCATTATGTTTTCCACGTTTCCCTAAGATACAAAATTTTAAAAAAAAAGGGTAAATTAGCATTTTCATATCACTTTTGTAACAAAATGTATCACGAGAACCAAATATGCAAGAAAGTAAAACCAGAAGGAAAAATAAATAAAGATTTCCATAGTTGTGCTCCCATACCATTTCTTGCAAATTACAGGGAGCAAAACTGTAATTTTGTCATGAAAAAAAGTAAATCAAAACCCTCTCCATATATAACATTTTAGGTCTAAATAAAATCAAAACAAACCAGCTAATAGAGAATTTATTAATTTGCTAATTGAACATGTAGTTGATGTGGATAAAAACATGATCAGAACATGCATATTCATAAGTAATTAAGTAAACCGAGTATTAAGTAAACACACCCACAATAAAAGAAGAAAAAGAAGAAAAAAAATATCAGTGTTTCTAACAAACAAGAAACTGACCTACTGCATTGCTGACAAAATCGTCTTCTGCCACTCTTCCCTTCCCATATTTCCAAATCGTCTTCTGTTATAGGGTACACTTGACCTCCAAGATTTAAGTTAAGACCTCCAACTTCATCATCATCAAGAATCACGTGATTCTTGTTATAATTAGAAATAGAAATATTACTTTATTAACAATAGTTATAATTTATACACATGAATAAAAGAAACACGGATGATTTTTATTTAGCTCAGTTTCACAAGGCAAATTGAAGTTTTCAAACTATGATCTGCATCAGGCAGAAAAAAAATAAAAATAAACCACAAAGCTAAAACAATCGAGAATTGAAGTACCTCTAATTTAGCACCAGTGTGTTTCTCAGCAGCATCTGAAGCTTCTAGCACCTCAATGGCTGCATCTGAAGATTTGGAGTATATCATTCGCAAAGGCGTCGCTCGCTAGGGTAAAAAACTCGAACAACCATGTTAATTACTTTGACCCATTTCTCGATTTCAACATCATTGTCGGTGTCTTCTAGAGGTTTACTTGAATTCTATAACCCTAAAAAACCTAATCTTGAGAGGCTTTCTTCTAAAAACTCCCTCTGGTAGGTGCTGTAAGCAAGCGAGCATTCTTTTCCGTAGCCGACAGTGACCATCCTTTTTGCGATTTCGTGCAGATTGTTGATTATACTAGACGGAAGTGCCTCGATCCTGATGTTATAGTCTGACATCGGATGATCCACCAGAATCTCCACATCATCGAATCTGTCATCTTCATCATCATCAGAATCTAAGTAACCACCAACACCACCTCCAACAGCGTTATCGGAAGATTCAGCACCGCCACGTCCGATTAAGTTGCAAAGCTCTTAATCTCCTTGTAAGTGTGACATAGGTATAATGTAACGAGCCCTAAATCATATTCTTGTGAGCGTGAGGAGTCGGAGGTAAGAGGTCTCACCTCGGTGAGGTGAGATGAACTCAAGGTTGCCAGTGGGAAGAGTTGAGCGGAGGTCTCCGGAGGTAAGAGGTGAGCAGAAGTGAGCAGATGTAGCGATCCTTTTGAAAAACCCTAAATCCCTTACGATTTTATTATAAGATGAACAGTACACGTAGTCTGAGGCCAGAGGAGGCAACGAGGATTGGAGGCGGTGAATGTGGGTGAGGGTCGGGGTTGGGGTGGAGACGAGGGAGAAGAAGCAGGGGTTTAAAAAATTTGGGGATTTCATTTTCCCTCTAAAGGGAGACGCGTGCTTCTAAAAAAAATATAAAGCGACATTCATAGAGGACGCACGTTTTAGATAAAGTGCCCTCCGTGTTTTTTTTTTTTTTTTTTACAATAGACACTAATTAAAGGGCACGCAATAATGCGTGACTTAAATCTTTAATTTTTTTTGAAGAGATGACACTTTTTAATGTCACTCTCTTTTGCGTAACATAAATCAACGAGTGTCGTGGTTTGCGCGTCGTAAAAAGGCTATTTTTCTTGTAGTAAGAGGTTGAGTTTGTGTAGAGATCTATACAGGATTGACAATCCCACACCTTGCTATTAGCTACTATTGGGACCGACAAGTCTACGGGTGACAAATGTCATTTCTTTTTCGACGTATGAAGAATGTCGTGTTTTATACTAGTCAATTATGTATGATTATAACCTCTTTCACATTAAGCATTTGCTAAACAATTCGGTTTACAAGATAAACATTTCTTCAGTAGTTTTACTTTAAACAAAACTACTAAAAGATATTATCTTCCATTCAATACATACAGTGATGTTCACACATGAAGAAGGCATACTATTTTTCTAATAAAGATAGTTTACAAATATGGAAAACATACATTTATACTATTTTCGGTACAAACATACATTTATACTATTTGTAAAGTACCAAATCCAAGGAACCAAACTAGTGATCAAACAATGAACAATCAAGCAAACACAAGAATGGAGTAGAAGAAGGAATTAATCAAGCAATGCACACGATTTTATAGTAGGGCCGTAAACCGTCTGGTACACCTTGAAAAACACATACAACTAACGTCACTATGTACTAACAAGACATACCCTATATATATGACACGATTAACCGCACACGGGTTCACGGCCGTGAACATGTTCTCAGCCGTGAACACCAAACAATAGTGAAAAATCTGACCGCAAACACCAAATTCAACCAAAACCTTACCATGACCTATACAAATAGTTGCCTAGCCCAAACCACAAAATTATGACCTAACAATCTTCGCCTTGGTTTGGGACTAGCATTTACTCAGGTCTTCTTGATCAACATCATATCCGTTTTTTTCATAGCCCCCGACCATGACCTCTTTTCAGTGATTGTCACAGCCATACTTGTAAATTCTTTGGCTGCCGGCTCCAGAAGCTCCGATTTAGAGTATATTTGATGACTAGCCAATGTGTGTATATCTTGATCCCTGAACCGTAAAAGATCTTTCGCATCAACCAGACGAAGAACGCTATTTGGAAATTTGATCGTTGTTGTGGATGTGACCTCATCGAAAGCCTAAAATTCCATAGATTCTAGGTATCATTCATGAAAGTATTGGGGAATAGGAATTTCTTACAATTTTTTCGTGGGAGGTCACATCACAATCTTCATTGTTTTTGTAGTTTGAGGATCGAGCACATACGAGTCTCTTCTAATAAGCGATTCTGCAGTTTTCATTCCAACAAACTTTGCCTTGACTTGCCTCTGCAGAAACCGTTTGAAATCAAAGGCCTTAGGGTCGCGAGAAGGATTGTGGAACGGAGCTTCGGAGATTTCTGTGAGATCGAATTTCATCCGAGAACAAAAATCATGAGTATCCTTGTAATATTCCAGGTTGCCAATCTTCCTTTTCACCACCCATATATTTAATTCATCATGAAATGCCCACATTTTGATTCCCAATCGATTGCAAAATTTTTCGCCGAACCACCATTTCATAAGATCGGTTACTGTAAGTTGGGCTGGTCTCCATCATGGTTCTCATCAGAATTCTTCATGAAGAGCCATCCCTCTTTCTTCTGAGATGTAACCTTCCATTTAGCTTGCCTGATAGTTATTCGTGGATTTGCTTGGGCAGGTTCCTTTTCAAATCGATTGACAATCCTTGAGGTTCTGACAGGTGGTGGATCGACAATGTTAGGTTGGACATGGAAACTAGGAGGTCAGAGACCTGTTTTGCAATAAGCTTCTTTTTTAAGTCAAAGTAGCCTACTGATATGGCACCAAGATTAAGCTGGAGGTCAGAGATCTATTTAGCCTTCTGAGAGTTTTCTAGATGGAGGTCAGAGATCTGATCAGTCTTCTGAGAGTTTTCTACTTTGAGCTTTGAAACTGAAATATTGAGATTCCCAATCCAAAGGTCTTTTTCAATGATTTTCTGTTTAAGGATAGTGATCTCCTCCCCTAGCTTTGGATCTGATGGGTCCAATCCCCCTGAGCTGCCTCCCCTAGTAGATATACCTTTTCCGCGAGCAGGAAGATATGAGTCTTGTTCTGCCAAGAACCTGGCGAGCCTTACAGAGGCTACGTCATGCACAGGCCTTATAGGCAAGGAATCCCCATGAGTTGAAGAGCTCCCAACTTCAAATGAAGATCAAACACCACTAGGTTCTTCTTGGGTTGGTATTGAAGGTGTAGTGGCTGTTGTTGCAGGCTATTGGTGGGGCCTAATCTCTAATAAGCAATCTCGGCCTCAGGTCAAATCGTCTTCTTTTCAACGGAGGCTGGGAGGCTAGGGTCATCACAGAATCACGCTCTGACGACATAGACATTGGAGTGACAACAGGAAGGGGATGAATCCTTATGGTTGCATCTATATCAACGGTAATACCAACCATCTGAACTGAAGTAGGAGGCATTTCTTTGTTCACATCAACAGCTCCCTCTATCTTCATTCGTGGCTATGCAACTTCATTGACATTATCAAAGAAGGAGTGGAGCTCCTCAAGAATTCGGCAGTAATCATTATTGCTCTTTTCAAAATCATAAATCGTGTCCTTATCGAAACCAGACATGTCACCACCAAAAATCGTATCATCATCATTAAAATCCTCATGATCATTATCATAATCATCATCACCCTCTGCATTGTAATCTCTCTCAACTTCCACATCTGTCATTTGATCATGTTCCTCTGCCATGCAACAGGAGGAACTATTTCTTCTTAATGCTCTAAGGCTATGATCACATCGTCCTTACTCTCCATAAGATCAGAAGAATCGTTAGACCCGGATGCATCACTCAATTCTACAAACTACCCGAACTTCACAAGCAAATACTTCCCCTCAAATATAAACTTTCCCTTTTGGTTCTGTTTCATGAGGCCGGGGGTGTTGAGCCTAAGAGATTTAACATCAAGGGTTTCTCCACGTCAACCAAGAAAGCTAGGCAACACTTCCTCACTCCATGGACCATAAACTTGAATTCACTGTGGGTTGTCGGTGGATCAACCAAGAAAATGGAGAGGTTGTGAATGTCAGTAAATTTCAAATCAACCATTTTTTATCTGCACCAAGCCAAGTGGGCATAATATAATCAATTTGCAAGTTTGGTTTTCCCAGTAAAAATTTATTAGGCTTTAATCTTGAATTAATTTTGAGGGAAAATGAGTTTAAGGAAAACTGTGGTTTACGGCCGTGGACACGTTAACGGCCGTGAACCCTTCAAAAGACGTGAATGGTCCACAGATGCCAATAATCAAACTCAGTTCAATAATCCTTGAAAACACGGTCGATTTCTGATAATTTTAGCATGAGTGTGATCGATTATGTTGTACCTACACAGAGCAAGAATCAATTTTGGGTGAAAAACACTTTGAGATGACGAATCGAAATGAACTATAGAGAGAGTATTTGTTCGGGGTTCATGGCCGTGATCAATCAAATGAGTGTGAAAGGGTTCACAGCCGTGAATCTCACCATCTATATCTTGGATCCCATACCCGGTCCATCACCCTTGGATAGCAAGCCAAAAATGCTTCAAATCCAAGCCCAAAAAATCCAATTTATTTAAAAATAATACATTTTGAAGACTTCAAAATTAAAATAAAATAAAATAAAATCTAAAAAATTTAAACTAAAGTTTTCGTTTGTTTTTGTTTTTGTTTTTGTTTTTTTTTTAACTTTTAGAAAATAAAATAAAATGCAAATAAAAATAACACTAAAAAATTTTCACCACTACTAATAATATTTTTGTGATATTGGGATCAAAGTTTTTAGACAGCCTCAATCCGTTTATCGGTACCTCCTCTTTCATGAATAGATTTGGTCAATCGTCGGTATTGTGGTCCACTTAAGCATGGAAGACTGTGACAGATTTAGGACATACTACAAATAACAAGACATTGTGACTTTACGTTCCTAGACATAATTCCTAAGGACCATTCATTTGACGACGACCAAGTATATTGTTGTCCACCTAAATTGAGCAGCGAGATCACAAACAACTTATTAATGGTTCAATTTTAGATGTACTAGAACATGTTTCCTGCTTCCTGATATACCCCGATAATCAAGAACTTCTGAGATACTCATTACTTTAGGTGATCAAACAATTATTAGGAGAGAAGATAGATTTAGACTGCATATATTAAACACCCAGGTCAGATCTCTTCCAAGCACGCAGAGGGGTTAACATATAACTAACCAGAAGTAGAGGGTTGAGATGTAGAATGGTGCACATGTTGTGTTTCAGGTCGGATCTATTTCAATCACACAAAGGAGACATCACATGGCCAACAGGCAAAAAGAATTACATAAATAGGAGATGCAAAGAAATAGAATTGCCTATGTTGCAGTCCAGGTCGGATATGTTCAAATCACACACAAGGTGCTACATATGACTGATAGTAAGAAAGAAAAATAATAATTTTTTACAGACCTACATTATCGGAATTCCCCAGTCCCCTATCAATACTGGAATTAAGGATATGAGTCCATACATCAAGGAAAAGTTAAACCACAGTTCTAGATATAGATTCCTTTAATGTTTTCGACAGATTCTCATGTTTATCTCCCTACTCAATCTACCCGAGCATCGTATTGTCAGGCTAAATGAAACTATCTAAGTCAAGATTTGTCAAGTCATTTGATTCCTTAAGTTCATCTATGCCTAGTCAAGTCCATATAATATTTCGTGCATACCAACGCTTTAAACACAGAGCCTAGATAGTTCAGCATTGGTACCTTACATAAAAGATGATTGCTTGTTATCACTTGTTGATATCACTTCCCATCACAACACCTACATACCAACTATTTTTGATTTTCTAATTTTTTTGATTTTTATATTTTTGAATTTTATGATTTTTGTTTTGTTTTTGTTTATTTCTCACCCTAAATTTGAGCATAGGAGAGAATGGGAATTAAATGTGAAAATTTAAACTATCCCAAAACAAAAAATCAGTCTTCAATACAGATCATTTTCAAAAAGTCCACAAGCACATTGAATTGAGCTTTGTCAACCGGTTTTGTGAAAAAATCCGCCATATTGTTATTAGTGGGGCTCTGTTCCAATGGAATGATCAAACGCTCAAAAAAATCTTTGATAAAATGCACTTTGAAATCGATGTGCTTGGTTTTTGAATGTTGGACTGGATTTTTAGCAATTTGAATTGCAGCATCGTTATCACAAAAGATGGGAGATTGTAAAAAATTCAAACCGTAGTTCAATAATTGATGTTGAATCCATATGAATTGAGTACAAGAAGCAGAAGCAGCAACATATTCCACCTCCGCCATTGAGGTAGACACTGTTTGTTGTTTCTTACACTGTCAAGACACCATCCAGTCACAAAGAAGTTGACAGCCCCTAGAGATTGATTTCCTATCAAGTCCACACCCTCCATAATTGCTGTCAGTGAAATCATATAAATCAAAATCATAATTTTTCGGGTACCAAAGACCTAAATTTAGGCTACCTTTGAGATACCGAAAAATTCTTTTGAATGCAATTAAATAAGAGAGTTTAGGATTAGCCTGATATCTAGCGCATTGACAGACTGAGAACATGATGTCTGGCCTGCTCGCAGTCAGATACATCAAGGATCCGATCATCAATCTGTATTCAGTCTGATCTACGGATTCACCTTCAGGATCTGGAGTCAGCATGGGTCGTTCAGCCATCGGCGTTAAGGTAGTTTTGGCATCCTTAAACCCATACTTGTCAAGCATATCATCGACATTTTCCCTGGTGGAGTAGGATTCCAGTTGAACTTTGATGTACTTGTAAACCTAAAACATCTTCATCTCCCCTAATGAACTCATCTCGAACCGCTTCTTCATCACAGTCTAGAATTCCATGTAAAGCTTTCGACACGTCGACCCGAATATTATGTCGTCGACATAGATTTGCACCTAAATAAGATTGGCATCAACATGCTTTATGAATAGGGTTTGATCAATCATTCACCGTGTATATTCGTGCGCGAGCAACTACTCTATATAGGGTTGCATACCAGGCTCTGGGAGCTTGACGTAACTCGTAAAGAGCCTTGTCCAACTTGTAGATGTGATTCGGAAACTTGGATTCGACAAACCCAGGAGGTTGATCAACATAGATTTCATCCTTCACCGCGCCATACAAGAAGGCAGTATTGACTTCCATTTGGTAAATCGTGAAGTTCATGTAGGAAACATCCGCAAGGAAAATGCGAATTGACTCCAAGTAAGCAACCAGAGCATAAACCTCAGTGTAATCTAGACCCTCTATCTGCCGGAATCCACGGACGACCAACTGAATCACCTTGCTTCTTCCGAAAGACCCAACATGTGTCAAGAGACTTCTTGCCATTTGACAACTTAACCAACTCCCAAACCCCGAGTTTCTCAAACTGATTTAACTCCTCATGCATTGCATCAACCCAGTTGGGTTTATTTAATGCAATTTAGACGTTCTTCAGCTAGATCTGAGAGATAAAGTAGGAGTAGAGACATGTGTTGACGTCTCCACTATGACTTCTCATTATGACACCATCTCCCAGTGGCCCAATGATGTTCTCAATCGGATGATCAAGTTGAATTCTTGAGGGGTTCTCATGCCTGATATGATTGATCGAGATAGGAAGGTTATAGATGTTTACAAATCTATCATTTGCTGAATGATCCGTATCAAATGATTTGGGACCATCAGAGGGGCTTTCCACATGCTCGTTTGCTATCGGTTCAAGAAAGAGAAGTTCCATGAAAGTTTGAGTTTCAATGGAAGTATCTTTGGTCATGAACTCTCTTTCGGCGGGAGTGAGTGGAGTACCATTAGCATTTGGATTTAGTTGATGGCTCGGTGATTCGGAGGATGTACTTGGAACATATGTAACCATCATAGGAGCCTTAGAGGGCACGACATGTGATCTGTACACAACATCCTCCTCTTCATCATCAAGAATATCCTTCGAACCTGAGCATGTACCTGACACAACATCCGAAAACACATCAAATGATTTAAATAGAGAAGCGCAATCAAATAACCAGTCAGGACCGACTTGGGCAGCAGTTTCATTCTCCTCCAGCCAACGCACCCTACAGTATTCTACAATTTGTTTTATTCTTTTGTTATAGACCCTATATGCTGTACGTGTAGTGTATCCCATGAAGTACCAGTCATCGACCTTCGAGTTGAACTTCGGGTTGGAATCTAAGTGAAGTAGGGTGCAAGGACATCCAAGGATATGGAAGTGAGGAACCAATGGCTTGTGACCATATAGAATTTCATAGGGGGTCTTCATATGAGCTTTGTTGACCAGGACCCGGTTCTGAACATAGCAGGCCGTGTTGATCGCCTCAGCCCAAAAGAAGACTGGAAGTTTGAAGTCACAAATATGATTCATGTCTATGATGTAAGCATTCCCTTCTCTTTTTGACTTTACTAGGATTCATTCTTTAGGTATAACAATGCCCGAATTCAAAATCAGACATTCTTTATCAATAAAGTGAGTGGAGTAGTTGTTGTCACATATTTGAGAGATTCTCAACAAACTATACTTCAACTCGGGAGCGTAGTTGATGTTTTCAAAGGTTAGCACTCCATTGGCAATGGTTCCTTTTTGTGTGATCTTTCCTCCATCCCCTCCTGCAAAGGAAACAAATCCCCCGTTAAAATTTTGAACGTCATGCAATTGGGTAACATCTACTGTCATGTGCCGGGAACAACCGTTGTGAACGTACCAAGGTTTGACGACATTCCTCCGCAGCTTTTCCTGCGCAATGCGCGAGATTAATGAGATTTAGGGACCCAGGTCATTACAACCCTGGGTTTACCATTGACATTAACAGTTTTTTCTTTTTCACTTTTTGATTTTTAATTACTATTAGATGCACTGTTAGAAGATGAAGATAATTGGCCAATTGAAGATTTAGGCACCCACTGGTAATTAGGTTTTGAAATATTACAAGTGATTTTGAAATATTTTTTTTTGTTTTGAGCGTTTGGGTTTTAGGCTAGGATTAGTCGAGGATCCATACATTGTCTTTGACGAAATCGATCTTGGCTAAGACGCATTTTATCTTGTCAAAATACCTGTGCCTTTTTGATCAAAAACATGTTATGAACATTCCAATCATCATCTCGAAGACAAAATCTCAAGGACTATCTCCTCAGAGACCTTCCTCGAGACTCATTTTCTCTTCTTGGTGTAGAAAAATGTACAAATACCCTATTAGGACAATTACGAGCAATATGGTTAGCAGTTCCACAGTTAAAACATATTTTCTTTTTATCATGAAAAATGGTACTGCCTTTTTCTATTTTTGTCCTCTTATTGACTCTTCTAACTTTTCCACATGGATAAGTGCAAGAGTCAGGTTGTGTGACAGGTGTAGATGGAGTGGATGTGCTAGTGTCAGATTTAGCAGTTTTAACAAAGGCAACATCACATTTAACAGAAACATTAGACTTAGATACCAAATCATCACGAATCAAAATATTAGTTTTAACAACAGACACCAAATCAACACTGTTCAAAATAGAAACATCAAATTTTGACACAAATTTATTTTCAGACTCAATCTTTCTATCCTCTTGATATCCCTGACTTACTGACAAACCTGCAAAGGAAGTAGAAAAGTTAGTATCTATTTCCTAGCACTACATTTTATCGCATGTGCAGCTGGTTTACCATACAACATAAATGGTTCTCGGTGATCAATCTCCCCCTGAGTCAAAGGTTTAGTAATATAATTGTGATTGAATGGGGGAGGAACACTACTAGAAAACCAACCTTTTATGATGTGCAATGCGTGTTGTAAAATGCTCAGACAACGCACAAATACGTGTCAAGGAAGGCTCTGTCATAACGAGAGACGACACGCTATTGTGCGTCGAGTATTTACGACGCGCATTTATGACATGCATTTATGACGCGCAGTTATGACATACAATGCGTATCAATGAAGGCCCTGTCATAAAGGAAGACGACACACATTTACGACGTGCATGTTTATGACATGCAATGCGTATCAAGAAAGCCCCTGTCATAAAGGAAGACGACACTCATTTTTGCGTGTCATAATTTTAAATGTTTTTAAAATTATATATTTTAAATGTTTTTAAAATTATATATTTTTGATAGATTTACTAATTTTCAAATTAAATAACACATTAAAAGTCTCATAATACAAAATAAAATACTATAAACAATAAATATAATTCATTGCAGTAATATGTCAAATACAAATAATCATTCCAATAGTAAGTAAATGTAACACATTGCTAATATTGCATTAATATTTATTATATAAAATAGAACATGTTCAACATTAAAAGAAACCCATGACTAAATTATCCTTTGACAATCTCCTTTGACAATCTCCTTTCTAAATGAAAAACCTAAATGCAGGAACTTTGAGAGGCTGTAGGGCATGGAAGGAGGTTGCTAGAGCTGTCAGAACCTGCACATAGCAAATGGTAATTTAACATGCAATACAATACAAGATGATATGATATGATAGAGCTTGTTGGTTCATCAAATGCAAGTATTCTACAGTTAAGGCAAAAGGTTTCTGCTAATTCCAATCTAATGATAAGTGAAGCAAGCACCTAAGATCAATTGACAATGGATTTGTGAAATTCCTTCAACCCAAAATACAATGGGAATGGGTAATTAGAGATGATGGCAAACCTTTTGACCTACACTACACCTTCCTCGCATTTCAAGCTCAGCATCACCAGCTTGCATAACAACCTGAATTTACAATTAACCATAAACATTAGGGTTGGGTTAAAATGTGAGCTGTTATCCTCAATTATTTACTTTGTGCAGTGTGCAGGCTTGATGTTGGGTTTTTTTTTTGTTTTTTTTTTTGTAAAAATCAGAAAACAAAAAACCAATAAAATTAAAAAATGAAAAAATGAATCATCACCTTTAATGGATCTGGCACAAGGCTCTGAACAGGGATATCTGAAAGTTCAAGATTTAAACCACGTTCTCTAGCAAGAATTATCACCTGCAATATTGATTCACCATACTAATTTATAATTTAAAATTTAAAATACCAGATTTTTATTTATATATTTGTATAGAAAATAAAAATAAAAATAAAAATAAAACTTTTGGGCTACATCTGTCCCAGCAAGATCATCCCTGGGTTCTGTCATAGTGTAACCTGCTGCTTTTGCCTCCATCACTACTTCACTAAAGGCTCTTGCATCAACAAATTTGTTGAATATATAACTCAATGTCCCACTACAATCACATTAATAAATCTTTCACTTACGATTTTAAGTATAACGGGGGGTATAATGGACTTTTAACATATAAATAAGGGAATTGACCTGAAAATTCCTTCAATGAGTACTCAGTATTTTGATGTTGCTAACATATAAACATCCTGTTGAATATATAACTCAATGTCCCACACCCACATGTCATGCTTTTAAAATGGTTTTGGTGATATACCAGATTTATTATATTGTAAATATGTAGGTTCTTAAGAGATAAGTAAAATAGGAATGAGTACAGAAACTGAGAATAAACATAACTTAAACAATGCTTTTAGTGTTTTCAAAAAAATTAAAAAAAAAAGTTACCCTTCACGTTGTGGCTAGATAGAAGGCAAACTTGTCCTTAAATTGGCTTTAGGTCTTTGCTGTGTTGTATTAGGAACTGGTTTTGATCCCACTTGCATCCTTTTTTTATAAGACTTATATCTATTATCATCTTTCCTCATTGTTTCGACAGCTATAACTTGGTCTTTAATAACTATAACTTGGTGGAGATGCACTCCCCACATAAGAGTAGGTAGTCCCTTGCATGTGGTGTGCACTATTTCAGTACAGAGATCCCATTAAAAAGTCGCTCCAATTTTTCTAAGTGGTCTATAGGAAAGAACAATTAACATCTGCAATATAGGCATGTGATATGACTACATAAATTAGCAGTTAAAATCATAAACTTAAATGATGATCTGTTCATCTTTATATAGAAAAAACTATGGTAGCTATTTAAGGTATGTTATGCTTTATAAAGAGGCCAAAAACTCCTCAAGTAGACAGTAATTAAAACAAGTCAAGAGTAATTTAGTACATTGAATCATAAAATAAGATCAAACTTACCTTGAATGAGTTTTTTTCTAATCCAAGCTCTTCCACTATTTTGAGAATATAAAGTGATACATGTTGGTTCAGGCCCTGCACTCACCCTTTTAAAACTAATCAAAACAGCGATTTCTGTATATATTACCTTTGAAAGAGACTAAGTACACACCCTTAAAACAAAAAAACAAACTAACCTATTTATAGACTATAAAGTAACTTGTTGGTTCTTGCCTGCCATTTCTTGCTGCTTGCTTTGCTTCTGCTATTCTTTCTTCTAATCACCAAACATGATCAGCTTTCCTACTTGCTTTTATTCTTTCTTTTGATCACCAAACTTGATTGGACTTGATACTTGCATTCTTGCTGCATACTTTCTTTCTCTCTACATGCTTGCTATCTTTGGGATCACACCAACACAACCGAACTATCAACACCACTGTGAGCTGGAACTCGGATTCTGCACTCAACTTCTTCCAACTCCTTAAACTCTCACAGATCGATCTCACTCAATCACTCATCATGCAGATGCAAATTTAATCATAAAGATTCTAGTTTTGAACTTGGCTCACATAGTGCTTGGCTTTCAGTGCACTCTATGGTTCATATAGAACCTCTTCAATAATCCCATGTGTTGAGCCTAGCCAATTTTTGGTTCAGGCCTTGGACTCACCCTTCTAATACCAATCAAACTCATTGCTTATTATTTCCAAAAGCATTTTGCAAACCAAACACCCTTGGGAGAATTGTAATATGTTATAAAATGAAATAGAATCCAATAATTTTTTTAAATGAAAGTCGCGTACATAAAATACACATGTATTTATATGCATACATACACGTATTTCTATCTATATGCATAAATGCATACATACATGTATCTATATGCATACATACATCTAGTTCTATCTATTTATGTATGTATACATGTGCATGTATGTATAGATATATGTGTGTATAATTGCAAACTAAAAAAACAATGGGAACACCAAACAAGATAACATCTATGTACAACCTATGCAATTCGTGTCTGAGCGTTATGTTGCTGGCTTTCATTGTATATGTATAAAATTTATGTCAAATTAGTTTTCATAAAAGGTACCATCTTCACTATGGACCTCTTACAATTCAGGTTTTCAATAGATTCTTTAAAGGTATTATTGATGCCATTATATATGTTACAACTCAAAACATTTCAACTTAGGTTTGTTTTTTAGGATATGATTCTGATTAGGATTCAACGTGTTTAAGATTGTTAGTTTAACTGGATCCGATTGCTTGTTTTCGTTTTCAGGTACATAAGTTCTCCTATCTTTAATTAAAATTTTCATTACTTGCTTCGTGGAAAATATTTCACAAACAAACAAACATGCAATGCAATGCAAGGCCACCGGAAAACATACCTTATAAAGTTTGATTTCTTCATCCGGACTAAATCCAACCGTCTCATTTAATTAGGCCACTGAAAGATATAAGTAACCCCTTCCCATTAGGGCATTGACAGATATAATTAACATGTTGAAAGTACCAATCATGCAAAGTGACTCAACATCTTTCTCCCTCACATAGGTTTCTACATGAAAATAGGAAAGTATTAGGGGCACTCATAGTAAAGAGGATCTCAAATCAATTTACTTACATATTTCCTTCATATTTTAAAGTGCTAGTTTTAGATTCATGTGGCATAAAAATTAAAAAGACCCTTCCACAAACTAATTAGTTGTAGTTTGTTGATCAAACTTTTCTTTCATCACAGATATAAATTGACATACATGAAGGCCATAACTGATTGGGGCAGTTTGTCAAACACGTGGAAGACCCTTACACAAACTAATTAGTTGTATGGGCTCACGAGGATGTATTTTGTTGGTGTGATGGTTCAGTTGATTCTTGTTACAACACATGCAATATGCCTCATATGTGCTATTGCAGTATCTGCTACAATAAAGAATTTGACCCAAGCAATTAGAGGAAAATCCACTCAAACCATGTCTTCTAAGGGAACAGGAAGCATAAAGGGATTATCTAAGGTGAGAATCTTTTTACATTTTGATCGTGGATAATAATACGTGGAACAATACACCTATTTCTACAGTGGGAAGGGAAGTATCGTTATATGAGGATAAAGCTTACAAGATTATGAGATCTACACGAAAATTGAAAGTATGCAGCTACGAAAGAACCTCATTTGTAAAAATCCACAAAACCAAGGACGCCAAACATACCAGGATCCAAACCTACCTAGAACCCCAAAGAACCTTAAGCTAATTACCTGAGATATTTGACATGAGGAGTTCAATTTATTTATTAATCACCCACCAAAAATAGATAGGGATCAATTTTGAAAAATATATAAGATAAAATAAATGGAGACGTCGCCATGGAGGATAATAGTTTTAGAGAGAGAGAGAGATGTTTCCATGAAAAATATATTGACTAAAACAACCATTATCTAATTTTTATCATGAGACAACTAGTAAGCTTCAGGATTTTTCAGAAATTATGGAGGAGTGAGGATAGAAGAACGAAAACATTAGGAAGAGAGAAAAAAACAAAACATACCTTAGTCGAACTAGGGCATGTAAATTTGAGCAATCATATTATCTCCGACGAGGTCAGGTGTCAGGTCTCCGACGAGGAGAAAGTGAGCATGATGTCACCGGAGGAGAGGTAACCAAATAGGTTGTCCAATGGACAGACGAATCTTTGATTGTATGAATGCTTTGGCATCTTCCCTTAATAGTTGTGTGTAATGAGTCAAATAGAGTTCTTGTATGCCAAAACTCTAAATGGATGTGAGATTAAAGAAGAAAAGCGTACGAGAAGGAAGTGTTTTTGAAACTCTTCTTGATGAAAATCACGACCTTAGTTGCTGGTCGTCATTTTGTGATCTTCAGGGATGAACCCGAGTTTTTATGAAAAAAAATTATAGAACAATTATAAGAGTTGTCGAGGTGTATAGCTAAGATGGTATCGTGATTAGGGTTTGCAGAGAGAAGAGAAAAAGAGAACGAATGGAAATCTTGAAGCGGGGTATTTAAAAATTTTAAGAATGTGCGTTTTGAGTAAAAATGATAAAGCGACATTGACAGAGGATGCACAAGTGCCCTCCCTGTTTTTAATTTTTTTTACATAAGACACTAATTTAAGGGCACGCAATAATGCGTGACCTAAATCCTTAAATTTTTTGAAGAGATGACACTTTTTTAATGTCACTTTCATTTGCATAACCTAAATAAATGAGTGTCATCATTTGCACGTCGTAAAATGGTCTTTTTCTTGTAGTGGGACACTCTCATATCCTATACCTACTTGTTTTTGGTCCTTCCACTGCATTTGTTTTTCAATTATTGTTGAAAATTTTTCACTTGACACATCGTATTTCTTGAAATTAAAGTCAGCATTTTGAAAATGGATTTTCAATGTTTCAAGTTCTTCAGTTACTGCAGCAAGTTGTTTCTAAATGAAATTGTAATTCTCACACTTGTTGTTGTAATATTCCTACAACCACCTAAAATCCCTAGTCTTGGCCTCTAATTGTTCTTTTAATGGTCTCTGGCCTTTCCTAAGGTTCTATCCCTCATACTTAAGATCCCCGTTCTTTGTTTTAGTTAATTCAATTTGATCATGCAAGAATTTCAAAGTATCAACACAAGTTTGAGAGCAAGAATTTTGACCGACCTCCCTTTTCTCTAGCTCCGGGGTAGTCTGTACCATGAAAGCAAATTGTAGTTCCATCATTTCTTCCTCTGGGTCCACTTCATCTTTTTCTTCATGGAAATCATTGATCTGAGCAAGATGAGCATTTTCAGGTCCTGAGATGTTCAGAGCCTAAATCTCATCTTCCTAGTCAAATGACCGAGCCACCACTGCAAGATTCGCTGTCTGATGGTTGGTGGTAGCTCCCTGGCATTTTCCTATGGGCACCATGGTTCTTTCACTATTTTCCCTCCTGCCTGGATTTGGGCATTCTCTGGAAAAGTGACCAGGTTCATGGCAGTTGAAGCATCTTAGTTTGCCCTTGTTGAAACTGACCTTCTTTTTCGTGTTTATTCCCCAGTTGTTGTTGCATGTTTTCTTTGCGAATTGTTTAGCCCTAAATACAGCCATGACAATTTGCCAAGTGATGTCCATCTCTTCAACATCATCAGGGTGTATCTGATCAAGATCGCCAAACGAGATCTGAAGGGACAACTCTCCAGCAACAAAAGTGTTGTAGTAGTATACCAATCCAGATGCACGAGCGATATTCTCTTCAGCCTCTTTTGGATCAGATACTCGAGCAGGAGCTTTAGAAGAGGACACAACTTGTGAATGGGGCATTGATGGTGGAGCAACATAAGGTGATGGTTGTAGAGAAGCAAACATTTGACTTTGTGGTTGTTGAACAGCATAGGCTTGACTTTGAGGGTTGGTAAATGATGAAAAGGAATTGTTTGTAGAGATCCCAAGATTTGCAGTTGAGTACAAGTTCATATGATTGATCTCCCTCTATTTTCCATCAAGATCACATACTTTGATGATAGCCATGGTTTCAACCAGACTAATTCGGTTAAAAAATTTTGTTTTCTTGATGACAACAACATTCATATCGCATGCATTTAGGAGAGAATTCAATAGTTTCTTGTTGATTTCAGATCTTGGCACTAAGATCCCATTCGAACTCATCAGTAGTCAATTTGATGAATCATTGAAGTTGAGCGTCCAGGATTTCTCCAAGAATGTGGTTGAATGCTACGATCCTATCACATCCTTACAACACTTCCATACTATCTGTCAATCCAATGAGTGTAACGACCACCCTATAGTATCATGACACATCTATCCCGCCATGTTTACTGTCCATGGTCTTACCATACGTCTACCATATCATATAAAATCGTCCTACATTGAACCCACATTTGACTGAACCCGAATTAAGTGTTTGTGTCATGCTTCGAACCCCATGTTGGGTTATGAGCATTCTAACACTCCTAAGTGTACATGCAACCCTAAATACCTTGGATCTATGTTTTCTCTATTATACATGCAAATAAGAACATCCAAGGTATTATCCTAATCTAGCATACAAAACAATGACTATAGCAAGATAGAATACATACCTCTTTGGTGTAGAAAGTCTTCATGAAGCTTGAGTGCCTAGTGCCCCAAGTGTGACACCTCAAATGGTTCACACAACACCAAATACACTTGGAATAACTTGAGAGAATTCTATACTTCATGAAAATCGGCTAGCCCTTTGTTACTCTCACTAGTGGCCGATTTTCCTCAAGAATAAGATGTTTATATAGTTATACAATTAGGGTAAACTCTAATTGTCATGACTTTCCATTTCCTTGGATCCATGGGTTCAAATACACCATGGAGCATCCATGGAGCATCATATGGGTTTTGGTCCAACTAGATAATCCATGGAGCATTAGCCCACTATACAAGTATGGATGATTTACACAATCAACCCATATATTTAATTAGTCTTCTTTTGATCACTTAATTAATCCTAGATTAATTCGTGATCAATACTAATTAAATAATATCATTATTCTGATTATTAATATACTAGAACTTATAATATATTAATAACCATAAGTGTCTTATTTCTCTCATTATAGTCTATCCAAGTGCATGATGCCATGCAACCCAAATGGACCATGTCGGGTCGGGTCAAGTCTTACCAAATATAGTTATGGACTTAGACATTAATCCAACAGTCTCCCACTTGGATAAGTCTAAAACTATTATTGCATATGACTTCAGGAACCAACTGGCAATCGTAGCTCTCAAAAGCTTCTGTCGAACTCTTGACCTTGTAGATGAACTTTGACCTTTGTCAGTAACTTGTCCATTAGATAAGGGATCATATATTCCTCCATTCTAGATATCATATGGACTGAGACATGGATTATAATCATTCTCTCTGTCCATTTGTTGTTTCCCGATTTCTGATTTATAACAACTGACTAATTGAACAAATCAAATCAGTCCTGGCCCGGCCGAGCACTTCCATTTGTCATCATCAAATCATCGAGGGGCCCACAGATATCGCTTTTATCCCGAAGGTAAAAGGAATGGATAAACTTCGACTCATATGGCTTGTTCTACTACTTGTTGAATCATACACAAAGACACGTTTTATAACATCGAGTTACCAATGCGTTTTCGTGCAATCAATGTACTATCAACTCATAGTAACAACTCATATCTCTAGGTTTGAAGAATATAAGATATTATCGTCTCATGATCACTTGTGATAAAATCCATGAAGTGATTCCAATGAGCGTGGGTTGAATCCAATACTCAGAACTTATGAGCACTCATGAGTGTTGTAGCCATTTGTCCAACACCTTAGACCTCTACAAGCCAACCCATGACAGTCTTAATTCATATCTACTTCCAACATATGACCGACTGTGGATGGTTTGAATAACTTAGTCATTCCGGAAGAATAACCTAGTTTATTCGGGAAGTCAAAACATGCAAAGTGAAACACAATAATAATTGAATCCAATATGGTATCAAAACCTATGAACATAAATAAAACACCTTTTATTTATCACCATATGATTACACATTATTCATTGTATACTGTTTTAGCTATCAACTTTATTCTTGAATTTAAAAACAATAGTTTTCCCATGCTCCAAGCATGTACACTATGTTTTCTAAACACTAGTCATGCCATACACCAAGTATGCATACTATGTTTGTCTATGATCTTTACTTTGTGAACTAGATCAATTGCACATAACTTCAATATGATTCTCTTTTCACACTCCCAAATCCTTACTGCAAATGCAAGAATTCCAAATTCATGTCATTTACTGAAATCTGTTAGATTCTAAACTTATATGCATTGATCCTCTTGTAATGATTATGCACAAAGTCAGAAAGACTTGGCAACAATCATTACAGAGTATTCCAAAGGAGATCAATTCCTTGGAAACATCCTTCTTGCATTAAGTTTCCTTAATCTTACACAGATTGAAAATTCTAACTTTGAAACATTTCCAGATTCCATTTTGACTATCACTTCTGAACAAGAGTTGCCTTCTTACAGATTATGTCAATATGGTCCTTCCAGAATTATCACTATACTTCCAATTGTCCTTGAGAAACCAATCTTTGGTAAACCTTAGATTGTCCTCGACAATTGTTTAATCCTTTTAGTCATATCCAGTTCTAAACCTTTTCCCTTCTTAATGCCCCAGGCATTTTGAAAATTTTAGAACGGATGAATATAGCACATATAATCGATCCTATATCCGAAGCATATGGGACACGATTCATGACGTCTCACATAAAGACTAAACCAGTCTTTTGCTATAACATTTCCATTTCTATTTGCCAAGTTCTCATAATTCAGATTATGAAAAGGGATGCCGTAATCATAATCGAATTTTAGAACGCAAATAATGGACCCATATACAGAATTTCCTTATGTTGACCCATTCCAACATGAAATTCATATATATTTCCTTGACTAAATGATTAAAACCTCACGATCTAAGCTTATAGATTTGAGATGAAGTATAATTTCCTCTCCCTTAATTATAGCAAAACAACTTTTCCCAATTGAAACCTTTTGTTTTCTATAATTAACATTGCTAACTTGCAATCTTTATCATAATTATCATGCTCCCACTAACATGATGATCATTAGCCTAACATTTATGCTCCCACTAGCTTTGACATGTATTCAGAAAGCTCGACTTCTAGAAATCAATACTTTATTGACTTTCTTACCAAAGTTCAGATTTCTGATACTAGATTGTTTTGATAAGACTTTATCAAAATCATACACCTTCCATTAGATAGCACACTTGTGTGTCTAAACAATTATGAAGAGGGATGCCGTAATCATAATGGTTAGACCTTTTTGCCACTTCTCACAAGTTCAGGTTAGTGTGCCGGTAAACCACACACGCTCCACTAACGACTTTGAGAATGCAAACATCACAATTGCTATCTAGCTAAAATCTACTTAGTGAAAGTGTTTCCTCACCATCTTTTTCATGAATCAGAGAGAAACCTTATGACACTTAGATCTAATGGTGTATGTGTTCTTATCCATGTGAATTGTCATAACCATAGTAACAAGACAAGGATAATGACAAATCCAAACTCATATGGACTGAACTCAATCTTAACTTCTTACCGCCTGGCAGCTCAAGGGCCTACCATTGCTTCCAAGTTGTTGTGCAACCAATTGAGAACTCTAAGAACTCAACTTTAACTGGAATGGGCACAGACTATGTCAGCACGATAGGTTATAAACCTCAAGTCGTGTGCTAGTGAAGAACTTTAGGTTTTATTCTTGATTAGTTCTTGGGCTTTCAAGACCTTTAAGACTCCCACTGTCCTCTTGACCTATAAGACTCCCTTGTCAAACATTCAAGGGATAGTGCGGATTCTTTATCAAGAAAAACACTTCACATAGTTGGCCTAAGTTGGTCTTTGTTTTATCCAAAACATCACAACTTACCAACTTCAAATGAACAAGAGTAGGACACTTTTACTCTTACATTTGACACGTGTTTTAAACCTTCTTAAAGACATGTCACTCAAATTACAATCTTGGAGTATGACTCTAAGACTTGTATTGGAACGAAGTATGACTCATCTTCTTGATTTAACCATTTCAACAATTCAAGTTCCTCTTCTTAGTCATAAGAATGCACTAAGATTTCCTTAGAGAACTAATTATGCTATGGTTTCTAAATCATTAAGATGATCACAAAAAACCGATACTAAAGTACTCTCCCATCTTTTCAGATTTGAGAAACTTTTATCCTTCTGCCTAATTTGATTCTTCTTATTCGCTCTGTCATACATTGGAACCTTTTTCCGATGTCTCAGAGTTACACTTAAGTATGTAAGTATAATCATATTTACTGAGCTTTAGTAAACTATGCCGAATAGTCTTATCGATCTTTTGTGGTGGACTTGACGAGTGCACAAGAATGTGTACTTGATCCCTTAGTCCATTACTTAACTCACACATCCATGTGAACAAGTAATTAGTCTTAACTTTCCAATACTTGAAAGTTCTCATTCATCATGCTATACAACTTGCATGATTTCAAGTCCCGGTCCAATTGTAACTTGGGTAATGAGAATCTTTCCTTATTTGGTAAATTTAGACATTACCACAAATGAAAGAATCAATTACATATTTCCACTCTTGCTATTAATGGAATCATATAAGCAACAATTTTTCCTCAAATGCCATTGTAAGGATATTTTAAAATAAATAAAATCAAAAATTTTCTTTTATTTTAAAACTATGCGGAAAAACTTCCTTACAATCCATATGAAAACTTGTTGTTATCTATTCCTAAGCAATACCTCATAACTCCTAAGAAGTAGCTCAAGAATCCGATCTTCAAACTACGCGATAGAAATCCATCTATGCGATCAGATTCAACATATTCTTTCTTTAAGTTCCTTTACTTTTCTTTGATTCTTAAAACATCACCATGTGACCCAGTCACATCATGTATCAGGAATCTTAGAATTGAAACTTAACAGAGTTAGATTAGTGGACTTTACCTGAAGTATAGTCAACCTTATTGACTTTAACATCCTTAGGTAAATTTGGCAGCTTCGCAACTAATGACCCTTCCTTTGGCAATATAAACATATGGACCCTTTGATAATGGTACACGGGACTATTACAGACTTAGCCTTTTCTCTTTACCATTTGGTCAACCGAGTTGACTATGGCCGATCCCTTTCCACAGGGAAGAGAGAGCTTTACTGGATATCCAGTGTCATCATTGTCAATGTCCATAAAGTTTTAGGAAGTTGATCTTAGCAAATAGATAAGATCATTAAGGGTCTTGTCATAGTCTGTTTCATAGGTGTTCCAAAAGAACTTACTATGTGACTTAGAAAGTGATTGAACCACCAACTTTCTCAAGACTTTGACACCCAACTCTCCCGGCTTGTCAATATGTGACTACATCTCCAAGATGTGACCACACCAAGACCTTTTCTTGCCAATAGGGCTCGAGTGACCTTAAACTTTTCAAGAACTTGTGGGGTAGGGAGAATAATTGGAGGAGGTGAAAGAAGTATGATTTCCATGGAACATCATCTTCATTTAGGAAAGCTTGTTTCAAGAGATTTGGGAAGATCATAAATGTCTAAACCAGACATGTTATGGGAGATATTCAAGATAGTTGATTTAAAGTCCTTAATATGACACCCAATATGAAATATTAAGGCTAGGACCCAACAAACTATTTTTATAACTTAGAAGAGGTATGCCGTAATCCAAGCTATAAAATATTTGAAGGTAGGTGAATGACGATTCACCAATTTCCACCAAGATAAACGAAATGTATTATTAGGTTTTAATTGGTTTTGAAACTCCTAGATCTTTTGAGATTCATTGAACTGTTCAATGGCATGTTTCAATCTCGAGTGTGCCCTTCAGGTTTTGTGACTGGGATGCCGAGGATCACAAAACAAGGTGTGAAGTAACCATGAAAATTACTTGGTACCCTTAATAAATTACCCCTCAATCGATGTGCCGGTTAACCACACACGCTCCATCGATACTATGATAAATATTAAGTCACCCTTTGCCTACCTTGTTAAATACGAGTTAGTCTGCCGGTTAACCACACACGCTCCACTAACCGACTTAAACAAAGTGCAAAGTGTAATTTCATGGATTAGCACCTTATTCACATTTTCCTAAGTAACTAAGATTGGGTATTTTTAAGAGTTTAGTTACTTAGTATTTATCATTAATACTTTTAATGAAGGGAGAATTATAGTCCTGTCAAACCCGTTCGGCTAACAACCCTCCACCAGTCAAGCAAGCGGTGGGTGAGAGTGGACACCCATTAAGTTGCCATTTTATAGGTAACAACCTTATACCCACCTTATAGATCGGCTTCGTGAATGAGGCGTACTAGCGGTAAGACCGAATGTACTCTTATACATGTATATATTATTAACTTATAATATTATAAAGTATAAGGGTTGAATTTTAACTTTTAAAAATCTAAGGGCTAACTTGGAATTAAAGTATTCATAAGAGAAAACTTTACAAATTCCAAAACTTGAGGGCAAGTTTTGAAACTATTCAAAACTAATTAATTCCATAACTTATGTGTTTAAAGTAGTTTTAATCCAAAAACTCTTCAAGTTCCATAACTTGAGGACAAGTTATGGAAGACTTTAAACTAATAAAAGAATTAACTTTTCTTTATTTTTATAACTTATGGAATTAATTAAGGTTACATTTTTTTATTTATTTTATTTATTTAATGAAGAGACTCTTGGTCCTCCATAACTTGAGGACAAATTATGGAGTCATAACTCCAATTAATTAGAACTAGACTCTTCATTTTTTGTAACATTTGCCAATTTTATGAGTTTTATGAGTCTTTAATGTGACTCTTCATGTAACTTGAGGACAAGTTACACAAACACATTTTATACTCAACTCTTAGATTAAAATGGATTGAAAACAACTATTTCAATTAACTTTTCTATTAATCTAAGCAACTCATAAGAACAAGATAATTCAAATCAAACTTTTTCATGTAATTAGTCTAACCTTTAAACTAATACAAAACATGAATCTATTGACAATTATCTTTGAAAATGGATTAGCATGAACATTACCACATTAAAAAAACAAGTTTATAAGTTCAAAAACAACTTAGGGTAATGTTCCTAGTCCATTTCTAGCCAAAAACCTCGAAGATATGATGTCTGGGGTCCAACTCGTCGAGTGCATGAACAAAACTTGGCGAGTTGGATGCATTTTGCCTTGGACTCGTCGAGTCCTTTCATGGACTCGGCAAGTCTGCTGGGCTGATAGCATCAAAACTCGATTTTTCAGCTCCATTTGCAAGTATAACAAGAAAACAAGCCTAGGCTCTGATACCACTGTTGGGTTATGAGCATTCTAACACTCCTAAGTGTACATGCAACCCTAAATACCTTGGATCTATGTTTTCTCTATTATACGTGCAAATAAGAACATCCAAGGTATTATCCTAATCTAGCATACAAAACAATGACTATAGCAAGATAGAATACATACCTCTTTGGTGTAGAAAGTCTTCATGAAGCTTGAGTGCCTAGTGCCCCAAGTGTGACACCTCAAATGGTTCACACAACACCAAATACACTTGGAATAACTTGAGAGAATTCTATACTTCATGAAAATCGGCTA
This sequence comes from Lactuca saligna, assembly GCF_052625555.1. NCBI lineage: Eukaryota > Viridiplantae > Streptophyta > Magnoliopsida > Asterales > Asteraceae > Lactuca > Lactuca saligna. The sequence goes on from NC_136422.1 coordinate 41,843,051, forward strand.
GCCCTTTGTTACTCTCACTAGTGGCCGATTTTCCTCAAGAATAAGATGCTTATATAGTTATACAATTAGGGTAAACTCTAATTGTCATGACTTTCCATTTCCTTGGATCCATGGGTTCAAATACACCATGGAGCATCCATGGAGCATCATATGGGTTTTGGCCCAACTAGATAATCCATGGAGCATTAGCCCACTATACAAGTATGGATGATTTACACAATCAACCCATATATTTAATTAGTCTTCTTTTGATCACTTAATTAATCCTAGATTAATTCTTGATTAATACTAATTAAATAATATCATTATTCTTATTATTAATATACTAGAACTTATAATATATTAATAACCATAAGTGTCTTATTTCTCTCATTATAGTCTATCCAAGTGCATGATGCCATGCAACCCAAATGGACCATGTCGGGTCGGGTCAAGTCTTACCAAATATAGTTATGGACTTAGACATTAATCCAACACCCCAAAGCCTTCATCAAACAAGAATAGGCAACGAGGTTCTAACACAACCTGCAACTTGGATCCGTCTGTATGCCTGCTATACATCACAAAGAAGACACCAACAAACTGTTGGAAGTTTCCTGAACTCCCAACATACACAACCTTCAATCTCGACGACCACTTGATTCGTCCTTCCATGGACAGCTGTTGATCGTACCATAACAAATTATAAACGACCGAACTCTGACCTCATTGAATAAATAACCAACTAATATAACCATAGACCTTCCAAAAGATACCCCTTAATTAACCCCATCAATGAACTGGAACAACAACCGAACAAACTGAAATCCGCTCAGCAAAATACGACCCACTGATGACTATTGGCATGCAAAAATGCATATAACAATTCTTGCTGATATAACTCAGCCAATAACAGCGAACTAAACCAAAGATAATGCTTACCCATATCCAAATAGGATTCTAAAGCAATATAAATACTGATAATAATCAAGAGAAAAAGTGAAAGATAATATACCTACAATAGCTTCTGATGAAATCCAAACCTCCCCTTCTTGCCGAAGCACCTGTGATGGAACTCGGGCTACCTCAACCACTAAGCATGGCCAATTCATCCTGATATGGCTAGACTGATGACAATGATGCCATAATTGTACCTACATGGTGCATTCTTGGTGAAGTTGGCCTTTTCATTCGAACCTGCCACATTTAGACTTGTCACACAGATGCTCATGTGCTCATTCATCCTTCAAGTAAACATCATGGCCCCTCGGGCCTCTAACAATAGACATGGCAACATACAACTACTCAAATGTTTCCAGTCGAGTCAGACCATGTGTCCGCTTCCTTTTCCCCAGTCACCTCTCAAAACCTAATGTCGGCTCCTTGGTTACACCTACCACCCCATCAACCGCCTGAAGAGCCAAGATCCGATCCTCGAACCTGGTGATCAATCTATCATTGATACAACCAATGATGTCGGGTAACTCCTCATGTAAAGCTCGTGAAACCTCAGTGGCAATCCAATCATGGGATCGATCTCCTGGAAGGCATGATGAATAAACCATCTCCGATCCCTTACGACAAGAGCTAGCAAAAGAATCCTCCTTCCCAAAGGATTCTAGGGCTCCACAAGCCTTAAGCTCCTGATGGGCCTCCAACTGGCCTACTAAAATCCCGGTCTGAAAATCACTGAGATGACCATCCAAAAGTTCTAAAATCCCTTCCTTAACTGAACCACATATCATAGGAGTCCATTCCAAATTATTATGGGTAGTCTCCGACAAGATGAACCCTTGCATCCGTTCATCGATCAACTTAGTACCTGCACCTGAACCTGAACCCAAACCCGAACCTCCTCCCTAAGTACTCATCATCATTCTGAAAAACAACCAAGAAAATGATCAGAACATATCCAAGAATCCTCATCCCACAGGCTTCCTGGATTCTTTAAGACACTCCTCGATTCGAGTATGGATCTTGTGCTTTTAGTAGTATGGGCCCAATACTACCTTCCACACCTATCCATAATTTTCTTAAGAATCATCCTAAATCCTCTAAGTCATATTCCCAACAGATACTCCAAATGCTTGCTAAATAACGCAACTAAACCCACTGAATCACTTCTAAGCTTTCCTAGGTTTTTGACCTCACCCTGCCATCAACTGCTGAAGAACATCCCATAATCCCAGTTAGCTATCTCATAAATACAATCACATACAACAAAGCTCAGATAATCTTTTGAGTAAAAGACTCATCCCTACAACAGTTAGACTCAAATGAGAGATGTGCAATACAGTAAAATCCATTACTATGAGATAATTCAACCTTTATTACATGTGACTTAACATATTCATTTAAGAGCTAACTCAAATTAATTAAGAGTCCCACAAAGCACAAAACAATCTGCATTCATGTAATAGCTATCCAATCTATAGAATAACCAAAGAACATTCAAACTCACGTGCTACAACTCATGCTAGGAACTTCCATTCTCACTGTCGGTTGCCTTATGCATGGAAATTATACACAAGACATGATCAAATAGACTGTCGAATAAAAGACTCTACCCTAGGACCACAACCAAATATGGAACGGGAAATAAGGCCAAATCAATCATTTTAGGGCTATATGATCCTAACCGCATACGTTTTTTAAAGCATACACTTAGCAATTACTGATACCAATACATATTCTCATTCCAGCATAGCATTCAGTGCTCCCTAGGCTACAAGGCATCACATATCAGGCCAATCTATCATGTAATTCCTGAAAGTATCCTTAGCCTCATCCTAGCATGAAATTCTTATAATATATAATCATAACAATCATGTATGGGTATTCTAGAAATCACTTACTTGAGCTCGATCGATTGCACGCATAACACCCCATTGTCTTTACAAAATCTCTATTAGAAATTTCTTTCCCTTTACAAAAGTCTTTTTAAAACAGGGTTTTTTTTTTCTTTTAAAGAAAAGTTACCAATTCCTTAGTTTGAGTTTAGTCACACTCGATAGTGTGCTCGAATCCCTCAAACTAAGCCTCTGATACCAACTTGTAACGATCTAAAATTATGAGGTAAACATTTTATTTTTAATTCAACCAAAACATTAATTATCTTTAAATCAACATTCAATATCTGCTTATCCAAATATTCAAAATTACTTTTATAAGAAAACAATTATCAGAGTACAATCCAAAAAATCATCATGATGCGGAAACATGGGTGGATGCGGTGCGATCAAGTTGGGTACTTCCCTTTTAAAGCAGAAGTTCCTGAAACCATAACCACAAAAACCATAAGTACAAAGCTTAGTGAATTCCCTAAAATACCACATACCATACATACATACATACATACATACATACATACATACATTCATACATACATACATACATACATACATACATACATACATACATACATACATACATGCTTGCAATCCCCTTTATTATATTTAAATCGCATACCGAGTCTATTTCACTCCTTACCACTACCATACACATCAAATATATAGCATACATACATACATATAGCATACATACATACATACATTTCTGCGTGCTTGCAATCCCCTTTATTATATTTAAATCGGATACCGAGTCTATATCACTCCTTACCACTACCATACATGTCAAATATATAGTGGGCTTTGCCCGACATCAAACCCCGCTCGATATACAGATTTGTCAGTCATCAGCCCCCACCTGATATACATATAACATATAAACACATACAAAGGTTGATGTGTTTCTTGAGAAGGTTGATGTGGTTGTGTTGAAAACGCTATGGGTAGAAGAGAAGATACGTGAGGCGAAAGTGAGAAACAATTCATGACTTCCTGCTTAAGAGAGAAGATCATGAAAAGATGGAGTAGTCGGCAGCCATTGACAATAGTAGGGAAGAGAGAGAAATCGAGAAGTGGAAAAAAATGGATATAAAGTACAAGTTACAATGTTGTATATTGAAGAATATAAAGTACAAGTTACAACATATAGGAATTAGGAAATAAGAAATTATCCTATTTTGCCGGATTTAGGTACACAATCCTCTCTCTCATACTTTGTTTACTAATTAAGAACTAGATCTACCTCAAAAAGAAAAAAAAAAAAAGGTGTCTTTTTCAGATGTATCAAAAGTTGTCTACTTTAACAAACACCTGTTTGATTGTCTATTAGAAACTCTCTCGTGCTTCAGCTAATTTTGGAGGTGGAAGTCCAATCTTTTAGGTGTCTGCTTCGGATATATAAAAGTCCCGAATATGATTGCCTAAAACTTTTAGCTCAAACGAGTACTTGAATTAGAGACAACTTGTAGGTTGAAGTAATCCAGAGGCAGTACCAGCAGCAAAGGAGCAAGAGGAGACTGCTGGTTGACCGCCATATTTGAGGTTAACATCCTTTAGTCTGATATTAGTGCATGGCTTCCCCTTTCTACAATCAAATTTCACTGCCACCCGTGTCGCTGATGTTCCATGTACATCCTCATACAGCACGTTGCTGATCTTTACTCCTGAAACCTGATTCGGGCAATTCTCATTGTTTGGGCAGTAATTTGCATCTATTAGTATTGGATTTTTTACGTTCACCATACTTGCATGCTGGAAAACGACATCCTTCACGAATCCATTGCTACGTCTTGCCCATGTCTTTATCCTTAAACCATTGTCACTACCTATAAATGTTGCAGTTTTTACAGTAACATTCTGAACACCCGCTTCTATAACGTCCCAACCTAGACTCCCGATGCTGCATCCACATAACACAACTAATTAACACATACACAAACACACTTGGAGAAGAATAATATATGAAAGTTCAAAACAAAATTATAGATGTTATAAAGTACTGATCATGTACCTTATGCCATGACCGGGTCCACACACCACCTTCTCTATCCATACATTAGAATTGCCGGGGCCAATGGAGACACAGTCGTCCCCTGTGGAGATCTTAGAATTCAAGATGGTGACGCCTGTGGAAGATGATAAATGGATGCCATCTGTGTTAGGGCTGAGCCCGGGTGCTGAGATGCTCACCCCTTGTAGCTTGGCATTGGTGCATGCATATAGCAGGATGTGGAACATTTGGCTGTTTAATGACCTTAAATTACTGATCACTGTGTTTTGGGAATGGTAGATGCCAAGTGTCTGCAAGATGAATGAATGGTATATTAATCTTAGAAACGATTTAAAAAAAAAAAACTATATATAAAAGTTTATAATTAAGGATATGGCATCCACACGCATGATCGTACTTACCGTAGCTCCTTTAGGACATGTCTTTCCAGAGGATTTGCAGGCCCATAGAGAAGAACCTTGGGCATCAAGGGTTCCACCGGAGATGGTAACACGGTTAGTCCGGTAAAACTTAATCCAAACTTGGGCGTTGCCGATTGCATTATACGTTGAGGGAGCCACCAAAGTTCCATCTATCTTCATTGTGATGGCTTTGCTCTTACATGCTTGGCCGGAGAATGTGATTGCAGAACCGATCAAGTACCTGCCAACGGGTGCATAGATAATGGCGGGATTTGTTGAATTACAGGCCAAACCCCATGCTTTTAGGAATGCACTTCTTGAGTCTAAGCGCCCATTGGCTTTGGCTCCAAAACTAAGGACGTTATATGTTACCTTTGCTGAATATGAGTATTGGAAGAGGAGGAAAATGATGAAGACTGGAACAATATTTAGTTTGGTGACCATGATGAAATTATAGTATGTATAACCAACCCGTTGATCGGTTATTTATATCAATTGAATTGATTACATAATCCAGGTTTGTAGGTTTGGGGATTTGTATTATTGGTAATGATTGAGAAGAAGTAATCCCTATGTATGTACGTACCGATCAACCATCGAGATGGTAACATGAACGGAATATTAATCATGTAGCCTCAATTTTATATCTTTTAAAAAGTCTGTGTATTTAAGATTTCACTAAATGTGGTTTGAAATATTAATTGATAAAAAAAAGTTTATTTAAATGATGAGGTTTTATTTAAATGATATATGTGGTATTGGTATGATATTTATATATCCTAATGCATATGGGATAATGGGAAGAGAAGGACAGGGCTTATGATCTCACATGGGTTAATGGAATGTCAACCCTAACAAAATTATTCCAACGTCCTACAATCATTTGACATGTACGAATTAATATGTTCACAATCTTTTGAATAAGATATAACATTTAGTGCGAATTATCGAAAACATCCTACAACAGTTGCACTATATCTCCAAATTTTTAAATAGTCATCATATTTTAAATCAAATAATTACATGACTTATTCATACACTACAAGAAACCTTGACATTACTAGCAACGCCTTTAGGGGCGATACGGGTCAATAGCGGCAACATGTAATTGACGCGTGACCCATGTCGCTGCTAAAAGCGTCGTCGGTAATACTCACAAACGGCGATTCGCATCAACTTATCCCCATCTATCCGATTTGTTTTCAATCCAACGGTTGTACTGGAAAGTGAAAACGCGCTGATTTTTTTCCCTCCAAGGTGTCGCCGCTATTGCCATATTGTCGCCGCTAATACCTTAGCGTCGTCGCTATTGCCTGTCATCACTAACACGAAGTGCAGATAACCCCCCTTCCAGTTTCCTTTTCTGCGACATTTATGTTGTTTCTTTGTTCTCTTCTCGCTCTCGTTTCTTGTTCTGCTTCTCAAAAAATATTGGACCAGTCGATTAAGTGGATGAACAACATTTAAGGCAGTGCTAGCCCTCCTGCCACCACAAGACCGCCACTCCTTTCCCCGATACCTGCTACCATTGAGCTCATTTCCAAATTGCCCACATTCACGGTAAAATTCCTCCTATTTGCTATCATTTTTCTGTTTTGGATGATCAATTGGTTTGATTATGTCGGAAATTGCCTCTTCAATAGGTGTTATATTACTGATAAACACAAGACACATTCATATTTTTTTTCTTGCTTATTATATGTTCATGAATAT